>NC_053025.1:50821628-51523992 GCF_003073215.2 Triticum urartu | reverse complement strand
TTAACAGGCCTAAACATAATTTGGGCCCTCGGTAAAAATAGGCCGTTTACAGGTGTAAATATCTCGAGCCCATAAAATACATGGGCCTTTAATAGACCGAAAGTGAGATTGGGCCCTGATTGTGCCAAATAACCCACTGGACTTTGACAGGCCGAAATTCGGACGGGCCGTAAATGCGCCGACCTAATACACGGGCCTTTAACAGGCCGGAACTTCGGTCGGGCTAGATTATCGTCATTTTTATATGGGCCGTTAATGGGCCCGATATGACGTTGGGCCACATACGGCCCATGGTTTACGTCCGGCGTTAACAGGCTGAAAATGACAACAGGCCGAAAGTGGCCCAAAGCTATAGTGGGCCTCTAACAGGCCGAATGTCAGACATGGCCGAATATGACCCAAATCCTTCACGGTCGTTTATGGGCCAAAAGTTTTGATGGCCTGTAAATGGGCCCAAATGAAGCCAGACCTTTAACAGGCCTGAAATACACCGGGCCGTAATTCGGCCCAATTACTTAGCGGACTGTTAAGGGGCCAGAAGTGACCATGGGCCGCATTGATGACAAGTTTAGGACAGACCGTTGATGGGCCGATTTGACAGAGAATGTTGGGCCTTTAGCTGGGCCGACCCATTATGGTCGGCAGAATCTAGTGGGCCTTTAGCTGGGCCGGCCCATTGTGGTCCGCAAAATCTTATGGGCCTTTAGCTGGGTCGGCCCATTATGGTCTGCAAAATCGTGTGGGCCTTTAGCTAGGCCGGCCCATTATGGTCCGCTAAATTTTGTGGGCCTTTAGCTGGGCCGGCCCATTATGGTCCGCTAAATCTTATGGGCCTTCGGTTGGGCCGGCCCATTTAATCTTTGTGGGCCACTTTTGGGCCGGTCCACGTGTCAACATATCATAGGCCCATCTCGACTGTTGGATGAGTGACACCTGTGCCAACACGGAGCTGACGCGTGGATCCGTTAGCCAATGAGAATTTTACACGTGGAAAATCGGCATTGGTCGTGGCTGTTAACGGGTTATCGGATCCAAAATCCGACCCGATAGCTTAACGGTGTTCCGTTACGGTGGATGCCACGTGTCGGTCACCCTTGACGAAAGCACTTTTGTGACGCACGATTTATCATCATGGAAGTGGACACTTCCGTGATGATAATTTTGGCAATGTCATGAAACACTTCTACGATAGCACAGGTATGACTATCTTGATTCTGTCATAAATTTTCCATGGATGTACATGCATGACAGAAAACGCGACCTACTATGACAAACACGTATCATCACGGAAGTGTATTTTTTAGTGGTGGTTATGTATTTTACGTCATCTATTGGAGATGTTATTAGAATTCCACTCAGGTTAACGTTGTCTCTCTTGTCCTGCTTCAGCCTCGGTGTCGTGCAACTCACCGGAGCTTCTCCAATGACAAAACCCTCCATCACAGCGGAGCAGTACCCCGGGCTCCATCTCAAGATGCCTAAGATCTTCTTCCCCTCCTCCAACGGCCAAGTCAGCCAGAGCATCCTCACCAACCAACCCAATCACGCTGAGATCGACATGGGTTCGCCAAAGAGGTTGTACACTTGTTGCATCTCTATTTTACTCTACATATTATCCACTGAGCACACGTAGTAATGTGAAATATGATTAGTTTCTCCTACTATATGACAAGCAGTGAGGTACCAGGCAACTTAGCTATCCGTGATGGACTCTCTTGAATGCCATCATTCTTTATCTATGTGTGTTTGAGCTATGCATTTGTCGATGGGCCTGGGAGTTGAGCTAGTAGGGCAGCGGCCTGGGTCCAAAGTAGTATAAGTAGCACAAAAACATTTTTTGAGTGTAGGATTTTCCTTGCTCAAGCCTGCCTACTAGAATCGCCAGTGCTTGAAAGGAAAAGTGAAGGAAAGACATAGGAATTGGAAAGTTTCCTGCTGCTATTCATGCATTTGGTTCAAAGGAATGGAGCAAAGGAAAACTGTAGGATTTGTTCCTTTAGTGTCTCCTTGAAAAAAAAACCGTAGGAATTTTAATATCCACTTGTCCTCCTTTTCAAATTCCTATTCATGAAGCACAAGACTAAGAGATAGTAGCATAATAGCATTATAACCGTACATTTTCTTGTGGTTTGACTTAATCTCACCATGCTTCTTTGCGTCCTGTGATCTTCCAATTCTTGTGAATCAAACACCCAGATTGGCAGAAATCCTGTGTTTTTAAATTCTCTATTCTGCATGTGCATTCCTGTCTTATTACTCTGTATTTCCTATCCCTGCGTTGTTAGAATCCTCCAATTCAAAAGAGCCCTTATAGAATTACTTCTCTTACAGATAGTTGTCAAAGAAAACCTTGTGTGGTTTGTCCCGCTCCTGCTGCTCCGTCATCCACCCTAGCTCAGCTGCTCCAGCGACAGAAGGGTCCAGCACAATAGGGATCCGGCCTCCCGACTGTCTTTCACCGCCTCAGATCTTCTTCCTCGCCGCCGGCAACCATGACAACTACATTACCATCATCAACCGAGCAGATGACCTCGAGGATGACACGGGTCCGCAAGAGAGGTCGCACTCTTTCGTGTCTGCTTACGTTATGCATCGCTTAATATTACATGCTACTTTATCATCCTGTTCACCGATTAGACTCCGAGTCAGCTCCAAACTAATGGTCAAACTTGAGTTTTTAAATGGTTGCGGGGTACATACCGGGGCCGCAATCAATAGTATCTATCTACTATCTGGTTAATCTCTGGTGTCTACTATGAATTTCATGTTGGGTGGGAAACAAACAGTAAAGAAGCCATTATCTGCATTTTTTAACTGAAGCCATTATCTGCCTGCTATCATTGGTTTTGGGTCTATCCACAGGTTGCTACCATCACTCTGGATTTTTGCATGCACTCCTTACATAATTTCACTATGTTTTATTCCTATGCATGTCAGTTATTGTACACAATGGAACTGAACATGTAGAGCAAAAGAGACGAGCCTTGTGTGGCAATAAAATTTCATGCAGAAGTCGCTCCAAGGTAGGCGCAAAGGCAGCCCCCTCCACCCATTTTGGATTGTAATTGAGAGGAAGATATCTGTTCTAAGGGGGATTCAGAAGGAGAAGACCACTCTTATTTACCCCCTGAGGTCTTCGCTCTAACTTGGCATGCTGATGTTGGTTATATCATGCATATGGTGCCTTGCATTGCTTACTTTATACATCAAATATGTCGGCTTCTTAGTTTAGACATGCTTTGTGTGAATGCCATCTGTCTAGTTTATTCATCGTTTATGTGAATTATGCAACGCCATCTTGTTTAGCCATGCATCATATATGTAAATTTTGCAATGCCATCCTGCTTAGCCAGACATCTTATATGTGAATTATATCAGGCCATCCTTTTTTCGTTACATGTTACATTTGTCAACAATGTTAGTACATTCAACTACTTTTCGTGTGCATTAGCCATTTGAGACGGTGATGGAAAATTATGGAGTGAAAACAAGGTCTTTAGAGCAGACTATGCTATCTGATGAAGCGCATATCTCGCTAGTTACGGATAGCTCCTTAGAGGAGGATTCAGAGACAGATGATCAGTCCTATTTCCCTCCCGAGGTGTATGTTCTAACTTGGCAGTGTTATGTTGCTCATATTGTGCATATGGTGTCTTGCATTGCTATGTCATTTGATTAGTTTAGACATGCTTTGTCTGAATGCCACCTGTTTAGTGTCTAATTACCATATATGTGAATTATGCATTGCCATCTTGTTGCAAGACATTATATATGTGAATTATGCAATGTTATCTTGTTGCAAGGCATTATATATGTGAATTATGCAATGCCATGCTATTTAGCCAATCATCATGTATGTGAATTATATCATGCTATCATTTTTTTTGTATTACGTGTTCCATTTGTCGACAACGTTTGTATATTCAACTACTCTTTCTGTGCATCAGCCATTTGAAGCGGTGATGGAAGTATTTGGAGTGAAAATAAGGTATTCAGAGCAGACAATGCTACCTGTTGAAGCAGACATCTTGCTGGTTACAGAGAGCTCCTTAGAGGAGGATTCAGAGACTGATGACCATTCCTATTTCCCCCCTGAGGTCTATGTGTTGGGGAATGTAGTAATTTCAAAAATTTCCTACGCACACGCAAGATCATGGTGATGCATAGCAACGAGAGGGGAGAGTGTTGTCCACGTACCCTCATAGACCGAAAGCGGAAGCGTTAGCACAACGCGGTTGATGTAGTCGTACGTCTTCACGATCCGACCGATCCAAGTACCGAACGCATGGCACCTCCGAGTTCAGCACACGTTCAGCTCGATGACGTCCCGCGAACTCCAATCCAGTAGAGCTTCATGGGAGAGTTTCGTCAGCATGATGGCGTGGTGACTATGATGATGTTCTACCATCGCAGGGCTTTGCCTAAGCACCGCTACGATATGATCGAGGTGGATTATGGTGGAAGGGCGCACCGCACACGGCTAAGAGATCAAGAGATCAATTGTTGTCTCTATGGGGTTCCCCCTGGCCACGTATATAAAGGAGTGGAGGAGGGGAGGGGCCGGCCCTCTATATGGCGCGCCCTAGGGGAGTCCTACTCCCACCGGGAGTAGGATTCCCCCTTTCCTAGTAGAACTAGGATCCCTTCCAAGTAGTAGGAGTAGGGGAGAAGGAAAGGGAAGGGAAAAGGAGAAGGAAGGAAGGGGGCGCCCCCCTTCCCTAGTCCAATTCGGACCAGCCCATGGGGAGGGGTGCGGCCACCCTTTGAGGCCTTTCTCTCCTTTCCCGTATAAGCCCAATAAGGCCCATATACTCCCCGGCGAATTCCCGTAACTCTCCGGTACTCCGAAAAATACCCGAATCACTCGGAACCTTTCCGATGTCCGAATATAGTCGTCCAATATATCGATCTTTACGTCTCGACCATTTCAAGACTCCTCGTCATGTCCCCGATCTCATCCGGGACTCCGAACTCCTTAGGTACATCAAAACATATAAACTCATAATATAACTGTCATCGTAGCGTTAAGCGTGTGGACCCTACGGGTTCGAGAACTATGTAGACATGACCGAGACACGTCTCCGGTCAATAACCAATAGCGGAACCTGGATGCTCATATTGGCTCCTACATATTCTATGAAGATCTTTATCGGTCAAACCGCATAACAACATACGTTGTTCCCTTTGTCATCGGTATGTTACTTGCCCGAGATTCGATTGTCGGTATCTCAATACCTAGTTCAATCTCGTTACCGGCAAGTCTCTTTACTCGTTTCGTAATACATCATCCTGCAACTAACTCATTAGTCGCAATGCTTGCAAGGCTTATAGTGATGTGCATTACCGAGTGGGCCCAGAGATACCTCTCTGACAATCGGAGTGACAAATCCTAATCTTGAAATACGCCAACCCAACAAGTACCTTTGGAGACACCTGTAGATCACCTTTATAATCACCCAGTTACATTGTGACGTTTGGTGGCACACAAAGTGTTCCTCCGGTAAACGGGAGTTGCATAATCTCATAGTCATAGGAACAGGTATAAGTCATGAAGAAAACAATAGCAACAAACTAAACGATCAAGTGCTAAGCTAACGAAATGGGTCAAGTCAATCACATCATTCTCCTAATGATGTGATCCCGTTAATCAAATGACAACTCATGTCTATGGTTAGGAAACATAACCATCTTTGATCAACGAGCTAGTCAAGTAGAGGCATACTAGTGACACTCTGTTTGTCTATGTATTCACACATGTATTATGTTTCTAGTTAATACAATTCTAGCATGAATAATAAACATTTATCATGATATAAGGAAATGAATAATAACTTTATTATTGCCTCTAGGGCATATTTCCTTCAGTCTCCCACTTGCACTAGAGTCAATAATCTAGTTGACATTGCCATGTGATTTAATATCAATAGTTCACATCACCATGTGATTAACACCCATAGTTCACATCGACATGTGACCAACACCCAAAGGGTTTACTAGAGTCAATAATCTAGTTCACATCACTATGTGATTAACACCCAAAGAGTACTAAGGTGTGATCATGTTTTGCTTGTGAGAGAAGTTTAGTCAACGGGTCTGCCACATTCAGATCCGTAAGTATTTTGCAAATTTGTATGTCAACAATACTCTGCACGGAGCTACTCTAGCTAATTGCTCCCACTTTCAATATGTATCCAGATTGAGATTTAGAGTCATCTGGATCAGTGTCAAAATTTGCATTGACGTAACCCTTTACGACGAAGCTTTTTGTCACCTCCATAATCGAGAAACATATCCTTATTCCCCTAAGGAAAATTTTTGACCGCTGTCCAGTGATCTACTCCTAGATCACTATTGTACCCCTTGCCAAAAATAGTGTAGGTATAAAATAGATCTGGTACACAGCATGGCATATTTTATAGAACCTATGGCCAAGGCATAGGGAATGACTTTCATTCTCTTTCTATCTTCTGCCGTGGTCGGGCTTTGAGTCCTACTCAGTTTCACACCTTGTAACACGGGCAAGAACTCTTTCTTTGACTGTTCCATTCTGAACTACTTCAAACTCTTGTCAAGGTATGTACTCATTGAAAAACTTATCAAGCGTCTTGATCTATCTCTATAGATCTTGATGCTCAATATGTAAGCAGCTTCACCGAGGTCTTTCTTTGAAAAACTCCTTTCAAACACTCCTTTATGCTTTGCAGAATAATTCTACATTATCTCCGATCAACAATATGTCATTCACATATACTTATCAGAAATGTTGTAGTGCTCCCACTCACTTTCTTGTAAATACAGGCTTCACCGCAAGTCTGTATAAAACTATATGCTTTGATCAACTTATCGAAGTGTATATTCCAACTCCGAGATGCTTGCACCAGTCCATAGATGGATCGCTGGAGCTTGCATATTTTGTTAGTACCTTTAGGATTGACAAAACCTTCTGGTTGCATCATATACAACTCTTCTTTAATAAATCCATTAAGGAATGCGGTTTTTGTTTATCCATTTGCCAGATTTCATAAAATGTGGCAATTGCTAACATGATTCGGACAGACTTAAGCATAGATACGAGTGAGAAACTCTCATCGTAGTCAACACCTTGAACTTGTCAAAAACCTTTTTGCGACAATTCTAGCTTTGTAGATAGTAACACTACTATCAGTGTCCGTCTTCCTCTTGAAGATCCATTTATTTTCTATGGTTTGCTGGTCATTGGGCAAGTCAACCAAAGTCCACACTTTGTTCTCATACATGGATCCCATCTCAGATTTTATGGCCTCAAGCCATTTCGCGGAATCTGGGCTCATCATCGCTTCCTCATAGTTCGTAGGTTCGTCATGGTCATGACCTCCAGAACAGGATTACCGTACCACTCTGGTGCGGATCTCACTCTGGTTTACCTACGAGGTTCGGTAGTAACTTGGTCTGAAGTTACATGATCATCATCATTAGCTTCCTCACTAATTGGTGTAGTAGTCACAGGAACAGATTTTTGTGATGAACTACTTTCCAATAAGGGAGCAGGTACAGTTACCTCATCAAGTTCTACTTTCCTCCCACTCACTTCTTTCGAGAGAAACTCCTTGTCTAGAAAGGATCTATTCTCAGCAACAAACTTGCCTTCGGATCTGTGATAGAAGGTGTACCCAACAATTTCGTTTGGGTATCCTATGAAGATGCACTTCTCTGATTTGGGTTCAAGCTTATCAGTTTGAAATTTTTTCACATAAGCATCGCCGCCCCAAACTTTAAGAAATGACAACTTTGGTTTCTTGCCAAACCACAGTTCATAAGGCGTCGTCTCAACAGATTTCGATGGTGCCCTATTTAACGTGAATGTAGCTGTCTCTAATGCATAACCTCAAAACTATAGTGGTTAATCGGTAAGAAACATCATAGATTGCACTATATCCAATAATAGTACGGTTATGACGTTCGGACACACCATTATGCTGTGGTGTTCCAGGTGGCACGATTTTGTGAAACTATTCCACATTGTTTTAATTGAAGACCAAACTCGTAAATCAAATATTTGCCTCTGCGATCAGATCATAGAAACTTTATTTTCTGTCACGATGATTTTCCACTTCACTCTGAAGTTTTTTCAACTTTTCAAATGTTTCAGACTTATGTTTCATCAAGTAGATATACCCATATCTGCTCAAATCATCTGTGAAGGTCAGAAAATAACGATACCCGCCGCGAGCCTCAACATTCATCGGACTGCATACATCAGTATGTATTATTTCCAATAAGTCAGTTGCTTGCTCCATTGTTCCGGAGAACGGAATCTTAGTCATCTTGCCCATGAGGCACGGTTCGCAAGCATCAACTGATTCATAATCAAGTGATTCCAAAAGCTCATCAGCATGGATTTTCTTCATGCGCTTCACACCAATATGACCTAAACGGCAGTGCCACAAATAAGTTGCACTATCATTATTAACTTCGCATCTTTTGGCTTCAATATTATGAGAATGTGTATCACCACGATCGAGATCCAACAAACCATTTTCATTGGGTGTATGACCATAGAAGGTTTTATTCATGTAAACAGAACAACAATTTATTCTCTTACTTAAATGAATAACCATATTGCAATAAACATGATCAAATCATATTCATGCTCAACGCAAACAGCAAATAACACGTATTTAGGTTCAACACTAATCCCGAAAGTATAGGGAGTGTGCGATGATGATCATATCAATCTTGGAACCACTTCCAACACACATCGTCACTTCACCCTTAACTAGTCTCTATTCATTCTGCAACTCCCGTTTCGAGTTACTACTCTTAGCAACTGAACCAGTATCAAATACCGAGGGGTTGCTACGAACACTAGTAAAATATACATCAATAATCTGTATATCAAATATACCTTTGTTCACTTTGCCATCCTTCTTATCCGCCAAATACTTGGGGCAGTTCCGCTTCCAGTGACCAGTCCCTTTGAAGTAGAAGCACTGTCTCAGGCTTAGGACCAGACTTGGGCTTCTTCACTTGAGCAGCAACTTGCTTGTCGTTCTTCTTGAAGTTTCCTTTCTTTCCCTTTGCCCTTTTCTTGAAACTAGTGATCTTGTTAATCATCAACACTTGATGCTCTTTCTTGATTTCTACCTTCATCGATTTCATCATCATGAAAAGCTCGGGAATCGTTTTCATCATCCCTTGCATACTATAGTTCATCACGAAGTTCTACTAACTTGGTGATGGTGACTAGAGAATTCTGTCAATCACTATTTTATCTGGAAGATTAACTCCCACTTGATTCAAGCGATTGTAGTACCCAGACAATCTGAACACATGCTCACTACTTGAGCTATTCTCCTCCATCTTTTAGCTATAGAACTTGTTGGAGACTTCATATCTCTCAACTCGGGTATTTGCTTGAAATATTAACTTCAACTCCTGGAACATCCATATGATCCATGACGTTCAAAACGTCTTTGAAGTCCCGATTCTAAGCTGTTAAGCATGGTGCACTAAACTATCAAGTAGTCATCATATTGAGCTAGCCAAATGTTCATGACGTCTGCATCTGCTCCTGCAATAGGTCTGTCACCTAGCGGTGCATTAAGGACATAATTCTTCTGTGCAGCAATGAGGATAAACCTCGGTTCACGGATCCAATCCGCATCATTGCTACTAACATCTTTCAACTTAGTTTTCTCTAGGATCATATCAAAAATAAAACAGGGGAGCTAAACGCGAGCTATTGATCTACAACATAGATATGCTAATACTACCAGGACTAAGTTCATAATAAATCTAAGTTCAATTAATCATATTACTTAAGCACTCCCACTTAGAAAGACATCCCTCTAATCTTCTAAGTGATCACGTGATCCAAATCAACTAAACCATAACCGATCATCACGTGAAATGGAGTAGTTTTCAATGGTGAACATCACTATGTTGATCATATCTACTATATGATTCACGCTCGACCTTTCGGTCTCAGTGTTCCGAGGCCATATCTGCATATGCTAGGCTCGTCAAGTTTAACCTGAGTATTCTGCGTGTGGAAAACTGGCTTGCACCCATTGTAGATGGACGTAGAGCTTGTCACACCCGATCATCACGTGGTGTCTAGGCACGATGAACTTTGGCAACGGTGCATACTCAGGGAGAACACTTTTATCTTGAAATTTAGTGAGAGATCATCTTATAATGCTACCGTCAATTAAGGCAAGATAAGATGCATAAAAGATAAACATCACATGCAATCAAAATATGTGACATGATATGGCCATCAGCATCTTATGCCTTTGATCTCCATCTCCAACACATCGTCATGATTTCCATCGTCACCGGCATGACACCATGATCTCCATCATCTTGATCTATCTCAATGTGTCGTCACATGGTCGTCCCGCCAACTATTGCTCTTGCAACTATTGCTATCGCATAGCAATAATTGTAAAGCAATTATTTGGCGCTTGCATCTTATGCAATAAAGAGACAACCATAAGGCTTCTGCCAGTTGCCGATAACTTCAACAAAACATGATCATCTTATAGAACAACTTATATCTCATCACGTCTTGACCATATCACATCAGAACATGCCCTGCAAAAACAAGTTAGACGTCCTCTACTTTGTTGTTGCAAGTTTTACGTGGCTGCTACGGGTTTAGCAAGAACCGTTCTTACCTACGCATCAAAACCACAACGATAGTTTGTCAAGTTGGTGATGCTTTAACCTTCTCAAGGACCGGGCGTAGCCACACTCGGTTCAACTAAAGTTGGAGAAACTGACACCCGCTAGTCACCTGTATGCATAGCACGATGATAAAACCAGTCTCGCATAAGCGTACGCGTAATGTCGGTCCGTGACGCTTCATCCAACAATACCGCCAAACCAAAGTGTGACAGGCTGGTAAGCAGTATGACTTATATCGCCCACAACTCACTTGTGTTCTACTCGTGCATATTACATCAACGCATAAAACCTGGCTCGGATGCCACTGTTGGGGAACGTAGTAATTTCAAAAATTTCCTACGCACACGCAAGATCATAGTGATGCATAGCAACGATAGGGGAGAGTGTTGTCCACGTACCCTCGTAGACCGAAAGCGAAAGCGTTAGCACAATGCGGTTGATGTAGTCATACGTCTTCACGATCCGACCGATCCAAGTACCGAACGCACGGCACCTCCGAGTTCAGCACACGTTCAGCTTGATGACGTCCCGCGAACTCCAATCTAGTAGAGCTTCACGGGAGAGTTCCGTTAGCACGACGGCGTGGTGACGATGATGACGTTCTATCGTCGTAGGGCTTCGCCTAAGCACCGCTACGATATGATCGAGGTGGATTATGGTGGAAGGGGGCACCGCACACGGCTAAGAGATCAAGAGATCAATTGTTGTCTCTATGGGGTTCCCCCTGGCCACGTATATAAAGGAGTGGAGGAGGGGAGGGGCCGGCCCTCTATATGGCGCGCCCTAGGGGAGTCCTACTCCCACCGGGAGTAGGATTCCCCCTTTCCTAGTAGAACTAGGATCCCTTCCAAGTAGTAGGAGTAGGGGAGAAGGAAAGGGAAGGGAAAAGGAGAAGGAAGGAAGGGGGCGCCCCCCTTCCATAGTCCAATTCGGACCAGCCCATGGGGAGGGGTGCGGCCACCCATTGAGGCCTTTCTCTCCTTTCCCGTATGGCCCATTAAGGCCCAATACGGATTCCCGTAACTCCCCGGTACTCCCGAAAATACCCGAATCACTCGGAACATTTCCGATGTCCGAATATAGTCGTCCAATATATCGATCTTTACGTCTCGACCATTTTGAGACTCCTCGTCATGTCCCCGATCTCATCCGGGACTCCGAACTCCTTCGGTACATCAAAACATATAAACTCATAATATAACCGTCATCGAACTTTAAGCGTGCGGACCCTACGGGTTCGAGAACTATGTAGACATGACCGAGACACGTCTCCCGTCAATAACCAATAGCGGAACCTGGATGCTCATATTGGCTCCTACATATTCTACGAAGATCTTTATCGGTCAAACCGCATAACAACATACGTTGTTCCCTTTGTCATCGGTATGTTACTTGCCCGAGATTCGATCGTCGGTATCTCAATACCTAGTTCAATCTCGTTACCGGCAAGTCTCTTTACTCGTTCTGTAATACATCATCCCGCAACTAACTCATTAGTTGCAATGCTTGCAAGGCTTATAGTGATGTGCATTACCGAGTGGGCCCAGAGATACCTCTCCGACAATCGGAGTGACAAATCCGAATCTCGAAATACGCCAACCCAACAAGTACCTTCGGAGACACCTGTAGAGCACCTTTATAATCACCCAGTTACGTTGTGACGTTTGGTGGCACACAAAGTGTTCCACTGGTAAACGGGAGTTGCATAATCTCATAGTCATAGGAACATGTATAAGTCATGAAGAAAGCAATAGCAACAAACTAAACGATCAAGTGCTAAGCTAACGAAATGGGTCAAGTCAATCACATCATTCTCCTAATGATGTGATCCCGTTAATCAAATGACAACTCATGTCTATGATTAGGAAACATAACCATCTTTTATCAACGAGCTAGTCAAGTAGAGGCATACTAGTGAAACTATGTTTGTCTATGTATTCACACATGTATTATGTTTCCAGTTAATACAATTCTAGCATGAATAATAAACATTTATCATGATATAAGGAAATAAATAATAACTTTATTATTGCCTCTAGGGCATATTTCCTTCACTATGCTCAAACTTGGCAGGGTTATATTACTCATGTCATGCATGTTGTCTTGCATTGCTTAGTTTTTACATCATATATGGATTGTCATCTGCTTACTTGCTTACTATATAAATCATATATTTGAAGTATATCATGCCATCATGTTTACATACACAACATCTATCTGAATTATGGCATGACAACCCATTTAATAAAGACATCATATAGTTATATCATCCTATCCTGTTTAGTGTTTACAGTCATCATATTTTGAATTATTTCATTCTATCTGTGAATTATATCATGCTATCATATTTCCATATGCGGAATGTATGTGAATTATGGCATGCCAACCTATTTAATAAACACATTATATAGTTATATCATGTCATCTTGTTTACATAGTCGTTCGTCATCATATTTTGAACTATATCTTTCCATCTTTTTTAGTTAGCCATCATAATGTGAAATTGTGTCATGCTATCCTGTTTAGTTAGCCATCATATATGTGAAATTGTGTCATGCTATCCTGTTTGGTTAGACAACATAAATGTGAATTATTTCTTGCCGTCCTTTATTCCCCACTATCCATTGCACATGTCTATCATACAATGTCTGTACATTCAATTACTTTTCTTGTTTATCAGCCATTTGAATTGGAGAGGGTGATGGCAGTATCTAAGGGAGTAACAACATGGTCTTCAGAAAATATAGTGCTACCAGTTGATGCAGATAGAACCACGGTTGTACTTGCCCAAGAACCAGCCCTACCACACATAACCCAAACTCTCGCAGATTGTACCCCTACCCAGTTGGACAGAGGACCAGCTACACCCCTTCTAACCCTAACCCCAGCAGATAGTAACCCAGTTCCAGTTGACACAGCACCGTCTCCACCACAGAGCACCCAAAACACGAGCAGTTAGTAAGGGAACTGCAGTGCCCAAAGCACGAGGACCACCACTCTGAATCCCAACTCAACGTCTAAAGGAGAAGAAGAATTGTTCTCAGGTCAGGGTCTGTAGCTATGGTTCATACTCCTTTGCTCTTGCATCACTGTATTTACTCATACCAACTATTTTCAAATTTGAAGGATGGAATTGAAACTCCAATGGCGCAACAGGTATGTCTTAAACCTATTTCTTTAACTGGTTTGTTGTTGTAACTTGCTCTATGTTGATTTCAGTTTGAATTGAATAAACAGTTATGTTCTCATGTCATGCACATTACAAGTGTTGTTATTGCTTTGTAGTTTCCCACACTTATATTCTGTCTATTCTGCTTTGTCTTGAACAAATATTATTTGAATTGTGTCTCTATCTTGATTTGGCAACAAAAACTAGAATGATATAGACCATAAAGTGACCATGGTACATAGATATATGTTTGTTTCATGCTGTTATCCTGTCCACTTTACTACTGAACTGATTTACCAAAATGAGTTTCATATACAACATGGTAAACCTGTGATGTGTCTGCTTGTTTCTCTTTTAGAATGCGGACAAAATATCGGAGAACAATACCCCATTATGCAATGGTAAAGGAAGTAATGCAGATAAGGTTCAAGATAGTGAGACATCCCTGTTGGTCTCCAAGAAAGCTGATAAAAACTATCTTGACGACAGTGAGAGAACCCCAAAAGTCCTGTCTTGATGTAGTGTTCGAGTTACTGGCCACTACTGCTGGCACAAGCTCTTCGAACTCGCTGCCTAAATCATTTCGTCTTCTTGAGTCTCAACTTCAAGTTGAAAGACATCGATCAGATGTGCTGCGACGGGAAGCTGAAGGACTGAGGAAGTCCCTGCAGAATTCAGATGCATACTTTCTGGTGCAACAGCAAGCGCTGGAGGATTTAAGCGCCAAATAAGAGAAAGTTAATAAGCTTGCTAAGCATCTTGCAAGCATTATGGGTACCCAGGATATTGTTTCTTGAGCTCTTCTGAATTGGTTTCAGTTCTGGACTTGTTTTGCTATGGCATTTATTTGCACTGGTCGCCAACTTTGACAACCAGTATATATGATATGCTGCTTTGTTCCCTATATTTGCACTGGTGGCGAACTTTGATGCCCAGTGGATGTAATATGTGTAATAGTCGTGATAGCCTAGTGTAAGTTGCTTGCTTATTTATTTCCTTGTTGTCTTGTTTATTTGTTTGCTTGTAGTCAGTGCAGTTCTTTTTCCACGGTTTGCTAGTGGCCGCAATAACCTATTTTTTAAAACTAGGCCACAATAACCATGGGCTAAATATTTACTGTAGTTACCATGGGCCTTCTACGGGCCGTAGAAACAATGGGCCTTCTAAGGGCCATAGAAACAATGGGCCTTCTATGGGCCGTAGCATCAATGGGCCTTTTCTACGGGCCGTATGATCGATCGGCCAAACATGGGACAATAACAGACCGCATTATGGGCCGTAAAGGGGCTAGATTTGGAATCGTCCGTTCATGGGTAGACAATAACGGGCTATCTTTAATCGGCCGTATTTGATGATGCTATGAAAACGGCCCAACCGATTAACGGGCCACAAACGGGCCGATTGTAACCACGGGCTGGATTTAGGCCACAAGCAGGAAATGCCAGTAATGGGCCGTAAGTAACCGAATGCTGGAAATAAGCCCAAGAATAAATGGGCCCTGAGAAGGCCGAAAGATAACATGGGTTGGAAACGGCCCAATGGAATAATGGGCCATTAATGGGTATAAAGAGGTATACTGTTCATTGCGGGCCAGATTCACCATGGGCCGTTAATGGGCCAAAAGTTACAAATGGCCTCGTGTGGGCTGAAAGACATCATGGGCCATACATGGGCCGGAAGTTACAACGGTCTGGAATCATATTGGACGGCCCAGATGAAGCTACTGGGCTTAATTCCGATAGGTCGTAACAGTTCATGAGTTAGCGGCTCGTAAATGGGCTATATACGAACAGGCCGTTAACACGCTTTTCGTGGGCCGGCCCGTTACCTTTTGACCAAGTCAAACGGGCCGGCCTTTTCACCGAAATGGACCTCTGTTGGGTCACGCCATGTGTCGACGTATCATAGGCGCCTCCTATCCAATGAATGGATGACATCTGTCCCAACGAGAGCCAACACGTGTTTCCTCCGGCCAATGAAAATTTTACACGTGAAAAATCCTCATTCGTCCGGGTTGTTAACGGTTTATCGGATCCAAAACCGGACACAATAGCTTAACGGTGACCCGTTACGGTGGATGCCACGTGTCGGTCACCCTTGACGAAAGCACTTCTATGACAGCACAGGTATGACTATCTTGATTCTATCATAAAATCGTCATGGATGTACATGCATGACAGAAAACGTGACCTACTGTGACAAACATGTATCATCACGGAAGTGTATTTTTTTGTAGTGAACCCGACGTGTAAAAGGGGTTGTCAATCCTTTTCAGGTAGCGGCGCCTCAAGATAGGCAAACGGACATGAGATAAATTGTAGTAGATTGATTGATCGAATGCCAAACAAAAAAATTAGAATAAAATGCAGCGAGGTATTTTTGTATTTTTGGTTTAGTAGATATGAAAATAAAAACAAAGGAAAAGTAGACCGCAAAGGCAAATAATATGAGAAAGAGACCCGGGGGCCGTAGGTTTCACTAGTGGCTTCTCTCGAGAAAAATAGCAAATGGTGGGTAAACAAATTACTATCGGGCAATTGATAGAACTTCAAATAATCATGACGATATCCAAGCAATGATCAATACATAAGTATCACGTCCAATATTAGTAGACCGACTCCTACCTGCATCTACTACTATTACTCCACACATCGACCGCTATCCAGCATGCATCTAGTGTATTAAGTTCATGGAGAAACGGAGTAATGCAATAGGAACAATGACATGATGTAGACAAGATCTATCTATGTAGAGATAGACCCCATCGTTTTATCCTTAGTAGCAACAATACATACGTGTCGGTTCCCCTTCTGTCACTAGGATCAAGCACCATAAGATCGAACCCACTACAAAGCACCTCTTCCCATTGCAAGATAAATAGATCAAGTTGGCCAAACAAAACCCAAATATTGGAGAAGAAATAAGAGGCTATAATAAATCATGCATATAAGAGATCAAAGAAACTCAAACAACTTCCATGGATATAAAAAGATAGATCTGATCATAAACTCAAAGTTCATCTGATCCCAACAAACACACCACAAAAAGAGTTACATCATATGGATCTCCAAGAGACCATTGTATTAAGAATTCGGCGAGAGAGAGGAAGCCATTTAGCTACTAACTATGGACCCGAAGGTCTACAAAGAACTACTCACGCATCATCGAAGAGGCACCAATGGAAGTGGTGAACCCCTCCGTGATGGTGTCTAGATTGGATCTGGTGGTTCTGGACTCTGTGGCGGCTGTAATTGATTTTCGTTGACTCCCCTAGGGTTTCTGGAATATTGGGGTATTTATAGAGCAAAGAGTCGGTCCAGGCGGCACCCGAGGTGGGCACAACCCACCAGGGCGCGCCTGGGCCTCCAAGCGCACCCTAGTGGGTTGTGGTCTCCTCAGAGCACCCCCCCAGGCGCAGCCTTGGCCCATTAGGTGTCTTCTAGTCCTAAAAATTCTTTGTGAAGTTTCGTTGCATTTGGACTCCATTTGATATTGATTTCCTGCGATGTAAAAAACATGCAGAAAACAGCAGCTGACACTTGGCATTATGTCAATAGGTTAGTAACAAAAAATTATATAAAATCTATATCTATACCTACTATTAAAGGGAATATGTATTCTTGGTTTGGTTCAGTCCAACTATTAAAGGGAATATATATTCTTGGTTTGGTTCAGTCCTTTTCATTTCGATGGGCTTTTATGGGCTTCATAGAGTCCGCGAAAAATAATTAGGTCAAAATAAATTAACATTGTGGGAATTTAAACATGACCTCCTATCTGGATCTCCGATGCAACAACCTATGCTTCATTCACATTTACTAAATTCCAACTCGCTCTAAATATATGAGTGACAGTCCTCATGTTTAAGCAAATGAGCTAATAAAGAAAGGATTGTGGACTTAAATAAAATATTTAAACGGATATGGCTAATTAAAAAAAGGATTATGGCTAAACCGGTGGAATAATTAAAAGAAAGATTGTGGTCTTAATAAATAGAATTTTCAAATAGATGAGGCTAATTCAAGGAAGGACTTGAGGTAAAAAGGTAGGATAGTTAAAAGGAAGGATTTGTATGCTTCAATGTGTTGGGGATATTAAATTAGAAAAGGAAGGATTTGATTCCCGACTAAAACGGGTGAGGACGTCACGGTAACTAAAGGAAGGATTATACTTATATGGAATCAGTGGGAGATTATGCCCAACAAATAAAATATGCACACAGCTAAATTGCATCGTATTTTCTATGTTCATTTTGTAGAAGGAGCGTTGCAGCATTTTTTTTCATAGTGAATCTGGTGCTGTGGGTCATTATACTTGCACAAAACATCAATTTTTCCTGTTGCAACGCACGGGCATATGTGCTAGTGATTATAAAACATCCAAGATTGATAATATAACAGCATGGAACAATCAAAATTATGGATATGTTGGAGACATATCAGTCACCTAGCGGTTCATCAAGGACATAATTCTTCTGTGTGGCAATGAGGATAATCCTCAAGTTACGGACCCAGTCTGTGTAGTTGCTACCATCATCTTTTAACTTAGCTTTCTCTAGGAACGCATTAAAATTCAAGGGAACGGTAGCACGGGCCATTGATCTACAACATAGATATGCAAAAACTATCAGGACTAAGTTCATGATAAATTAAGTTCAAGTAATCATATTAGTTAAGAACTCCCACTTAGATAGACATCCCTCGAGTCATCTAAACGATCACGTGATCCATATCAACTAAACCATGTCCGATCATCACGTGAGAGGGAGTATTTTTCAATGGTGAACGTATCTAGGTTGATCATATCTACTATATGATTCACATTCGACCTTTTGGTCTCCAGTATTCCGAGGCCATGTCTGTACATGCTAGGATCGTCAAGTTTAACCCGAGTATTCCGCACATGCAAAACTGTCTTGCATCCGTTGTATGTGAACGTAGAGCTTATCACACCCGATCATCAGGTGGTGTCTTGGCATGACGAACTGTCGCAACGGTGCATACTCAAGGAGAACACTTATACCTTGAAATTTTAGTAAGGGATCATCTTATAATGCTACCGCCGTACTAAGCAAAATAAGATGCATAAAAGATAAACATAACATGCAATCAAAATATGTGACATGATATGGCCATCATCATCTTGTGCCTTTGATCTCCATCTCCAAAGCACCGTCATGATTTCCATCGTCACTGGCTTGACACCTTGATCTCCATCGTAGCGTCGTTGTCGTCTCGCCAACTATTGCTTCTACAACTATCACTAACACATAGTGATAAAGTAAAGCAATAACATGGCGTTTGCATTTCATACAATAAAGCAACAACCATAAGGCTCCTGCCAGTTGCCGGTAACTTTTACAAAACATGATCATCTACAATAATGTATATCACATCATGTCTTTACCATATCACATCACAACATGCCCTGCAAAAACAAGTTAGACGTCCTCTACTTTGTTGTTGCAAGTTTTACGTGGCTGCTATGGGCTTCTAGTAAGAACCATTCTTACCTACGCATCAAAACCACAACGGTGATTTATCAAGTTTGTTGTTTTAACCTTCAACAAGGATCGGCCGCAGTCAAATTCGATTCAACTAAAGTTGGAGAAACAGACACCCGCCAGCCACCTTTATGCAAAACTAGTTGCATGTCTGTCGGTGGAACCGGTCTCATGAACGTGGTCATGTAAGGTTGGTCCAAGCCGCTTCATCCAACAATACCGCCGAATCAAAATAAGACGTTGGTGGTAAGCAGTATGACGATCACCGCCCACAACTCTTTGTGTTCTACTCGTGCATATCATCTACGCATAGAGCTGGCTCGGATGCCACTGTTGGGGAACGTAGCATGCAAATTCAAAAAAATTCCTACCATCACGCAAGATCTATCTAGAAGATGCATAGCAACGAGAGGGGGAGAGTGTGCACGTACCCTCATAGACCAAAAGCGGAAGCGTTTGACAACGTGGTTGATGTAGTCGAACTTCTTCTCATTCCGACCGATCAAGCACCGAACGTACGGCACCTCCGAGTTCTGCACACGTTCAACTCGATGACGTCCCTCGAACTCTTGATCCAACAAAGTGTCGAGGGAGGGTTCCGTCAGCACGACGGCGTGGTGATGGTGATGGTGAAGTGATCCGCGCAGGGCTTTGCCTAAGCACTACGTGAATATGACCGGAGGCGTAAACTGGGGAGGGGGCGCCGCGCATGGCTAACAATGGTTGGTGTGTGTTCTAGGCACCCCCTCCCCATGTATATAAAGGAGGGAGGGGGAGAGAGGCAGCCTAGGGCGTGCCCAAATAGGAGAGGAATCCTACTTGGGCCCCTAATCCAATTCGGCCTACCCCCTTTCCTTTTACCGGAGGAGGAAAAGAGGGAAGAGGGAAGGAGGAAGGGAAGGGGGGGAACCCCCACCTCCTTCTCCTATTCGGCCTCCTACCATAAGGGGGGCACCCTTTGTGGGATGGTGTGCTCCCCTTCTATGGCCCATATGGCCCATATCTTCCCCCGGGGGGTTCCGGTAACCCCTCAGTACTCCGATATGTACCCGATACATCCTGAAACACTTCCGGTGTCCAAATACTTTCATCCTATATATCAATCTTTATCGGTCGAACCATTATGACAACATACGTTATTCCCTTTGTCATCGGTATGTTACTTGCCCGAGATTCGATCGTCGGTATCTTCATATCTAGTTCAATCTCGTTACCGGCAAATCTCTTTACTCGTTCTGTAATACATCATCACGTAACTAACTCATTAGTCACATTGCTTGCAAGACTTATCATGATGTGCATTACCGAGAGGGCCCAGGGATACCTCTCTGATACTCGGAGTGACAGATCCTAATCTCGATCTATGCCAACCCAACAAACACCTTCGGAGAGACCTGTAGAGCATCTTTATAATCACCCATTTATGTTGTGATGTTTGATAACACACAAGGTATTCCTCCGGTATCTGGGAGTTGCATAATCTTATAGTCAAAGGAATATGTATATGAGATGAAGAAAGCAATAGCAATAGAACTTAACGGTCATTATGCTAAGCAAACGAATGGGTCTTGTCCATCACATCATTCTCCTAATGATGTGATCTCGTTCATCAAATGATAACACATGTCTATGGTTAGGAAACTTAACTAACTTTGATTAACGAGCTAGTCTAGTAGATGCTTACTAGGGACACGGTGTTTTGTCTATGTATTCACACATGTATCAAGTTTCTAGTTAATACATTTCTAGCATGAATAATAAACATTTATCGTGATATAAGGAAATATAAATAACAACTTTATTATCGCCTCTAGGGCATATTTCCTTCAAAATTGTGGCAAGACTTATGCTAAATGGGGTAAAACGGATAAAATCTTGCTAAATGGGGTAATTAGTGTAAAAAATATCAAAATCGAATGTAAAAATGGAATTCACTCATTTTTATTTTTATTTTTCTGTTTCAATTTTTTAAATTCATAAGAAAATTTTAGAATGTATTAATATTTCTTAATTCATGAATTTATTAAGTTTTGGAACATTTTAAAATTTACGAACATTTTATAAATTTGGATGTGCAATCTTCATAAAATGTTCATGTGGCTTTTAAAAAGCTTTCACACATTTCCACAAATTTTTTCACATATTTTTAATAAATCATTTATACTTTTTTGTAGATGTGTTTATGCATTTTTAACTTGTTCATAATTTTCCTAGAAACGTTCATATTTTTAGAGATATATCACACTTTTTGAAGAAAACTTTCCACGTGTTTGATTATAAATATTGTTGATGATTTTTTGGGAAAACGAAAAAACAGAATCAAAGTCGGAGCAAACAGAAAAAGTTAAAGAAAAGGAAAAACCCGCGCGGAAAACCACACAAGCACTCACGTTTACGGTGCGCAGACGCTGAACTGGGCCAGCCCAGCCACGCCCGTTTCTAACAAAAAGGGTATAGGATCGCCCTTAAATTGGTACTCGTATTGGTATCATATTCCCCACAAGATAAAATAAACGAAACGTGCTCCCCCGTGAGTCGAAACCCTAATCTCTTCCGATCCCCGGATTGCGGCGTGATGGCGGCGTCGACGGAACGTCCACGCCAGTCCGGGTGGCCAAACCTACGGAGAGGTCTCCTGCGCAAAGTCCTCTCCCGGCTCCCGTCCCTCGCCGACCGCGTCCGCCTCCGCGCCGTCTGCCGCCCATGGCGCACGCGCGCCACGCTCCAGCCTCCGCCCCGTCGCCCGCTCCCCTGGCTCGCCCTCCCGGGCGGCACCGTCTTGGACTTCGCCAACAAGAGCACGCACCGTCTGCGTATTCCAGACGACGACGGCGGCCCCTGCTACAGCGCCGGCGACAATATGTTCTTCCTCCACCACAACGACGGGCGGTGCTTCGTGGTCAACGGATTCTCTGGCGCCGCGACGCCTCTCCCCGAGCTGGCTGCTCTCCTGCAGTCTCACATGGTAAATCCCTGCGACGAGAAGAAGTCTGACAAGTTCGATTGCAAGTCGTATGACAATATGAAGATCAAGAAGGTGGTGATGTCCTCCGTGGCATCCTTACCGAATCATCATCGCGTTGTGGCCGTTCTAGCCAGTAACTGCTCTAAATCCAGAGTCTTTATTTCTACATGCCGACCGGCCGGCGAGATCAACTCGTGCCTTGTGATGCGGGAGAAATCCACCATCCTCGACATCGCCTTTTTTCAAGGGAAGATTATGCTAATGTTCACATGTTCCAGGAGCTTGTCGCCGTCGATCTCAGAGATGGCTGCCTCGATAAGCCAACGCCGCCCGGCGTCGAACCCCAAGTGAAAGCATACACATCATGGATATGGCCCCCTGACCTACTACCGGATATGTATCTAAAGGATCTGTTCGACGACCCTAAGTCAGACGAGAAAGTCGAGCAATATCTAGTGGAATCCAATGGCAAGCTGCTGATGGTGAGGAGACGTTTCCTCCGAATTGGCCATAACAAATTGACTTGTCGGTTCCAGGTGTTCGAGGCGGACCTCAGGGACGGTCCCCGTCTTGGCCAGTGGAAGAAGGCCTGTAGTCTCCAGGGCCGGGCGCTCTTTGTGGGCATGCCGTGCTCCAAGTCTTTTCGTGCTTGTGATGTTGATGGAGCTCAAGGAGATTGTATCTACTTCTTGGTCGATCATGACAATCCCCTTCGCCACTCTGCCGTCTACAACATGGTAAACAAGACGATCATGCCTTTGATACCGGTGTCAGTGTGGCGGAGTGTAAAGCTAACATGGGATAGCCAGCGGTTTCCAGCATGGTTTTTTCCGGTTGAAGTTTAGTTCTGTACTAGAAGTTGTCATGCGGTTTGCCGTGCCGTTGGATCTGGACGCATCTGAGTCATAGTTATTGTTTAACCCGTTGTTATCTTTGCTTATTGTACTTCGACTTTTTGGTGGGTTGATAATGTAGACCAAAACACTGTGTACCTTGACTTTTGGTGGGTTGATAATGTAGACCAAAACACTGTGTACCTCGACTCTGCTTATTGTTCTTTGCTCATTGTGTTCTGTCCGGTTTGTTTAGTGGTTCTGTCCATTTGTTTAATCTTTTTTAGTAGCAGAACATAGTAACTTTGATTATCTACAACATATTTGTTTGAAGCTACTAGATCTGCCGTTGTGTGATTGTTGCTATAATTTTGCTGTTGTTAAGCGCGAGTCATGATGATGGAACATAAACACCAGAGCAACATAGATGGTAACAGTAGAACTATGAAAAAATGTTGCAAGCAAGGTTTACCCTGATCAGACAATGTGATTTGGTGTTTCACAACATCAGTCGAGCATTATTATTGTAATAACATAGGAACTGCAGAACATTTTGTATTAGAGTTTAAAATTTCAAAATATGCAATGAATCATGCTTAAGTTTGCTTTTACATTTGGGGATGCTGTATGAGACTATGATCTTCAAAGAAAAATCATTGGAAGATATCCTATATAAACTAAAATATTTATAACACAAGCTATGTTTTTCCTATTCCAGGGTTTTTCAAAATCCTGTAACCAGAGGTCCAGCGAAAAGAAATCATATTGTACCGCTAAATAGAACTTGCATTTCAAAAACAGGACACCAAACAAATTGGCACAATGTAACACAGAGCAAGATTTCGTTTATGTAAAAATTGAAAGAGCGGTATGTATGGCAAGCAAACATCTATCTAGCCAGCATATTTGTGAGATACAGTCATTTTGTTATTCTAGTAGAATACCATGCCAACTTTCATGGAATTTATATCATTGGCAAGTTTATCACCAGCCCCTCAACTTCAGCTCCTCCTTCATTGCATTATTGCTTCGCTATGTTGTCACCCTGGAGCAAATATTCGTCGTGTTTTTTCCCAGTCTACCAAATTGCCATAGTCAGTCCCATCACGGCATCACCCCTAACCTATGGACTAACAAATGAATATATCACAAGCTGCTTGGCTTCAACTCTACATTGCCACCCAAGTCCAAACTTGCATATGTTTTCTCCAAGTTCACCAAATTGCCATAGGCATTCCCATCAATCCCTAACTTCGAATGTCTTGCAACATTTGTCAAAAAGTATTGCGAGATTTCGTCTTGACCGCGAGCATATGGACATTTGCTGTCTGAAACAGTGCAGGCCGCGGCGGCGGGGACGGGGCTTGGTGGCAACGGCATCGTCGGCTGATCGTCTGTACACGGCGTGAGTGGAGCCGATCCTGCCGATTTCGGTAAGGTCCCGACCTATCTGCCTGATTCGACGAGGATTGTTTCATTAATCTGTTATTCCCTACTCACTCAAATGTTGCTCAACGACAAGCTGGTGAAGCTTAAATATCACGCGCTCCAGGCCTCGAGACGTTTAGCGCTGAACCTGTTTCCAGATGGGTACTCGGCCGGTAGGCTCGACAAGGTCTCTGTGCGAATCGCACTGACCACTGCTGCAACATGTTTGTTTGTTTGTTTGTTATTACTTGATGATGCTCAGTTGCTCATGATGAAATCTGGTTGTTTTGGTACAGGAAATGCTTGTGTTTCTGATTGGTGATGATCCAGAGGGAAGCCCTATACTAGGGCGTCAGAGAGCTTTGCTTTCTGTGAGTATGGTGCTTGTTTCCACAATGTAAGGGGGGAGAGGGTGGGTGGGGGTGATTAATCAAGAGTCCGTTTTTGAGTTAGAGTTAACAGCAAGAAGGTAAAAAGGAGTAAGCACTTTCCCTGGGGAGTGGGTGCCAGACTTTGCAGTCCATTCCTGTGCAACATAATTATGGGCGCCGGGGGCAAACACACCAGCCTCCAGACTATGAGAATTTTGACTGTCGCAATTTGTTACCCACACTATTCCCTTTTGCTGATGAGACCAGAGTAAAGTATTATTATGCATACATTTCATAGAGCCACTGCACATTTATATTTGTGGGAGTGTACATTTTATTTCTTTCATGTTATATTCTTTCTTTGGGGGAACCAGATAGCTTTGGTTGCACGTTTATTCCCTGAAAGGAATATATCTATTCAGAGCATCCCTAACAAGTTATGTTGTCCGGATGGCTTGCTTATTTCTGTTACAGTTTCTTGTAGTGCATAATTGTGGATTTTATACTTTATAAATGTATTTTTACAGGATATTGAGTGTGGCTGCTTGCCTAAATATATCCTGCATGGTATCCCTTGCAAATTCCAAAATGGAATTGTTGTTTGTGAGGTTAGCTAAAGTCTTATCTTCCAATTTTAATGTATGTATTATCTCTGCTGATGTACCTAGGTGCGGGACTACAGGTCCTTCCTGTCGGATGGGTGTGATTCTTCAGAATACGACTTCCCCAAAATGGACAGGATTGCTCTTAGATCGGGCACTGAATGTGTGTTAATGATCTTTTCTTGATTGCGGATGCTTCGCGGACTTATCATGAGCAAATGGTCAGCACTTCTGTAAACCTGGAAAGGCAAGGTTTAACTGTCATCTACTACTTCCGAAATCCCACCTGATTTATATTTTTCTTATGCATATTTCAGATTGCCAAGTCGACTATCATTAATTTCCTTGCAACCCAGGCTTAATTTGGACCCTAACCATGCCTTGAAAAGCTTTGCAACTCTGTTAAGAAGGTACCCCTGTTTTCAGTTCCTGGATTCTACTCAAATCTTTTGGTAACTTTAGAAAGTACTGCAATTTAACTTGCGCTTTTGTGCCAAATTATATGCAAATAGATCGATTTAGGTCTACAGGTAGGACAACGAATGAAAGACACATCTCTTCTCAATACTTCTCCTGTCCCTCCTGAAAAATGCAAGCTCCAAGGAATGCGACACCTGTGAAGGTGCAGCAGTATGCATTGAGAATTCAGCTCTAGAAATCTTGCCAAGCAGAATACTGAGCTGCTCGCCAGTTAACTGTCCATCATCTCCCCAAGTTAAAAATGCCAAATCAACTGTAGTGTCTGACCCTGAAGATATCACACAATGCTCTTCTACCATTATCAACAATTCTGCCTTCTGTGATAGAGAACAAAGTGCATCAAGTATTCCTGCTTCTGCTAATTTTCTTCAGAATCATGATGAGCAGGCAGACTTGGCTATCGTGAAGGTTGATCATAAAAAGGTATGATTGCTAACAGTGACAATTCTACCACAAAAGAGAAATGAGTGCTCAAATCTTCTACATGAAAGGCTGTTTTCAGACAAAAGGGCAAGGTTGTGTTCCCAAAGTTCCAAATGATCAGTGGGGGCTTCAAATAAAGGTCTTATGCTAGGATCTCCAAAAGAACCGTCGGTTGAGGACAAGGTAGATCAAACAATAGGGAGCAAGGACATGGAGGTAAATCAACAGAAGTCCTTCTGAACTCCTTCCATGAACATAAACGATCCATGTTCAGAAAAATTCGCCGAAAAGGTTAGGCAGGGATCTCGGAAAGAACTGCCAGTAGAGGTTATGGTTCATCAGACCATGGGCAAAAGGATATGAGAGTACCGGAACAGAAGTCCTTCTCAGTTATCCCGACAAATCACCCACTTCCTTCCTTCAACAGAAATGGTCCATGCTTAGAACAGTTCCCTGAAAAGGTTTAAGCTGGGATCTTGAAAAGAGCTGCCGGTTGAGGTCAAGTTAGAACAGACAATTGGCAATCGACAGGAAAATGTGCCCCTGTCAATACTCCCAACCAGTCTTCCACACTCTTCCTTGAACAGAAATAGTCTGCATGTGGTAAAAATCCCTGAACAGGTTCACTCTATGCATACAAGGATGAGAGAAAGTCATCTGGTCTCATTTGTAGATGTGAACGGTCCATCGCAAGTACTTCCTCCATACAGAAATATGCCGGCTTGGGCCCGGGGCTGCTGGTGGCGGCGGCCTCCCTGCCCTTCCCCTCCTGGTCGCTTGTAACGCCCTCGATGCGGCTATATCTCCCACGTGTCGAAGCACGACTTAGAGGCATAACCGCATTGAAAGCAATGTCGCAAGTGAGGTAATCTTCACACAACCCATGTAATACATAAGGGAAAGAGATACATAGTTGGCTTACAATCGCCACTTCACACAATTACATGAATAAAACATTACATCATACAGATACAATCAAGGTCCGACTACGGAACCAAAATAAAAGGAGAACCCCAAAAGCGACAAAGGTCCCCGATCGACCCCAACTGGGCTCCACTACTGACCAACTAGAACGAAACAACACAAAGGACAAGATCTTCATCGAGCTCCTCCCGAGCTTGATTGCGTCATCTGCAAGGACTCATCGGCACCTGCAAACTGGTTTTGGAAGTATCTGTGAGCCACAGGGACTCAGCAATCTCGCACCCTCGCGATCAAGACTATTTAAGCTTGTGGGTAAGGTAAAAGTATGAGGTGGAGCTGCAGCAAGCGACTAGCATATATGGTGGCTAACATACGCAAATGAGAGCGAGAAGAGAAGGCAAAGCACGGTCGATGAAACTATGATCAAGAAGTGATCCTAAACAACCTACGTCAAACATAACTCCAACACCGTGTTCACTTCCCGGACTCCGCCGGAAAGAGACCATCACGGTTACACACGCGGTTGCTTCATTTTAATTAAGTTAAGGTTTAAGTTATCTACAACTGGACATTAACTTATTCGCAAAGGAGAGCGAGAAGAGGAAGCAAAGCGCGAGCGAGAAACTAGAGGACAACCTGCGCAAACATTACTCCAACACCGTGTCCACTTCCCGGACTCCGCCGAGAAGAGGCCATCACGGCAACACACTCTGTTGATTCATTTTAATTAATTAAGGCTCAAGTTATCTACAACCGGACATTAACAAATTCCCATCTGTCCATAACCGCGGGCACGGCTTTCGAAAGTTCAAATCCCTGCAGGGGTGTCCCAACTTAGCCCATCACAAGCTCTCACGGTCAACGAAGGAATAGACCTCCTCCCGAGACATTCCGATCAGACTCGGTATCCCGGTACAACAAGACATTTCGACAGGGTAAAACTAAACCAGCAACACCGTCCGAATGTGCCGACAAATCCCGATAGGAGCTGCACATATCTCTTTCTCAGGGCACACTCAGATGAGCGCTCCATACAACTAAAACCAAACCTCAAGTTTTCCCCGAGGGGGCGCTGCACAGGACTCTAGTTTGTGTTGGAAATATGCCCTAGAGGCAATAATAAATTAGTTATTATTATATTTCCTTATTCATGATAATCGTTTATTATCCATGCTAGAATTGTATTGATAAGAAACTCAGATACATGTGTGGATACATAGACAACACCATGTCCCTAGTAAGCCTCTAGTTGACTAGCTCGTCGATCAATAGATGGTTACGGTTTCCTGGCCATGGACATTGGATGTCGTTGATGACGGGATCACATCATTAGGAGAATGATGTGATGGACAAGACCCAATCCTAAGCATAGCATAGATCGTGTAGTTCGTTTGCTAAAGCTTTTCTAATGTCAAGTATCATTTCCTTAGACCATGAGATTGTGCAACTCCCGGATACCGTACGAATACTTTGGGTGTGCCAAACGTTACAACGTAACTGGGTGGCTATAAAGGTACACTACAGGTATCTCCGAAAGTGTCTGTTGGGTTGACACGAATCGAGACTGGGATTTGTCACTCCGTGTAAACGGAGAGGTATCTCTGGGCCCACTGTAGGACATCATCATAATGTGCACAATGTGATCAAGGAGTTGATCACGGGATGATGTGTTACGAAACGAGTAAAGAGACTTGCCGGTAACGAGATTGAACAAGGTATCGGGATACCGACGATCGAATCTCGGGCAAGTATCGTACCGCTAGACAAAGGGAATTGTATACGGGATTGATTAAGTCCTTGACATCGTGGTTCATCCGATGAGATCATCGTGGAACATGTGGGAGCCAACATGGGTATCCAGATCCCGCTGTTGGTTATTGACCGGAGAGTCATCTCAGTCATGTCTGCATGTCTCCCGAACCCGTAGGGTCTACACACTTAAGGTTCGGTGACGCTAGGGTTGTAGGGATATGTATATGCAGTAACCCGAATGTTGTTCGGAGTCCTGGATGAGATCCCGGACATCACGAGGAGTTCTGGAATGGTCCGGAGGTAAAGAATTATATATAGGAAGTGCTATTTCGGCCATCGGGACAAGTTTCGGGGTCACCGGTATTGTACCGGGACCATCGGAAGGGTCCCAGGGGTTCACCGGGTGGGGCCACCTGCCCTGGGGGCCACATGGGCTGTAGGGGGTGCGCCTTGGCCTATATGGGCCAAGGACACCAGCCCCAAAAGGCCCATGCGCCAAGAGATAAGGAAGGGAAGAGTCCCAAAGGGGGAAGGCACCTCCTAGGTGCCTTGGGGAGGAGGGATTCCTCCCTTGGCCGCCGCCCCCCTAGGAGATTGGATCTCCTAGGGCCGGCGCCCCCCCTAGGCTCCCTATATATAGTGGGGGAAGGAGGGCCTCTCAACCTACGCCTTTGGTGCCTCCCTCTCCCTCTCCAACACATCCTCCTCCTCCATAGAGCTTGGCGAAGCCCTGCCGGAGTACTGCAGCTCCATCACCACCACGCCGTCGTGCTGCTACTGGAGCCATCTTCCTCAACCTCTCGTCCCCCTTGCTGGATCAAGAAGGAGGAGGCGTTACGCTGACCGTACGTGTGTTGAACGCGGGAGGTGCCGTCCGTTCGGCGCTAGGATCATCGGTGATTTGGATCACGACGAGTACGACTCCATCAACCCGTTCTCTTGAACGCTTCCGCGGCGCGATCTACAAGGGTATGTAGATCCACTCCTCCCTCGTTGCTAGATGACTCCATAGATTGATCTTGGTGACACGTAGGAAAATTTTGAATTTTGCTACGTTCCCCAACAGTGCATCATGAGCTAGGTCTATTGCGTAGATTCTATGCACGAGTAGAACACAAAGTAGTTGTGGGCGTTGATTTTGTTCAATATGCTTACCGTTACTAGTCCAATCTTGATTCGGCGGCATTGTGGGATGAAGCGGCCCGGACCAACCTTACATGTACGCTTACGTGAGACCGGTTCCATCGACTGACATGCACTAGTTGCATAAGGTGGCTGGCGGGTGTCTGTCTCTCCCATTTTAGTCGGATCGGATTCGATGAAAAGGGTCCTTATGAAGGGTAAATAGCAATTGGCATATCACGTTGTGGTCTTGCGTAGGTAAGAAACGTTCTTGCTAGAAACCCATAGCAGCCACGTAAAACATGCAAACAACAATTAGAGGACGTCTAACTTGTTTTTGCAGGGTATGCTATGTGATGTGATATGGCCAAAGGATGTGATGAATGATATATGTGATGTATGAGATGATCATGTTCTTGTAATAGGAATCACGACTTGCATGTCGATGAGTGTGACAACCGGCAGGAGCCATAGGAGTTGTCTTAATTTATTTATGACCTGCGTGTCAACATAAACGTCATGTAATTACTTTACTTTATTGCTAACCGTTAGTTGTAGTAGTAGAAGTAATAGTTGACGAGACAACTTCATGAAGACACGATGATAGAGATCATGATGATGGAGATCATGGTGTCATGCCGGTGACGATGATGATCATGGAGCCCCGAAGATGGAGATCAAGAGGAGCAAAGTGATGATGGCCATATCATGTCACTATTTGATTGCATGTGATGTTTATCATGTTTATGCATTTTGTTTACTTAGAATGAAGGTAGTAAATAAGATGATCCCTCATAATAATTTCAAGAAAGTGTTCCCCCTGACTGTGCACCATTGCGAAAGTTCGTCGTTTCGAAGCACCACGTGATGATCGGGTGTGATAGATTCTTACGTTCGAATACAACGGGTGTTGACGAGCCTAGCATGTACAGACATGGCCTCGGAACACATGCAAAACACTTAGGTTGACTTGACGAGCCTAGCATGTACAGACATGGCCTCGGAACACAAGAGACCGAAAGGTCGAGCATGAGTCGTATAGAAGATACGATCAACATGAAGATGTTCACCGATGATGACTAGTCCGTCTCACGTGATGATCGGACACGGCCTAGTTGACTCGGATCATGTAATCACTTAGATGACTAGGGATGTCTATCTGAGTGGGAGTTCATAAGATGAACTTAATTATCCTGAACATAGTCAAAAGGTCTTCGCAAATTATGTCGTAGCTCGCGCTTCAGTTCTACTATTTAGTTATGTTCCTAGAGAAAATTTAGTTGAAAGTTGATAGTAGCAATTATGCGGACTAGGTCTGTAAACTGAGGATTGTCCTCATTGCTTCATAGAAGGCTTATGTCCTTAATGCACCGCTCAGTGTGCTGAACCTCGAACGTTGTCTGTGGATGTTGCGAACATCTGACATACACATTTTGATAACTACGTGATAGTTCAGTTAAACGGTTTAGAGTTGAGGCACCGAAGACGTTTTGAAACGTCGCGAAAATATGAGATGTTTCGAGGGCTGAAATTGGGATTTCAGGCTCGTGCCCACGTCAAGAGGTATAAGACCTCCGACGATTTTTCTTAGCCTGCAAACTAAGGGAGAAAAGCTCAATTGTTGAGCTTGTGCTCAGATTGTCTCAGTACAACAATCATTTGAATCGAGTGGGAGTTGATCTTCCAGATGAGATAGTGATGTTTCCCCGAAGTCATTACCACCAAGCTGCTTGAGCTTCGTGATGAACTATAATATATCAGGGACATATATGATGATCCTTGAGATATTCGCGACGTTTGACACCACAAAAGTAGAGATCAAGAAGGAGCATCAATTGTTGATGGTTGGTGAAACCACTAGTTTCAAGAAGGGCAAGGGCAAAAAAATGGGATGCTTCATGAAACGGCAAATCAGCTGCTGCTCTAGTGAAGAAACCCAAGGTTGAACCCAAACCCGAGACTAAGTGCTTCTGTAATAAAAGGGACAACCACTGGAGCAGAATTACCCTAGATACTTGGTAGATGAGAAGGCTGGCAAGGTCGATAGAAGTATATTGGATATACATTGTGTTGATGTATACTTTACTAGTACTCCTAGTAGCACCAGGGTATTAGATACCGGTTCGGTTGCTAAGTGTTAGTAACTCGAAATAAAAGCTACGGAATAAACGGAGACTAGCTAAAGGTGAGATGACGATATGTGTTGGAAGTATTTCCAAGGTTGATCAAATATCGTACGCTTCCTCTACCATCGAGATTGGTGTTTGCATTGAGCATAGACATGATTGGATTATGTCTATCGCAATACGGTTATTCATTTAAGGAGAATAACGGTTACTCTGTTTATTTGAATAATACCTTCAATGGTCTTGCACCTAAAATGAATGGTTCATTGAATCTCGATCATAGTAATACACATGTACGTGCCAAAAGATATAAGATAGTAATGATAGTACCACCTACTTGTGGCACTGCCACTTAAGTCATATCGGTATAAAACGCATGAAGAGGCTCCATGTTGATGGATCTTTGGACTCACTCATTTTTGAAAAGTTTGAGACATGCGAACCATGTCTATTGGTGTATATGCATGAAGAAACTCCATGCAAATGGACCGTTTGGACTCACTTGATTTTCAATCACTTGAGACATGCAAATCATACCACATGGGCAAGATGACTGAAAGCCTCGTTTTCAGTAAAATGGAACTAGAAAGCAACTTGTTGGAAGTAATACATTTTGATGTGTGAAATCCAATGAGTGCTGAGGCATGTAGTGGATATCGTTATGTTCTTACTTCATAGATGATTTGAGTAGATGTTGAGTATATTTACTTGATGAATCACGAGTCTGAATTATTGAAAGGTTCAAGTAATTTCAGGGTGAAGTTGAAAGATCGTCGTGACAAGAGGATAAAATATCTATGATATGATCATAGAGATGAATATCTGAATTACGAGTTTGGCACAGAATTAAGACATTGTGGAAATTGTTTCACAACTAATACAGCCTGGAACACCATAGTGTGATGGTGTGTCCGAACATCATAACTGCACCCTATTGGATATGATGCATACCATGATGTCTCTTATCGAATTACCACGATAGTTTATGGGTTAGGCATTAGAGACAACCGCATTCACTTTAAATAGGGCACCACATAATTCTGATGAGATGACACCGTATGAACTATGGTTTAGAGAAACCTAAGCTGTCATTTCTTAAAAGTTTGAGGCTGCGACGCTTATGTGAAAAAGTTTCAGGCTGATAAGCTCGAACCCAAAGCGGATAAATGCATCTTCATAGGACACCCAAAACAGTTGGGTATACCTCCTGTCTCAGATCCGAAAGCAATAAGGGATTGTTTCTAGAATCGGGTCCTTTCTCGAGGAAAAGTTTCTCTCGAAAGAATTGAGTGGGAGGATGGTGGAGACTTGATGAGGTTATTGAACCGTCTCTTCAACTAGTGTGTGACAGGGCACAGGGAGTTGTTCCTGTGCCACCTACACCAATTGAAGTGGAATCTTATGATAGTGATCATAAAACTTCAGATCAAGTCACTACCAAACCTCGTGGGATGACAAGGATGCGTACTACTTCAGAGTGGTACGTAATCCTGTCTTGGAAGTCATGTTGTTAGACAACAATGAACCTACGAGCTATGGAGAAGCGATGGTGGGCCCGGATTCCGATAAATGGCTCGAGGCCATAAAATCCGAGAGAGGATCCATGTATGGAAACAAAGTGTAGACTTTGACAGAACAGCTCGATGGTCGTGAGGCTGTTGAGTAAAGATGGATTTTAAAAGGAAGACGGACAATGATGGTAAATGTCACCATTAAGAAAGCTTGACTTGTCGTTAAGATGTTTTCCAACAAGTTCAAGGAGTTGACTGCGATGAGACTTTCTCACTCGTAGCGATGCTAAAAGTCTGTTGGAAATATATTAGCGATTACTACATTATTTATGAAATCTTGCAGATAGGATGTCAAAACATTGTTTCCTCGATGATTTTCTTGAGGAAAGGTTGTATGTGATACAACCGGAAGGTTTTGTCAATCCTGAAAGATGCTAATAAGTATGCAAAGCTCCAGCAATCCTTCTAAGGACTGGAGTAAGCATCTCGGAGTTGGAATGTATGCTTTGATGAGATGATCAAAGATTTTGGTGTATACAAAGTTTATGAGAAACTTGTATTTCCAAAGAAGTGAGTGGGAGCGCTATAGAATTTCTGATAAATATATGTTGACATATTGTTGATCAGAAATGACGTAGAATTTCTGAAAAGCATATAGGGTTATTTGGAAAGTATTTTTCAATGGAAAGCCTGGATTAAGCTACTTGAACATTGAGCATCAAGATCTATAAGGATAGATCAAAATTCTTAATGGTACTTTCAAATGAGCACATACCTTGACATGATCTTGAAGGTGTTCAAGATGGACCAGTCAAAGAAGGAGTTCTTGCCTGAGTTGTAAGGTATGAAGTTAAGACTTAAAGCTCGACCACGGCAGAAGAAAGAGGAAGGACGAAGGTCATCCCCTATGCTTTTGTCATAGGATCTATACGGTATGCCATGCTGAGTACCGCACCTGATGTGTGCCTTGCCACATATCTGGCAAGAGGGTACAAAGGTAATCTAGGAGTAGATCACCAGATAGAGGTCTAAATTATCCTTAGAGGTATAAGGATATGTTTCTCGGTTATGGAGGTGATAAAGAGTTCGACGTAAAGAGTTACGTCGATGCAAGCTTAACACCTATTCGGATAACTCTGAGTAGAGATACCAGATACGTATAATGGAGCAACAATTTAGAAATAGCTCCAAGTAGAACAGTTATTTGAAATGGCTCCAAATATAGCGTAGTAGCTGCATCTACAAGATGACATAGAGATTTGCGAAGTACATACGGATCTGAAAGATTCAGACCCGTTGACTATAACATCTCTCACAAGCATAACATGTTCAAACCCAGAACTCATCGAGTGTTAATCACATGGTAATGTGAACTAGATTATTGACTCTAGTAAACTCTTTGGGTGTTAGTCACATGGGGATGTGACCTTGAGTGTTAATCACATATCGATGTGAACTGGATTATTGACTCTAGTGCAAGTGGGAGACTGTTGGAAATATGCCCTAGAGGCAATAATAAATTAGTTATTATTATATTTCCTTGTTCATGATAATCGTTTATTATCCATGCTAGAATTGTATTGATAGGAAACTCAGATACATGTGTGGATACATAGACAACACCATGTCCCTAGTAAGCCTCTAGTTGACTAGCTCGTTGATCAATAGATGGTTACGGTTTCCTGGCCATGGACATTGGATGTCGTTGATGACGGGATCACATCATTAGGAGAATGATGTGATGGACAAGACCCAATCCTAAGCATAGCATAGATCGTGTAGTTCGTTTGCTAAAGCTTTTCTAATGTCAAGTATCATTTCCTTAGATCATGAGACTGTGCAACTCCCGGATACCGTAGGAATACTTTGGGTGTGCCAAACTTCACAACGTAACTGGGTGGCTATAAAGGTACACTACAGGTATCTCCGAAAGTGTCTGTTGGGTTGGCACGAATCGAGACTGGGATTTGTCACTCCGTGTAAACGGAGAGGTATCTCTGGGCCCACTCGGTAGGACATCATCATAATGTGCACAATGTGATCAAGGAGTTGATCACGGGATGATGTGTTACGAAACGAGTAAAGAGACTTGCCGGTAACGAGATTGAACAAGGTATCGGGATACCGACGATCGAATCTCGGGCAAGTATCGTACCGCTAGACAAAGGGAATTGTATACGGGATTGATTAAGTCCTTGACATCGTGGTTCATCCGATGAGATCATCGTGGAACATGTGGGAGCCAACATGGGTATCCAGATCCCGCTGTTGGTTATTGACCGGAGAGTCATCTCGGTCATGTTTGCATGTCTCCCGAACCCGTAGGGTCTACACACTTAAGGTTCGGTGACGCTAGGGTTGTAGGGATATGTATATGCAGTAACCCGAATGTTGTTCGGAGTCCCGGATAAGATCCCGGACATCACGAGGAGTTCCAAAATGGTCCGGAGGTAAAGAATTATATATAGGAAGTGCTATTTCGGCCATCGGGACAAGTTTCGGGGTCACCGGTATTGTACCGGGACCATCGGAAGGGTCCCGGGGGTCCACCGGGTGGGGCCACCTGCCCTGGGGGCCACATGGGCTGTAGGGGGTGTGCCTTGGCCTATATGGGCCAAGGGCACCAGCCCCGAAAGGCCCATGCGCCAAGAGATAAGGAAGGGAAGAGTCCCAAAGGGGGAAGGCACCTCCTAGGTGCCTTGGGGAGGATGGATTCCTCCCTTGGCCGCCGCCCCCCTAGGAGATTGGATCTCCTAGGGCCGGCGCCCCCCCTAGGCTCCCTATATATAGTGGGGGAAGGAGGGCCTCTCAACCTATGCCTTTGGTGCCTCCCTCTCCCTCTCCAACACATCCTCCTCCTCCATAGAGCTTGGCGAAGCCCTGCCGGAGTACTGCAGCTCCATCACCACCACGCCGTCGTGCTGCTACTGGAGCCATCTTCCTCAACCTCTCGTCCCCCTTGCTGGATCAAGAAGGAGGAGACGTTACGCTGACCGTACGTGTGTTGAACGCGGAGGTGCCATCCGTTCGGCGCTAGGATCATCGGTGATTTGGATCACGACGAGTACGACTCCATCAACCCCGTTCTCTTGAACGCTTCCGCGCGTGATCTACAAGGGTATGTATATCCACTCCTCCCTCGTTGCTAGATGACTCCATAGATTGATCTTGGTGATGCGTAGAAAATTTTGAATTTCTGCTACGTTCCCCAACAGTTTGGACCAACACTCAGAGGAGCACTGGCCCGGGGGGTAAAATAATGATGACCCTCAGGAGCGCGACTCCCAAGAGAAAAGAAAAGGCTAGGTGGCGAATGGTAAAACCAATGTTGGGCATTGCTAGAAGAGCTTTACTTAAGGCGAACTGTCAAGGGGTTACCATTATTACCCAACCGCGTAAGGAACGCAAAATCCGGGAACATAACACCGATATGACGGAAACTAGGGCGGCAAGAGTGGAACAAAACACCAGGCATAAGGCCGAGCCTTCCACCCTTTACCAAGTATATAGATGCATTAATTAAATAAGATATATTGTGATATCCCAACAAGTAAACATGTTCCAACAAGGAACAACATCTCCATGTTCCAACAAGGAACAAACTTCAATCTTCACCTGCAACTAACAACGCTATAAGAGGGGCTGAGCAAAGCGGTAACATAGCCAAACAACGGTTTGCTAGGACAAGGTGGGTTAGAGGCTTGGTTCAACAATATAGGAGGCATGATAAGCAAGTGGTAGGTATCGCAGCATAGGCAAAGCAAAAGAGCGAGCAATCTAGCATAGCAAAGATAGTAGTGATTTCGAGGGTGTGATCATCTTGCCTGAGATCCTGCAAGGAAGAAGAACGAGTCCATGAAGAAGACAAACGGAACGTAGATGAACGGGTCCTCACAACGCGACGTTACCGGAACCAACCCGAAGAAGCAAACACCGGAAAGAAGCAAACAACATAGTAAACAACCACCACATAGACATGGCATGATGCACAAACAATTATGATGCATGTCCGGTTTAAAGAGGCATGGCATGGCAAAGTGCACAAACAATCCTACAAATTAAGTGGAGCTCAATATGCAACGGGTTGCATATTGACGAAACACCACATTCAAGTTATTTTGTTCGATCTCGTTTATGTACCCAACAATATTAAATGTTGTCAAACATGGCAAGAGGGTGAAGCAAAGTAAAACTACCTAACTAGTCAAGGTTAAATGAGGCCGGAAGCAACGAACAACAAATCCGGGAACTCCTCATGTGCATATATTAGGTTCAGTACTGTTCTGCCCTAAACATTATTTTAGAGTTGTTAAACATGCAAGATGATGCCACCATGTTAAACTAGGCAAAATTCCACCCCAATTACATATAAAGTTTATTAAATTCGGAGTTACGGTTATTTAGTTATGAATTAAAGCATTTTAACATGGCATAGGAGCAAAAATTAATCAAACAATATTTTAAACATGTTAAGCATGGATGAAAATGGCATAATATGAAACTAGATGAAATTCTAGCCATGTTTCATATATAACTTATTTTAATCCGATGCACGGTTAATTAGATATTAAATGCATGAACTCTAGGGACTTTACTGCAAAACAACCGTCTCATGAATAATAGCTAAATTCGTTCCACGGGAAAAAAAACAAGATTCGGGCCGCATCTAGGATCTGGCCCAATAGGAGGAAACTAACAGGAGCGCTGGGGTGTGCCTCACCCATGGGCCAGGCCCAGTTTGCGGAGAGGGAGAGGCCAAGGTAGGCCTCCTAGCCAGCCGCAGGCCGGCTGGGAGCTGGGCTTCGCGCTCGGCTGGAGGTCGACCCGCTCGGGCAGGTTGACGATGCGGTCAACCAGCGCGCGGTTGACTGGCCTCGCTCGACGCAGCGGCAGCGGTCAGAGGAGGCATCGAGCGGGACTTGCAGCGGCGGGGCAGGGAAACGGCGACGGCGGTGAACTTGACGCGATTCCGGCGACACGGACGAGGTGAGGAGGAGCGGAGGTGGCCTGCTCCGGGCGGCGGCTTGCGAGTACTTGGCGCGGGCTTCGGTGGATGCAGAGGAGCGACGCGACAATGAGGGCGGCGCTGGAGGCTCCTGGCGGCCGGACCCGGCGACGCGGCGGGGCAGACAAGGTCCTGGAGGCGCTCGGGCAGAGGTGCGAGCATCCTCTTCTGCTCGATCTGAAGTGGAGCAGCGATGGCGGAAGATTGCAGGCAGGATCGCGGGGCACGGCGGCGGCTGCACAGAGCAGGGGAGGTGCAGTCAGGCAGCGGCGCAGCTGCATAGGGCTCCGGCGACGTGGAGGCTTGGCGAGGCGGAGGGCGTTCTCTGGATCCGTGGCGGCGCTTGGCGCAGGAAGACAAAGGACGCCGACGAGCTTGCTCCGGGACGAGGCGGCCATGTCGGGGCATGCTGTTGACAAGCAGAGGGAGCGAGTTGAGAGAACGAGGAAGACAGAGGTAGAAGGAAGGGAAAAGGGCGGCGTTGTACTCATCTGCTAGCTGTGGTGAGCTGCGGCTTGCTCGGGGGCAGAAGGACGGGCGCCACGCTCGGGGTGAGCTGCGGGAGGAGGAGCCGGGGAACGAGAGGAGTGGTGGCAGCTGCGGTCTGATTGGGTGGAGATGGATCCGGAGGGATCCCGAGGTGGGAGAGGACTGGCGGCGGCGGGTGAGGGGATTTGGTGGATGGGACAAGCCCCTAGGATCTAGGGTTAGATAAAGGGGAACTATATATAGCAAATGGATTTTTGGTTAGGGGCTAATCCGTCCCTCCGATCGTAATCGGACGGTCAGGAAAAATAGGCTAGGGAGCCCAAATGAGAAAACGGAGACGTTTTGTAGATGTTTGGGGATGATCCGGACACGACGGTGACGACTGCTCGGGTCGGGTCCGGGACAATTTTCGGACGCGCGCGCGAGGAGGGACGCAGGCTTACGAGAGAGGTTAGGTTGGACCTGGCGGTAGGTAGTGGGCTGTGCGGAAGTCCTCAGGCTGAGAGAAGAGAAGAGAGAGACCCTGCGACTGTTTCCGGAGACCGAAAACGTCCGACGTTAGACCGGCTATATTGCCGCTATAGTTAATCGTTGGGGCATCAAACGAACTCCGATTGCGATGAAACTTGGCAGGCGGTCTACCTACACCATAACCAGACCGCACGCCAACTCTCATCCCAATTCGAGAACATTTTCCGGCCACTTATAAAATACTATCTCGGACATGTCGCGGGCGCGTGCAAGTGTGGCTGGGCTCAGAACGGACAACGGACGGAACTGGGAGACGCGAACGAATGCGAGTTTTGAAAACATGATGATGCAATGCAGATGATGACATGGCAAGATGCAACACGCAAGCAAATGGCATGGCAACGGCAGCGAATAACTGGACGACACCTGGCACATCGGTCTCGGGGCGTTACATCGCTCTTCGGCGCGGGCAGAGCTGCACGGGCGGGGGTGCACTTAGGCGGCGGCGGTCTGGCGTGGCGGCGGGGTTCCGTGTTGCGACGCAGGTGAGCGGCGGTGTAACGCCCTCGATGCGGCTATATCTCCCACGTGTCGAAGCACGACTTAGAGGTATAACCGCATTGAAAGCAATGTCGCAAGTGAGGTAATCTTCACACAACCCATGTAATACATAAGGGAAAGAGATACATAGTTGGCTTACAATCGCCACTTCACACAATACATGAATAAAGCATTACATCATCCAGATACAATCAAGGTCCGACTATGGAACCAAAATAAAAGAAGACTACCCCAAATGCTAGACAGATCCCCGATCGACCCCAACTGGGCTCCACTACTGATCAACTGGAAACGGAACAACATAAAGAACGAGATCTCATCGAGCTCCTCCTTGAGCTTGGTTGCGTCACCTGTACGATATCATCGGCACCTGCAAGCTGGTTTTGGAAGTATCTGTGAGTCACGGGGACTCAGCAATCTCACACCCTCGCGATCAAGACTATTTAAGCTTATAGGTAGGGTAAAAGGTATGAGGTGGAGCTGCAGCAAGCGACTAGCATATATGGTGGCTAAAACATACGCAAATGAGAGCGAGAAGAGAAGGCAAAAGCACGGTCGAACAACTATGATCAAGAAGTGATCCTAGAACAACCTACGTCAAGCATAACTCCAACACCGTGTTCACTTCCCGGACCCCGCCGAGAAGAGACCATCACGGTAACACACGCGGTTGGTGCATTTTAATTAAGGTAAACTTCAGGTTTTCTACAACCGGACATTAACAAATTCCCATCTGCCCATAACCGCGGGCACGACTTTCAAAAGTTCAAAACCCTGCAGGGGTGTCCCAACTTAGCCCATCACAAGCTCTCACGGTTAACGAAGGATATTCCTTCTAGCGGGAAGACCCGATCAGACTCGGAATCCCGGTTACAAGACATTTCGACAATGGTAAAACAAGACCAGCAAAGCCGCCCGATGCGCCGACAAATCCCGATAGGAGCTGCAGATATCTCGTTCTCAGGGCACACCGGATAGGTCAAGCTACGAGTAAAACCAACCCTCGAGTTGCCCCGAGGTGGCCTCGCAGGCTGCCCGTTTCGGACCAACACTCTGAGGAGCATTGGCCCGGGGGGGGGGGGTTAAAATAAAGATGACCCTCGGGCTCGCGAAAACCCAAGGGAAGGTTATAGGTTGTTAGTGCAAATGGTAAAACCAAGGTTGGGCCTTGCTGGAGGAGTTTTATTCAAGGCGAACTGTCAAGGGGTTTCCCATTATAACCCAACCGCGTAAGGAACGCAAAATCCGGGAACATAACACCGATATGACGGAAACTAGGGCGGCAAGAGTGGAACAAAACACCAGGCATAAGGCCGAGCCTTCCACCCTTTACCAAGTATATAGATGCATTAATTAAATAAGAGATATTGTGATATCCCAACAAGTAAACATGTTCCAACAAGGAACGACATCTCCATGTTCCAACAAGGAACAAACTTCAATCCTCACCTGCAACTAACAATGCTATAAGAGGGGCTGGGCAAAGCGGTAACATAGCCAAACAACGGTTTGCTAGGACAAGGTGGGTTAGAGGCTTGGTTCAACAATATGGGAGGCATGATAAGCAAGTGGTAGGTATCGCAGCATAGGCATAGCAAAAGAGCGAGCAAGTAGCAAGCAAAGATAGAAGTGATTTCGAGGATATGGTCATCTTGCCTGAAATCCCGCAAGGAAGAAGAACGAGTCCATGAAGAAGACAAACGGACGTAGTCGAACGGGTCCTCACAACACGACGTTATCAGAACCAACCCGAAGAAGCAACACCGGAAAGAAGCACACAATATAGTAAACAACCATCACATAATCATGGCATGATGCACAATCAAGTATGATGCATGTCCGGATTAATGAGGCATGGCATGGAAAAATGCACAAACAACACTACAAGTTAAGTGGAGCTCAATATGCATCGGGATGCATATTGACAAAACACCACATCAAGTTATTTAGTTCGATCTCATTTAAGTACCCAACAAAATTAAATGTTGATTAACATGGCAAGAGGTGAAGCATAACAAAACTATCCATCTAAACAATTTAAATGGGGCCGGAAACATCAACTAACAATTACGGTAAAATCCCATATGCATTAGCAATTTAATGCAACACATATTAAATATTGTTATCATGATGCAGATGTCATGTTCAAGTTTATGCAATTTTTATTAAAAGTTGACAAGAGCATTAAGAAGCATTTGTCACCGTGGTGGAAAGAAAGGGAGTGCCACGGCAACGATAATGGTTCCGGTAGCTCATGGAAATACCGATGCAAAAGGAAAAGTGACGGGAGCATGCAAAAGATGGTGGGGTGATCCCGACTACCGGGTTCCCATGGGTTAGTGGCATGGAAAACGAGTGACAAATCGGACACGTTGCAGACAAAGGGTGCACCCCATACGACACAAGCATTCATTCTCGGACGTTCGTTCTCGGCGGTTATTCCTTCAAAGCATGCAAACGGGACGGTTCGAGTTCGTCGAGGGAAGTAGAGGAAGTAGTTGTTCCACGACGGTAGTCGTTCACGTTCATAGTTGAAGTAGTGGTTCACGCGATGGTAGTCGAACTTGACGTTCGCGTTACACGGGTCTTCGGCGACGGTCGACGTACATGGTTCGGAGTGGTACTTGCACCTTCGGACTTGACGAATCCGAGGGCTTCGGGGTTCATCGTTGAACTTGACAAAACCCACGGCGACGGAGAGGTACGCATCAGCGGTAGTCGTTCGGGCGGAGAGCGTCGTCGAACTTGACGTTCTCCGGACTTGCTGGTCTCGTCGAAACGAAGGGGTACTTGGTACAATCCGCGTAGTCGTGCACTTGTCATCGAGGGACTTGATGGTCTTGACAAAACGAAGGGGTACTCGGCAAAACCCTGTTCTTCGGAGGTCGGCGGTAGTGGTTCCCGTATCAACACAGTGTGGTTGTACTTGACGGGTCCTGTCTTGGCGTGCGGACGAAGGATCACCGAATCATGGGGGTGCAAGTGGTGACGAGGTGGAATTTTGCAGCGATCATGAAGAGCCCCGGGGCTGCATCCCGGCAGTCCAACGACAAGCGGTCACGGCAAGGCACACGGGTCATTGAAGGATCTCTGCGGCCAAAAACAAGAGGCAACAGGGGCAGCGCTGGAGAGGAAACAGGCGCATGGCGAGGTGGATGAGCTTCTGCGGATGCTCGCCGGAGGCGAACGGCGGTGAGGCAGGGCATCGTCCTGCTGGATCGAGGGGCACATGACCATGGGAAGGAGCGCGAGGAAGAAGCCCAGGGCGCGGGGCATCGAGGCGAGGAGGAGGCCATGGCAGGAGGCGCGGTGGCGCTCTCCGGGAGCTCGAGGCGAAGGTGAACGGCGGCGAGGAGGCCATGAACATGAGGAACACCCCGACGCTCGCTGGACGGAGCTTGCAGGCGGCGAGGATGGAGCCATGCGGGGACGGGGTGGCAAGGTGCACTGGCGATGACGGGGACCGAGCGCGGGGGCTCCTGCGTGCATGGGTGGGGCGAGAGACCGCTCCTCTCTAGCGGCACGAGCAGGGGAGAAGAGAGGATCGGGAGAGAGCGAGGCTGCGAGGGAGATGGGGGAGTTGGGCGCTGCAGGAGGGAGAGATAGGATCGAGGGAAGGGAGCGTGCGTGTGTGGGTGCAGCGCTACTGGCGGCGGTGAGGGAACGAGGAGGAGGGAGAGAGCGAGGGTTCGGTCAGCGCTAGGTTAGGGAGGGAGTGGGCCTTGGGCCGGCCTGGGTGCGGGTGGTCCAGGTGGGCCTGCGCGGAAAATGGCCTAGGGAGGCCCAGTTGGGCTCTCTGCTTTCTCTCACTCTTTCCCATTGTAACGCCCCAGATGTAACTTTCCCAATTTGTACTCCAACTCTTGCCGTTTCCGGCGTTAAGTTATTTTATTTTCTCGGGTTCGGGTCTTTGTCTCCGTGTGTTGTTGTCTTTTTCATGCATCTCATATCATGTCATCATGTGCATTGCATTTGCATACGTGTTCGTCTCATGCATTCGAGCATTTTTCCCGTTGTCTGTTTTGCATTCCGGCGCTTCGTTCTCCTCCGGTGGTCATTTCTAGCTTTCTTTCGTGTGTGGGGATTAAACATTTCCGGATTGGACCGAGACTTGCCAAGCGGCCTTGGTTTACTACCGGTAGACCGCCTGTCAAGTTTCGTACCGTTTGGACTTCGTTTGGTACTCCAACGGTTAACCGAGGGACCGAAAAGTCCTCGTGTGTGTTGCAGCCCAACACCCCTCTAATTTGGCCCAAAACCCACCAAACTCTGCTCCATCACCTAGAGCGTTCGATCACGATCGTGTGGCCGAAAACCGCACCTCATTTGGACTCTCCTAACTCCCCCTATGCCTATATATACACCCCCCTCCGAAATTTGCGGTTCATTCTCCCCCCTAACCCTAAAATCTCAGATCCGACGCTGCCGGACACGTCCGGACGGCGCCGGACACGTCCGCCGCTCGCCTCAGCCTACCACCGCCCGCCACGTGGCAGCGCCACCTCCCACCGCCGCCGGCCCGCGAGGGCCCAAGGCCGGCCCTCTCCTCCCACGCCCGGGCCGCCGCCTCCTTCCTCCCGCGCCGCCCGCGCCCGAGGACGACCTCGCCGCGCCGCCCTTCTTCCACGTCGCCGACGCCCCACCGCCGCACTCGGCCATCGCCACCCCGGGCCACGCACCTCGCCGGCGCCCGCACGCCCGCGCCGCCCGAGGTCTCGCCGGCCGCCGCCGCCTCCTCCACGCCGGCCAAGTCCCCGGCCACCCCGGCCTCTCCTCCCCCCGGCGAGCTCCCTCCTACTCCGGCCACCACCACGGCCATTTCCGGCCGTCGAACCTCGGGACGCGTGCCTGCTACAATAACCTCTCAGATCTGAGATCTGAAAAACCCTAGGGTTGACTTTCCCCCTCTCCCCTTATTTTTTATGCATACTTTGACCGGCTATATCTCCGCATCCGTAGCTCCGATTTGGACATATAGCATATAAAAATGTTCGCCTCGACGATTACATCATTTCATTCCATTGCATCATTTTCATTTGAGGTCATCTTGATTCCCGAAATGCTGTTAGAAGAGGGCTTCGTGAGTTAATTGTCAGATCTGCTAGTTCATCTTAGACTTTTGTCATTTTTGCCATGATTATTGTGTGCATGCTATGCCTGTGAGTCCTTCATATGTTTTGTTAAGGATTTTGTTATCTTTACAGAGGTGTAACCCATGTATTTTTAGGATGTGTGTGGTGACTTGTGCAAGCTTGCAAAGTGAGGCACGCGGTAAATCTGTTTTCAGGGACTTAGTAGTTTTCACTAAGTCTGGGATTGTTTAGTTCACGATGCCATATGTTCTTGTTGTTTTCTAGTGATCCGTGCCTATTTTGAGGATGATCAGTAAAGGAGTTTTGTTAATCTTGTTATGCTCTATCCATCCATGTCTTTACTTGCAATTATGGAGCACCCTATCTTGAGTCAATCGAGCTCTACTTTTGCTTCGTTGTGAATCTGGGCAGATCGTCAACTCGTTTGCGGTTTTGCCGATGTTATTGTAGTTGATCCGTGCATGCTATGCCATTGTTATTGCCATGCCTAGCTTGTATTTTGTGCCTTATTTAGGGTTGTATGCTTGTCTTGCCATGACTTGCACCGTGGTGAGTGCATCGAGCTCGTAAACATGCCTTCGTGAGTTATGTTTCAGCATGTCCCAGTTTTCACTAAGTCTGAAACTGATTATGTTTTTGCTATGTTCGTGTGCCTGTTAGTATATTTTGTGATCCCTTTTGGCTCAAGGTCACTAAGGGACTTTTGTTAAGCTTATTGAGTAGCTCCATGCCATGTCTTTCTTTGTCATGTTCAGGTCCTGTAACATGTTGTTTTGTTGCTCTGAAGAGGGCTATATGATCTGAAATTCCAGACAAGTGTTAATTTCACTAAGTTTGAGATCTGTTTACCGTTTGCGTTTTTGCCATGCTTGTTTGGACCTCCTAATGGTTGAATTGGCCGTAGCTTAGTGCTAAACTTTTGTTAAGCATCTTGTGTGCATCCCTGCCATGCATTTTGTTGTCATGTTTGAGTGCTGTAGCATGTTCATCTCATTGCGTTTAGATACCTACTTGCTGTAAATCGCAGACCGGTGTCATTTTTGAATCGCTTGCCATTTCCAAACCGTAACTCCGATTCCGGCGTTCTTTATATCGTTTTCAAGCGATTTCATCTCATATTTCCAGTGGCACACTTGGAATTCTAAGTTGAGGCCAGGTTCATGCATTTTCTGTCATATCTTGCATTTTGCATCCCGCATCGCATCCCGCATAGCATATCATCTTTGCATCATATCGCTTGATCCTTGCACGTGGTTGATTGTATCCTTGTTGCTTGTTTGCCTTGTTTGGGTAGAGCCGGGAGACAAGTTCGCTAACGAGGATCCCGTTGAGTTTACTTTTGAGGATCCAGTCAACTCTGACAGCTTTGCAGGCAAGATGATCATACCCTCGAAATCACTACTATCTTTGATATGCTAGTTTGCTCGCTCTTTGCTATGCCAATGCTAAGATGCCTACCTTTTGCTTGTCAGCCACCCAATTGCCATGTCAAACCTCTAACCCACCATGTCCTAGCAAACCGTTGATTGGCTATGTTACCGCTTTGCTCAGCCCCTCTTATAGCGTTGCTAGTTGCAGGTGAAGATTGGAGGCCGTTCCTTATTGGAACATTGATTTTACTTGTTGGGATATCATTATATTGCTATGTTATCTTAATGCATCTATATACTTGGTAAAGGGTGGAAGGCTCGGCCTCTCGCCTAGTGTTTTGTTCCACTCTTGCCGCCCTAGTTTCCGTCATATCGGTGTTATGTTCCCGGATTTTGCGTTCCTTACGCGGTTGGGTTATAATGGGAACCCCTTGACAGTCCGCCTTGAATAAAACTTCTCCAGCAATGCCCAACCTTGGTTTTACCATTTGCCACCTAGCCTTTTCCCTTGGGTTTCGCGGACTCAAGGGTCATTTTATTTTAACCCCCCCCCCCCCGGGCCAGTGCTCCTCTGAGTGTTGGTCCAACCTAGAGCACCGTGCGGGGCCGTCCCTTGGCAACTTGGGTTACGTTGGCTCCCGTACGCTTAGCTTATCCGGTGTGCCCTGAGAACGAGATATGTGCAGCTCCTATCGGGATTTGTCGGCACAGCGGGCGGTGTTGCTGGACTTGTTTTACCATTGTCGGAGTTGTCTTGAATTACCGAGATACCGAGTCTGATCGGAACGTCTTGGGAGGAGGTCTATTCCTTCGTTGACCGTGAGAGCTTGTCATGGGCTAAGTTGGGACTCCCCTGCAGGGATTGAACTTTCGAAAGCCGTGCCCGCGGTTATGGGCAGATGGGAATTTGTTAATGTCCGGTTGTAGATAACTTGAGCCTTAATTAATTAAAATGAATCAACTGAGTGTGTTGCCGTGATGGCCTCTTCTCGGCGGAGTCCGGGAAGTGGACACGGTGTTGGAGTAATGTTTGCGCAGGTTGTCCTCTAGTTTCTCGCTCGCGCTTTGCTTCCTCTTCTCGCTCTCCTTTGCGAATAAGTTAGCCACCATACTTGCTAGTCGATTGCTGCAGCTCCACTTATATTTACCCTTGCCTTACCTATAAGCTTAAATAGTCTTGATCGCGAGGGTGCGTGATTGCTGAGTCCCTGTGGCTCACAGATTACTGTTACACCAGATGCAGGGCCTGATGATTCCGCTCCAGGAGACGCGTATGAGCTCAAGTGGGAGTTCGACGAAGACTCTCAACGATACTATGTTTCCTTTCCCGATGATCAGTAGTGGTGCCCAGTTGGGGGTGATTGGGACCGTGTCGCATGTTGGGTTCTCTTTTATTTAGGCGCCGTAGTCGGGCCTTGAGTGTATGGATGATGTAATGTTATTTATGTACTTGATTGACGTGGTGAGTGTAAGCCAACTATGTTATCTCCCCCATTATTATTATTATATGGGATGTTGTGAAGATTGCCTAACTTGCGACATATGCCTTCAATGCGATTATGTCTCTAAGTCGTGCCTCGACACGTGGGAGATATAGTCGCATCAAGGGTGTTACACCCATCTTTTTCCCTTTAAAACAAAACAAAAAAAGAGAAAGAAAAGAAAGAGAAGGTAGGGGAGGACTCTGGGCATGGGGATAATTTTCACGGACTCGTGAAAATGTGCACGGCCCGAGAAAATAGAAAATGCCAAGCTTGAAAGATTAAATTCAAATTCATTTGAATTTAATTCAAAAGGTTTGAATTAGGACAGGTTTTTCGAAGTGCCCAAAAATGTTGAGAAATTAGGTGGAGCTCCGGAAAATGGAGAAAAGATATATGACAAAGTTAGAGACCAAGAGTTGAGAAGGAAAAAGGCATGGGATATTTGCAAGTGTGTTATGGTTAATTCCAAATAAATGGAATAATTTTTATCATAGCTCCCTAATATTGGGATATATGTTGTAAAGAGAATCACCATGTGAATTCCCTCGGTTTAAATAGATCAACGATCTATGCAATTTATTTAGTTGAGTTGCAAAAGATTTATGAGATGATGGCATGATGACATGATGCAATGCAAAAATAAAAGGGCAGGCACAAATGAAACACACGGCGAAACCCGGAACATATGGAAGTCTTCTCGAGCATCGGTCTCTGGGCGTCACAAGCGGGGCGGCGTGGCGACGTGATCTGGTGTCGCTCGCTCGGCCCAGATCTAGCCCTTCGGGCCCCATCTGGGCCTGGGCCGGCCGGCGGCGGGGATGGTCTCCGGCGTGGCTTCGGGGGGCGGGGGAGACGCGACGAGCGGCTGGGTGCTGGCGGCGCCGATGCCGGCCTGCTGCATCGTGGCCAGCAGGGCTTAACGGGCCCGCTTCGGGCCTGGCTGGGCCAGGGGTGGCCCGGCATGCCCCGCTGCCGCGTCCGGATGGCGATCGCGGCGGTGCCGGAGGCATGGGCCTCCCGCACGACGGCGGTGGAGGTGGTTCCCTCCCGCTTGGCTTCGGGGTTGCTGCTCCCGTCGTGGTGTGCTTCTCTCCGGTCCTCTTGGCCTCGTGATGGTGTTCGTAGTGAGGCGGCGTGGGTGGCGGTGCAACTGCGTTGGCGCATGGTGGTGGGCGGTTGGGTTTGGAGTGCGGGAGAAATCCCTGCCGGTTTCGGCCCGGATGCGGTGACACCTGCGGGTGCCACCATTCCTTCCTGGAGGGTGTCGGTGGTATCCATCCCCCACCTCCCTCCGCGTGCCAGGGAAACCCTAGGACTCGTCCGGACAGCAGCGTCGTCGGCGTCGCATCCCTTCTTGGAGGTGCTGCTTGGTACGCGGCGGTCAGACTGTGGTGGTTTGTTTCCGGTGGGCGCCACGATGGCGGGTCATCCGCGTTTTGCCGAGCTGCCGTGGTTGGCGTTTGTTTCTTCTTCTTTTTCTTTTGGCTTGTTGTGCTGCTCGCCACATCGTTTTTTGTACTCGGTGTTGGTTGCTTTGGAATACAAAGCGGGGGAAACCCTTTTTCGGTAGATGTGAACAGTCATCGAGGAGAGCTCAAAGACAGTTCAGTGACCTCTGTAACCTCCTGCAATGCAAGTTCAAGAAATGCAGATGCCAAACCTCACGAGGACAAAGCTTCTACGGAATCCCAACCTACTACTTCAAAGATAAAAGTATCAGGAACTTCTACCATTTCTCTGAATCGGCAAATCAATTTCGAAGGGAACGGGCAGAAACAAGCTGATATTCTGGTCAGGCGTTCGTGTGAGGACAGAAGCTCAGTAGAGCCAGGTGTTACTCATGGTACTAGCAGTCAATTTGGTATTTCTTCAGCTATTGAGTTGTGCATTGGACACCCTTTATATAACATTGAACCTAACACAGAAAAGATTCTGAGGTCATCCTAACCACCCAGAGGTGTTGCTTTGTACAACTTCACTCTCTGCACTTTTCATTTTAAATTGGATTTTTTTCCGTGCAACTGGTGCCAGAATTATGGAAGTTCTTTACAAAAAACCTACTTGTTCATTATTCTTTATGTAGGCATGCACCAGATGGAAATGCTGCTAAAATTGATGGTTGAAACATTGACGCCATTGAATTCCTGCTCACCATCTTGTTTCGTTCGGTATGATAGTGCTGAGGGAAGTACATACACGTGAGAAGAGACCATTTCATGCTGTCCGGCTAGGAGAACGAAACATACTCGAAATATTAGAAGCCTTGTTTTTCACTGTGTACAGTATTTCTGTAGAGGTGGGTTTATTTCTACTTGTGCACGAATAATCTTATTTTGTGCAAAGTTCTACTCTTGTTCTAAAACATCACACATGGCAGGTATAGTTGATCAATCTCATTACATACTTCGCCTTCTTGAGTCTGAATCACCAGAGGACCATCAAATAGCTGTTGAAATGATATCGGGAGATGAGTGTTTTCACATCGCTACTCTTCCCACTTCTGTGAGTACTATTTTAATTCACTTTTACAATGCAAGAACAATAGTATAATAGCTCCTCATATCTGTCTCCTCCATGGTATGCTTTTGCAGGATCAAGCAAAAAAGTGTGTTGATCAATTCATTCTTCTGGTAAATAAGCATTGTCCTCCAAGGCATTCATTGTTTTGACAAGAAAGAAATTGAACCTTTCTATCTTCGTCCGGTTAAAAAAAACATTCTGTCTGTGGCCACTTGCCGTTAGGTACTGACAAGCTGTTGAAATATGTTTAAATATCGATTTTGTTTATTGTTTCCCGGTTGTGCATATTAAACTAGATTTATGCATTCCATTGTGTGTAGCAGAATGTTTACAGTACATGCATGACACTACGGCTGCGTTTGGAAACCCTCCACTCCGTAACTCCCCCATGGAGCGGAGTGGCATACCGTATAAATTTGAGGAGCGGCCAACAACAGATATATTCTCGACGGGATCCTCATCCTCCATGAGGTGATCCGTGAAGTCAAGAGCAAACACCTTCGCGCGGTGTTCTTCAAGATTGACTTCCATAAAGCTTATGACACCGTCCACTGGTCCTTCTTTCAGGAGGTGTTGCTCAAACGTGGATTTGACCACCACTGGGTAGCCTGAGTGATGCAGTTGGTAACGAGCGGTCGGACGGCGGTAAACATAAATGGGGAGGTCGGACCATACTTCTTGATGGGCCAAGGGGTCCGACAGGGAGACCCAATATCCCCCTTTCTATTCAACCTCGTGGTCGATGCCCTCGCCTCGATCCTTGACTTGGCCAAGCGCGCCGGCCACATTAGGGGGATTTGCCCCCACCTTGTGGCCAATGGAGGTATGACCCACCTCCAATATGCTGACGACACCATTATGATGGTGGAGGGATCGGATGAGGATATTCAGAACCTCAAGTTCCTCCTGCTTTGCTTCCAAGGAAATGTCGGGCCTCACGATTAACTTCGCCAAGAGTGAGGTGATGGTCCTGGGACACACCCAGAGGGAAGCTCAGCGGATTGCCAACCGCTTGAATTGCCGTCTGGGAACTTTCCCAACCACTTACCTAGGCATGCCACTTAGTGACATGCGTCTGCTAGAGAAGAATTTTCGTCCAATAATCACCAAGCTCCAGCCTAGGATGGAGTCCTGACAGGGGAGATGGTTGTCAAAAGCCGCTCGAGTGATTCTGATGAACTCCTCCCTTATCAGCTTATTGATGTATGTCATGGGATTTTATAGTCTTCATGAATCCCTTCACCATGAGGTCACCAAACTCCTCTCCAGATTCTTCTGGGCTGGAGCAAACAATAAACAGAAGTATCACATGGTAAAATGGTCTGAGATCTGTATCCTAAAGACCAAGGGGGCCTTGGGGTTATTTCTTCCAAGCGGATGAATATTGCCCTCCTCTCCAAATGGCTTTGGAGGATTCGGACCGAGGAGAGCGGCCTGTGGCTTGAGATTATCCGCGCGAAGTATCTTCGTGGGCAGCCACTGGCATTCGCCCCTAGATCTGGTGAGTCCCAGTTCTGGCAATCGGTGATCCGCTTGTTGTCGGTCCTGCACATTGGGACCTCCATTAAAGTGGGTACCGGATCCGACACTCTATTATGGCTAGATAGATGGGCCGGGGCGTGTCCCTTTGCGAAGCGCTTTCATGTGATGTTCGTGATCTGCGTCCGCCCACAGATCTCTGTGGCTGCGGCCTTAACTGACTTAGGCGCTATTGCCTTCCGCCGTACTTCGGCGATGGAGCTCGAGCAATGGAATGAATTGCTCAAGTGTATTGCCCTCCACCCCCTCCCTGGAGCCCGACTCACTATCCTGGTGTCTCGAGACAAGTGGTAGATTCTCGACTAGATCCCTATATCAGGCGATTGTTCCCACCCCTGGCCCGGTGGAGCTATCGGTGCTTTGGGAGATCAAACTCCCCCTGAAAATCCGCATTTTCCTCTAGCAATGGGTCCGAGGCCGCCTCCGCTCAGGTACGGAGGTCCGCAAACGTAACGGCTCTAGGGATGGCCTCTGCCCCATTTGTCTGGTACCAGAAGATTGCAACCACATCTTCCGGTGCCTTGCGGCGCAATTCTTATGGAGCTGCTTCCGGGAGGTGGTTGGTGGCAACTGGTGCCACAACAACCTCCCGGACTTATTTGGGGAGGTTCTTAGGCTCCCCAGTTCTAGACGCCCCCCCACGTGGGTGGCTTTGGTCACCCTAGCGTGGACCCTCTGGTGTATTCGGAATAAAGTAATCATAGAACGCGTGATTCCATGCCGTGTGACTGATGCGATCTATAAAATGTGTGGCTTCTTACAGCTCTCGAGACCGCTTAGCAAGCGGCGAGACCGGGACGCCATCGACAACATCATTGCTGATCTTTGTTCTTCGGCGTCGGCTTTTGCTCCCCCACCGCCACCACCACCACCACCTCCCGAGCCGGATTGGCTTCTTTTAGGACTTGATTATACTCTGTACTGTTGTATTGGATGCTTGGTTCGTTGTTTTATAATATAAAGCGGGGGAAAACCCTTTTTCATTGAACAGGGTGCTCCGCGCGTTCCGCTCCCGGGCGAAGGAGCAGAGGATTGCCAAACACAGCCTACATCTACTTCATCAAGATTATGTGGTCAAACTTAAGCAATGACATAATATTTGTACAGACTACAAATTGTATGTATTTTTGATTTAGCCACCTCCAGCTTGAGTATGGTCATATATTATTGATCACACTAAAACTGCTTCTGCTGTTGCAGGTTCGACATGAATCTTGGCCTCTCCAGATATGGAATTAATTCACCCGTCCATAAGTTTCTACCCGCTTCCTCTTCAGTACAACCCTAAACACATCAATGAACGAGATCTGTTCATACCCCTTTATAATAAAAGATAGGATGGTCTTTTCAGAAAATACGTCGTGAAAATCTATCCTGTTTTGAGTCCGGCTTGGACCGGCCCATTAATATATCGAAAATCCAAATAACCAAAAAAGTAGTGTTACTATTAGACGTTGAACACGACCTCCTGCTTCGTGAAATTGGTAACAGCCACTAGAACCATCACCGTTTAGTGATAATTATGTAGCGCACTTATTTATCACCTAGAGTGGACGTACTGTAGATGTTTTTTTATTAGAATACTGTAGCAGATCAAAATTGGTACTGTACAGCCGGACCGGACATTCTAGCTAAAGCGTCTTTTATAGCTTAATGTGTTTTTTCATCTTTTGGAATATTTTTAAAAATACGAAACCTTTTTCAAAACTTGAACTTCTTTTGGAAACGTGATCTTTTATTTCAAATTTCTGAACTTTTTTTTATGAAAAATACTTTGATTTTTTGAATATTTTTCAAATCTTGAGAACAGTTTTTCAGAATTGTAAGAATTTTCTGAAACTGCAGACATTTTTTGAAGAAGACGAATAATTTATCAAATTTGTGAACATTTTGTTGAAAACATGTCAGTTATTGAATTTCCGAACATTTAAAAATGTAAACACCTTTTCAAATTTGGCGAGCATTATTGGAAAACAAAAACACAAACATTTTTTCAAATTGGAAAAAAAGTGTTCAAGTTAGTAAAATTTCTATACACACTTTGAAATTCCAAAATTGTTGACAAATTTCAGGAAATTGTTTGGAAAAAATAAAATGTTTATGTTGAGTGATAATGACGGGAATTACAAATACACTCATCTAACTTGTACTCCCTCCGTCCCATAATATAAGACATTTTTTGACACTAGTGTAGTGTCAAAAAACACCTTACATCATGGGACGGAGGGAGTATGTTTTAGGCTATGGATAAATGATCCCAGCGTCTTGTAAGAGCCTGGCATGGACATATGAGGCATCCATGTCAGGTTTGAATAACTTCCGATATCGTTTACATGTTGCGACACGTCTGACCATTTATCGGCCTATTTTCACCGAGAAAACTCTGGAAAATGCAAAACTTCTCAAAAATCTAAATAATTTGGCATAATGCCCTGAATTGGTCATAGAAGCTGGTGGAAAATATTGGGGGTTATTTGATAGATATCGAAAAACAACGAGCTTTCAACGGACCCTTCTGGCCTATCCGAACAGTCTGCGTTGAACATAGTCTATTTTTAGACATCCTTAAAATGAATCCCACTTTTGCAAGAAGGTAGGCATGCCCATGGTAGGCACATGCCTGGTTTGGACGATTTTCGACACCATATGCAAGTAGTGACACATCCGGTCATTTTATCGGCCTTCTTAACCAAGAAAACTTCAAAAAAAAAGCAAAACTGGGCGAAACTCCAAGCAATTTGGCATGGTGCCTTGAATTGATCATACAATGTCATGAAAAATAGGGCAATTTAAGGGATGACGAGAAATGAGGTGCTCCCAAACATACCCTTCTGACCTATCCGAACACTCTCCATTGAACATGCTATTTTTTGGAAATATCAAGACTGCCCCCAACTTTTGCAAACAAGTGGGCATGCCCATGTTAGGCATCGATACCTAGTCTGAATGATTTTCGACACCGTATGCACGTTGTGACATGTTCTGTCATTAATTGTCATTTTTTTCACCGAGAAAACTCTAGGAAATGCAAAACTTATTGAAATCCCAAACAACTTTTCATGATGCCTTGAATTGGTCATACGAGGCCCTTGAAAATAATTGGAGTAATTTCAAGGATGTCGAGAAATAACATGCTCTCAGATGGAGCCTCATGGCCCCCAGAACATACTTTGTTCAATATGGTCTATTTTTGCACATCCTTGAAATGATCCCAACTTTTGCCACCAGGTGGCATGCCCCTCATAGGCATTCATGCCATGTTGAACAATTTTCGACACTGTATGCAAGTTGCGACAGGTTCAGCCTTTTTTTTGCATTTTCTTACCGGGCCTGAGCCCTGACCGAGCCCAAGAAAGCCCGACACGGCCCGGTCGGCCTGGCTACAGTTAAAATTGCAATTTTTTGCAGGCCCGATCCTGGCCCAATCTACTTGTCGGGCTCATTTTCTAGGCCTGAGCCTGACCCGATGGCACACTCGGGCTCAGTCCGGCCTGGGATTTTCGGGCCAGGTCAAGTCGGGCCATCCGGGCTGGGCGGCCCATGGCCAACTATAGGCATGCCACGTGCTGGCAAATCTTGGGGTCATTTCAAAAATGTCCAAAAAAAAACACCATGCTCAACATAGCATGTCCGAGTAGTCATCCATGTGATGTGTCCACTACTGCATTAGCAAAGGTTGATCAAGCTACAAATTCTAATATTTTGATGGTGGATACAATTGCACTTAAAATACTATCACCAGAAGCAAGCAGAACCAAATGAAGTCAAGCCAACGTTCAGAACTCCGTGTGTTGCACGGGAACCCTCCCGGATATTTTCAGAATAGGTTCCATCTACCACTAGTACGTAGTCTAAGTTTGTTTCTATATGATCAGTTGGCCGAATAATTAATTAGGTGAGATTAATTAGTTGAGATAAGAAAGAGTCCTAGTAGTACTTGGGTTCCGTTTTGACTAGGAAAAGAGATCTGGTTTGTTACGTGGAGTAGGGAAGGTTTGAGTCGGTTTAGGAAATAGAGCCTGCGTGCTCGTTAAATACTGGCCGATCTGGCCGTGTAAAGGGTGAAGTTTTTGCTTTCGCGTGAGTTGAATAAAAGTCAGAAAACGTCTCATGTCGGGGGACATCAAATATCGTGTTTGCCTTTGCTGATCCGTGACGGATTTTGTCGTTGCTACGTGTGGAGTTGATTCGTCTACTCGACGCCAGTTTTTGATATTACGGTCTTGTATCTTTGCTCGACCGGAATTTCTTGTTGCTGCTGCTAGTACCGTGACAGTTCGGGTCAACGAACGACTTGCATCTAGTCGAGTCCTACATCAAATGGTATTCAGAGCTAAAGTTGTTCATGGTACTGTGTTGATCAAGATGTCAACCTCGGTCAACAAGGGTGATGAGGTTGCTGCTGATTCTGAGGAAATAGTATGTCCAGTGTATGCGGATGATATTTCCAAAATATTCGAGATGGTTTTGACCACACATGCAACTACATCAAGCAATGTCATGATGCGCTCGGCAAAAGGATAGATGTCCTGATCACTCGGTTTGATGGTTTGGCGAACATCATCAATATGCGGCGACGAATTTTGCCCAACCACAGACTGCTCCGGCGGCTCCACTGCAGTATGCACCACCTGCTCGCGATGGACATGCCGGCGTGCATGATCGCCGTTTGGCGGCACAACCTCATGCTGGAGATGATGGTCTCGATGACGACTTTGACCAGGTGGGGTACGCGCCACGACCACGACACTATGAGCCTCGTCCTGAAACTTCCGTTCGTGGCGGAGTGCTTGACCGAGTTGGTCAAGCTGTGCGTGTGCCTGTGGATGATGGAATTGGGCGCATAAAAATTTCAATCCCTTCGTTCTCTGGCAAGTGCGAACCAGAAGGCTATTTAGAGTGAGAGATGCGTGTGGATCAAATTTTTGATGCCCATCATTATAGCGAGGAGAAGAAAGTTTAACTTGCTGGCATTGAGTTTACCGGTTACGCGCTAATATGGTGGAATCAAATTTGTCGTTCAAGACATCGCCCGACGACTTGGTGAGGGATGAAAGAGTTCATGAGGCGACGTTTTGTTCCTGAGCATTATAAAAGAGATATGTACAACAAGTTGCAGCGGCTCTCTCAAGGTAATATGAGTGTTGATGAATATTACAAGGAGATGGAATTGCTTATGATACGTACAGGGACAACGGAGGATCCGTTTGCGACCATGGCACGTTTCTTTAACGGGCTAAATATCGAGGTGCAAGATCGTGTTGAGATGGTGGTCTACTACAACATACAAGATCTTGTGCACCAAGCTGTGCGTGCGGAACAACAGATTAAGCGGCGCCAAGTCAGCTCAGTTCCCAGTAACACTTTGAACACATGGCGACGCTCGCAGCATAAGAGTGAGGATGTCGTTCCTAGCTCCAGGACGACAACATCAAATCGTTCTCATGGTTCCGTGCAAAAGGATGCTTCAAAATCAGGACTATTGAGGATTGATTCTAGTGCGCAGTCTACCACACATACTAGTGACATCGAGTGTTTCAAGTGTGGAGGAAGAGGACATATGAAGCGTGAATGCCCTAATGAGAAGAGTGTTGCTAATGAAAGATGGCTATGCATCCGCTAGCGATGAAGAGGTTGTTTCTGACACTTCTAGCGAAAAATCTGAAGATGTTGAAAAGGTGATTGCGAGTTTTGAAGCTGCTGAATCATACCCATCATTGATGGTGCAGCGAGTGCAAGAGGATCGCATTAAAGATAAGGGGCAGCGTTGGAATATTTTTTCAAACTCGGTGCAAAATCAACAACACTAATTGTAAGTTGATCATAGACGAAGGAAGCTACACTAATGCTATCAGCAAAGAACTGGTGGATGTTTTAGCGCTACCTACGTGGAAACACCCGCAACCACACTGTATTGAGTGGTTATACCAGTCTGGTAGACTGAAAGTTACTCACAAGGTACGTGTGAAATTTCCAGTTGGTGACTATAAAGATATAGTAATTTATGATGTCTTGCTAATGGATGCATGTCACTTATTGTTGGGAAGACCATGGCAATATGACCGTCGTGCCACACACAAGGGCCGGTCCAACACTTACACTTTTTGGGATGACGGAAGAAGATGTGTGCTGCGATCTATGTTTGTGGGAGAAATTAAGATAGATGCAAATGTTTTTCTGAAAAAGAAGGTTATCAAATCTACAACAAAACTGAGGATGGTTTTGTTTTAAGGAAGAGGGGATGATGTGTCCACTACTGCATTAGTAAAGGTTGATCAAGCTACAAATTCTAATATTTTAATGGTGGATACAATTGCACTTAAAATACTATCACCAGAAGCAGAACCAGATGAAGTCAAGCCAACGTTCAGAACTCCGTGTGTTGCACGGGAACCCTTCCGGATATTTTCAGAATAGGTTCCATCTAGCACTAGTATGTAGTCCAAGTTTGTTTCTATATGATCAGTTGGCCGAATAATTAATTAGGTGAGATTAATTAGTTGAGATAAGAGAGAGTCTTAGTAGTACTTGGGTTTTGTTTTGACTAGGAAAAGAGATCTGGTTTGTTACGTGGAGTAGGGAAGGTTTGAGTCGGTTTAGGAAATAGAGCCTGCGTGTTCGTTAAATACTGGCCGATCTGGCCGTGTAAAGGGTGAAGTTTTTGCTTTCGCGTGAGTTGAATAAAAGTTAAAAAAACGTCCCATGTCGGGGGATACCAAATATCGTGTTTGCCTTTGCTGATCCGTGACGGATTTTGTCGCTGCTATGTGTGAAGTTGATTCGTCTACTCGATGCCAGTTTTTGATATTACAGTCTTGTATTTTTGCTCGACCGGAATTTCTTATTGCTACTGCTAGTACCGTGAAAGTTTGGGCCAACGAACGACTTGCATCTAGTCGAGTCCTACATCACCATGCCAGGTTTGAAGGAACAATGTATTTAAAATCATAATTTATATAGATACTTAAAACTGTTATTTTAAGTTTCTAACATAACTAATAAGTAGAAAATGATAGAATTGAAAACAACAAATGCTTTTTAAAAGCATTTAATAAATATTTAAACGAAAAAGAATTAAAATCATGATTTAAAAGAGTTACTTAAAACTACTGCTTTGGTATTTCAATTTTTGTACAGGTTTCAAAAAAATAATAAATTTTTAAAAGGAAAAAAGATAAATTAACAAAAAATGAGAAAAATGAAAAATAGAACAGAAAAGAAAATCTTAGGCCTTGCCCAACTAAGCGACGACATCGGTCCTGTCAAGCGACTATTGAAATTTGTTAGGAATTTTTGTTGTCATTTTCACAAAAATTGTCCACAAATCAAAAAAAATATTCCGGCAAATTGAGAACACTTTTTATATCATATATTTAGTCTCATCTTACCATGTCAATATACACTATAAAGGTTATCAAGATTCTGAATGCATCAAACTTGATGATTTTACTTTAACATACATGATGGTACTAACTCTTCAATTCTTTCATGGGCATTCCATGAAACTGACGCAAACTCATGAGTAGCCGCCATTTTTTAAGACGTCAAGTAACCCGGACGCGGTGCTTCTGGTCTCGAGCACACATGTGCTCGTTATCTGGGCCGCTGTTTCGCGTCACTGGATGCGATGCATTTAATATCCGGGCCACATACGCGAGCGTAAGTAATGAAGCAAATCAAGAAATACGTCTGGGCGTATGGGCCTGGAAGTAGACGGAGGAGACGGCAAACTAGTCGAGCCGTGGACTCTTCCTGATCCGTGGATCAGGATAATTGTTGTCGTCTCCTACCTCACGCTGCTGCATTTTCTTAGTAGAGAGAGGGCCGAGCTTTGGGAGAGGCGATTCGACAACTTAGAGAAGATCTGCCGGTGGAAATGGAGTCCCTGATGCAGCCAATTAAAAGGTAAGCAAATAGTTAATCTCCTGTAGCATTTGGTGTTCGTTCTGGATTCCAAGGCGTGGATCTGAAACTTTGCCCGCTTGCCTCCCAGATTAACGGCGTTGGAGGAGGTTAATGGTAGTGACGTCCCGATGGACCACCTCTATTAGATTAGTGCGGGAATGGATCAGCCCCTCGCGGAGAGCTTCGATGGGCGGCTTCGTGTGGCGGATCGACCGGTGGCATCTGAGAAGGGGGGGGGGGGGGGGGGGGGGGGGGGGGGGGGGGGGGGGGGGGGGGGGGGGGGGGGGGGGGGGGGGGGGATTCGCCAGAAACTTCCGCATAGTCCATAGGCAAGAAGGATCATAGAGCTCCAGGATGGACCCGCTGGTATGATCGGAGAGAAAATAGCAAATCGATAATTTATTGTGGAGTTATGCAGATACTATTTCCATAGACATGTGAATGCTTGTGATTAGAAGAGTAGATGGCAGGTGGGATATAAGTAGTGTCTGAACACCTTCATATGTAATGTTTTGGTATTGGCTTGTTGGTTCAGTAATTTACATAGTTACAGGCGCTGGATAAAGATAAATCTTGTTTCTGTGTAAATGTGTCATATGTAAAGAAAACATGAAATATTTGAATAAAAATTAGGAGACAGTCATTGGGTGAAGGGGACAAAGATATATCTTGTTTCTGTGTAAATGTGTCATGTTAATGACATTTAGGAGACAGTAAATGGAGAGGGGGAAGGATATATTTTGCTACTGCATAAATAGACCTCGGGGCATGATATAATTTTCAGGAATGTGTCATGTCACTGAAGAGCTGTTGTGTACCAACAATGCTGTTAGCACAGTGTGATCTCTAAGGGAGGTACATTAGCAAGCAGGACCAAAACTCTGGAAGCAAGAAAGATAATGAGGGAAATCAGACTCCTCTGGTGACTGGAACAAGAACGCTGGGCCAGCGAGTGGTAAGCATGAGAGTTTCAAGAGATAGAATTGATTTAGTTGTTTGGTAGCTTAATATGAAATGGAAACCTGAAAACCTTGATCTACAATGTAGGTGGAATGCCGCAAGCTAAGCCGTGGATCACAAGAGGAAAATCTATTTGGTCCGTGGCTCGGGAAATCTGCTTTTCCGTCGAATGGCTGGAGGCACGAATTGGATGCAGAGCTCTGGCTCTTCTCCCCCAAGGCCCCAACGCGGACGGCATTTGGAAGCGGAGGAGTGAGAAAGAGGGATAGGAAGCAGAGGCGCCGACAGCCATGAAGTTCCTAATGCAACTAATCAATCAGGAGGTATGTCGATTCGTCAGTATATTGTGATCTTTTTCTGTTTTGCACGCGCGGAAGGGGGAACTCGCCGCAGGTGTCGTGGCTGTGTATAGGTAAGGTCAACCCTCAAGCTCCATGGTGGGCTAAGAGGTTAGTTCGCAACATACTAACATAGAGATGTAAAAATTCGTAGGTGGTAATTGGGATAGAGTACATTTGTAGAAATTTGGTCCTGTTCATATAATTTGGATAGAGTATGGTAGTCGCAAGGAAGTAATTTGGATATAGTATGTTGTAAATTTTGATTAGCAGCTTAATAGGGCAGTTTTGGAACTTTGCATTTAAGAAATGTTGCATCCTTGGGAGAAGAATTGGTACTCCCTCTGTAAACTATATAAGATCTAAAAGATTTTATATTTACAGTTGGAGTACAAATGTACCACAAATGCAGTTCTGCAGATTTGGCAGATGCTTTAAGTTTAATAGAACAGAATTAGGTACTAGTCAAACATTTTTTTTCCTGGTTTAGCAGCTAAATAGGCTGGTGAGTAGAAGTGTGGTCTCACAAGATACTGGTTCCTTGAGGGAATATTTGCAGAGGCATTTTAAAAAATTGGATGCTTAGGAAGATTTTTTGTAAACATGATTTGCATAACCTGTAGTTTTTTTGTCTGTTTGAAGCGAACTCGTCATTCAGTCTATCACCTTATCATTTTTGTTATGAAATGAATCATTAGTAGCATGCCTTTTCTCTTCTTCCCATATTGTTTTCTGTCACATTAAGCATGATTTTTTATGTTTATTTGAAGCAGAGGGCCTGATGCAAAACTGTATCATATTTTTACTGATTTTTGCTGCGACGAGCCCCTTTATTTGCTTTGCTTACAAAGCTAATATTTAAATCTTTTGATATTTTTAGCAGATGTTTTGGTTGAATTGAACGGTCCATAAGTTACATCATCATATGTTGTTCTAGCCTATTTGAAGCTTTAGATTTATTTCATATATGGATCTTGGACTACAAACCGAATCTGGATTTGGTGACTTCATAACCATTGCAGCCCTGTTTCTGGTTTATCCCTTTACGTTGGGTATGGATGTGTTCATGCGTTTGTGGATGAAGCGAAGCTTCTGTAGACTAGTAGGCGATGGTCTTTATAGGGCCACCCATTGTTTTTCTGCAATTTGTTGTGTTCTTGCTCTTCCACCTATTTACTGATTTGTTTACTGATGTTACAGAAATCTAAACCTGAAATTATATTCATCCATGGAGTCAGGAAACAAGAACTGGATCCATGTGTGAAATGACATGTTCAATAAACCTTCGGAGCTTGGCACTAATATGTTCGGCGGCTGCCATCAAACTCTTTTGCAATCTTAGAGCCCGCCTCTAACATGCAGATGGTCCATCAGCGTAATTTGATGAACTTGAATATGCTAGGCACTACTAGAAGTTTGGAAACCCTAAACTCAAATTCTAGAATTCTTGTACCTTTCCTGTTCTACAGCCAAAGGCTGTTTATCTCAATTCCTGAGATTTTGTTTCCCAATACAACAGGAGATGTCTTGACATCACAATCATGTGTTTATTTTCATCTGTTTCAAAATGATGTGATCCAAAGAGGCCTATGCAACGTCTGCATATACCCACTTTGACAAAAAAAATATTGCACGAAAAGCAAATAACCTTTGGTCAATGAATATTACTCGTATAATTCTTTTGTCGCCTATGTATCGAATGTTTGCACGCTCGTGCCATCAATGTTGCTTATCGCCTTAAAAGTGAAACGTTACTTGCTCAAAAACTAAAATATGTTAGGTGGTTTTCTAAGGCTGCATTTTCATATTTTACATGGCTTCTGTTTTTTTTTCCTTATGTCGGATCACAGCCTTCGGTAACAGGCAAACATTTGCCAGACCTTGATAGTCTGTACAACAGCCATGGATTTTATTTATTTCCGTAGCATACTTTTTCCTTTTTTAGAACATGGGTTTGCGTGATTTGATGTTTGTTTGAGATACTTTCATATTTACACTTTGGTGCGACAGTGCTGGAAGCAGCCTGTAATTAACTTTCGAAGGGGGTGCGTAGAGGATGAGCTGATTTTGTGCGAGGATTGATTTAGCTGGTAGGGGAGGAGACAAGGCGTGCAAGGGAAGATTTTTTTTAGACTAGGTCGTGCAGCGGTTAGTCCAGAATCTGCCCTTTCACGGCCCATATCGTCGATCCACATCCGAGCCGCTGGTAACGTGGCTCACGGCGGCATGTTGCCTCCTGGTCAGATGTGGGCCATGGGCCCTGTTGGAAAACATAAATACGTGGCCAATACCTGGGCCTATACGCTTGGGATTGGCGATCTCGGGGAGGACCGACGGGAAAGATATCGAGAGTGAGTGTGCTCGGGCACAGAATAGCACTTTCAACATAACTACCACATTTAACGAAAAATGTGGTAGTTCAAGTGATAGGTTTCGGCCACTTTTAAAAATGTGGTAGTTCTACGCAAACCCCAATTGTGGTAGTTCTCGAATCACGGAGGTAGGCAGGTAGCGGCAACATGGTGGAGCACGGCTCTTGATGCAAGCGGCGAAGGGTAAAGTGTTGGGGTCACTCATGTGACGTGGACTGTAATGTGGTACTCAAACATGGATGACGTGTCAAGATTTGGTCAAAACCATGTCCACTTCAGATAGGAAGGACCCCAGCTCCCGTGCGGCCACGCCGGGCCACACTGGGGCTCCCACCGCCGGCCGCCAGTAGTCTTCCCCGTGCCGTCTCCCCTCCAGCCGCCGCCGAGGTCATCGCCGGGCAAAGCCTGTGCGGCAAAGCGGCGGCGGATCTCCTCGGCAGCGGCTTGGTCCGCGGCGGCGACGCCCGTCCCGACCTCTTTGGCGGGAGTGCTGCAGGGTGGCGGTGGCCAGCGCGGATCGGCTACTTGCAGCGGTGAGCGCTCTTGGGCTAACCCCGCAGCATGAGGAAGCCTTGGGAAGTGGCTCGGGCATGGCAGTGGCGGCCTATTCCTCCGCCGGATTTGGTTGGCCAACTCGTTGTGGCGGCGCTCTTCGGCCATGACCAGGATGGGGTCCCTAGCCTCGGCCATATCTTGTCATGGCTGGTGGTTGGACGTGTTCGTGATGCCCGGTAGCTGGTCTTCGGCCCCATGGTCATCGGGTTGCGGACGACGTGCTGGCCGGTGCGGCATGTCGGCAACTGGGCGGATCTTGACGGGTCCTTCGGATCTCGTCGGGATTCAACCCTTGACTGTCTCCTTCAACACCGAGGGCAACTCCAGGGGAAACCCTAGATCTCGTTGGGATCGAGCGATGGTGGTGTTTTTGCGTCGTAGTCCCCCTCTTGAGGGCATTGTTTCTGGAGTTTGCTCGGGTTGAAGGGACCGGGGACGCCGGCGGCGCACGGCCTGGTGGCGTGACTGCCGATGAAAATCGAGCCGACTTCGGTCATGGCAGACGATGGCGGCGTCTCAGATGTCGTTTCCTTGTTGAGGCATCGTCATTGCAGTCTATGTCATCATGCTCAAGATGCTCCAGGGGAAACCCTAGATCTGGGTCTCTCGGATCGGACGATGACGACGCCTTTGGTGTCGTTCCTCCCTCCTGGAGGCATCGTTTTGGAGCAAGTGCTATGTAACACCCAATAATCAAGCTACAGTAACCTCACCCTAATGTGCCATGTCATCATGTTTTATTAAGCCAATTTGCCATTTGATGAAAATCAGAGACACATTCAAATTTCAAATAACAAGTCAACTTCTTACTTCTACAAACTGTCAAATAAAAATGTTCGATGGAGCAAATATTCACTAAGTAATTAAAATGCAGGAACCAACATTTAATGGATTTTTAAATTACCCCTTAGAAGTATTTGAAGTGGCCAAGTAGCACTTATTATGCCCATTTACATGTAAACTAATTTCAAACATTTTCGTTTAACCTCAAACTTTTTGGGAAACACCAAAATATAGTAAAGTAATTATGTGAGAAGCTTTAGCTCTAACTAAAATTATTTAGTACCTAAACTAAATACAAAACAGTAGATAAAAAGTAAAACAATAAACAAAAGAAGAAGAAGAAAACCTAAACTACTGGACGCTTTGGCCCATGTGGCTGGGGAGGCCTAGCCCAGCCGCCATCCTCTGGAGACCATCCATGGCGCCCCTGCCAGGTGCCGGCCATCGGCGACCCCTGCCCCGCCGACGCCCTTGAAACCCTAGTCCCCTTGTAATCCTTTCCCCCTCGTTCTTTCTCCCGTGTCCACTCTAGCTCAAAACCAAATTCTGTAACATCCTCAAAGGATGTCACGGCTACTGGAGCTTATGTGATAATGGGCCCGAGGCCGCCTCCCCTCAGGTACGGAGGCCCGTAAACGTAAAGGCCTTGGGGATGGCCTCTGCCCCATTTGTCTGGTACCGAAAGATTGTAAATTTGCAACCACATCTTCTTCCGGTGCCCTGCGACGTAGTTCTTGAGCTGCTTTCGGGAGGTGGTTGGTGGCAACTGGTGCCACAACAACCTCTCGGACTTATTTGAGGAGGTTCTTAGACTCCCCGACCCCCAGGGCCGTTACGTTGAGCCTAGAATGATTATAATTAATTTGCAAATTACAAATCTACTGTATACATTTACAAAAATTACATACAAACAAAATTATAGTGCAATAATTTTTTTGATTTTTTTATATGCTAGAGTAAATCAAACAGTAGTTGCTACAATAACTCTGACATCTTTTCTTCGTTTTACACACGCATATTACTGTAGCTTCGTGGCATGTTAGAGGATCCGCTTCCCTCGAGCTCATCGTCGTTGCCGCCCTGTCACCGCCACGGCCACCGAGCTCCGCTCCCCCGGCAAACTTACCCACTGGCTCCGCTGCGTTCCTCCACGTCGTATCCGTCGACCACGAACACGGGTTCGTCTGGAGATGCACCAGACCGCCGGATTGGTCGTCGTCTTCCCCGTCGGCCGCCGCACAACCTCGTCATCTATTTGTCGTCCCCAAGGCATCCCCGAGCCCACTGACTTGCCCTACAGCCCCGATGTGAGCTCCTCTCTCGATCCCCGCCTTTTCCCGTGCTCGTATTCGCCGCTAGACCCGATTTCGTTCGCTAGCGCTGCCCTCTGTTGCCACCGCCGTCCCCGAGCTCGTCCATGGCCACGCCGTGATGTGCACGTCCTGCTCACGGTCGCGAGCCCGTCGTCCCGGCGTTGAGCTGCGCGCCGCGCACGCGTAGCCGCGCCCTGTGCCTCACGCCGTGCCCGCGCTAGTACGACCGCACTCGCCTCCCGCCTCTGCTCTTCCCCTGCACACGCCCCGCCACTTCCGCCGTCGCCCGCTGCTGCTCAGCCGCTGCGCCGCTGCTTGCCGTCGCCGGCGCCCCCACCCTGTCCGCGCGCGCGTGACGCCTCGCCTGGCCGCCTGCGTCCGCGCGCCACCCGCCTCTGCACCCTCCGCGCGCGCCGCTTCCTAGCCGCACCCAGGCGAGCGACCGCTGCCTGCCTTGCGCCAACGCCGCTCGCGGCCGCGCCTCCGCGTGCGCGTGGCCTCTCTCGAGCCGCTGCTGCTCCTTGCGTCTGTTTGCTGCTGCTCCTCTTACCTGCTGCCGCTCCAGCTTGCCGTCGCTGGCTTCGTGCAGCTCCTGTTGCTTGCCGCGTACTGCTGCTGCGTTACTCCTGCTACTTGCTGCTCGCGAGCCGCTGCTGCTCCTCACTACTATTGCTACTTGCTGCTGCTCAATTGCAGACTGCTGCTGCTATTGAACATGGCGATGGCCATGACTGAATGTGTTGTATGCGTGTGTGCTTGTGGCCGAATAGCATGTGATCCACCCCTGTTGATTATCTCAAATTAATTTGACTTAATAAAATAGAGTCCATGACAACTAGACCCCCACCGGCACTGTTCACAAGTTGACCAGTCAAGTATTGACTGGGTCAACTCAGACCCTGGCCCCACCTGTAAGCCTCTGGGTCTAGCTGTCCATGGTTACAAAATGTATTTATTGCATTTTATTCTCGAAATTAATAATAAATAAATAAAAATGTCTAAAACTTAGGAAATTCATATAAAATAATCCGTAGCTTGGATAAAAATATTTTGTACATGAAAGTTGCTCAGAACGACAAGACGAATCCGAATACGCAGTCCATTTGTCAGGCACACGTCCCTAGCACAGCGAGCATGCAACATTTCACCTTTGGTTCATTTGTCCGAAAACGTGAAACACCGGGAATACTTGCCCGGATGGTTTTCCCCCTTCGCCGGTATCACCTACTGCCGCGTTAGGGCACACCTAGCATCGCTCATTGACATGTCATGCATCGTCCTACTTATGTTTGCATTATATTTATTGTTTCTTCTCCCTCTTCTCTCTGATAGACTACGAGACCGACGCCGCTGCTGCCCCGGTCGACTACGGTGTTGACGACCCCTCCTTCTTGCCAGAGCAACCAGGCAAGTCCCCCCCTTGATCACCAGATATCGCCTATTCCTTCTCCCTACTGCTTGCATTAGAGCAGTGTAGCATGTTACTGCTTTCGGTTAATCCTGTTCTGCTGCATAGTCTGTCATTGTTGCTACAGTTGTTACCCTTACCTGCAATCCTAAATGCTTAGTATAGGATGCTAGTATTTCATCAGTGGCCCTACATTTTTGTCCGACTGCCATGCTATACTACCGGGTCGTGATCACTTGGGAGGTGATCACGGGTATATACTTGTGTACATAATATTGAAGGAAATATGTCCTAGAGGCAATAATAAAGTTATTATTTATTTCCTTATATCATGATAAATGTTTATTATTCATGCTAGAATTGTATTAACCGAAAACATGATACATATGTGAATACATAGACAAACAGAGTGTCACTAGTATGCCTCTACTTGACTAGCTCGCTTATCAAAGATGGTTATGTTTCCTAACTATAGACATGAGTTGTCATTTGATTAACGGGATCACATCATTAGGAGAATGATGTGATTGACTTGACCCATTCCGTTAGCTTAGCATTTGATCGTTTAGTATGTTGCTATTGCTTTCTTCATGACTTATACATGTTCCTATGACTATGAGATTATGCAACTCCCGTTTACCGGAGGAACACCTTGTGTGCTACCAAACGTCATAACGTAACTGGTGATTATAAAGGTGCTCTACAGGTGTTTTCGAAGGTACTTGTTGAGTTGGCGTATTTCGAGATTAGGATTTGTCACTCTGATTGTCGGAGAGGTATCTCTGGGCCCACTCGGTAATGCACATCACTATAAGCCTTGCAAGCATTGTAACTAATGAGTTAGTTGCGGGATGATGTATTACAAAACGAGTAAAGAGACTTGCCGGTAACGAGATTGAACTAGGTATTGAGATATCGACGATCGAATCTCGAGCAAGTAATATACCGATGACAAAGGGAACAACGTATGTTGTTATGCGGTTCGACCGATAAAGATCTTCGTAGAATATGTAGGAGCCAATATGGGCATCCAGGTTCCGCTATTGGTTATTGACTAGAGAAGTGTCTCGGTCATGTCTACATAGTTCTCGAACCCGTAGGGTCTGCACGCTTAACATTCGTTGACGATATAGTATTTATGAGTTATGTATGTTGGTAACCGAATGTTGTTCGGAGTTCCGGATAAGATCACGAACATGACGAGGAACTCGGGAATGGTCCGGAGATAAAGTTTGATATATGGGATAATAATGTTTGGTCTCCGGAAGGGTTCCAAAATTCATCGGAAGGGGTTCTGGATATTTCCCGAAATGTTTGGGTACGAGAACACTTTATTTGGGCCAAAGGGAAAAGCCCACAAGGTTTTTGGAAAGCGCAAAAGGAAGTTTTGCGGAGTTTAGGGTCCCTGGCGTCTGGGTCCAGACGCCGGGAACCCCGGCGTCTGGCCCTGGAGTCCGAGAAGGACTCTTGCCTTTCGGGTGAAACCGACTTTGTGGAGGATTTTACTCCAAGTTTCAACCCCAAGGCTCAACATATAAATAGAGGGGTAGGGTTGGCACCCAAGACACATCAAGAAACACCAAGCCGTGTGCCGCCAACCCCGTCCCCTCTAGTTTATCCTCCGTCATAGTTTTCGTAGTGCTTAGGCGAAGCCCTGCGAAGATTGTTCTTCACCAACACCGTCACCACGCCGTCGTGCTGCCGGAACTCATCTACTATTTCGTCCCTCTTGCTGGATCAAGAAGGCGAAGACGTCATCGAGCTGAACGTTGCTGAACGCGGAGGTGCCGTACGTTCGGTACTTGATCGGGACGGATCATGAAGGTGTACGACTACATCAACTGCGTTGATAAACGCTTCCGCTTTTGGTCTACGAGGGTACGTAGACATACTCTCCCCTCTCGTTGCTATGCATCACCATGATCTTGCGTGTGCGTAGGAATTGTTTTGAAATTACTACCTTCCCCAATAGTGGTATCAGAGTCTGGTTTTATGCGTAGATGTTATATGCACGAGTAGAACACAAGTGAGTTGTGGGCGATACAAGTCATACTGCTTACCAGCATGTCATACTTTGGTTCGGCAGTATTGTTGGATGAAGCGGCCCGGACCGACATTACGCGTACGCTTACGCGAGACTGGTTCTACCGACGTGCTTTGCACACAGGTGGCTGGCGGGTGTCAGTTTCTCCAACTTTAGTTGAACCAAGTGTGGCTATGCCCGGTCCTTGCAAAGGTTAAAACAACACTAACTTGACAAACTATCGTTGTGGTTTTGATGCGTAGGTAAGAACGGTTCTTGCTCAGCCCGTAGCAGCCACGTAAAACTTGCAACAACAAAGTAGAGGACGTCTAACTTGTTTTTGCAGGGCATGTTGTGATGTGATATGGTCAAAACATGATGCTATATTTTATTGTATGAGATGATCATGTTTTGTAACCGAGTTATCGGCAACTGGCAGGAGCCATATGGTTGTCGCTTTATTGTATGCAATGCAATTGTCCTGTAATTGCTTTACTTTATCACTAAGCGGTAGCGATAGTCGTAGAAGCAATAGTTGGCGAGACGACAACAATGCTACGATGGAGATCAAGGTGTCGCGCCGGTGACGATGGTGATCATGACGGTGCTTCGGAGATGTAGATCACAAGCACAAGATGATGATGGCCATATCATATCACTTATATTGATTTCATGTGATGTTTATCCTTTATGCATCTTATTCTGCTTTGTTTGACGGTAGCATTATAAGATGATCTCTCACTAAATTTCAAGGTAAAAGTGTTCTCGCTGAGTATGCACCGTTGCCAAAGTTCGTCGTGCCGAGACACCACGTGATGATCGGGTGTGATAAGCTCTATGTTCATCTACAACGGGTGCAAGCCAGTTTTGCACACGCAGAATACTCAGGTTAAACTTGATGAGCCTAGCATATGCAGATATGGCCTCGGAACACTGAGACCAAAAGGTCGAGCGTGAATCATATAAGTGATATGATCAACATAGTGATGTTCACCATTGAAAACTACTCCATCTCATGTGATGATCGGACATGATTTAGTTGATTTGGATCATGTGATCACTTAGATGATCAGAGGGATGTCTATCTAAGTGGGAGTTCTTAAGTAATATGATTAATTGAACTTAAATTTATCATGAACTTAGTACCTGATAGTATTTTGCTTGTCTATGTTGATTGTAGATAGATGGCCCATGCTGTTGTTCCGTTGAATTTTAATGCGTTCCTTGAGAAAGCAAAGTTGAAAGATGATGGTAGAAATTACACGGACTCGCTCCATAACTTGAGGATTGTCCTCATTGCTGCACAGAAGGATTACGTCCTGGAAGCACCGCTAGGTGTACCACTTGCACCGGCAGCTGCAGACATTGTGAATGCCTGGCAGTCGCGTGTTGATGACTACTCGATAGTTCAGTGTGCCATGCTTTACGGCTTAGAACCGGGACTTCAACGACGTTTTGAACATCATGGAGCATATGAGATGTTCCAGGAGTTAAAGTTAATATTTCAAACAAATGCCCGAATTGAGAGATATGAAGTCTCCAATAAGTTCTATAGCTGCAACATGGAGGAGAATAGTTCTGTCATTGAACATATACTCAAAATGTCTGGGTATTATAATCACTTGACTCAACTGGGAGTTAATCTTCCTGTTGATAGTATCATTGACAGAGTTGTTCAATCACTGCCACCAAGCTATAAAAGCTTCATGATGAACTATAATATGCAAGGGATGAACAAGACAATTCCCGAGCTCTTCGCAATGCTAAAGGTAGCGGAGGTAGAAATCAAGAAGGAGCATCAAGTGTTGATGGTCAACAAGAGCACCAGTTTCAAGAAAAAGGGCAAAGGGAAGAAGAAGGGGAACTTCAAGAAGAATAGCAAACAAGTTGCTTCTCAGGAGAAGAAACCCAAGTCTGGACCTAAGCCTGAGACTGAGTGCTTCTACTGCAAACAGACTGGTCACTTGAAGCGGAATTGCCCCAAGTATTTGGCGGATAAGAAGGATGGCAAGGTGAACAAAGGTATATGTGATATACATGTTATTGATGTGTACCTTACCAGAGCTCGCAGTAGCACCTGGGTATTTGATACTGGTTCTGTTGCTAATATTTGCAACTCGAAACAGGGACTACGGATTAAGCGAAGACTGGCTAAGGACGAGGTGACGATGCATGTGGGAAATGGTTCCAAAGTCGATGTGATCTCCGTCGGCACTCTACCTCTACATCTACCTTCGGGATTAGTTTTAGACCTAAATAATTGTTATTTGGTGTCAGTGTTAAGCATGAACATTATATCTGGATCTTGTTTGATGCGATACGGTTATTCATTTAAATATGAGAATAATGGTTGTTCTATTTATATGAGTAATATCTTTTATGGTCATGCACCCTTGAAGAGTGGTCTATTTTTGTTGAATCTCGATAGTAGTGATACACATATTCATAATGTTGAAGCCAAAAGATGCAGAGTTGATAATGATAGTGTAACTTATTTGTGGCACTGCCGTTTGGGTCATATTGGTATAAAGCGCATGAAGAAACTCCATACTGATGGACTTTTGGAATCACTTGATTATGAATCACTTGGTACTTGCGAACCATGCCTTATGGGCAAGATGACTAAAACGCCGTTCTCCGAAACTATGGAGCAAGCAACAGATTTGTTGGAAATCATACATACTGATGTATGTGGTCCGATGAATATTGAGGCTCGTGGCGGGTATCGTTATTTTCTCACCTTCACAGATGATTTGAGCAGATATGGGTATATCTACTTAATGAAACATAAGTCTGAAACATTTGAAAAGTTCAAAGAATTTCAGAGTGAAGTGGAAAATCATCGTAACAAGAAAATAAAGTTTCTACGATCTGATCGTGGAGGAGAATATTTGATTTATGAGTTTGGTCTACATTTAAAACAATGCGAAATAGTTTCGCAACTCACACCACCCGGAACACCACATCGTAATGGTGTGTCCGAACGTCGTAATCGTACTTTACTAGATATGGTGCAATCTATGATGTCTCTTACTGATTTACAGCTATCATTTTGGGGTTATGCTTTAGAGACGGCTGCATTCACGTTAAATAGGGCACCATCAAAATCCGTTGAGACGACACCTTATGAACTATGGTTTGGCAAGAAACCAAAGTTGTCGTTTCTTAAAGTTTGGGTCTGCGATGCTTATGTGAAAAAGCTTCAACCTGATAAGCTCGAACCTAAATCGGAGAAATGTGTCTTCATAGGATACCCAAAGGAAACTGTTCACTACTAGGGAAAACCTTATACACAGAATGTTATCAGTAGCGCTTGTTAAAATGAGGCGCTACTGCTACTTAGTAGTAGCGCGTCTGCTAGAACGGCGCTACTGTTACCCGCTTAGCAATAGCGCGACAGGAACAGAACGCGCTACTACTATAATTTCCACACCATTCCCGACGTGCTAGGTATAGTAGTAGCGCCCTTCTACGAACAACGCTACTACTACGGATTTTAGCAGCAGCGCGTTTTGCCTCCCCATGCTACTGTTAAAGCTATTTTCACCTAACCCCCCGCGCGGCCTGATTCCCTCTCCTCTGCTTCCTCCCCCAATTCTGCTCTACTATTCCTCGTCGCCTCCGCCTCGTCGCCGTCTCCCCCGACCCCGCCTCGCCGCCGTCTCCCCTGACCCCGCCTCGCCGCCGTCTCCCCAGACCCCGCCTCGCCGCCGTCTCCCCAGACCCCGCCTCGCCGCCGTCTCCCTCGACCCGCCTCGCCGCCGTCTCCCCCGACCCTGCCTCGCCGCCGTCTCCCCCGACCCCGCCTCACCGCGCCTTGGTGCCACCGTCTCCCCCGACCCCATCTCTCTCCCCGCCCTCTGTAAGCACTCTCCCCTTCCGATACCTCTTCTCTCCTTAGTATGAACCCTAGCTATTTAGTGCTAGTTAGTATGAACCCTAGGCTATTTTTAGTGCTAGTTAGTTAATTGCTTATATGGTAATTAGGGTAGTAGTTCCTAGGTACTAATTAGTTAGTAAGAACTAGGTACTAATTAGGTATTAGTTTATTTTTATTTATAGTAAGTTTATTTCTAGTAAGAACTAATTGAATTAATAGAACTCGTTAGTAAGAACTTGTTGCTATTTTTTTTAGTTAAAGCAATTTTTCCCGCATCGACGTCGACGATGCCTATCCCACATCCTCGTCGTTGAGTCGGCGGAGGACGACACCTGCTTGACCAGACGGGCCATGTCCGGGACTGGGCTCCGCCGGGGTGGTATTGGGAGGCGCAGGTTGGTGAGGAGCCAGCCTGTTGTTGACCCGAACCTTCTTTGGTGGCGGTCGCGTGGGCCAGTGACGGTCCAGAGGCTCGAGGACCCCGTGGAGGTGGTGTGTCACCGTGTCAGTGAGGAGGACGCGCACGTCTGTCGCTACTTGTTTGCGTTGGAGCACAGGTTCTCCAATACCTGGCAGGTTCTCCAGGGATCTCACTGGAGCTATGATCCCATGATGGTTCCTTCTCTGTGGGTGTCCACCGCCCGCGCCGATACCCGTCGTGTGCTAGGGTTTTAGTTGTATTAGTGATGTTATATGTATGACACTATTCGGGATGTATTAGTGATAATATTCGATGATGTACAGACGCATGAGATGATTTACTTTTGCTTATTGAATGCATGCTAATTTGAGTCCTATAAGATATTTTGAAATGTATATCTTGTGTTGCTCAAATAGGATATGTGCTTGCCCAAGTGGCCGGTCATGTTTGCAGGTTACACCTCCGAGTGGCCTATGTTTTGCCGGAGTGTTGACTCATTTCTGTTCCGGCAAATTTCAGGCGCTCGATATGTCCTATTTTAGCAAAAGGTCATGCCGGATTTTTCCGTGAATTTTGGCATGACTTGTGCTAGAATATGTAGGAAATATCGAGTGCCTCGGATTTGTGTGTTGAGTATCAAGATGGATAAGAACTTCGAAGTGGATACAGTAAGTCACAACGACAAGTATTTTTTCGTAATTAAGCATGACATTTGCTTCATTTGCTTCAACTTATAATTTAAGCATGACATTAAGCATGACAAGTCTTTTTTTTACTATTCTACTAGCGTATCCCCTGCCATGCAAGAGTTTTTTTGTATTGGATAAGATAGGTTTCAGTCGTACTATGGAGGAAAAGAAATTTTACTTGAAGACCGAGCATGGTTATATTTTCAACGTAAAATTATACAATTCAGACGACTACACCTATTTTGGATGCAAAACATGGCGATCACTATGCAAGACTTATGCATTTGAGCCTGATATGGTTATCACCTTTGATATTCGTCCGAAAGATGATATTGAAGGTAATACCGACATCTGGGTCGATGTACAGATGCCTCCAGTTATACCATTATGTAAGTTTCTCAACCATATTTATGTCTTTGATATTGTTTATTCAAAAATAGTTGACAACTAATTTGTATTTTCAGCTTATTTCGGTGCAAGCAAACATGTCCAGCGCTTGGTAGATAGGACCTACTACTGTCCCGGGGCTGAACTAAACTGCGAGGAGCTAAGTCATTATGTTTCATGGCTTGAGGATCTTGATACTGTCAAGACAAATTTTCTTCCTGCACTTAGAAATGTTAGTACTGAAAACGTGCGACCAATAGTGTTCGTAATGAACTACGATCACATCTATTTAGGAAGGGTGGTAAGATTTTTACTATTTGTCCTCAGTGCATCTTTTCCATACATTATTTTGAAGCTAAACTTCATTGCTAAGTATGTTACCATACGATGTTCTTCAATAGGGACTCCCGATGAATGTTGTGCCTTATGGGATCGAGACTAAAGGTACCATGAGTATTATTAGCTTACGGCCAAGATATCCTACGGATTACTTTAGTGCATTCAAGATTAGCGACGGATGCTTAATAGTGCAATACTGGACCAAATATGTGATGGGGGAGCGCAGAGAAGTACTAGGGGGCAGCAAACAGATGTGCTACCCACGATTAGGAGACAGGTTCATCTGCATGCTCCAACTTGATCAAGGAGGAGAGCTACACATGTTTTATGTTATTTTACCTAAGAGAGAGCAGCATGAGTGATTAGCTAGCTAGAAATGAGTTTGATGATGATGATGTGCTACACTATTACTATGATGATAAAATAGCTAGTGTTGGTGGTAATGACTATGATGATTATTATTAGCTAGTGTTAGTGGTGATTAAATAAATACTGTTGGTGGTAATGACTATGATGATGATTAAATAGCTTGTACCGGCGGATTAGATTCAAGTGGAGGCACCATGTGGTGCACATCGAAAGTACTACTAGTCCAAACTAGATCAAGTTTGGATTAGTAGTATACTTTTGACATGCACCACATATTGCCTCCACTTGAACCTAACCCACCTTCATTTGACACACTGTTATGGACATAATGATGTAAACCTCATACCTGGTATTGTACCAATATTTGTACGATGGTGCATAAATACACTAAAAATTAAAAAGAATACTAGTAGCGATGGAGAGAAAACACGCTGCCAGTAGTTACATTAGCAGTGGCATGGGAGTGAACAAACGTTGCAGCTATTTGTCCTAGCAGTAGCACGTGCGGGCACGCGTTACTGCTAAGCAATAGCTGTAGTGCCTTATTAGTAGCGCGCCTACCCGCGCTACTAGTGAGCACAAAACCAGCGCTGCTGCTAGGGTTTTCCCTAGTAGTGGTTGGGTACACCTTCTATCATAGATCCGAAGGCAAGACATTCGTTGCTAAGAATGGATCCTTTCTAGAGAAGGAGTTTCTCTCGAAAGAAGTGAGTGGGAGGAAAGTAGAACTTGGTGAGGTAACTGTACCTGCTCCCTTATCGGAAAGTAGTTCATCACAGAAACCGGTTCCTGTGACACCTACACCAATTAGTGAGGAAGCTAATGATGATGATCATGAAACTTCAGATCAAGTTACTACCGATCCTTGTAGGTCAACTATAGCAAGATCCGCACCAGAGTGGTACGGTAATCCTGTTCTAGAGGTCATGTTACTTGACCATGACGAACCTACGAACTATGAGGAAGCGATGATGAGCCCAGATTCCGCAAAATGGCTTGAGGCCATGAAATCTGAGATGGGATCCATGTATGAGAACAAAGTGTGGTCTTTGGTTGACTTGCCCGATGATCGGCAGGCCATCGAAAATAAATGGATCTTCAAGAAGAAGACAAACGCTGATGGTAATGTTACTGTCTACAAAGCTCGACTTGTTGCGAAAGGTTTTCGACAAGTTCAAGGAGTTGACTACGATGAGACCTTCTCACCAGTAGCGATGCTTAAGTCCGTCCGAATCATGTTAGCTATTGCCACATTTTATGATTATGAAATTTTGCAAACGGATGTAAAGACTGCATTCCTGAATGGATTTCTGGAAGAAGAGTTGTATATGATGCAATCTGAAGGTTTTATCGATCCAAAAGGTGCTAACAAAGTGTGCAAGCTCCAGCGATCCATTTATGGATAGGTGCAAGCCTCTCGGAGTTGGAATAAACGTTTTGATAGTGTGATCAAAGCATATGGTTTTATACAGACTTTTGGAGAAGCCTGTATTTACAAGAAAGTGAGTGGGAGCTCTGTAGCATTTCTAATATTATATGTGGATGACATACTGTTGATTGGAAATGATATAGAATTTCTGGATAACATAAAAGGATACTTGAATAAGAGTTTTTCAATGAAAGACCTCGGTGACGCTGCTTACATATTAGGCATCAAGATCTATAGATATAGATCAAGACGCTTAATTGGACTCTCACAAAGCACATACCTTGACAAAGTTTTGAAGAAGTTCAAAATGGATCAGGCAAAGAAAGGGTTCTTGCCTGTGTTACAAGGTGTGAAGTTGAGTAAGACTAAATGCCCGACCACTGCAGAAGATAGAGAGAAAATGAAAGATGTTCCCTATGCTTCAGCCATAGGCTCTATCATGTATGCAATGCTGTGTACAAGACCTGATGTGTTCCTTGCTATTAGTTTAGCAGGGAGGTACCAAAGTAATCCAGGAGTGGATCACTGGACAACGGTCAAGAACATCCTGAAATACCTGAAAAGGACTAAGGATATGTTTCTCGTTATGGAGGTGACAAAGAGCTCATCGTAAATGGTTACGTTGATGCAAGCTTTGACACTGATCCGGACGATTCTAAATCGCAAACCGGATACGTGTTTATATTGAACGGTGGAGCTGTCAATTGGAGCAGTTCTAAACAGAGCGTCGTGGTGGGATTTACATGTGAAGCGGAGTACATTGCTATTTCGGAAGCAGCGAATGAAGGAGTCTGGACGAAGGAGTTCATATCCGATTTAGGTGTCGTACCTAGTGCATCGGGTCCAATACTGGTGCAATTTCCTTGGCAAAGGAATCCAGATTTCACAAAAGAACCAAGCACATCAAGAGACGATTCAACTCCATCCGGGATCAAGTCCAGGTGGGAGACCTAGAGATTTGCAAGATACATACGGATCTGAATGTTGTAGACCCATTGACTAAGCCTCTTCCACGAGCAAAACATGATCAACACCAAGGCTCCATGGGTGTTAGAATCATTACTGTGTAATCCAGATTATTAACTCTAGTGCAAGTGGGAGACTGAAGGAAATATGTCCTAGAGGCAATAATAAAGTTATTATTTATTTCCTTATATCATGATAAATGTTTATTATTCATGCTAGAATTGTATTAACCGGAAACATGATACATGTGCGAATACATAGACAAACAGAGTGTCACTAGTATGCCTCTACTTGACTAGCTCGTTTATCAAAGATGGTTATGTTTCCTAACCATAGACATGAGTTGTCATTTGATTAACGGGATCACATCGGAGAATGATGTGATTGACTTGACCCATTCCGTTAGCTTAGCATTTGATCGTTTAGTATGTTGCTATTGCTTTCTTCATGACTTATACATGTTCCTATGACTATGAGACTATGCAACTCCCATTTACCGGAGGAACATTGTGTGCTACCAAACGTCACAACGTAACTCGATGATTATAAAGGTGCTCTACAGGTGTCTCCGAAGGTACTTGTTGAGTTGGCGTATTTCAAGATTAGGATTTGTCACTCTGATTGTCGGAGAGGTATCTCTGGGCCCACTCGGTAATGCACATCACTATAAGCCTTGCAAGCATTGTAACTAATGAGTTAGTTGCGGGATGATGTATTACGGAACGAGTAAAGAGACTTGCCGGTAATGAGATTGAACTAGGTATTGAGATACCGATGATCGAATCTCGGGCAAGTAACATACCGATGACAAAGGGAACAACGTATGTTTTTATGCGGTTCGACCGATAAAGATCTTCGTAGAATATGTAGGAGCAAATATGGGCATCTAGTTTCTGCTATTGGTTATTGACCAGAGAAGTGTCTCGGTCATGTCTACATAGTTCTCGAACCCGTAGGGTCCGCACGCTTAACGTTCATTGACGATATAGTATTTATGAGTTATGTATGTTGGTAACCGAATGTTGTTCGGGGTTCCGGATAAGATCACGGACATGACGAGGAACTCCGGAATGGTCCAAAGATAAAGTTTGATATATGGGATAATAGTGTTTGGTCTCCGGAAGGGTTCCGGAATTCATCGGAAGGGGTTCCGGATATTTCCCAAAATGTTTGGGTACGAGAACACTTTATTTGGGCCAAAGGGGAAAGCCCACAAGGTTTTTGGAAAGCGCAAAAGGAAGTTTTGCGGAGTCCAGGGGCCAAACGCTGGGAACCCTGGCGTCTGGCCCTGTAGTCCGAGAAGAACTCTTGCCTTTCGGGTGAAACCGACTTTGTGGAGGCTTTTACTCCAAGTTTTGACCCCAAGGCTCAACATAGAAATAGAGGGGTAGGGCTAGCACCCAAGACACATCAAGAAACACCAAGCCGTGTGCCAGCAACCCCGTCCCCTCTAGTTTATTCTCCTTCATAGTTTTCATAGTGCTTAGGCGAAGCCCTGCGAAGATTGTTCTTCACCAACACCGTCACCACGCCGTCGTGCTGCCGGAACTCATCTACTACTTCACCCCTCTTGCTGGATCAAGAAGGTGAGGACGTCATCGAGCTAAACGTGTGCTGAACACGGAGGTGCCGTATGTTCGGTACTTGATCGGGACGGATCGTGAAGGTGTACGACTACATCAACCGCGTTGATAAATGCTTCTGCTTTCGGTCTACGAGGGTACGTAGACATACTCTCCCCTCTCGTTGCTATGCATCACCATGATCTTGCGTGTGCGTAGGATTTTTTTTTGAAATTACTACGTTCCCCAACAAATATATGATACATGTGGTGACTAAAGTCGGGTCGGCTCATAGAGTACCCGCGAGTGATTCACTGATTGGGGGCTAAAAGGACATTTGTCCCAATGGCCCTCTGGGTGGATCTTTGTGGCGGATCAACAAGGCAGGTCGAGACCACCTAGGTGAGAGGTGGGTCTAGCCCTGGTCGGCGTCCGCGGATACTTCAATTAACACGCTTAACAAGATCTTGGTATTTGATCTGAGTCTGGCCGCTGGCCTATACGCCCTAACCAACTACGCGGGAACAATTATGGGCACTCGACGTCGTGGTATCAGTCGAAGCCTTCTTGACGTTAGCGACTGAGCGGCGCACGCCGGATTGGACCACAAGCCTGCGCTTGTATTAAGGGGGCTAGGTATGCTTCCGGCCATGTTCGCAATGTGCAGGTGTGCGATGGGTGATGGGCCCAGACCCCTGCACACTTAGGATTTATGCTGGCGTGCTGACCTCTCTATTGTGCCTAGGTGGGGCTGCGACGTGTTGATCTTTCGAGGCCGGGCATGACCTAGGAAAGTGTGTCCGGCCAGAGGGATCGAGCGTGTTGGGTAATGTGGTGCACCCCTGCAGGGAAGTTGATCTATTCGAATAGCCGTGTTCCTCGGTAAAAGGACGACCCAGAGTTGTACCTTGACCTTATGACAACTAGAACCAGATACTTAATAAAATACACCCTTTCAAGTGCCAGATACAACCCGGTGATCGCTCTCTTACAGGGCGACGAGGAGAGGATTGCCGGGTAGGATTATGCTATACGATGATACTTGGTGAACTTACCATCTACTCTCTTCTATATGATTCAATATGGAGGCTTCTAGAAACGTAGTCTTCGATAGGACTAGCTATCCCCCTCTTACTCTGTCATTCTGCAGTTCAGCCCATAGATATTGCCAATTTCATTGATACCAATGCATATGTAGTGTAGATCCTTGCTTGCGAGTACTTTGGATGAGTACTCATGGTTGCTTTGCTCCCCCTTTCCCCCTTTCCCATTCTTCATGGATGTCACAACCAGATGATGGAGGCCAGCAGCCAGACGCGACCGACGACGACTCCTACTACACGGGAGGTGCCTACTACTACGTGCAGGCTGCCGATGACGACCAGGAGTAGTTTAGGAGGGTCTCAGGCAGGAGGCCTTGCCTTTTCGATCATTGCTACTTTTGTGCTAGCCTTCTTAAGGAAACTTTGTTTAACTTATGTCCGTACTCAGATATTATTGCTTCCGCTGACTCGTCTATGATCAGGCACTTGTATTCGAGCCCTCGAGGCCCCTGGCTTGTATTATTATGCTTGTATGACTTAATTATTTTAGAGTTGTGTTGTGATATCTTCCCGTGAGTCCCTGATCTTGATCGTACATGTTTGTGTGTATGATTAGTGTACGATTAAATCGTGGGCGTCACATGCTAGCTGGAGGGGACCAGAGGAGGATCGGTGTCACATCTACCGCAAGGCGGATCCCGGCGGCATGGCGCTGTGGAGTTTCGTCGATGGGCACGTGCAGATGGATACGTGCAGGATGGTGGCGCTGTCTAGCGCCATGGTGGCTCGACGGCAGGCCTGGCAAGGTCGGTGCATCTATACCTGCTATGGAGATGGATCGGTGGATGACAGCGGCGGCGGCTTCTGAGAGTGCGCCGGACCGGTGTGTGACATAGTCCTAGTATGTGGCTAGGATGTGGCATCCGGCTTTAGATGTTAGGCCTTGGTGCGATGTCTGTTTGGTATTCGGCTCGGACATTCGGCACCCCTTCATCAAGAGGATAGGAGTAGCGACAATTGTTGCGAAGATGGTGGCTTCAGACTTATTAATGTATTACTTTGTAAAGTCTTTGTGAATAATTAATAATATGGCTGCATGCATCGCACAGATGCAGAGGCCGGGGGTTTATCCTCCTTTTCAAAAAAAAACTTTAGATAGGTTGTTATTCAAACACCTGGTCTTGGGCCTCCAACAGGCCCGCCTCATGAGCCGCCTGATGTCTTCATGCCTCCTTCTTGGGCTTACTTAGACTTTCTCCATTGAGTCACCAACCGTGTAACCCGGCCCCTCCTGGGCGGGTCACACCGCGGGGTTATATCCCCAACATTAGACCCCAGATTGATTTGAACTTGTTCATGTCAATCATCATTGCTTTTGGTTGGCGAGCCTTCCTTGATTCCTTCAATCATTTCAATCTTCGAACAGACCTTGTAACCCGCCATGATGTCATGAAAATAAATCCAAAGAAAAACGGATGACATCACCATGGATCTTTTTGCATTAATTATCCATCCGAGAATCAAGGCGCCTCCTATGTTAAGATAACCATATTGCCTCCTCGATTTCCGGGCATGCCATTTAATGTTTCACCTGAAGGAAATATGCCCTAGAGGCAATAATAAAGTTATTATTTATTGCCTTATATCATGATAAATGTTTATTATTCATGCTAGAATTGTATTAACCGGAAACATAATACTTGTGTGAATACATAGACAAACAGAGTGTCACTAGTATGCCTCTACTTGACTAGCTCGTTGATCAAAGATGGTAATGTTTCCTAGCCATTGACATGAGTTGTCATTTGATTAACGGGATCACATCATTAGGAGAATGATGTGATTGACTTGACCCATTCTGTTATCTTAGCACTCGATCTTTTAGTATGTTACTATTGCTTTCTTCATGACTTATACATGTTCCTATGACTATGAGATTATGAACCTCCCGTTTACCAGAGGAACACTTTGTGTGCTATCAAACGTCACAACGTAACTAGGTGATTATAAAGGTGCTCTACAGGTGTCTCCGAAGGTACTTGTTGGGTTGGCGTATTTCGAGATTAGGATTTGTCACTCCGATTGTCGGAGAGGTATCTCTGGGCCCAATCGGTAATGCACATCACTTAAGCCTTGCAAGCATTGGAACTAATGAGTTAGTTGTGGGATGATGTATTACGGAATGAGTAAAGAGACTTGCCGGTAATGAGATTGAACTAGGTATTGAGATACCGACGATCGAATCTCGGGCAAGTAACATACCGATGACGAAGGGAACAACGTATGTTGTTATGCGGTCTGACCGATAAAGATCTTCGTAGAATATGTGGGAGCCAATATGAGCATCTAGGTTCCGCTATTGGTTATTGACCGGAGACATGTCTCGGTCATGTCTACATAGTTCTCGAACCCATAGGGTCCACACGCTTAAAGTTTCGATGACAGTTATATTATGAGTTTATGAGTTTTGATGTACCGATGGTTGTTCGGAGTCGCGAATGTGATCACGGAGATGACGAGGAGTCTCGAAATGGTCAAAACATAAAGATTGATATATTGGAAGCCTATATTTGGATATCGAAAGTGTTCCGGGTGAAATCGGGATTTTACCGGAGTACCGAGGGGTTACTGGAACCCCCCGAGGGCTCAATGGGCCATAGTGGGCCTTAGTGGAGAAGAGGAGAGGCGGCCAGGGCAGGGCCGCGCGCCCCTCCCCCCTAGTCCGAATAGGACAAGGAGAGGGGGGCGCCCCCCTTTCCTTCCTCTCTCCCTCCTCTTTCCTCCCTTCTCCTAATCCAACAAGGAAGGGAGGGAGTGGGAGTAGGACTCCTCCTGGCCGGTCGCACCTCCCCCCTTGCTCCTTTATATACGGGGGCAGGGGGACCCCAAAGACACAACAATTGATCGTTTGATCTTTTAGCCGTGTGCGGTGCCCCCCTCCACCATAGTCCACCTCGATAATACGGTAGCGGTGCTTAGGCGAAGCCCTGCGTCGGTAGAACATCATCATCGTCACCACGCCGTCGTGCTGACGAAACTCTCCCTCAACACTCGGCTGGATCGGAGTTCGAGGGACGTCATCGGGCTGAACGTGTGCTGAACCCGGAGGTGCCGTGTGTTCGGTACTTGATCGGTCGGATCGTGAAGACGTACGACTACATCAACCGCGTTGTGCTAACGCTTCCGCTTTCGGTCTACGAGGGTACGTGGACAACACTCTCCCCTCTCATTGCTATGCATCACTATGATCTTGCATGTGCATAGGATTTTTTTGAAATTACTACGTTCCCCAACATCACCAACCTGTCCTTATAAATAGACATGGGGTCCCTGATGTCTACTATGCAACTTGTCCTTGTAGACTTGTGTTGGGCCTCCAAGCGTAGAGTTTTGTAGGACAGTAGCAATTTTCCCTCAAGTGGATGACCTAAGGTTTATCAATCCGTGGGAGGTGTAGGATGAAGATGGTCTCTCTCAAACAACCATGCAACCAAATAATAAAAAGTCTCTTGTGTCCCCAACACACCCAATACAATGACAAATTGTATAGGTGCACTAGTTCGGCGAAGAGATTGTGCTAAAAGTGTAATATTGATGGTGGAAATATATTTTTATAATCTGAATAAATAAAAACAGCAAGGTAGCAAATAGTAAACGGGCACAAAAACGGCATTGCAATGCTTGAAAATGAGGCCTAGGGTCCATACTTTCGCTAGTGCAACCTCTCAACAGTGCTAATATAATTGGATCATATAACCACCCCTCAAAGTGCGATGAAGAATCACTCCAAAGTTTCTGTCTAGCGGAGAACATAAGAAGGAATTATTTGTAGGGTACGAAACCACCTCGAAGCTATTCTTTCCGATCGATCTATCCAATAGTTCATACTAAAATAACACCAAATAATTTAAGATTCATAATACTCAATCCAACACAAAGAACCTCAAAGAGTGCCCCAAGATTTCTATCAGAGAAATAAAAGACGAGAACATGCATCAACCCCTATGCATGGATTATCCCAATATCACCGCGGGAATCCGCGAGTTGAATGCCAAAACACATAGCAAGTGAATCAATATGATACCCCATTGTCACCACGAGTATTCATATGCAAGACATATATCAAGTGCTCTCAAATCCATAAAAGTATTCAATCCGATAACAATGAAATCTCAAAGGGAAAAACTCAATTCATCACAAAAAGATAGAGAGGGGAAAACACCATATGCTTCGACTATATTAACAAAGCCCACGATACATCAAGATCGTGTCATCTCAAGAACATGAGAGAGAGAGACTAAACACATGCTACTAGTACAAACCCTCAGCCCTGAGGGTGGACTACTCCCTCCTCATCGTGGTAGCCGCCAAGATGATGAAGATGGCCACCGAAGATGATTGCCCCCTCTGGCAGGGTGCTGGAACAGAGTCTAGATTGGTTTTCGGTGGCTATAGAGGCCTACGGCGGCGGAACTTCTGATCTAGGTTAACCCCGAGGGTTTTTGGAATATTTGGGATGTTATAGGGCAAAGAGGGGGTGCGGGAGGCCACCGAGGTGGGCACAACCCACCTGGGTGCGCGTGGGCCCCCAGGCGCGCCCTGGTGGGTTGTGCCCCCTCGAGGCACCCCCTGGGTGCTGCTCTGGACCACTGGTGGTCTTCTAGTCCATAAAAAATCCACAAAAAGTATCAAGGTTTTTGGACTCCATTTGATATTGATTTCCTGCGATGTAAAAAACAAGCGAAAAATAGTAACTGGCACTGAGCACTGGGTCAATAGGTTAGTCCCAAAAAATGATATAAAGTTGCTATAAAATGATTGTAAAACATCCAAGAATGATAATAAAACAGCATGAATACTTCATAAATTATAAATACGTTGGAGACGTATCAGCATCCCCAAGCTTAATTCCTACTCGTCCTCGAGTAGGTAAATGATAAAAGAAATAATTTATGAAGTGTGAATGCTAGCAAAGTGCATAAGTTTGATCAATGATAATTTCAATCAATTTCCTAACATCATGACAACAACTCTTTCTTATAAAATTTCTCATGTTTAAAGTAGCAACTAATTCACATGTTAAGGTTCAAACAATGAATTCTCTTGAAACTCAACAACCTATATTCTTAATCACCAAACAATTGCAATTCAACTTATTCAATAGAGTCTAAGTAAGATCTCCACACACTCAACCATCATATATTCTTCTATGATTGCTAACACTCACCGCATGCACATGAGCAAAACGTTTCAACCGGACACATAGAAAGATAGGGGCTTATAATTTCGCCTCCCAACGTATTCACCTCAAGGGTGATGTAAACACTAATAACTCATGCTACCCATATCCAACTAGATATATGTGCCTAGATCTTTCCTCACCACATGATGCTTGCCAAAAGAGAAAAATAAAAAGGAATAGAGAGAAAAACTTTGACTCTTTGCATAAAAGTAAAAGCTAGGCCCTTCGTAGAGGGAAGCAGAGGTTGCCATGCGCTTATTTGTTTGTATGCTCAACCCCTTAGTGCAAAAGAACGTCACGTTGTATTGCCCCCTGTGATGGCAACCTTTATTATGCACTCTGTCGCTTTTATTCTTCGCCATCACAAGTTCGTACAACGCTCAATTTTCTCTTACACTAAATGATCTCACACTTTCAGAAGCAATTTTTATTGCCTTATTGCACCGATGACAACTTACTTGAAGGATCTTGCTCAATCCTTAGGTAGGTATGGTGGACTCTTGAAGATAATATTTGGGTTTAAGGGTTTTTGGATGCACAAGTAGTATCTCTACTTGGTGTGGAATTTTTGTCTAGCAAAGATGGGGTGTTAAGCACCACATGTTGAAAGATCTATGACAATATAACTTCTATGTGAATATGAACAAAGATAAACCATTACGTTGTCTTCCTTGTCCAACGTCAACAATTTTGGCATATAATATTTTGATGGGGGCTCATAATCACAAAAGATTTCCAAGATAGTGTATTTGCATGTGAAAGTTCTCTTCCTTATACTAATTATTCATGAATTGCTTGTATGACCAATATTGTGATTGTCAAGCTTCAAAAGATTTCACTTTCTAAACCCAATGTGAACAGTGACAGAAAGGGAACCGACATGTATGTATCGTTGCTACTAAGGATAAAACGATGGGGTCTATCTCTACATAGATAGATCTTGTCTACATCATGTCATTGTTCTTATTGCATTACTCCGTTTCTCCATGAACTTAATACACTAGATGCATGCTGGATATCAGTCGATGTGTGGAGTAATAGTAGTAGATGCAGGCAGGAGTCGGTCTACTAATCTTGGACGTGATGCCTATATAATGATCATTGCCTGGATATCGTCATGAGTATTTGAAGTTCTATCAATTGCCCAACAGTAATTTGTTCACCCACCGCTTTGCTATTTTTCTCGAGAGAAGCCACTAGTGAAATCTATGGCCCCCCGGTCTCTTTCTCATATTATTTGCCTTTGCGATCTACTTTTATTTGCTTTTATTTTCAGATCTATTAATCCAAAAATACAAAAATACTTTGCTGCACTTTATTTTATTTGCGATCTATTTATCCATTCTATTACAACCTTTTCCCGCCACACACCAATTTCTGGCACCGTTACCCGAAAGGGATTGACAACCCCTTTAACAAGTCGGGTTGCGAGGATTCGTTATCTGTGTGCAGGGGATGTTTACGTTGTGTTGCTTGGTTCTCCTACTGGTTCGATAACCTTGGTTTCATGTCTGAGGGAAATACCTACCGCTGCTGTGGTACATCATCCCTTTCTATTTGGGGAAATACCGACGTAGCTTCAAGCGACATCAACAAGCTACTCCAAAAAGATATAAGTGAAGATCAAACGAGTAGTTAAGTAAATAGGTACCTATTTGAGGACTCTCTCTTATTCAAAAACTTTCAGATCTAAGTATTTTATTAAAACAACAAGTAAAAACAATATAAAATGACATTCTAAGAATAGCAAAACTCATGTAGTAATTCTGCTATGTCGCAAGTAATTGATGATGCCACTTCTGCTATGCATGATGCTTATGATCATACTACTGCTTTGCTTGATAATATTGTGCCACTAGGTGAATTCATTGATGAACAACTTGCTAGGGTTAGAGAGAATGAAATTATTGAAACTGGTGATATTATTGAACTTGAATACTATGATTCTCCCCCTAGATATGAGTTGCCTAAGGTACCTGAGGGTTATATTATGGATGAAGAGACTGCTAGAGACTTTTTTGCTTGCAATGATAGAGATGATCTTAAGAAACTGTTAGCCAAGCTGAAAGAGAAAATCTTTGAATGCTAGAATGCAATATGACCCTAAGTTTGCTACTTCACCTATCTTTGTTACTGATAAGGATTATGAATTCTCTGTCGATCCTGAGTTAATTACTTTGGTTGAATCTGATCCTTTCCATGGTTATGAGTCTGAAACTGTTGTGGCCCATCTTACTAAATTGAATGATATAGCCACCCTATTTTCTCATGAGGAAAAAATTCAGTATTATTATATTCTCAAATTATTTTCGTTCTCATTAAAGGGCGATGCTAAGACTTGGTATAATACTCTTGCTCCTGGTTGTGTGCGTAGTCCTCAGGATGTGATTTACTACTTCTCTGAAAAATATTACCCTGCTCATAAGAAACAAGCTGGCTTGAAGGAAATATTTAACATTGTGAAAATTGAAGAAGAGAGTCTCCCACAAGCTTGGGGGAGGATTCTCCAATTACTTAATGCTTTGCCTAATCATCCTCTGAAGAAAAATGAAATACTTGATATCTTTTATAATGGACTAAACGATGCTTCTAGGGACCACCTAGATAGTTGTGCTGGTTGTGTTTTCAGGGAACGAACTGTTGAGCAAGCTGAATTGCTATTGAATAATATATTGAGTAATGATAATGATTGGACACTTCCTGAACCAACTCCTAAGCCAACTCCGAACAAAATAGGTATTCTATTTCTTAGTCCTGAAGATATGCAAGAGGCAAAGAAATCTATGAAAGAAAAAGGTATTAAGGCTGAAGATGTTAAGACTTTACCGCCTATTGAAGAAATACATGGTATTGATAACTCGACATAGGTAGTAGAGGTAACTCACGAAGGATATGGCGGGGATCGGGCCAAGAAAACCTCGGGGCTTCGAGGGTCCAAATGTCCACACAGTTAGCCCGAGACAGATTTTCCGTGAGGGCTTTGCACCTGGGGAAGGGGCCAGGATCCCTGGGGGATCCCTGGGTTACCAAACTAGCCCTAAATCATCCAAGAAAAAGGATGATGAGGATTTTGAGCATTTTGTTGAAATGCTTAGACCTGTCTTTTTGCGTACGCGGTTGACTGATATTCTAAAAATGTCTCCTTATGCTAAGTATATCAAATATATTGTGGAAAACAAAAGAAAGATTCTGGAAGCGGAAATTTCCACCATGCTTGCTAATTATACTTTTAAGGGTGGAATACCAAATAAACTTGGAGATCTAGGAGTACCAACTATACCATGCTCCATTAAAAGAAACTATGTTAAAACTGCTTTATGTGATTTAGGAGCCGGTGTTAGTGTGATGCCTTTCTCTTTATATCGTAGACTTGAATTGAATAAGTTGACACCTACTGAAATCCCTTTGCAAATGACTGATTAATCAATTGCTATACCCATCGGTATTTGTGAGGATGTGCCTGTTGTGGTTGCAAACGTTACTATCTTAACGGACTTTGTTATTCTTGATATTCCCGAGGACGACAGTATGTCGATCATCCTTGGTGGAAACTTTCTGAATACTGTATGGGCTGTTATTAATTGCAACAAAGGCAATGCCACTTTTCATGTTAATGGTAATGAGCACACGGTGCAGTTTCCGAAGAAACAACCTCAAGTTCATAGCATCAATTCTATTGGAAAAATTTAAACGATTATTATTGGAGGTTTTGAATTCCCTCTCCCTATTGTCAAAAATAAATATGATATTCTTATTGTTGGGGACATGCATATTCCCGTTGAGGTAACCTAGTGTTATTCGAAATTCTCCAGTTTCATGTTTTTTTTGAATATTTACTGTGAGGCAAAGCCCCAAAGCCCTTTATTAAAACAGAGAGAACTGTACAAATAGAGGAAATTATGTAAAAAAGCTAAGAAATAAGAAAGGACCTACCTATGCATACCCGAATTACAACAAAGAACCAATCCAAGCCAGCAACTTAGGTTTGATACTATCCTTAAACCTATGAGCTAGAAGAGTTATACATGGATGAATTTACACTTTCATGCACTGAAAGTTGCTCTCTTTGCTCTGAAAGTTCTGCCATTCCTTAGAATCCAAATATTCCATGCTGCTGTTAGCATAACTTCAAAGAAGAAGGGATGCTTGAATCTAGATCTGGCATGCAGGATACACTGTTGTATATCTGAGCCTCTAGACCAATCAATGCATAAATAATTCCATACCCTGGAGCTAAAACTGCAATTGAAGAACAGGTGAGTCCTGTCCTCATACACATACTCATTGCAAATGAGACAGAGGTTATCATCCTGGCTAGATCTCCAATGCATTCGAACCAACATATCCTTGGTGTTGAGTCTGTCAAAGAATAACAACCAACCAAAAACCTTGATCTTCATGGTGCACTTACTCTGCCACAACCATTTGCAAGGTTGGATGGTAGGCAAGTGTGAATGCATTATTGTGTAAAAGCTTTTGCCAGAATAATCCCTTGACTTGCCTGTCCATACCCAAACATCTGGGATGCTGGGGTCTCTGTTTAACTTCAGAATCCAGTCTTCAAGCACTTGCAGTTCAGATGTAGCCTCATGCGATAGTGGCAAATAGAACATGGAAAAAAGGTCCTGGGACTGGAGGAATTCTTGGACTGATATCTTGTCATTATTGACAAAAGAGAACAACCGAGGCAATCTCCAACACGAAGGTCGAGAAGAGCCCCCAATATACCATGAGTCAGTCCAAAACAAAGCAGAATCTCCCATATTGATGTGTACTGAGGCAATGACAGTTTGAGCACATCCCTCCACCAAAAAGAACCAGTTTTTGTGGTGGCATGGGGAACACCAAGATCATAGTAACTATTCCATATCAGAGCCACCCAAGGTATATCGACCTTGTTGTAGAATTTATGGAGGTGCTTGAGGAGGAGGCATTTGTTCTGGATGTTTAGGTTAATCACCCCAAGGCCTCCTTTGTCTTTTGGCCTACAAACCAGGTCCCATGCAGTCAAATATTGCTTTGGAGCATCACTGTCGCCCCTCCAAATGCATTGCCTAAAAATTCCGTCCAACTATTTGATGATCCCTAGTGGAATGTGCAGACTACCCAAGAAGTATATTAGCATGGAAGTCAGGACAGAAGAGATCAGCTAGAGATGAGAACCTTGATTCAACATAGAAGAACTAGTAGTCAATCTCTTCTCATGTAACAGCCCCAAAATTGGGTTATCAATTTTTGTGCCGTTATTCCTTCCTGGCACTCATGTTTCAAAATTTTCTCCTGAGTTTGCTAAGATGACTCTGACAATTCTTGTCATTTTCAACCTTTCAAAAACCTTGCTCATGTATTTGTCAGTGGGCAAGCCCTCATCTGCATCATCCCAACTCTCTCAAACCCTAATTCCAAATTTTTGGAATTTGTATATGTCCTTTGTGGTTACAAAGGAGCCATCATTTTCTTTGATCTATTGATCCTCCATTTTGTTCCTAGAGATCCTCCTATCTTTCTGATCCTTGGATGTGCAAAAATATTGCTAAGTCCCATGCAATATTCTTGACTGTGATTTATCCCTTTTCTTGACTTTCTGAGGAATAAAATCCAAAGGGATAACTAGCCATCTCCTAAATTCACGAGAATTGGTGGAGTTGATGCTTATGCCTAATCCTAGCTCTCACAAATATATTGGCCATAATTAAATAAGGAAAATTGTCTTTTCCTATTTAATGCCAATATTGTATTTCTGCCATTTTCCAAAGGAACTACTATTTTTATAGCAGAGAAAATTCCCAAATAAATTGTGGAGCTTGTCCTTGCCATATAATCACTAGTTCCATCCTTATCTCATGTTTCACAAATCAAAAATTGGGCACATGATCCAATGCAGGTTTCTGCCTTCTCTGAAATTTTGCAAAGGGAGTGCTTTATTACTAATTCAAATTGAGCTGTAATTTGGCAGGGTGATTAACATTGTTAAATAACCCATGGATGCAAAATATGAGCTCAATCCATTCATCCTAGCTCCCTGTGCAATTTTTCGAAGTTTCTGACCAGAACACAACTTTGTGAAGGAAGTACCTTCATAGAGTTTCCAAATGGGATGACACTTTTCCATCCTCTCAAGTATATCAAATCATTAGCCTCCACTTAAATTCAGTTCATTTACTTGAACTATGTGAGCACAGGAGCAATTCTTGGTTTCTGTCCAATTTTTCAGTTTGTGAAGCAAGTGCATTTTTTCTTGCTCCATTATGGCTGAAAATATTCCCAGGGCTTCTCATATCCATATAACCTATCTCCACAAGATTTTGGCTCATTTCATCTAGCCATGTGTCTTGAGGAGTTTTCTAAAGTTTTTGGACAAAAATGATAGCTGTGAAGGAAGTACCAGTTTGGTGAGTCCATTTGGTATGAACTTTTTGCAGCACCATGGTATGTCCAAATCATCAGGCTTTGCCAAGTTTTAGCTTAATTCATTACTCCTAGTGAGTGCTCCTTCATGATTTAATTTCTGGGTCAGATTTAGCAGTTGTATAGCAACTATGGTAAATGGTTGTCCATTTTACCTCATAAATTACCAGGACCGTAGTCCTTGTTACCCTAAGCCTACCATACATTCATTTTACCATTTAACCTCTTTGGTTTTATCTCTAGGATGTTGCCAAGTGTGCAACAGCAAACTTGTGGAGCTTGGTTTACTCAGCTCAATTTGTCTCTGCCCGTTTCTTTACCGTAGTAACATTCAAGTTACGAAGGACTACGCGGTAGACATGAGCTGGCTAAGTAAAAACTCCAGAGCGCGCCATGTCAGTGGTGACTATGAGGGCAGCCAGCCAAAACAGTGGTCTAGCCACTGTTCGCGTCGGCATCGCTGCTCCGACCGTCTCTGACCTCGCCATTAATGTCCTACAGCTCCCCCTCGACGTCATCTTCCCCTGGACCTCTGGCCCCTTCGTTTTCTTCTCCGGCGAGCCATGCCAACGACCAAAACAGTGTGCTCCGATGCATCGTCACCTTCCTCCCCGGTGTCCTCTTCCTCCGTTCGTCCGCGAGCTTTGTTCGATTCCGTGAGCCTCTGGCGCTCGTCCGCTCCCTCCTCGTCGGCTTCCCCCTCCCCCCCGAGACTGCTGCGGCCGGTAGAGCCTCGTCCGGACGCGCTCGGCGGAGACCAGCTCGGGTGCCTTTGCCCTGACTATAAATAGCTCGCCCTCGCGCCTCTGGAGATCATCAGCAGCCTCTCCGCACCTCTCTACGCCTCCCCAACCCCTCCTCTCGTCCCCGGAGTCGCTCCTCGACCACCACCACCACCGTGGTCGCCGCCTCGGGTCTCTCCCGATTCCGGCAATGCCGTGCTTCCCTCTCTGTTCCTCCACCACCACCGCATCCCCCATGCTCCAGAGAGCCGCCCCATAGCCTCGGCCTCCTCTCTCCCTCACCAGAACCCCGTGTCCACCCGAGCCCGAAGCCCCTCTCCGTCGCGTGCCCCGCTGTTTCTTCTCCCGCGCTCCTCGCCGACAACAGAGCCCACCACAAGATGCGCCTTGTCCTCCTGAGCTCGTGGGTAGGTCGACCGTCGCGAGAGGTGGCCGGAAGCGCCGATGATCACCGTCGGGGCGATCCCCTCCTGCTTCCTCGCTCGACCCCGAGCGTGAGGAAGAAGAAGGCCAGGCGGACCCCGCCTCTGGGCCCCGCCTGTCGGCCTCTACACGCTGACCGGGCCAGCTCGCTGACCTGGCATAAGTGGAGACGTCCCGCGAGAATGTGCTTTCGTTTCGCGAAAGCGTATTTCGTCGCGGCTTCAGAGAGAAAGGCGTTTTCGCATTCTAAAAACGTACTTTCTATCGCCTACGGTCAGTAATGCGCTTTCCCTTCTCTGAAAACGTATTTTCCTTAGTGGGCTTTCGGTTTTAACCGACAAGCGCTTGTCTGTGAATATTTATTTTATAGATTAGTCCATGTCATTCAAACGACCGTATCTTTAAAACCACAACTCCGATTGAGGTGATTCCAACGCTCACGGTCTCTGTTCGTCGAGCTCTTTCTGTTGGTGTCATTTTCATAATGTTTTCACATAGTGAAAATGACCATTTTGCCTTTGCCTGTTGATACGTCTCCAACGTATCTATAATTTTTGATTGTTCCATGCTATTATTTATCAACCTCGGATGTTTTATATGCATTTATATGCTATTTTATATGATTTTTGGGACTAACCTATTAACCTAGAGCCCAGTGCCAGTTTCTGTTTTTCCTTGTTTTAGAGTATCGCAGAAAATGAAAATCAAACGGAGTCCAATTGACCTGAAACTTCACAGAACTTATTTTTGGAAGGAAAGCAACCCGGGAGACTTGGAGTCCACGTAAGGGAAGCAACAAGGAAGCCACGAGGTAGGGGGCGCGCCCACCCCCTGGGCGCGCCCTCCACCCTCGTGGTCCCCTCGTGGCTCCCCTGACGTACTTCTTCCGCCTATATATCTCCATATACGCTAAAACAATCGGGGCACAGAATAGATAGGGAGTTCCGCCGCGAGAAGCCTTCGTAGCCACCGAAAGCCAATCTAGACCCGTTCCGGCACCCTGCCAGAGGGGGAATCCTTCTCCGGTGGCCATCTTCATCATCCTGGTGCTCTCCATGACGAGGAGGGAGTAGTTCTCCCTCGGGGCTGAGGGTATGTACCAGTAGCTATGTGTTTGATCTCTCTCTCTCTCTCATGTTCTTGAGTTGATACGATCTTGATGTATCGCGAGCTTTGCTATTATAGTTGGATCTTATGATGTTTTCTCCCCCTCTACTCTCTTGTAATGGATTGAGTTTTCCCTTTGAAGTTATCTTATCGGACTGAGTCTTTAAAGATTTGAGAACACTTGATGTATGTCTTGCCGTGCGTATCTGTGGTGACAATGGGATACCACGTGATTCACTTGATGTATGTTTTGGTGATCAACTTGCGGGTTCCGCCCATGAACCTATGCATAGGGGTTGGCACATGTTTTCGTCGTGATTCTCCGGTAGAAACTTTGGGGCACTCTTTGAGGTTCTATGTGTTGGTTGAATAGATGAATCTGAGATTGTGTGATGCATATCGTATAATCTTACCCATGGATACTTGAGGTGGCATTGGAGTATCTATGTGACATTAGGGTTTTGGTTGATTTGTGTCTTAAGGTGTTATTCTAGTACGAACTCTAGGGCTGTTTGTGACACTTATAGGAATAGCCCAACGGATTGATTGGAAAGAATAACTTTGAGGTGGTTTTGTACCCTACCATAATCTCTTCGTTCGTTCTCCGCTATTAGTGACTTTGGAGTGACTCTTTGTTGCATGTTGAGGGATAGTTATTTGATCCAATTATGTTATTATTGTTGAGAGGACTTGCACTAGTGAAAATATGAACCCTAGGCCTTCTTTCAACGCATTGCAATACCGTTTATGCTCACTTTTATCATTAGTTACCTTGTTGTTTTTATATTTTCAGATTACAAAAACATTTATCTACCATCCATATACCACTTGTATCACCATCTCTTCGCCGAACTAGTGCACCTATACAATTTACCATTGTATTGGGTGTGTTGGGGATACAAGAGACTCTTTGTTATTTGGTTGCAGGGTTGCTTGAGAGAGACCATCTTCATCCTACGCTTCCTACGGATTGATAAACCTTAGGTCATCCACTTGAGGGAAATTTGCTACTGTCCTACAAACCTCTGCACTTGGAGGCCCAACAACGTCTACAAGAAGAAGGTTGTGTAGTAGACATCAAGCTCTTTTCTGGTGTCGTTTCCAGGGAGGTGAGTGCTTGAAGGTATATCTTTAGATCTTGCAATCGAACCTTTTTGTTTGTTGTTTTATCACTAGTTTAGTTTATAAAAGAAAACTACAAAAAATATGGAATTAAGTTTGCCTCATACGCTTCATCTTTTTAATATCTTTCGTGAGTATGATGGAAAGGAAAATTGTGCTTAAATGCTAGACGAAGAATGTATTAAAATGTTTGGCACTAAATCTTTGAATGATGAGCATGATGTCAATGTTGTTAGTATGAACTCCTTGAATATCCATGGTACTAATGATGATTGCACTAGTTATGATGAAAATGTCTCCTATAAACATGTCAATTTTTGTGGAGTGCATTGGGTTTGTAAGTACACACCAAATAGGGAAGATAGATATTGCAAGAGGCATAAGTACTTAGAAACTAAATTGTTGCAAGAAAGGCTAGATGATTGTGCTGAAAATTTAATTTTTCTTGGCCATACTTGTGAGCTTTGTAATGAACGTGGTCATTTAACCATCCGATGCAAATTGTTTCATGATCTAATCGTTTCCAAAAATTGTGATGACTCAATTTCTCTTGCACATCATAATGAACTTAGTTTGCTTATGGATTACAAAGAAATGAAACATATAACTAAATATCTTCCAGTATTTGCCCGTGATAAACTTCTTGGCTTTGATCTAGAGGAAATTTATATGTATTGCATGGTGAATTGTATTGAAAATCCTTATATTGCCAACTACATAAAGAAAAGAAAAAAAATAGAAGATGAAGAGAATACTAACGGAAGGGAAGAGACTTCCCAATACCCTTCTATTATTTCTTATGATGAATCAGGTAATGAGGAAGAGCCTCCTATTCAACCAATCTCATTAATAAGGACCTCCAAAAAGAGGATTGAACCCACACATGATGTGGTGAAGAAGAAGAAAAGAAAAAGGAAGAGAGGTAAAAAGATATCTCCCCCAAATAATGTTGCTCCTATTACTATTGTGCCTCATGAAAATATAATTGTGGAAGATAATGATACTTATTATGATCTTGAAAATCTTTTTGGCACTTGCTTTGAAGAATATGATAATTGCTATACTATTGGTGCTATCCATACTATTAATGATGAGAGTGATTATGCTTATGATATGAAAAGGCCCAAGATAGGGGATGCTATGTTTGATGAAGATAATGTTTTTTTAGAATATATTTTCTGAAATTAATGTTTGTCCCAAGCTTGGGGATGCTACGTTTAATGAAGATGATATTTTTAGTCTCCCAACTTTTGATATGCAAATTTATAATGATGATAGCATGCCCCCTACTTATGATGATTATTGTGATGATACTTATGCTATAAAAAGTAGTGATTATATTTATAAAACTTGTCATGATTATGATTACCCTTTTTCTGAACATTACTATTTTAATGTGGAAACAATTTATAGTATTCGAGTTTCTTATGATACTTCCACTATTCCGAATGAGAAGAATCTTGCTTATGTGGAGAGTGGTAAATTTTCTATGCTTGTAGATCATGAAAAGAATGCTTTATGTGATGGTTATATTGTTTAATTCATTCATGATGCTACTTAAAATTATTATGAGGGAGGAACTTATGCTTGTAGGAATTGCAATAATATCAAGTTTCCTCTCTATGTGCTTAAAGTTTTGAAGTTATGCTTGTTTTACCTTCCTATGCAAGTTGGTTCCTGTTCCCACAAGTTGTTTGCTCACAAAATCCCTATTCATAGGAAGTGGGTTAGACTTAAATGTGCTAGCCATATTCTTCATGATGCTCTCTTTATGTTACAATTCTTATCTTCTATACGAGCATCATTGAAATCATCATGCCTAGCTAGGGGCGTTAAACGATAGCGCTTGTTTGGAGGCAACCCAACTTTATTTTTGTTCTTTACCTTTTGCTCCTGTTTAGTAATAAATAATTAATCTAGACTCTGTTTAGATGTGGTTCTATGTTTTAATTAGTGTTTGTGCCAAGTAGAACCTTTGGGAAGACTTGGGTGAAGTCTTTGCGATCATGCTGTGAAAAACAGAAACTTTAGCGCTCACGAGAATTGCTGCCATTTTTTATTGGAGAGTGATATTTAGTTAATTCTTTTTTAGGATGATTAATAGAAAAATTCCTCAGGTCCACCAACTTATTTGAGAATTTTATGAGTTCCAGAAGTGGTGGAAACCTACATATTACTACAGACTGTTCTGTTTCTAACAGATTCTGTTTTTGATGTGTTGTTTGCTTATTTTGATGAATCTATGAGTAGTATCGGAGGGTATGAACCATAGATAAGTTGGAATACAGTAGATATTACACCAATATGAATTTAGAATGAGTTCATTACAGTAACTTATGATGGTGATTTGCTTTGTCATACTAACGGAGCTTACGAGTTTTCTGTTAAGTTTTGTGTTGTGAAGTTTTCAAGTTTTGGGTAAGGATTCGATGGACTATGGAATAAGGAGTGGCAAGAGCCGAAGCTTGGGGATGCCTTGGAAGGCAACCCCTGTTTCGTATTCGTTCATCGGTAACTTTACTTGGAGCTATATTTTTATTCGCCACATGATATGTGTTTTGCTTGGAGCGTCATTTTATTTTATTTTATTTTGTTTTGCTTGATGTTTGAATAAAATACCAAGATCTGAAATTCTTAAATTCTAGAGAGTCTTCACATAGTTGCATAATTATTCCACTACCCATTGATTTTCACTTATCTTTCGGAGTAGTTTGTCGTTGCTCTAGTGCTTCACTTATATCCTTTTAGAGCACGGTGGTGGTTTTATTTTATAGAAATAATTGATCTCTCATGCTTCACTTATATTATTTTGAGAGTCCTTTAGAACAGCATGGTGGTTTGCTTTGGTTACGAAACTAGTCCTAATATGATGGGCATCCAAGATGGATATAATAAAAACTTTCATATAAAGTGCATTGAATACTATGATAAGTTTGATACTTGATGATTGTTTTGAGATATGAAGATGGTGATATTAGAGTCATGCTAGTTGAGTAGTTGTGAATTTGAGAAATACTTGTGTTTAAGTTTGTGATTCCCGTAGCATGCACGTATGGTGAACCGTTATGTGATGAAGTCGGAGCATGATTTATTTATTGATTGTCTTCCTTATGAGTGGCAGTCGGGGATGAGTGATGGTCTTTTCCTACCAATCTACCCCCCTAGGAGCATGCGTGTAGTACTTTGTTTCGATAACTAATAGATTTTTGCAATAAGTATGTGAGTTCTTTATAACTAATGTTGAGTCCATGGATTATACACACTCTCACCCTTCCACCATTGCTAGCCTCTCTAGTACCGTGCAACTTTCGCCGGTACCATAAACCCACCATATATCTTCCTCAAAACAGACACCATACTTACCTATTATGGCATTTCCATAGCCATTCCGAGATATATTTCCATGTAACTTTCCACCATTCCGTTTGTTATGACACACTTCATCATTGTCATATTGCTTTGCATGATCATATAGTTGACATCGTATTTGTGGCAAAGCCACCGCTCATAATTCTTTCATACATGTCACTCATGAGTCATTGCACATCTCGGTACACCGCCGGAGGCATTCATATAGAGTCATATCTTGTTCTAAGAATCGAGTTGTAATTCTTGAGTTGTAAGTAAGTAAAAGTGTGATGATCATCATTATTAGAGCATTGTCCCAGTGAGGAAAGGATGATGGAGACTATGATTCCCCCACAAGTCGGGATGGGACTCCGGACGAAAATAAATAAAAAAGAGGCATAAGAAGCCCAAATAAAAATAATAAAAAAAGAGGCCATAAAAAAAGAGAGAAAAGTCCCAAATAAAAAAAATATGAGAGAAAAAGAGAGAAGGGACAATGCTACTATCCTTTTACCACACTTGTGCTTCAAAGTAGGACTATGATCTTCATAATAGAGAGTCTCCTATGTTATCACTTCCATATACTAGTGGGAATTTTTCATTATAGAACTTGGCTTGCATATTCCAATGATGGGCTTCCTCAAAATGCCCTAGGTCTTCGTGAGCAAGAAAGTTGGATGCACACACACTTAGTTTCTTTTGTTGAGCTTTCATATACTTATAGCTCTAGTGCATCCGTTGCGTGGCAATCCCTACTCACTCACATTGATATCTATTAATGGGCATCTCCATAGCCCGTTGATATGCCTAGTTGATGTGAGACTATCTTCTCCTTTTTTGTCTTCTCCACAACCACCCTTCTATTTCACCTATAGTGCTATGTCCATGGCTCACGCTCATGTATTGCGTGAAGATTGAAAAAGTTTGATAACATCAAAAGTATGAAACAATTGTTTGGCTTGTCATCGGGGTTGTGCATGATTTAAATATTTTGTGTGGTGAAGATGGAGCATAGCCAGACTATATGATTTTGTAGGGATAGCTCTCTTTGGCCATGTTATTTTGAGAAGACATGATTGCTTAGTTAGTATGCTTGAAGTATTATTGTTTTTATGTCAATATTAAAATTTTGTCTTGAATCTTATGGATCTGAATATTCTTGCCACAATAAAGAGAACTACATGGATAAATATGTTAGGTAGCATTCCATATCAAAAATTCCGTTTTTATCATTTACCTACTAGAGGACGAGCAGGAATTAAGCTTGGGGATGCTGATACGTCTCCAACGTATCTATAATTTTTGATTGTTCCATGCTATTATATTTTTAACCTCGGATGTTTTATACACATTTATATGCTATTTATATGATTTTTGGGACTAACCTATTAACCTAGAGCCCAGTGCCAGTTTCTGTTTTTTCCTTGTTTTAGAGTTTCACAGAAAAGGAAAATCAAACGGAGTCCAATTGACCTGAAACTTCACGAAGCTTATTTTTGGAAGGAAAGCAACCCGGGAGACTTGGAGTCCACGTAAGGGAAGCAACGAGGAAGCCACGAGGCAGGGGGCGCGCCCACCCCCCTGGGCGCACCCTCCACCCTCGTGGGCCCCTCGTGGCTCCCCTGACGTACTTCTTCTGCATATATATCTCCATATACCCTAAAACGATCGAGGCGTAGAATAGATCGGGAGTTCCGCCGCCAGAAGTCTCCGTAGCCACCGAAAGCCAATCTAGACCTGTTCCGGCACCCTGCCGAAGGGAGAATCCTTCTCCGGTGGCCATGTTCATCATCCCGGTGCTCTCCATGACGAGGAGGGAGTAGTTCTCCCTCGAGGCTGAGGGTATGTACCAGTAGCTATGTGTTTGATTTCTCTCTCTCTCTCTCATGTTCTTGAGGTGATACGATCTTGATGTATCGCGAGCTTTGCTATTATAGTTGGATCTTATGATGTTTTCTCCCCCTCTACTCTCTTGTAATGGATTGAGTTTTCCCTTTGAAGTTATCTTATCGGATTGAGTCTTTAAAGATTTGAGAACACTTGATGTATGTCTTGCCGTGCGTATCTGTGGTGACAATGGGATACCACGTGATTCACTTGATGTATGTTTTGGTGATGAACTTGCGGGTTCCGCCCATGAACCTATGCATAGGGGTTGGCTCACGTTTTCGTCGTGATTCTCCGGTAGAAACTTTGGGGCACTCTTTGAGGTTCTATGTGTTGGTTGAATAGATGAATCTGAGATTGTGTGATGCATATCGTATAATCTTCCCACGGATACTTGAGGTGGCATTGGAGTATCTAGGTGACATTAGGGTTTTGGTTGATTTGTGTCTTAAGGTGTTATTCTAGTACGAACTCTAGGGCTGTTTGTGACACTTATAGGAATAGCCCAACAGATTGATTGGAAAGAATAACTTTGAGGTGGTTTCGTACCCTACCATAATCTCTTCGTTCATTCTCCGCTATTAGTGACTTTGGAGTGACTCTTTGTTGCATGTTGAGGGATAGTTATGTGATCCAATTATGTTATTATTGTTGAGAGGACTTGCACTAGTGAAAGTATGAACCCTAGGCCTTGTTTCAACGCATTGCAATACCGTTTACGCTCACTTTTATCATTAGTTACCTTGCTGTTTTTATATTTTCAGATTACAAAAACATTTATCTACCATCCATATACCACTTGTATCACCATCTCTTCGCCGAACTAGTGCACCTATACAATTTACCATTGTATTGGGTGTGTTGGGGACACAAGAGACTCTTTGTTATTTGGTTGCAGGGTTGCTTGAGACAGACCATCTTCATCCTACGCCTCCTACAGATTGATAAACCTTAGGTCATCCACTTGAGGGAAATTTGCTACTATCCTACAAACCTCTGCACTTGGAGTCCCAACAACATCTACAAGAAGAAGGTTGTGTAGTAGACATCACTCATAAACAACCCCCTCCGAGGGAGAACCGTTCCAGCAAATATTTCCGCAATCATTCTACACTTCTTCCCGGAGTATTTGTCGACCCCAGGCAAGCCAACCTCTTATCATGAGCCCCGAACTTGCATGTTGACTTTTCTTGCAACTTGTGTGTGTGTAGTTGCAGGTGTTTCATATCGTTTTCGTCTGCAGTTATTCCATTATGCCTGTCATGCATGCTTGTGTTTTCACGATATCGTTTGCCATGCTACTTAGAGTTGTGTTATTGATAATGCCATGTCACTACTCTACTTTATTTGCATGTCATCATTATAAAATGTTATGAAGTTTGTAATGCATCATTGATATGCTATTACTTGGTATTGCCATGTTCTTTATGCTATAGTTGTGCACTTGAGAAGTTCAATATTTTGTTCATGCATTTGTATGCTGCATGCTCATTGTTGCATTCATCTTCATGATGATTGAGAAGGAATTAAAATGACTTAATAATAACAAACCTCCTCCATCATGTATGGGATCGAGTCATAGTGCCACCAAATCGAACTTTTTTCAGTGCAGCCACGATGTTTTGATATGATCACGAGACGAGGTCTCGGTGAGTGTTGAAGACCAAGTGTTGGTCGTGGTTGTGATCACCTGAAAGATCACCGTTTGGTTGCGAGGCAACCCGTTGGTAAGAGAGTCTGAGGGACTCAGTGCACAAGTTTGATGGCATTGCATGAGTAATTTGTTGCTATTTGCATTTAAAGAACTATGACAGAACAGAAGATGGTTGTATAAAGTTAACATGTTATGTCTGCATTGAATATGATCGGTAGTTTATTTTCAGCATAGTTTCATGATGCCATGCCATGTTTGGATTGATTATGGCATTAGATGATATGCTATGTTTTTCTATTGCCATGTTAGAAGCATGTTTTGATAAGCCATGTTATTGCCATGTTAGTAGATGCTATGATTTTGTTCATGCTTAGTTGATCTTTATCATGCCATGTTTAGTAATTGATATGAGATAGGCTATTGCATGCGCTCGGTTATCGCTTTGTCTTCTGCTTGTTTGGATGCTATGTATTTGGTTGTCTTGCAAGTACATTCAATGTACTGACCTGGCGTGTCATGCCAGTTTTGTAGGTCATACCCGGAGTGTTCGCTTGACCCGTCGTACTAGGCCGTAACCTTGCCAGTCCTGTGAGTTGTGGAGCCCAGCCAGAGTTGTTGTGCTGCCAAACCAAGACTTCCGCCGCCATTTAAATAAGTTTCCGCTGCCATTTATATAGCCTTAGGGCTATGCCAGATATTTGTATTCATCAATGATGTACTCTTCTATACATGTATTTGATGAATATTCTTGTACCTAGAGTGCTATATTATGGACCTGTCGTGCGTCACGTGTTATCCTGGGCTGACGTGCGGAGCCCCCGTGCTCCATGCGGATCGGGGTGCCACATGACATGGTATTAGAGCAGCCAGGCTGGCATAGGTTATCCTAGTATTAGATCACTGCTACCATTAAACCGTAATAACCCTAAGGGATTTGACTCATCCCTGGCATCCGGCATGGCCACTATTAATCCATAGGTGGCGCAGTCGGGACCGACACGTCCTCACCCCACTGTCCCTGCCTAGTTATCCGTGGAACGTATAGCAGCCACATCCTTTCTGGTCGGCCACACCGCTTACCCTTCGCCATTAAGGGAAGGGGGCCACACCCTATGGGCATGTCCCGCATAGCTGCGTATAAAAGCCCCATTTCCGCTAGCCACATCGCTCACTCCTCATTCAGCCATGTCCCTGCAGAGAAGCCTAGCTAGTAACACTCAAGTCATGGCTAGCACCCTCAAAACTACCAAGTTTCACAGCCGCACAAGTGCCGTCAACCATGCTGGCTTTCCACCCCTTCTTGCTGAGATGCTCACCCAAGCCTTTGGCTATGATGCTAGCCCCGACTACCTGGTGTTCCAGTCAACACCCGTTCCTCACCTTCATTGCTATGATGCAAGGGTGCACATCAGCCCCGGTCCCGCAGCAGATGGCCAGCCGGTGGTTTTTCAGGGTAGAGCCATTCCTACCACTGATTTGGCCATCCAGGCCGCTGCTATGGAGGCAATCCTGTACCTCTGAACCAAGTTCCCGCAAGTGGCAGATCGAAGGGAGTGCTGTTTCTTCCCCATTGCTGCAGCGTCAGGAATTCAACCATCCCCCTCTATCCAAGGGAATGACCCCGCAATCGCTCGCCTGGTGCAGTATATCACTGCCCAGGGGATGATGATTTCAAAGATGCTTGCCAAATTTAGAACCTTGGACAATGATGCGGTACGAGTTGTCAAGGAAGCTTATCGTGAGGCTCGTAAATTCACATCTCAAGCTGTCCACGCAATGCCATCTGAGCTAGTGCTACCCTCTCAGCCTGTGTTGTGGCCTCGGCCAAACATCATCACCCTCGACAAGACTCTTTTCCGGATCCACCAACAACATATGCTTGGATCCATTTCAGCCACACCCCCAGTAGCCGAACCCCAACCCATAGTGCCGTCGGATGATATTGAAGAAGGATATTGGCTCAGTCTTCGTCCTCCCGGAGAACCCCAGCAAAGCAAGCCCTCAACTTGATCTCAGCCGCGCAACCAGTTATTTCTGCAAGTAGGTCAGTCTGTCAGTTCCTTCCCGATATGAGGATAGAACCATGTATCCCGAAGTGAGTAGTTTCGTTTGGCACGTAGAGCGCTCATGCTTTGTTGTCTGCTTGCACCGTTTGTAAACCGTGATGTGTTTATGCTTGCTTTCTTGCTTTTGGTTGTTGTGTTGGTTTGTCTCTCTGTCAAACAGAGATGTTTGACAGGGTTGGCAATGTGTGTTAACAAAATTTTAATCAGTAGAGCACATACACTAGAAACAACCTTGGCTCATCCCGAGTCTCTAATAAAATGCGCGCTGGTGTAGGTATATATATATATACCAAGATTATATATACCCACTAGCATTAAAACACCTTAGAATGATTTGTCTGCTACGTTTTTAATTGCATGTTTATTGCCTCTGTCTGTTTGCTAGTTTAGATTATTCTGCATACTACACGCATACCTGGTTCACCCACGAGAACCTTCAGGCAATACTCGGGGGAATGCAAAGTCACATATCCCTATCTATCTGGGCATACCCAGTATGGCGGATTTTCAAATCCAGAACCTCGAAGAGGCATTTCCGCCTGGAAATTCCTTGTCTCTAATTCTTTCTCCTGATTCCATTTTTGGGGGGAAACACTACCCACTTTATTTCATTCAATCCAGTACAACTACCCCGATACAGATTTCAACTCTGATTCTACCTTGACACCTACTGTTCATGGAGTAATCCACGAAATTTTCCCGTACCCCCAGTGTGCTTACGGAGCTGGCGCAGCCACCTCTCCTGCACATGGACCCCACCCCCACCATCTTCTGTGCCTTGTGAGGCGCAAGCGAGTCGCCACCCCACTCCACCGCCACATGCGATTACTCCGCGGGTGCAAAGCGACGGAGGATCAAGCGTGGCGGAGGACCACGCAGTGCACCATCTTCTCCCGCATCTCGAGCCACTACACCCAGCCACACGTTGTCCCGTGCCCAATCATTCCTGATGAGTATCAGCAGGAGGATCAACGAGCCGATGAGCATTCCCAGCAGCGCAGCGAGTAACAACCGCATCGCCGCCAAGAACATTTCCTTGCCGAAGGAGCTCGGCTCGATCTTGTCCAAACCGAAGAGGTAGTAGAGCGGCATTGTGTTGGTGTTGGAGGAGAGCCGCGTTGTCATCTTTTATAGCCCAACCCCGGTGTACGGTGAGCGAGGTCCAGGAGAACCTCTCATCGCTCGATCACCGACATCCAAGAGGCGAATCCACGAGTCGTGCCGACAAGGTGCTGGCCCGCAACGTGAGTGCTCGCTGCACCGGCGCCGTGCATGTCGCGCACTACGGCACTAGGGTCCTCATCGCCCTAGGAGCTAGATGCGCGCTGCGCCAAGCCACACGTGGAGCAGCGACGAAGAAGATGAAGAAGCAAGCTGGAGGTAGAAGAAGGAGGCTGCCAGTGGGCCCTGGACCCACGTGTCAGCATGTGAAACCACTGTTCATTGGGTGCATCCGGTATTTTTCGGGAGTCCGATCTCGAGTGCCCCTAGCGATGAGTATATCCAGGTTTGCCATATCCATTCTCGGGTGTACCAATTATCGGTGCTCCTATCTCGTTTGAATTTGACCAAAGTGTTAAAATTAACCTCGAGGTTTTCCCCCGGAGTGGTTATTCTTTCATTTGTGCTGTAACCCTAGAAATCTCGAGGACGAGATTCTTTTTAAGGGGGGAAGAGTTGTAACAGCCCCAAAATTGGGTTATCAATTTTTGTGCTATTATTTCTTCCTGACACTCATGTTTCAAAATTTTCTTCTGAGTTTGCTAAGATGACTCTAACAATTCTTGTCATTTTCAACCTTTCAAAAACCTTGCTCATGTATTTGTCAGTGGGCAAGCCCTCATCTGCATCATCCCAACTCTCTCAAACCCTAATTCCAAATTTTTGGAATTTGTATATGTCCTTTGTGGTTACAAAGGAGCCATCATTTTATTTGATCTATTGATCCTCCCTTTTGTTCCCAGAGATCCTCCTATCTTTCTGATCCTTGGATGTGCAAAAATATTGCTAAGTCCCATGCAATATTCTTGACTGTGATTTATCCCTTTTCTTGACTTTCCGAGGAATAAAATCCAAAGGCATAACTAGCCATCTCCTAAATTCATGAGAATTGGTGGAGTTGATGCTTATGCCTAATCCTAGCTCTGGAAAATATATTGGCCACAATTAAATAAGGAAAATTATCTTTTCCTATTTAATGCCAATATTGTATTTTTGCCATTTTCCAAAGGAACTACTATTTTTATAGTAGAGAAAATTCCCACATAAATTTTGGAGCTTGTCCTTGCCATATAATCACTAGTTCCATCCTTATCTCATGTTCCACAGATCATAAATTGGGCACATGATCCAATGCAGGTTTCTGCCTTCTCTGAAATTTTGCAAAGGGAGTGCTTTATTCCTAATTCCAATTGAGCTGTAATTTTTCAGGGTGATTAAATTATTAAATAACCCATGGATGCCAAATATGAGCTCAATCCATTCATCCTAGCTCCTTGTGCAATTTTGCAAAGTTTCTGACCAGAACACAACTTTGTGAAGGAAGTACCTTCATAGAGTTTCCAAATGGGATGAAACTTTTCCATCCTCTCAAGTATCTCAAATAATTAGCCTCCACTTAAATTCAGTTGATTTACTTGAACTATGTGAGCACAGGACCAATTATTGGTTTCTCTCCAATTTTTCAGTTTGTGAAGCAAGTGCATTTTATCTTGCTCCATTATGGCTGAAAATATTCCTAGGGCTTCTCATATCCATATTAACCTATCTCCACAAGATTTTGGCTCATTTCATCTAGCCATTTGTCTTGAGGATTTTTCTAATGTTTTTGGACAGAAATGATAGCTGTGAAGGAAGTGCCAGTTTGGTGAGTCCATTTGGTATGAACTTTTTACAGCACCATGGCATGTCCAAATCATCAGGCTTTGCCAAGTTTTAGCTTAATTCATCACACCTAGTAAGTGTTACTACATGATTTAATTTCTGGGTCAGATTTAGCAGTTGTACAACAACTATGGTAAATGGTTGTCCATTTTACCTCATAAATTACCAGGACCGTAGTCCTTGTTACCCTAAGCCTACCAAACATTCATTTTACCATTTAACCTCTCTGGTTTTATCTCTAGGATGTTGCCAAGTTTGCAATAGCAAACTTGTGGAGCTTGGTTTACTAAACTCAATTTGTCTTTGCCTGTTTCTTTACCGTAGTAACACTCAAGTTACGAAGGACTACACAGTAGACATGAGCTGGCCTTAGTAAAAACTCCAGAGCGCGCTATGTCAGTGGTGACTATGAGGGCAGTCAGCCAAAACGGTGGTCTAGCCACTATTCACGTCGGCATCGCTGCTCCGACCGTCTCTGACCTCTCCATTGATACATCCATTTTGAATCATGCTTTTATATCGATATTTATTGCATTATGGGCTGTTATTTCACATTATGTCACAATACTTATGGCTATTTTCTCTTATTTTACAAGGTTTACATAAGGAGGGAGAATGCCGGCATCTGGAATTCTGGGCTAGAAAAGGAGCAAATATTAGAGACCTATTCCGCACAACTCCAAAAGTCCTGAAACTCCACGGAACAGCTTATAATAAATAATGAAAAATCCTCACCAAAGATGAAGACCAGGGAGCTCACACCCTTCTCATGAGGGTGGGGGCGCCCCCCTAGGGCGCGCCCCCTGCCTCGTGGGCCCCCTGGTGGCTCTCCGATGACCATCTTCTCCTATATGAAGTCTTTCGTCAAGAAAAAAATAAGAAGCAACCTTTCAGGATGAAACTCCGTCGCCACGAGGCGGAACCTTGGCGGATCCAATCTAGAGCTCCGGCAGAGCTGTTTTGCCGGGGAAACTTTCCTCCTGGAGGGGGAAATCATCGCCATCGTCATCACCAATGCTCCTCTCATCGGGAGAGGGCAATCTCCATCAACATCTTCATCAGCACCATCTCATCTCAAAACCCTAGTTCATCTCTTGTATCCGATTCTTGTCTTCAAGTCTGGGATTGGTGCTAGTAGGTTGCTAGTAGTGTTAATTATTCCTTGTAGTTGATGCTAGTTGGTTTAATTGGTGGAAGATCATATGTTCAGATCCTTTATGCATATTAATACCCCTCTGATTATGAACATGTTTATGCTTTGTGAGTAGTTACGTTTGTTCCCGAGGACAAGGGAGAAGTCTTGCTATTAGTAGTCATGTGAATTTGGTATTCGTTCGATATTTTGATAAGATGTATGTTGTCTAGCCTCTAGTGGTGTTATGTGAACATCGACAACATAACACTTCACCATTATTTGGGCCTAGAGGAAGGCATTGGGAGGTAATAAGTAGATGATGGGTTGCTAGAGTGACAGAAGCTTAAACCCTAGTTTATGCGTTGCTTCGTAAGGGGCTGATTTGGATCCATATGTTTCATGCTATGGTTAGGTTTACCTTAATAATTTTCTTGTAGTTGCGGATGCATGCAATAGAGGTTAATCATAAGTGGGATGCTTGTTCAAGTAAGAACAGCACCCAAGCACCGGTCCACCCGTATATCAAATTATCAAAGTACCAAACACGAACCATATGAACGTGATGAAAACTAGCTTGACGATATTCCCATGTGTCCTCGGGAGCGCTTTTCCTTATATAAGAGTTTTTCCAGGCTTGTCCTTTACTACAAAAAGGATTGGGCCACCTTGCTGCACTTTATTTACTTTTGTTACTTGTTGATCGTTACAAATTATCTCAATACAAAACTATCTGTTACCAGTTATTTCAGTACTTGCAGAGAATACCTTGCTGAAAACCGTTTATCATTTCCTTCTGCTCCTCGTTGGGTTCGACACTCTTACTTATCGAAAGGACTACGATAGATACCCTATACTTGTGGGTCATCAAGGCTCTTTTCAGGCGTCGTTGCCGGGGAGTGAAGCGCCTTTGGTAGGTGGATTTTGGTAAGGAAAATTTTATATAGTGTGCTGAAATTTACTGTCACTTGTTACTATGGAAAGTAATCCTCTGAGGGGCTTGTTCGGGGTATCTTCACCCCGACCAGTAGAGCAAAGAGTTGCTCCTCAACCTACTGAACCTATTGAAAATGAAATTCCTTATGAGTATCCTTCGAGTATAATAGAAAAACTACTAGCTAATCCTTTTACAAGAGATGGAACAAAGCATCCTGATGAACACCTAATATATGTGGATGAAGTTTGTGGATTATTTAAGCTTGCAGGTATTTCTGATGATGTTGCTAAGAAGAAGGTCTTCCCTTTATCTTTGAAGGGAGACTCATTGACATGGTATAGGCTATGTGATGATATGGGATCATGGAACTACAGAAGATTGAAATTGGAATTTCATCAAAAGTATTACCCTATGCATCTTGTTCATCGTGATCCCAATTATATATATAATTTTTGGCCTCGCGAAGGAGAAAGCATCGCTCAAGATTGGGGGAGGCTAAATAATGTTATATTCATGCCCCAATCATGAGCTTCCAAGAGAAACAATTCTTCAAAAATTTTATTCTCGACTTTCTGATAACAATCGCACCATGCTTGATACTTCTTGTGCTGGCTCTTTTATGATGAAGACTATTGAATTCAAATGGGATTTATTGGATAGAATTAAATGCAACTCCGAAGATTGGGACCTCGACAATGGTAAGGAGTCAGGTATGACACCTAAGTTTGATTGTGTTAAATCTTTCATGGATACCGATGTTTTCCGTAAGTTTAGCACTAAATATGGACTTGATTCTGAGATAGTAGCTTCTTTCTGTGAATCTTTTGCTACTTATGTTGATATCCCTAAGGAGAAGTGGTTTAAATATCATCCTCCCATAGAAGTAAAAGTAGATGCACCTATTAAAGTTGAAGAAAAGACTGTCACTTATAATGATCCTATTGTTCCTACTTCTTATGTTGAGAAACCATCCTTTCCCTGTTAGGATAAAGGATCCTGCTAAAGCTTCAACTATAGTTCGTAAAAGCAATATTAAAACACATACACCTCCTGAGCAAGTTAAAATTGAACCTAATATTGCTATTGTTAAAGAGCTCTTGTCTGATAATATTGATGGGCATGTTATTCAGTTCTGCGGTGAAACTGCTAGAATTGCTAAACCTTGTGCTAAAGATAAACATAGACCTGCGGCAGGTGTGCCTGTTATTTCTGTTAAAATAGGAGATCATTGTTATCATGGCTTATGTGATATGGGTGCTAGTGCTAGTGTTATACCTTATCACTTGTATAAAGAAATCAAGCATGAAATTGCACCTGCTGAGTTAGAAGATATTGATGTCATAATTAAACTTGCTAATAGAGATACTATTTCAGCAATGGGAATTGTTAGAGATGTTGAAGTCTTGTGCGGGAAAACTAAATATCCTGCTGATTTTCTTGTTCTTAGTTCTCCACAAGATAGCTTTTGTCCCATTATATTTGGTAGACCCTTCTTGAATACAGTTAATGCTAGGATAGACTGCGAAAAGAATGTTGTTACTATTGGCTTGGATGATATGACTCATGAGTGTAATTTCTCTAAATTTAGTAAACAACACCATGAAGAAGAATTACCTAGTAAGGATGAAATTATTGGTCTTGCTTCTATTGCCGTACCTCCTAATGATCCTTTAGAACAATATTTGCTAGACCATGAGAATGATATGTTTATGAATGAAAGAAGGGAAATAGATGAAGTATTCTTTAAACAAGAACCTATGCTAAAACACAATTTGCCTATTGAAATCCTAGGGGATCCTCCTCCACCTAAGGGTGATCCCGTGTTTGAGCTTAAACCGTTGCCTGATAATCTTAAATATGCTTATCTTGATGAAAAGAAGATATATCCTGTTATTATTAGTGCTAACCTTTCAAAGCATGAAGAAGAAAGATTATTGAAAACTCTGAAGAAGCACCGTGCTGCTATTGGATATACCCTTGATGATCTTAAGGGCATTAGTCCCACTCTATGTCAACATAAAATAAATTTGGAAGCAGATGCCAAACCAGTTCGTGATCCTCAACGATGTCTGAATCCTAAAATGAAAGAAGTGGTAAGAAAAGAAATACCAAAGCTTCTGGAGGCAGGTATAATTTATCCCATTGCTGATAGTCAGTGGGTAAGTCCTGTTCATTGTGTCCCTAAGAAGGGAGGTATTACTGTTGTTCCTAATGATAAAGATGAATTGATTCCACAAAGAATTATTACCAGTTATAGGATGGTAATTGATTTCCGCAAATTAAATAAGGATACTAAGAAAGATCATTACCCCTTACCTTTTATCGATCAAATTCTAGAAAGATTATGCAAACATACACATTACTGCTTTCTAGATGGTTATTATGGTTTCTCTCAAATACCTGTGTCGGCTAAAGATCAATCAAAGACTACTTTTACATGCCCTTTTGGTACTTTTGCTTATAGAAGTATGCCTTTTGGTTTATGTAATGCACCTGCTACCTTTCAAAGATGCATGATGGCTATATTCTTTGACTTTTGTGAAAAGATTTGTGAGGTTTTCATGGACGACTTTTCCGTCTATGGATCTTCTTTTGATGATTGCTTGAGCAATCTTGATTGAGTTTTGCAGAGATGTGAAGAAACTAATCTTGTCTTGAATTGGGAAAAGTGCCACTTTATGGTTAATGTAGGTATTGTCTTGGGGCATAAAGTTTCTGAAAGAGGTATTGAAGTTGATAAAGCCAAGGTTGATGCTATTGAAAGGATGCCATGTCCCAAGGACATCAAAGGTATAAGAAGTTTCCTTGGTCACGCCGGATTTTATAGGAGGTTCATCAAGGACTTCTCAAAAATTTCTCGGCCTCTGACTAATTTATTACAAAAAGATATACCATTTGTCTTTGATGATGATTGTGTAGAAGCATTTGAAATACTTAAGAAAGCATTAGTCTCTACACCTATTGTTCAGCCACCTGATTGGAATTTACCCTTTGAAATTATGTGTGATGCTAGTGATTATGCTGTAGGTGCTATTCTAGGGCAAAGAGTTGATAAGAAATTAAATGTTATCCATTATCCTAGTAAGACTCTAGACAATGCTCAAAGAAATTATGCTACTACTGAAAAAGAACTTTTAGCAGTTGTATTTGCTTGTGATAAGTTCATACCTTATATTGCTGATTCTAAAGTAACTATCCACACTGATCATGCTGCTATTAAATATCTTATGGAAAAGAAAGATGCTAAACCTAGAATTATTAGATGGGTTCTCTTGCTACAAGAATTTGATTTGCATATTGTTGATAGAAAAGGAGCTGAAAACCCCGTTGCAGACAACTTATCTAGGTTAGAGAATGTTCTTGATGACCCACTACCTATTGATGATAGTTTTCCTGATGAACAATTAAATGTCATAAGTACTTCTCGTAGTACCCCTTGGTATGCTGATTATGCTAATTACATAGTTGCTAAATTTATACCACCTAGCTTCACATACCAACAAAAGAAAAAGTTCTTCTATGATTTGAGACATTACTTTTGGGATGACCCACATCTTTATAAAGAAGGAGTAGATGGTGTTATTAGACGTTGTGTACCTGAGCATGAATAGGAACAGATCCTACGCAAGTGCCACTCCGAAACTTATGGAGGACACCACGCGGGAGATAGAACTGCACATAAGGTATTGCAATCCGGTTTTTATTGGCCTACTCTCTTCAAGGATGCCCGTAAGTTTGTCCTATCTTGTGATGAATGTCAAATAATTGGTAATATTAGTAGACGTCAAGAAATGCCTATGAATTATTCACTTGTTATTGAACCGTTTGATGTTTGGGGCTTTGATTATATGGGACCTTTTCCTGCCACTAATGGATATACACATATTTTAGTTGCTGTTGATTACGTTACTAAGTGGGTAGAAGCTATTCCAACCAGTAGTGCTGATCATAACACTTCTATTAAAATGCTTAAAGAAGTTATTTTTCTGAGGTTTGGAGTCCCTAGATATTTAATGACTGATGGTGGTTCACATTTTATTCATGGTGCTTTCCGTAAAATGCTTGCTAAATATGACGTCAATCATAGAATTGCATCTCCGTATCACCCACAGTCTAGTGGTCAAGTAGAATTGAGTAATAGAGAACTCAAATTAATTTTGCAAAAGACTGTTAATAGGTCTAGAAAGAATTGGTCCAAGAAACTTGATGATGCATTATGGGCCTATAGAACTGCATATAAAAATCCTATGGGCATGTCTCCGTATAAAATGGTATATGGAAAAGCATGTCACTTACCTCTCGAACTAGAACAGAAGGCATATTGGGCTATTAAAGAGCTCAACTATGATTTCAAACTTGCCGGTGAAAAGAGGTTATTTGATATTAGCTCACTTGATGAATGGAGAACCCAAGCTTATGAAAATGCCAAGTTGTTTAAAGAAAAGGTTAAAAGATGGCATGACAAAAGGATACAAAAGCATGAGTTTAATGTAGGTGATTATGTATTGCTATACAACTCTCATTTAAGATTTTTTGCAGGGAAACTTTTCTCTAAATGGGAAGGCCCCTATGTTATCGAGGAGGTCTATCGTTCCAGTGTCATAAAAATCAACAACTTCGAAGGCACAAATCCGAAGGTGGTAAACGGTCAAAGAATCAAACATTATATCTCAGGTAATCCCATAAATGTTGAAACCAATATTATTGAAACTGTAACCCCGGAGGAATACATAAGGGACACTTTCCAGAATGTTTCAGACTCCGAAAAGGAATAGGTATGTGGTACGGTAAGAAAATCGACTCCAAAACAATTTTTAAGGAAATATTTCTCCGTTTTGGAATATTTAGAAAAATAGAAAATTAAGTAGCAGTCCGGGAAGGACACGAGGGCCTCACGAGGGTGGAGGGCGCACCCTACCCCCCTGGGCGCGCCCCCTAAGTCGTGAGCACCTCGTGTGCCTTCCGGACTCCGTTTTCTTGCATGATACATATTTTGGTCTGTAAAAAATTCATTATATAATCTCCCGGGGGTTTTGACCCCCGTATCACGCAAAAATCTCTTGTTTTTTTTGAGTTGTTTTTCTGACAGATCTAGATTATCATGACATCCCGAAGTGCTTCCAAGGACAAGTTCTTCGAGAAGTTCATCAACCCTTACCTCGCGGAGGTGCTGCAACACCCTCAAACCATCGAGATGCGTGATGGGTTGCTGCACATCCGGGATGCTGAGGGACCCAAGGGAATCAGAAGCGTGGAGACGAGGCTCGGAGCAATGGAGCAACAAGTTTTCAAGTGCCAGGGGATTGTGGAGCATGGAGTCAACGCTAGCCACATGATGCTCGCTGAGCTCACTAACAACTACAAGCCGGATGCCAAGAACACCAAGGAGGCCATCTTCAAGCTACATGAGAAGATCGAGCACCTCCAAGCCCAAATCTATGACCTGTAAAACCAAAACTGTGAGTATGAATATAGATTCAAAAGAATGAGTTTGGCTGCAGATTCGAGGATTCCGGAGACTCGATCATCTTTCTATGTTGGTGAACCTATGCCATGGAAGATAGATGACAAGCACGCATCATCAACAACACCTCCACCGTCTCCTGCAACAAAGAAGAATTGAGTATCTGGGTATGGGCACTCCACTTGGCAACTGCCAAGCTTGGGGGAGTGCCCCGGTATCGTATCACAACTCCTATCTTTACCGTTTTCCTTAGTTCGATCTTATTAGTAGTATTTTGATCTAGTAGAATAAAGTTTGTGGCATGATCTAGTTGTGAGTTTTGCTTTATTATCCTTCTATGTAATCGAGTCTGTGAGCTATATAATAAAGATTAGTGTTGAGTCAAGGGCTTGATTGTTTTGCCATGATCCTAAGTGAATAAAAGAAAAGAGAAAGAAATAAAAAGAAACAAAGAGATCATATGGATCTCATGGAGAGTAATGAGCTCACATAGAAAAAGTATGATGAATAAAAGTTGTTGAGAGTTGACAAGCATAGTTTTGGTCATCGTTGCAATTAATAGGAAGTAATAAAGAAAGAGAGGTCTTCACATATAGATATACTATCTTGGATATCTTTTATGATTGTGAGCACTAATTAAAATATGACATGCTAAAGAGTTGACATTGGACAAGGAAGACAACGTAATGGGTGATGCTTTCTTACATCTGAGATAAATTATATTGTCTTGGATCTTCCAACATGTTGAGCTTGCCTTTCCCCCTCATGGTAGCCAAATTCATTGCACCAAGTAGAGATACTACTTGTCTTATAAATACCCTTAAACTAGTTTTGCCATGAGAGTCCACCATATCTACCTATGGATTGAATAAGATCCTTCAAGTAAGTTGTCATCGGTGCAAAGCAATAAAAATTGCTCTCTAAATATGTATGATTGATTGGTGTCGGAGAAATAAGCTTTATACGATCTTGTGATGTGGAAGTAATAAAAGCGACGGATGCATAATAAAGGTTCATATCACAAGGGGCAATATAAAGTGATGTTCTTTCACATTAAGATTTTGTGCATCCAACCATAAAAGCGCATGGCAACCTCTGCTTCCCTCTGCGAAGGGCCTATCTTTTATCATTATCTTCTACCTTATGCAAGAGTCATGGTGATTTTCACCCTTCCTGTTTACAGTTTATCCTTTGGCAAGCACAGTATGTTGGAAAGATCCTGGTATATATGGCTAATAGGATGTGAGTTTTCATGAACTATTACTGTTGACATTACCCTTGAGGTAAAACGTTGGGTGGCAAGACTATAATCCCCTATCTTTCTCTGTGTCTGATTAAAACTCCACACCCATAAGTATTGCGTGAGTGTCAGCAATTGTGAAAGATTATATGATAGTTGAGTATGTGGACTTGCTGAAAAGCTCTTATACATTGGCTCTTTCCTATGTTATGATAAATTGCAATTGCTTCAATGACCGAGATTGTAGTTGGTTAGTTTTCAATGAAGTTTACGATTCATACCTGATATTGTGATTGAATTATTACTCTAGATTTAGAGATCATATGACAAAAATTATATAAGTTGCTGTTATAAGAATGATCATGATGCCCTCATGTCTGTATTTTATTTTTATCAACACCTTCATCTCTAAACATGTGGACATATTTTTCGATTTCGGCTTTTCGCTTGAGGACAAGCGAGGTCTAAGCTTGGGGGAGTTGATACGTCCATTTTGCATCATGCTTTTATATCGATATTTATTGCATTATGGGCTGTTATTTCACATTATGTCACAATACTTATGGCTATTCTCTCTTATTTTACAAGGTTTACATAAGGAGGGAGAATGCCGGCATCTGGAATTCTGGGCTGGAAAAGGAGCAAATATTAGTGACCTATTTTTCACAACTCCAAAAGTCCTGAAACTCCACGAAACACCTTATAATAAATAATGAAAAATCCTTGCCAAAGATGAAGACCAGGGGGCCCACACCCTTCTCACGAGGGTGGGGGGTGCCCCCCCTAGGGCGCGCCCCCTGCCTCGTGGGCCCCCTGGTGGCTCTCTGATGACCATCTTCTCCTATATGAAGTCTTTCGTCGAGAAAAAAATAAGAAGCAACCTTTCGGGACGAAACTCCGTCTCCACGAGGCAGAACCTTGGCGGATCCAATCTAGAGCTCCGGCAGAGCTGTTCTGCCGGGGAAACTTCCCTCCCGGAGGGGGAAATCATCGCCATCGTCATCACCAACGCTCCTCTCATCGGGAGAGGGAAATCTCCATCAACATCTTCATCAGCACCATCTCATCTCAAAACCCTAGTTCATCTCTTGTATCCGATTCTTGTCTTCAAGTCCGAGATTGGTGCTAGTTGGTTGCTAGTAGTGTTAATTACTCCTTGTAGTTGATGCTAGTTGGTTTAATTGGTGGAAGATCATATGTTCATATCCTTTATGCATATTAATACCCCTCTGATTATGAACATGTTTATGCTTTGTGAGTAGTTACGTTTGTTCCTGAGGACAAGGGAGAAGTCTTGCTATTAGTAGTCATGTGAATTTGGTATCCGTTTGATATTTTGATAAGATGTATGTTGTCTAGCCTCTAGTGGTGTTATGTGAACGTCGACAACATAACACTTCACCATTATTTGGGCCTAGAGGAAGGCATTGGGAGGTAATAAGTAGATGATGGGTTGCTAGAGTGACAGAATCTTAAACCCTAGTTTATGCGTTGCTTCGTAAGGGCTGATTTCGATCCATATGTTTCATGCTATGGTTAAGTTTACCTTAATACTTTACTTGTAGTTGCGGATGCTTGCAATAGAGGTTAATCATAAGTGGGATGCTTGTTCAAGTAAGAACAACACCCAAGCACCGGTCCACCCGTATATCAAATTATCAAAGTACCAAACACGAACCATATGAACGTGATGAAAACTAGCTTGACGATATTCCCATGTGTCCTCGGGAGCGCTTTTCCTTATATAAGAGTTTTTCCAGGCTTGTCCTTTACTACAAAAAGGATTGGGCCACCTTGCTGCACTTTATTTACTTTTGTTACTTGTTGATCGTTACAAATTATCTCAATACAAAACTATCTGTTACCAGTTATTTCAGTACTTGCAGAGAATACCTTGCTGAAAACCGTTTATCATTTCCTTCTGCCCTCGTTGGGTTCGACACTCTTACTTATCGAAAGGACTACGATAGATCCCCTATACTTGTGGGTCATCAGCCATTAATGTCCTACAGCCCCCCCTCGACGCCGTCTCCCCCCTGGACCTCTGGCCCCCTTCGTTTTCTTCTCTGGCGAGCCATGCCAACGACCGGAATAGTGCACTCATGTGCATCGTCGCCTTCCTCCCCGGTGTCCTCTTCCTCCGTTCGTCCGCGAGATTTGCTCGATTTCGTGAGCCTCTGGCGCTCGTCCGCTCCCTCCTCGTCGGCTTCCCTCTTCCTCCCATGACTGCTGCGGCCGGCAGAGCCTCGTCCAGACGCGCTTGGCAGAGACCAGCTCGGGTGCCTTTTCCCCAGCTATAAATAGCCCACCCTCGCGCCTCTGGAGATCATCAGCAGCCTCTCCCCACCTTTCTACGCCCCCAACCCCTCCTCTCGTCCCCAGAGTCGCTCCTCGACCCCCACCGCCGCCGTGGTCGCCGCCTCGGGTCTCTCCCGATTCCGGCGATGCCATGCTTCCCTCTCTGTTCCTCCACCACCACCGCATCCCCCATGCTCCAGAGAGCCGCCCCATAGCCTCAGCCTCCTCTCTCCATCACCAGAACCCTGTGTCCACCCGAGCCCAAAGCCCCTCTCCACCACGTGCCCCGTTGTTTCTTCTCCCGCGCTCCTCGCCGGCAACAGAGCCCACCGCAAGATGTGCCTTGTCCTCCTGAGCTTGTGGGTAGGTCGGCCGTCGCGAGAGGTGGCCGGACGCACCGGCGATCGCCGTCGAGGCGATCCCCTCCTGCTTCCTCGCTCGACCCCATGCGTGAGGAAGAAGAAGGCCAGGCGGACCCCGCCTGTCAGCCTCTGCGCGCTGACCGGGCCAGCTCGCTGACCTGGCGTAAGTGGAGACGCCTCGCGAGAATGTGCTTTCGTTTCGCGAAAGCGTATTTCGTCGCGGCTTCAGATAGAAAGGCGTTTTCGCTTTCTAAAAACGTACTTTCTGTCGCCTGCGGTCAGTAATGCACTTTCCCTTCTCCGAACATGTATTTTCCTTAGTGCGCTTTCTGTTTTAACCGACAGGGGCCTGTCTGTGAATATTTATTTTACAGATTAGTCCCTGTCATTCAAACGGCCGTATCTTTGCAACCACAACTCCGATTGAGGTGATTCCAACACTCACGTTCTCTGTTCGTCGAGCTCTTTCTGTTGGTGTCATTTTCATAATGTTTTCACATAGTGAAAATGATCATTTTGCCCTTGCCTGTAAACAGCCCCCTTCGAGGGAGAACTGTTCCGGCAAATCTTTCCACAATTGTTCTACACTTGTTCCCAGAGTATTTGTCGACCCCAGGTAAGCCAACCTCTTATCATGAGCCCAGAACTTGCATGTTGAATTTTCTTGCACCTTGTGTGTGTGTAGTTGTAGTTGTTTCATATCGTTTTCGTTTGCAGTTATTCCATTATGCCTGTCATGCATGCTTGTGTTTTCACGATATCGTTTGCCATGCTACTTAGAATGTTGTTATTGATAATGACATGTAACTACTCTACTTTATTTGCATGTCATAATTATAAAATGTTATGAGGTTTGTAATGCATCATTGATATGCTATTACTTGGTATTGTCATGTTCTTTATGCTATAGTTGTGCACTTGAGAAGTTCAATATTTTGTTCATGCATTTGTATGCTGCATGCTCATTGTTGCATTCATGTTCATGATGATGGAGAAGGAATTAAAATGACTTAATAATAACAAACCTCCTCTATCATCGATGGGATGGAGTCATAGTGCCACCAAATCAAACTTTTTTCAGTGCAACCACATTTGCCTTTATGGGAAGGCCTTAATGCGATCTATTGTCGTGCCTCTCGCCGGTGCCTCCAACTAGGGAAGGTTATGGGCATGCTTACCCTGATCAGGTAGGCGGCCATAACCTTGTGTGCCCGTTGTTAAAATTTTTGGTACCGGTCCCCGTAAGGGACATTTTGGCCACGACGGTGGTCGTTGTGTTTTTGGTAGACACGGGGCCACCTAGGACTAGCCCAGTTGGGAGTGGGTCAGAGTGGCCGGGAGAGTGTCATGGTAGTAGGTCGGTTTCGTCGGAATACCGTTGGTCCACCCGAATGGGATGACGAGGCCATGGGTTCCATGGTGTGGGGACAATGTGCTACCTCTGCCGAGTGTATATAAAGTCTATCGATAGAAACACAGTTCGTAGTAGGTCACACTATCAGGTCTTGGTCGAAATGGAGGATAAACCTGAAAGAATTAAGTAAATTAATGTGATAACGAGAATATGGTGACTTGTACTGTGAGATAGTCGTGAGAAGTCACGACGATGTTTTGATATGATCACGAGAGGAGGTCTCGGTGAGTTTTGAAGACCAAGTGTTGGTCGTGGTTGTGATCACCGAAAAGATCACCGTTTGGTTGCAAGGCAACCAGTTGGTAAGAGAGTCCGAGGGACTCAGTGCACAAGTTTGATTGCATTGCATGAGTAATTTGTTGCTACTTGCATTTAAAGAACTATGACAGAACATAAGATGGCTGTATAAAGTTAACATGTTATGTTTGCATTGAATATGATCGGTAGTTTATTTTCAGCATAGTTTCATGATGCCATGCCATGTTTGGATTGATTATGCCATTTGATGATATGCTATGTTTTGCTATTGCCATGTCAGAAGCATGTTTTGATAGGCCATGTTATTGCCATGTTAGTAGATGCTATGATTTTGTTCATGCTTAGTTGATCTTTATCATGCCATGTTTAGTAATTGATATGAGATAGGCTGTTGCATGCGTTCGGTTCTCACTTTGTCTTCTACTTGTTTGGATGCTATGTATTTGGTTGTCTTGCAAGTACATTCAATGTACTGACCTGGCGTGTCATGCCAGTTTTGTAGGTCATACCCGGAGTGTTCGCTTGACCCGTCATACTAGGCCGTAACCTTGCCAGTCCTGTGAGTTGTGGAGCCCAGCCAGAGTTGTTGTGCTGCCAAACGAAGACTTCCGCCGCCATTTAAATAAGTTTCCGCTGCCATTTATATAGCCTTAGGGCTATGCCAGATATTTGTATTCATCAATGATGTACTCTTCTATACATGTATTTGATGAATATTCTTGTACCTGGAGTGCTGTATTATGGACCTGTCGTGCATCAGGTATTATCCTGGGCTGACGTGCGAAGACCCCCTGCTCCATGCGGATCGGGGTGCCACATTACTCCTCAGTCCCTTCGTTGCTCTGATGAGGTCTCCTGACGTAGAAGTTTTCACTTTCCTCCCCTCAAATTTCACAAAGAAAAATAGGATCACACGGGTATCTTGGAATCGTTCTGATAGTCTTGTGACGAGAACATTGTTCTTGGTGCCTCCTGACATTTAGGGGTTGTGGCAGTGTCCCGGGGAGTTGAGCTCCGAGGTGTTGTCGTCACAATTTTATCGTTGCAGTTCTGGAATACCTGAGTTCGCCGACATCGAAAATCTCTTTTGTGCAGTTGTTGGTGAGATAACCTCGATGCCACCCAGTACTGGGATGGGAGTTCGGGAGTATTGCCATAACTCGTATAACGGATGCTTTTCGAAGGTTGAGGTACACGATTTCCGAAGGTTTCTTGGTTATGTGTTGAAGGATGGATACAGCTGGATGTAGGGATTGTTAGTTTGGGTGAGATATATTGCTTCCCCTGTATCCCCAACACCTGATTGCATAACTAGAAAGTTTCAGGAGTTTATAGGTGGGAATTCAAGTAGCTCCTAGAATATCGTTTCTACAGATGCATGATATGGGATTGGGTAAATCTCTATCATATGTTTGTTCTGGCTTATTTTGCAAGCCAATCCTTTGTTTTGTTTTGAGTTGTGGTATTCGAGTTGCTTCGAAGTCAAATGTGGATTCCATACCTTTCCTAAGCGGTGTTCTCATATTTCTATGTGAATACTAATCCTTCATGATAATCGAGATTGTCATGTCAATCCTTTTCAACCGACGTGTTTCTCTTCAAGTGGATCCGATCATTTCAACATTCGCAAGATCACCCCTCAGTTTTCCCAACGGTGTTCATTTCATCCGTTCCAAGTTGTCTTTGTTTTTCCCGCCCTCCCACCCTTTTCTTCAAGGAATCAGATTTCTTAGTCAAGTATCCATCTTATTGATGTGAAGTCTCTTCATTTTTGTTCAATCAATGTTCTTACCCGGTGATTTCTCCTGAAGATGCTCATGACCTACAAGTTCATCATTCTTCGTTATTTTTCCTCTCCGGTGGATTCAATTCAAGCTTTGTTGATCATATTGCTTTCCTCGTTCTAAATGTTTTCTCACGCCGGTGCACTTCTTAATCATCCACCTCTTGCTATTCATGTTTATCTGGAGTGCTGAAGATATCACAAAAGATCCAGGTTTCTATTCGTAATCCTTTCAAGCTATTTCGAGGTCTTACCTTATTCAAGCCATTTAATTCAACTGATGCAATCTATCTTTTAAATCGTTCAACGGTGTTTCTTTTGAGTGGGCCCTAACCCACAGGTCTTTTCCCCAGGATCTTACCTGACTCTTTAAATTTTCCCGGAGCTTCTCAAATTCTTTCAAAGTTGACGTAAGAATGAATTATCATCAGTCATATGTCTTTCTCCAAGATCTTTCTAATTCTTTTCATTATTGATTCAACCTTTATATTCTTCATTATTCCGGAGTGTCTCAACAATTCATGGTGGTGTTTCTCGTCGTCATTCTCGGGCTTGTGAAGACCGAAGAGGAGTTCCTCTTAAATCCTTACCCGTTCTTCCAAAGGTTCATGGATCTAACTTCATGTCATCCTCATAATTGTTCTCGATTGTGAGAATTATTTTGACCCATCTAGAGAAATTCAAGAGTCTTTGCAGTTAGATTCTCCGGAGCCCATCATCTCAGAATTATTCATTCCAGCTTTCAGCTCTCTTTCCCCAATCTTACCGGTGCGTCATTCAAGTATTCTCTAATCAACTCGTGATCTATTCGTTCTCATGTATCTAAATTCCCTCAAGTATCTTCATTCGTTTTCCAATTCTTCCCAGTGAATTGTGCTTTTGCTACTTTCATGTTCAATTCTTATGGTGGTTCCTTCTAGAGTTCTCTTTCGTGGTTATCATATCAATTCATTCATTCTTCCCAAATCCTACCGGCGGATCGTTGAAGACTTTTCTCAAGTTTGTGCTATATCTCTCTTAATCCTTTCTACGATAATGAGTAGTATGCCAAATCCATTGTGTGGCATCAATTTAATTGATGAAGGATAAGCATAATGCAATTCTTATTCTTGTTTCTTCAATTAAATTCAAATCCTTATTCCGGAGGTTCATCAAAATTCTCGATTCCAAGTTGTCCATGTTTCTTTCCGGAGTTCCAGTTTTCTCGGTTATATCATCTCGAAGCTCCATCTAAATCATTGCAAGGCCCCATCTTGTTCTTTTCAACTTCCTTTCGTTTGATCATTCTTTTATTACCGAAGTTTTCATGAAGGCTCTACATGATGGTTCGTCAAGAATTCTTTTCATTCTTCAATTATTCTTCAAGATTTCTCTCGAAGCTATAATCCGCCAAGCTATACTCTGAAATAAACACGGTGCTCAACACATGTTTTGTTTTGAGGAGTTCAAGCATTCTTTATCTTGCATTTCGAAGTGCAATTCTTTCTACTTTGTCTTTTGAGGTGGTCTTATGTCATTTTGACAGTTTCCTTCATGTTTCATGATTGACAAGTTGTCGGAAATGAGATATTTAAACGCATCAATCTCTTCATTGGAGTTATATTTGGGTATATTTCACCTAAAGCCTTCCCTAAGGAATGTTGCTAATTATGGCGCTATTTAATGATCCAAGTTTCATCCTGCTCTCGCGGTGAAAGAAGTTTTTTTCCATCCCCTCGTTCCTTTCAGCTAATCAATCTTTTGGTATTGGAAGAACTTCACCTCAAGTTTTGGGATGTTTTAATAAGCCCACAACAAGTTTATTCTTTTGATTTTTCATTTCCCAACAACTCCGTCCAGTCCTCTATGGAAGTATGCTTTCAAATTCATTCGAGGTAGAAGATGTTTTTTTCTTCTTCGTTACTTTCAGTCCGTTCTATCTTTTGTTCCGGAGGCATTGTGATGTTGCACGCTTCGACCCATCATCCCATTTTTGTCAAAGATCATGTTCTTTCCTTTGCTTATACATTCAACCGAAGTGTCGTGTCCTGCATTCAAGTCCTCTTATCTTGTCAAGTTCATGTTCAATTCCTTCCATTTACAGTCGTACTGCTGTCCAAATTATATCATTCTTATTCCTTCTCTATCTTGTTTTAACCAGAGTGTTGTGTCTATCATTCCTCTTCTAACCGGAGTCTCATCCAAGTGCTTTCTTTTTGCCAAGTTCATATTCTATGCCTTCCATTTCCAACCGGAGTGTTGTCGTAATTGATCTTTATCGTTCCTTGTACATCTCGTTTCAACCGGAGTGATTGCATGTACTTCTTGTCCATTGCAACCTTTTCTCTTATGTCTTTCAACCTACAAGGTTCTCGTAATGTTCCTTGTTCCTCTTTTCTAACGGAGTGTTTTAAACTTTGTTCATCTTCGTTGTATTCTTTCTTTCAATTTTTCAACCTCTCAAGGTTCGTGGTTTCACTCGTTTGTCCAAGAAGCAACTTAGTTTTACCTCTTCTCTTCCTCTTCCGTTTTCTCTCCGGTGCCATCCTTAGTCTCGGGACGAGATCCTCTTGTAGTGGTGGAGTATTATGACGCCCCAAGACCGTTGCACCAGGTGTCTTCCAGTTATTTGCCGTCATTGCCATGTCTTTTGCTTGCGTGTTGCATCTTGCCATGTCATCATGTGCATTGCATCATCATGTTTTCAAAACTTGCATTCGTCCGGGTCTCCTAGTTCTTTCCGTTGTCCGTTCTGAGCCCAGACACACTTGCACGCGCCCGCGGCATGTCCGAAATAGTATTTTATAAGTGGCCAGAAAATGTTCTCGGAATGGGTTGAAAGTTAGCATGCGGTGTTGTTATGTGGTCAGTAGGCCGCTTGCCAAGTTTCATCGCATTCGGAGTTCGTTTGATGCCCCAACGGATAACTATAGCGGCAATATAGTCGGTCTTTACGTCGGACGTCTTCTGTCTCCGAAACTGCGGACGAGCCTCTCTTTCTATTCTCTCCTCTTGGCCCAAGGCCTTCTTTGCACAGCCCACTAGCCCCACCTAGGCCCGCTTGTCTTTGTCGACCTCTCTCAGACGCCCTCGTGTGCGAGTCTGAAACTTCCCTGAACCCGAATCGGGCTGTCGTTACTGATGGGTCCGTATCATCCCCAAACATCCCAAAAATGTCTCTGTTTTCTTATTTGAACTTCCCAAGCCTATTTTATCTCGACCGTATGATTTCGATCGGATGATCCAAACTCCACTTTTTCCTATATATATAGACCTTCTTGTCCATTTTTAGACCAAACCCTAGCCTAACCCCTAACCCTATCCCACAGCCGCCACCACCTTCCTCTTTGTTTTCCGTGCCGCCCAGTTGCCTCTTGCCACCTCGCAGCGCCAGATCCACCAGCCTCACCGCGATCCAATCCGTCGGATCAGAATCCAACGACAGCCAGCGGCCCCAGCCTCCCACACCTCCACCTCCCGCAGCGCTCGATCCGATCTGGATCGAGGCAACCGCCTCTTCCCGAGAGCCTCGCTCGACCCCGCGCGCCATCACCGTGCCGGTGAGCGCCACCGCTGGAGCTGCTCTGTTCCTCGCCCGAACCAACAGGCTGTCCTCATCGCTAAGGGAGTCCTGGACTAAGGGGTCCTCGGGCGTCCGACCTATTAGGCATGGGCCGGACTGATGGGCTGCGAAGATACAAAGACCGAAGACTCTACCTGTCTCCGGATGGGACTCTCCTTGGCATGGAAGGCAAGCTTGGCGACCAAATATGAAGATTCCTTCCTCTGTAACCGACCTTATGTAATCCTAGATCCCTCCTGTGTCTATATAAACCGGAGGGCTAGGTCCGTAGATAGATCCGCTTAATCATAGTCAAACAGGCTAGACTTTTAGTGTTTAGCCATTACGATCTCGTGGTAGATCAACTCTTGTAACCCTCATATTCATCAAGATCAATCAAGCAGGAAGTAGGGTATTACCTCCATAGAGAGGGCCCGAACCTGGGTAAACATTGTGTCCCCCGTCTCATGTTACCATCGACCTTAGACGCACAGTTCGGGACCCCCTACCCGAGATCCACCAGTTTTGACACCGACGTTGGTGCTTTCATTGAGAGTTCCGCTATGACGTCGAAAGATAGGATCGATGGCTCGCCTTGTTCTCAAGGACAACGGCACCTCCGGAGGAGCACTGGCCCCAGGCCAAACCCTCCGGCTGGGCGGCTTCATCATGACCGCCCGTTCGGCCGTTAAGCCGACGATGACTTCTCGGGTCATCGAAAATCCCCTCCATGTTGACTCCATATACTCCAAGCAGATGAATCTGGCGGAGCTGTCGTCTTTAAAAGAGCTCCTAGATCGCATCGCCTCCCTGGGGGTCGCCACAGACTATGATCGGATTGGGCTTAAACCCGACTAGAGAGAAATTAAAACTCCGCCGATCACCCATCAAATAGCGGTAGTAGAGGAGCAAGACGACACCTCTTCCTCTATATTGAGGATGAACTACGTTCGGATCTCCGAGCTTGAAGAGCCAGACACCTACCTGTAGAAAGACATGCCTTGTCATCCGAACATAGAATCGAACGACAAGCCCAAAAAATCAGTTGACATCCCGGAGCCCGAACTACTAAGTTCAGAAGTTCTTCAAACTCCGGATCCTAAATTGTCTCACAGATAGGATTTCAAACCACCCACCCACCCAGATATAAGCGCTCTCATGGGAATACGACAACAGTCTCAGGAAACGGTCCACTACTTCTGGGCCAGATTCCTCCTTGTCAAAGATAAGATTGAAGATTGCTGCGACAAAGACACGATCTCAGCGTTCGGCAACAATTGCACGGATGAAGGAATCCTCAACGCCATCAACCGTCATCGCATATCACGCTTCGCAGATTTGGCAACCATAGTATACAAGTACTACGCAATGGAAAGCGCCTGGAAAACTCAGGCAGCTCGCTGGGAACCGTCGGTTTCCACCCAACCCCTTGTTCAGGTGAAAAGGACGCACCCTCGTGGCACACTCGGCCCAATGCACTACAAAAAAATACACTTCCGTGATGATACGTGTTTGTCACAGTAGGTCGCTTTTTTGTCATGCATGTACATCCATGACAAATTTATGACAGAATCAAGATGGTCATACTTGTGCTGTCGTAGAAGTGTTCCATGACATTACCAAAATTATCATCACGGAAGTGTCCACTTCCATGACGATAAATCGCGCGTCACAGAAGTGCTTTCGTCAAGGGTGACCGACACGTGGCATCCACCGTAACGGAATGCCGTTAAGCTATCGGGTCGGGTTTTGGATCCGATAACCCGTTAACAGCCCCGACCAATGGGGATTTTCCACGTGTAAAATCATCATTTGCTAGAGGAAACACCTGTCGGCTCATCGTTGGGACAGATGTCATCCACTCATTGGACAAGAGGCTCCTATGATAGGTCGACACGTGGCACGGCCCAACAGTGGCCCATTCCGGTGAAAAAGGCCGGCCTAGTAAAAATTAGCAGGCCGGCCCATATAAGGCCTACTTGTGTCAGGTCCATTTAAGCCCACGGCCCATACGAGATGTGCCAATTTGGCCCGTTAAAGATTTGATACCATTGCAACCCATCATCAGTTCGAGCCCGTTAACAGCCCGCTATATATTTGGGCTCAATATCGGCCCGATGAGATTTCGGCCTGTTAACGGCCCATTTAATGGATGGGCCAATTTTCAGGATGTACATCTTTTGGCCTTTTAGCGACCCATTTAAATGTTGGGCTAATTTCCAGCCCGGTGTGTCTTTCAGCCTATTGACGGCCCATAAATCTGATGGTCCATTTGTAGTCGGACCTGAGTTTCGGCCTTTTAGCGGCCCATTTAAGTGTTGGGCCAATTTCTGGCCCGGTGTCACTTTCAGCCTATTGACGGCCCATAAATCAGTTGGGCCAATTGTAGTCGGACCTGAGTTTTGGCCTTTTAGCGACCCATTTAAGTGTTGGGCCAATTCCCGGCCCTGTGTGCCTTTCGGCCTGTTAACGGACCATAAATGAGTTGGGCCATTTGTAGTCGGACCTTAGTTTTGGCCTCTTAACGGCCCATGCCCTTCATGGTCCAATACCAACCCGGTTTCTCTTTCGGCCTGCTAAAGGCTCACAACATAGTTGGGCCGTTTACAATACGACCTGACTTTCGGCCTCTTAGCGGCCCATGCTCTTCATGGTCCAATACAAGCCCGCTGTCTCTTTCGGCCTGCTAAAGGCCTACAGTATAGTTGGGCCATATGTAGCCCAAACTTAGTAACGCATGTTAACGGCCCGTGAAATAAATTGGGGCCACCTGTTGCCCGCTTCGATGTCGGCCTGTTAACGACTCGGGAGGTAAGAGGGCCGACCATTAACTTTCGTCCTAGTAACGGCCCACTAACTTAATGGGCCCACTAAAGTTCGTTCATGTCTTTAGGCCAAATTAGATAATTTGAGCCCATTACGACGAGCAAAGGTACGACATACAGGCAATAACGTTGCACATCCATAATATATTACAGGAAATTACATCCACTAGGCAATCAAAGATTGATGCCAGTGCAAATAAATGAGCAGAACCTAACCATCTACAACGTCACAATCTGCAACCTCAGCACAGATGACGCCCATAAGCATGTGGGCAAGTTCTTGCTGCTTTGCCACACTGTCTCTGAAAACATTGATTAGTTGTTGTGTCGCATGACTCTGCACCTTTGATTCATCCACCATTTCCATCATTGCTTCAGCCATTAATTGGTTCACAAACATACATTTATTCCGTCGCATTCGAGACAGAGGATACTGAACAGATTCAGATGGCGATTTTGGTAGGCTTGTATTATTGATAGTGGAGAGTGTCTTGACCAGTGCATCATAACATAAATTAGGACGGGAACCAAACAGATTAATCATGAGTTATTGCCATATTACCTGGCCTAGATTTACTGGAAAGAAACAATGGGGTTGCCTTGCTGTTTTCAGAGTTTGTCTTCTTATCTTCAGCAGCCTGCACAAAATTAACACACTAGCATTGCTATCATTTGCCAAGTCAGATAATAGGAAAGCAACATTGACACAACGAACGTTTGGGCAACTAGCCTACACCAAATTAACACAATATGGCACAACTATCATCAGCCAGGTAAGGTAATACGAAAGCAACATTGACACAATGAATGAATGGGCAACCAGAGAAGCACTACAATTCAGTAATGTGCGTAATATGAGATAGCACATTCATGCAGCTCAGTACGCAAAACTACTAGGCAGTTTTCCTTACAAAAATCAACATTGGCGCCTTTAACATTTTGCTACAACTAATTTTAGATCAGATAAAGGTTAGATTCAGGCCGATTAACAGAATACATGCTGATGTAAAAATATAGTGATATACAACAGGTACTTACATCAGCACTGGAGCACAGAGAATTCCCGCAAGATATTTTCCTCGAATACGATCCCAATGGAGGAAGTCTTGTATCGTTTAACCTTATTTTCTAAAAGAGACAAGGGTAAGAAACATGTAGAAAATATGATCAGAATGCTATAAAATTTCATGATGCGAGGATACGCACACGCTTCTTAGAATGGAGTTGACATTCTTTTGCTGGACTGGAGCGGACTAGATCTTTGGCCACTGGAATCTTCTTATTATTAGTGGGAGTTGGATTTCTCTATGCTGGAGCAGTATCTATGAAAAATGGAGTTGGTTTATTATGTCCTAGTGTTTGGATCTTTTGCAAAGACCTGGTTTGTAACCCTTTAGATTCTAACATAGCCATCTTCCCCTTGCATGCCTTATATAGAAGAATGGTGATTCAGTTATAAAACATGCTACAGCAGAGATGGAATAGGTACTGAAGAATAGAAAGGCATGACATATTGACATGTATTCACTCCATCCGGAAATAAATGGATGGGTCTAGGCGTATTTCAGTTCTAGATACATCCAGTTTTATCCATTTCTGCGACATTTAATCCGGACGGAGGGAGTATGATGTAAGAGCTAGGGATATGACAGGACAACACAGTAAAAAAACACTGAAAAACCCACTGCAGAACCAAAGTATTCAAACCCACTAATATGAGATAGTACACTCATGCAACTCAGGATGCAAAACTACCAAGCAGTTTTCCTTGCAAAAATCAACATTGTGGCCTTTAATCATACATTTTGCTACAACTAAATTTAGATCAGATAAAGGTTGGATTCACGCCGATTAACAAAATACATGCTAATGTAAAAATATAGTGAGATACAATAGGTACTTACATCTACATTGGAGCACCGAGAATTCCTGCAAGAATCTTTCCTCATAAACGATACTATTGCAGAAAATCTTCTATCTGTTAAGCTTATTTTCTAAAAGAGAGATGGGTAAGAAAGATGTAGAAAATATGATCAGCATGCTATAAAATTTCATGATGCAAGGATACACACACACTTCTTAGAATTGAGTTGACATATTTTTTCTAGACTGGAGCGGACTAGTTCTTTGGCCACTGGAATCTGCTTATTATTAGTAGGAGTTGGGTTTCTCTGTGCTAGATCAGTATCTTTAAAAACTGAAGTTGGTTTATTATTTCCTGGCGTTTGGATCTTTTGCAAAGGCCTTATTTGTAACCCTTCAGATTCTAACATAGTCATCTTCCCCTTGCATGTCTTGTATAGAAGAATGGTGCTTTAATTATAAAACATGCGGCATCAGCGAGATGGAATAGGTACTGAAGAATAGAAAGGCATGACATATTGACATGTATTCCCTCCATCCAGAAAAAAATGGATGGGTCTAGGCATATTTCAGTTCTAGATACATCCTTTTTTATCCATTTCGGCAACATGTAATCCGGACGGAGGGAGTATGGTGTAAGAGCTAGGGATACGACAGGACAACACAGCAAAAAAACACTAGTTGAATGTAAAACTGTATGCTAGCGGAATACATACAGAAATAACTAAGGCAACATACACGTGTATGATTGGGAAAATAAGATGGCATTGCAACAGAGCACTAGAACAACACTTCAATGTAAAAAACATGGTATGGTAGACAGATGAAGTACATACTGATGAATAACAATGCATAAGATATTCAGAAGCATGATGTCCAAATTAAGCAGATGACATTGCGATAGAGTAGAATGACAGTACATAAATTTCAAAACATGTTATCACGAATGGAATAGGTACTGAAAAACAGGAAGGCATGACATATTTACATGCATGATCATCATGCTAAGCACATGGCATTGCAACAGAGTAGATACACTCCAGGACATTATATGCATGTTGTACCCATATCATAGGCCAAGTTAGAGAAAGGACCTTGTGGGGTGAAGAGGATTCATCATCTTTCTGCAAGTCTTCTGAAGAACTGCCTTTACATGTTCCATCATATTGGGTATCATTGACATCAAGTTTATTGGCCTTTACATTGCTCCGTGAGGTTCTTGTGGATATATCAGTGTGTGCAATTATATCTGACATGCATGGAAGACAACTAGTAGTTAGATTTATGTAATGAGTGCCTGTAGGAGACGAGATAAATAGTAGGACTGGGGTTAACTATCAGCAATAGGTCTCATAAACTAAAGGGAGAACACAGATGAAAGCTACAGAATATGTATCGTTTGTACTCGGGATTAACTAGATGGCACACAAAAGTATTAAAGAACAACATAGGAAATACTAGAAGTGGTATAATACTATAATCACCAGCCTGTGGGATAACATTGGCTGATGGATGATAACTTTGTAACAGTGTTACCTAAAGAACAAGTATCTTAGTTGAACTATGGAACAACGTGTCGGAGTAATTGGACACGGATACCCCGAAGACGGCAAGATGATATTTCAAGACATCGGGGCTAGCAAAGCCCCTCAGTCTGCCTGCTGGCTGCCGACTGCGCCAACCAGCCGGCTGCCGACTGCGCCAACCAGCCGGCTGCCGACTGCGCCAACCAGCCGGCTACCGACTGCAGCCCGACCCGACATCGACAAGACACCGACGAGACGGCCATACCGCAGACAAGACAACCGTACCGCGACGACATCATGTACAGTGTCACTTGTCCCTTGGCACTATTTATGAAGTGACCCAGGGGACAAGCATGACATGCACCATGCCTTACCCATGCCTACCCACATAGCTTACATAGTAAGCTAGCCCACACTATAAAAGGGGCACTCATCCATTCATCCAGGAGGATGGACTCCCACGGCCACAAGCCATGGCCATACAAGGCCGGCCACTAGCATGCCTCGAATAGGCATATACTAGATCAGATGCACTGGTCACTGATCCGAGATACAGCTCCAGGAGCACTTTGTACTGCCCGATGTACACCCCAGATAGATACACTCAGACATGCAGCAGTAGGAGTATTATCTCTACGGAGAGCTCCGAAGCTGGGTAAACCACCGCGTGCTACTCGCATACCCGCTCCCGGGCCTATCAGCAGCAGTCTTACCCACACACTAAGCCCTTGTGGCATCTGTCGACTCGCAAGCCCCCCGTGAGAAATACCACGACAGTTGGCACCCACCGTAGGGCGGTACTACTACTATGCTACCACGCTGCTGCTGGTTTCGCTGTCCGGGCGGGACCCTTTTTTCTTCATCGCCTCCGCCGCAGCGTCGCGCCGTCTCTCCGGTAGTGCTCGGGGGCTCGACTTCGACCCGCCCCCGGAGCGGCCGTGCGGGACGGCGTGCCCTCGCCATCGGCTTCGCCATCTTCGTCATCACCAACGCAGCGCCGGCCGTCCGTCCGCGCGCGCCGCATGCGGGGCCTAGCTTCGGTCGGCCATGATCGTCCCCTCGCCGCTCGCGTCTGCTTTCCTCCGCGCAGCGCCTTGCTCCGGCCTCCGTGGCTGCGCTCACTGCCTCCTCCACTCCCATGGCTCTTTTCCTGCCTCCACTGTGAGCTTGCCCGCCGCTTGCTGTAGCTGCATGCTCGCATCGCTGTAGGTGTCGCTGCCATGCAGCGTTTCGCTGTAGCCGCAGTTACGGCCACGCCTTGCTATCGCTCCTGTAAGTACACGCCTTCGTGCATGGCTAGCTAGCTAGCAAACCCAATGGATTAGGCTGCATGCATGCTAGCTAGCTAGCTTGCCCCGTGCAAGCGCCCGCGGGATGTTGCTACGTGCGCTGGCCGGACACATCTCGCCACCGGCTCCGCTTACTCCTCCCGCGCGCGCCAGCCCTGTGACGACTCCGTCGCTGCCGCGCCCGCTCGCCGGCCGGCCGCTCCGCCTCCACGCGCTCGCATCAGCCGCCTTCGCGCCTGGGCGCGCCGGCTCCAGTCGACTCCTCGCTCCGCCGGCTTCGCCCCGCGGCCAGCTTCCTCCGTATCCGCGCGCCCGCCTAGACCTGCTCCGGGTCTGGCCCCATCCGCCAGCCGGCCTTGCCGGCATCTCGTACGCGCCTCCGGCAGCCGGCTCCAATTGCCCGCAGCGCCGCGTTCGCGCCTTCCCAACGACCCGGCTGCGCTGGGCTGCCTCCGCCTCGTCGGTCCGCAGCTGGCTCCGCACGCCTCGCGCGCCCCTCGCCGGCTTCTGCTCCGAGCCACCTCCACCACTCGGCCTATGTCGGGCCGGCTCCGCATCGCCGCAGCGCCGAGTGCTGCCCAAGCCGCGCCTGCGGCTACGCACCTGTGGGACTCCTGCTGGCCCGCCGGCTATGCGCGCGCCCGGCCGGCTGGCTCCTGCATTGGCCGGCTCCCCTGCAACTCGGCCTGCCGGCTCCTCCGCACCCTGGCCTGCCGGCTTCGCCCTGGCCAGCTCCCCCGCTCCCCGGCCGGCTGGCTCCCGCGCTGGCCGGCTTCCGCCCGCTTCCCGGCCTGCCGGCTTCTGCCGTGACCCGGACGCCGGCTACTGCCGTCCTGCTCCTGCCGACTGCTCAGGGCAATGAAAGAAAAGAAAGAAAAGTCAAAGGGCCGACTGCAAAAGAAAAGAGGCCGGCTGGAAAAGAAGTGGCCGGGTGCCCACAGCCGGCTGCTCCCATCAAGTCGGCTGAAAAACAAGTGGCCGACTGCCCAAAAAAAAAGAAAGAGTCGGGCCGGCTAGAGAAAAGAAAAAGAAAGGCAAGATGAGAGGTCGGGTGCTCGGGGAAAATAAAAGAGGCCGAGTGCCCAATCCGGCTGAGAAGTGGCCGAGTGCACAAAAAAAAGAGAGAGAGAAAAGAAATGTGCGTCCGACCGTTGGCTACCTGGCCGGCTACAAAGAGCCCGACTGCTGTGTCGGGGTCCGCCCGCCCAGCCGTCTGAAGAAGAAAAAGAAGAAGACAAGGTAGTTGCCGGAAGATCCGGCCCGACTGCTCAGCAGTCGGCCCGAATCTCGGGGGCTACACCCAGCGGGTGCGCTGACGCGCCCCCGCGAGAAAGAAGACAAGGTAGTTGCCGGAAGATCCGGTCCGACTGCTCAGCAGTCGGCCCGAATCTCGAGGGCTACACCCAGTGGGTGCGCTGACGTGCCCCCGCGAGAGAAAAGACAAAGTAGTTGCCGGGAGATCCGGCCCGACTGCTCAGCAGTCGGCCCGAATCTCGGGGGCTACACCCAGCGGGTGCGCTGACGCGCCCCCGCGAAGATTGCAGACAAGAGAAAAATTCTGTCCGGCCGCCAGCAGCCGGCAGAAGAGGAAAAGAAGAAAAAGGGCGTTGCAAGACGCCTCGCCGCCTGGCCGGTCGAGCCTGACCGGCCGGGACCCCCCTTCGAGCACCCGGGGGCTCGAAGGCTGCACCCAGCGGGTGCGCCAACGCGCTCCGCGAGCGCCGAGTCGCGTCGGCTGTCTCTGACGACCGTGACTACACGAAAATCAATGTGAGCTCCTCGCCCGCATATTTTTGCATCACGCAAGCACGGATAACCCCGAGCGATGCTCGGGGAACTATCTCCGCATTTCATTACAGCTGCATCACTGTTTGCCCCGGCGCTAGCCAGAGTTGGCCCCGAGGCTGGCCGCTTGGCCTAAGACGTTAGTTCCCGCAGACGGCTTAGTACCGTGCGCGGTACCAAAGGCCCACTCTTAGTCACAGACCGCAGAGCGGCTGTCCGACTAGCAAGAGTGAACGCCGGAGGCCACCCAAGCGAAAAACGCCCGGGAAGAAAAACGTTCGGGCGACCCGGCCGTTTTCCTTTACAAGTATCTACTCGGTTGAATCTGCTCCTAGACTCTGAGTACTGTACACTCCACTTCGCGGCCCACTCTTAGCCACAGACCGCAGAGCGGCTTTTCGGCAAGCAAGAGCACAAGCCAAAAAGCGGAGGGAACATGAAAAAGATTAAGGGGGCTCGGACGAAACTGAGTCGACACCCTCCGCATAAAACTTGCAATACTAAAAGCAAGCATATGATATATTTGTGTGGACTAACTTTGTCCTTTTTTATGATCATTTCCATGAACATTTGCCAAAAATCTCCGCCCAACTTTGCCAAGTTGCCCGGAGGCTTGGGGGCTACTGTCGGAGTAATTGGACACGGATACCCCGATGATGGCAAGACGATATTTCAAGACATCGGGGCTAGCAAAGCTCCTCAGTCTGCCTGCCGGCTGCCGACTGCGCCAACCAGCTGGCTGCCGACTGCGCCAACCAGCCGGCTGCCGACTGCGCCAACCAGCCGGCTACCGACTGCAGCCCGACCCGACATCGACAAGACACCAATGAGACGGCCATACCGCGGACAAGACAACCGTACCGCGACGACATCATGTACAGTGTCACTTGTCCCCTAGCACTATTTATGAAGTGACCCAGGGGACAAGCATGACATGCACCATGCCTTACCCATGCCTACCCACATAGCTTACATAGTAAGCTAACCCACACTATAAAAGGGACACTCATCCATCCATCGAGGAGGATGGACTCCCACGGCCACAAGCCATGGCCATACATGGCCGGCCACTAGCATGCCTCGAATAGGCATATACTAGATCAGATGCACTGGTCACTGATCTGAGATACAGCTCCAGGAGCACTTTGTACTGCCCGATGTACACCCCAGATAGATACACTCAGACATGCAGCAGTAGGAGTATTATCTCTACGGAGAGCTCCAAAGCTGGGTAAACCACCGCGTGCTACTCGCATACCCGCTCCCGGGCCTATCAGCAGTAGTCTTACCCACACACTAAGCCCTTGTGGCATCTGTCGACTCGCAAGCCCCCCGTGAGAAATACCACGACACAACGTTAACTCCTGAACAAGACCCGTAAGAGATCAGCATGAATATACAGTGAAATGTGATGATCTATTTTCCATGCTTAGATGAATAACAAAGCCATAAATGTTGCACACAAGTAAGATGAGGGTACAACCTATCTGGCTGCCATCCATAGGAGTGAGTATCATGTGCTGACTTGTGGATGGCCCTGCAGTTGTTGTGGCTGTGCATGTCGGGCACGCGCATTCGATGCAGGGAACTGTTGAGTGGGGACTATAGCTCCCTTCTGGTCTATGCTTCCCTTGTTGGAGCCGCTCCGGCGCCATGAACAACGGCGGGGGTGAATCGGCTCTGGTACGGTTCACGCGGCCGTCGTCGAGGTAGCACCAGCAGCACGGAGTAAGAGGCACACGACCCAGTGCATGACGGCAAATGGACAGCGTCTCCGGCATTAGGGAGGAGGGCAGCTGTGAAATTCGTGCGGTGGGGGGCACCATGGAGGTGGGGCTGAGGTTTCGCGGCTCGGGAGAAGGGAGCTTCCCAGGGAGAAGGTGATTTGGCGCCCACGAGGTATGAATGGGGGTGGGCGGGGGAAATTGGGAGGGGAGTGGAACCATGTCTTACGGACGCATTTGTCTGAAATGTGAGGGGGAGTTACAGTTCCACCCTTGCCTATAGGCTTCTCGGCTTGGGTCTGTGTACTGAGGGTCGGGGATAGTAGAGTAACTTTGCTTCTCTGGGCGGGAGCGATTTCGGGCGATGTCGTGGGTTTGTCACGGCAGATGTCCTCGTGAAAGGACTTAGTTGTGGAGCCATTGCAACGGGTTAGCTTAAAGGGGTTAAACTGGACAAGGGGACACGGGACTTTATACTAGTTCGGCCCCTTCGATGAAGGTAAAAGCCTACGTCTAGTTGTGATTGGTATTGCTAGGGTTCGAAGGCCAGGGAGCGAATCCGCTTTGTCTGGCTTTCGAGTTGTTGTTGTCTGTCCCTAAACCGCGGCCGGGTCGTCCCTTTATATACATAGGTTGACGTCCGCCGGGCTACAGAGTCCCGAAGCCGGTTTATAAACGTATCCGGTTCGGCCTCTCTCTTTCTATCTTACTATACAAGTTACATGACTAGGCCGGTTTACATTTACATACTGTAACTCGCCTTTGGGCCCTTCGTAAAGCGCTAGCACCTTTACGTCTTCATGGGCTTCTAATCTTCAAGGAGTCAACCCGGATACATAAGGCCAGTTTAGCTCCAGTAGTAATATCCCCAACATTAGGCCCCAGATTGGTTTGAACTTGTTCATGTCAATCTTCCACACTTTAGAAAAAATCTTCTCTCTTGTCTTCATTTTTGATCTTGTAAACCGCCGTGACATCATACTGCAAAATTACGATAAATCGTCCTAACGTCATCCGTCCGTTGATATCGGAGATTTCCTTCATTTAATATATATCCAGTTATCGAGGTGACACCTTTATTAACTTATCCTTTTTTGGACTCCTCAATTCCCGCACTTGCCATTTTCACTTCGCCTTATAAATAGGACCGAGGGGTCATTTTCACTGTTCCCCCCTGTGCCTCTTTGCATCGTCTTCCTCACGCCGCTCAGCCTCTGGAACTCCGCCGCCACCGTTGACCGTCGTTTCTGCTCCGACCTCGGCCGCTGCATCGCCCTGAACGCACCAGAGAACTGCGATGCCCTTCGGCTTCCTCACTAGCTCCGGTAAGTTCTCTGCTTTTTTCACCATAGATCTGTTATAGGGTTTCGATATTCCTCGCGGTTCTTCCGAAGTTCATCAGTGCTATTCTTCCATGTTATTCCTTTAATAGATGGACACTTCATGCTTGATACATCTCTTACCGTAGCTTACCTACCATGATCATCACAACTCTTTATGTGCAAAGAACTGATCTGTGTGTCAAAAATTGCTTCAGTTCTGCACCCCTTCAAGATCCAATTATTTTTGCTTTTCTGTCTTATCTCTAGATCCGAAAGTTTTATACATCACTGTGAGATCTGTTTCTTCTCGCACCAATATAAGCGATTTGACATTGGATAAATAGTCTATGCCATTAGCCCTCTGATAAACTGGAAGAGCATGTCACCTTCATAATTACGCTCCGGTTCAATAGTGTCCGATCAATCCTGCGCTAGCATTACCTTCTTTCTCATTATACTAATCTCCGGGTTGTACCATTTATTATATCAGTACGTTTCTTACTCCCTTGTCTCTTGTGTATGATCATGCATAATTTATAAACCGGCCTTTCATTTTCAGTTTGTTCACTTTGCAATGGCCAAGCAATTCACTGCCTGCAACTGGGCTCGTTCCCGGGTTACTGAGGCTCAACTAGATGAGATGGTTAGCATCAGCTCTCTTCCTAAGAAAACGGAGATCAAATGGCGAGCCCCAGGAACTGAGAATCCTCCAACCCCAAGACAAGGCGAAGTGGTAATCTTTGTTGACCTTATAGGCCGTGGTTTCAAACCGCCAGGGTCAAAATTTTATCGAGATGTGCTTGCCAGCATCGAACTACATCCACAAGATATTGGTCCCAATTCAGTCTCCAACGTATGCAATTTCCAAGTCTTCTATGAAGCCTATTTACAGGAAGAACCAACTGCATAATTTTTCCGGGATTTCTTTCACTTAAACTGGCGCACAGAGTTTGTGAATGGCCCGAATACAGAGCTTGTCGGTGTTTCGATTCAAAAGCGGAAATAAGTGGAATTTCCTCATGCCAAACACCATAGCCACCCAAAGTAATGGAACCAAACATGGTTCTATTGCAGAGACACTTCGCCTGAAGATGAGAATCCCCTCCCCGGCTTCCGAGATCATAGATTATCCAATACTCACCCAATGCCACAACGCTTGAGCTCCTCAGAAAGGGTAAAATATGCTCCTCAAATCGCCAAGCTCCGGGCCTTTATGGCAAACGGTTTAACAGGTGTGGATTTTGTACGCTGTTGGATATCCTGGAGTATCTTGCCGCTAAGCCGGCGTCCCGGTTTAATGTGCGAATATACCGGTGAAGTTGACGATCCCCAACGCCACTGCAACATCCAATTATCTGAGGAAGAAGTTACTGAAGGTGTAAAGAAGATTCTGAATGAATCGGAACTGGTCTGTAGTCAAACCGTTCTGAGTCCCTTCTACACCAAGAACAAACCGCCTGCTGTAAGCATTACACTTCCTCTTCATCTCTAATATCTTTGACTTATACAAGCTGTAACCCTTCTTCTTTATATGTATAGGGTGATGACCCCTTCTAGAAACGGAAATCCATAGAGAAAGCGGCAAAGCCAACTGGAGACAAAGTGGCCAAGCCAACCCGCCCGAAGACCAAAGCCGTAAAACGGACGTCAAAGCGGAAGACGGCTGACCGGATTAATATGGAGCTTGATGATGATACTGATGACCCAGAAGCTGAGGTAGAACTTGACTCACTTGGCCCTCTTTTTATGCATCTTGTTAACAATGATCTTCCTCAGGAGGAGGCCGAAGTTAGTCAGGCTGCGGACGTAGAGGTAATTACCCTTTCCTCTGGTTCAGACTCTATACCAATACAAAAACCTCACCAAACAATCCGGAAAGTAAGCTTTTCTCATCCTCTTGCTCACTTGGATCCAACATTTATTTTGAAGACTCAACAGCATGAGGCTCGCCGGACAACTCGGCACAGTGGCCAACAGGTCACCTCTACCGGTTTACCTGTTACTCCGGTTCGGAAGCGTCTGTCTGAGGTCTCTCCTACTTCTGACCATTCTTACCCCAAGGCAGGTTATTTCAGACATCCTCTTAATCCGTCCGATTCAAATTATCAGGTGACACCTCCTTCCTCTTCTGGTGAATCGACAGCAACTCAACTCCCCCCTTTGAAAACTATGGCTGGGTCAGTTACGAAAAACCTTTCCTTTCAATGCGCCCTACATATTTTGAACAAGATGTTAACCCTTTTTATTCTGTTTGCAGGGCCAAAGCCAGACCCAGCAAGAAAGCTCGGGTCACCAATCCACCAGAAGACCCTGTTGCTGAAGAAGAAGAACCAAGAGTTGAATCGGAGCAAACAGGTGAACCGGAAGGCCTCCATCCTGAAATAACTTTTGATGATCCACCCCTTGACGGCCAACATACTGACGAACCCACAGATGCTTAGCCTGCCGCCCCTGATGCTGAACCGGCAGAACCAAACCGGGCTAATCCAATGAAAGACACTGAAATTCCATCATCATCCGCCCAAAATCCTGAAGGCCAAGGCGATGGCGTTATTATTACCGGAGCAGGCCACAGTTCTCCTGGTCATCCCATCATTTTGGCTCAGCATAGTGCCAAAGAAGAGAAAATTGCCAGGGATAAAGGTAAATGGAGCAGTGACTTATCAAACTATGCTCATCTTAACGTTGATGAGCTTCATTTCGGCTTCTTGAACCATCTGCACTCAAACCGGGAGTATGAAGCCGGTTTGGTGAATTTGATGAAAGAACGATATGAGGTAAATTCTTCTCCCTTGCACATTGATTTATAGCTGAAATACTATTCCAAGTAGCCCCCAAGAGCCATTTTATGATTGTCAATCATAAACTGGGTCTTTGAAACACTTTAAGCATCCCATCATTAATCCTTGCCAAGGCGTGTCTTCAATCATAGATAAAACTCATGTTTGAAAAATTAGATAACATTCTGTAGCATAGCCCCCCAAAGGCCGGTTTAACTTGGCAAGTTAATCCGGTTTTTATTCCACACTGCCAGTTTAGAACAAACGTACATTAGCCCCCAAGTGTCAAGGATAATGCTTGCATTGTTCTGGAGACTTGCATAGAAGGTAGTATTTGAGAGCAAATAAGCATTAGCCCCCAAGTATGAAGTGGATAACTTGTTATATGCTTTATACTTAGTGCCTATACATGTTGTTTTGTTGAAGAAGCCTTCAATGTTGTAGGCTGAACTGAGAAGCAAAGATGCCAAAAACTCTGACTTGCAAGAAAATGTGAAGTCGCAACAAGCCGAAGCTGCAAAAGCCAAAGAGGAACTGACCCAGCCCTGGCCGGAATGGAAAAATTGAAAGAATCCTTCAATCAAGATCGTGCTGCATGGGAAACCGAAAAAGCCGGTTTGACCAAAAGAGCCATAGATGCCGAGGAAGCCCTGAAACCGGTGGCTGAAGAACTAGCCGGTTTGAAGCGCCAAATCAACGCTATGACCTCTGCTATCTTTGGTAAGTATCTGCTTATGTATGTCGCATCAGTCAATGAATCTTAAAACTGACCACGATGTTGAAAAAAAATCTTTGGCAGGAACTCGGATCACTCATCTTGGTGCAGATATGCGGATGAAGCTCAAAGCGGCATACACATTGGTTGAGCACCTATACTCTGGATCTCAGCGAGCCATTAGTACAGCAGCTTATAACAAACTGGCGCCAATGTTGATTAAGGAAACCTTTGAGAAGCTGGGCATGTTACCAGCGCATATTGCCGAGTTGAAAAGAGCTGCTGCAAGAGTCGGAGCATTAACTGCCCTTATTCGAGCCAAGGCCTGGATTCCAGATCTTGAAGCGGAGGATATCATTAAAGGGTATCTAGGCGTGAAAGAAGACGGTTCAAACTTTGACAATGATGATCTTCGGCGGTTGACCAAACAGATGCGGCCAGCGGCCAACAAATTAGCTGAAGACACCGATTTGTCCCATTTTCAACCGTTTTATGATGCAGAAGGGAAAAGACAGCCGGCCGATATCCATGAAGTCGAAGAACTTGTGCCTCCGATTCATAAGCACACTTATGCCCGTGATATTAACCCTTCTGATCTTTTCCATGAAGAAGCAGTATTCCAAGCTTTAACCGGAATCGACTGGTCAACGGCTGATTTCCAGCGGCTGGGGCGGGATGAAGAAGTGCGTACACCAACTGATCCGCAACTGTCAAACCGTTGTGATGAAGAGTCCTAATCCGGTCGCCGGTTTATATGGCTACTGTGAAAAACAATGGCACTGTTGATCCGCTTTAAGGCTTCATGTAATAGGATAGCTGAAACTTTGTTTATCTGCCATGCCATCGAGCATGCTTCATAGCCCTTTGTGACAATCTGTGCCGCCCTTCAGGATATATTTTATGCATAGTCTATGATGAATTGCCTTCCTGGGTACAAAAAACTTAAAAGTGTCTAGCGGTTTAACGCTAAACATGTCATAATATCCAAGAAGTATATAGTACTTGAGCTGAATAATCAAGTGTTTGTACAAAAAAATAATGCACAGAACATACCTCATTGAGTGAGCAAACGTGTATACAGCAAAGGTGTTTAACACCAACCCAATATGTTTGATAATTTCATCTTCATAATGCTGGTCTATCTATTAAACCGGACTGGTACACCTACCGTATTTTCTTCATAACACTGGTGATTTAGTCAAACCATACCGGGTCAGTGACCACCGATTTATAACTGATCATGAGCCAACAGCTGGTGGTTGGAAATCAAGCCAGATCAAGGATGTCGGTTTATCAAAAAATACTTATGATTGTCAACAAACAAAATTCAAATAGGAAAATATGCGAGGCTTTTTACGAGCTGCCAGGCTCTAAATTGAGGCTTTTCATGGGCTGCCAGGCCTCTGAGTTAAACCATTTAACAAAGCCTTTTAAGATGGGCCTCCAATTAACCAATCACCATTTTAACTATGACAAGTTTAGGGTCTGTAAAAGATTGACTTGTCAAACGTTCGATGGGTCATGCCAGGATTACCTGGATAGGAGTGGCTTACTTGATGAAGGCAGGTTAACCCGGGGTTTTAGGTGAATACACCAGGCTTCCAAGCCTTGGCTTGATAGCCAATTATGAGGGTCCTTTCAAACTCTTTGTTGCTTTGCAAAAAAGAGCCCCCAAATAACTTTGTGAGCGATACTCAGCGTGTGCCTATGTTTGAGTTTGTACAGTGTACAATACTCTCTTTGGCTCCACAAATTTTTCCTTGTGTGGCTGAAATGCCTATCAACAGGTGTAGCTGTGGTTCAAACATGACCAAGCCCCCTAGTGATTTTGTTTATCTTTATGCAATTGCTAAATCCGGTTTAACATAGACTCCACTTTGCCCATTAACTTGTAAAAGCACACATATGATATAAGAAAGAACAGATACCCCGCTTATAATGGAGGCTTCGGTTTATTATATGGTATATACACTGTCATAAATATGTACAGGTGAAAAAGCCTATGGCTTCAAGTATAGTAAGGCCGAAGGAGAGGTATGTTCCATGGCCGCTTTGTCTCCTCCTCCGATTGATGTGAGTCTTCATGCTCTCGAACATCAATGAGGTAGTAGGATCCGTTGTGCAGATTTTTGCTGACCACAAAGGGTCCTTCCCAAGGGGGGATAACTTATGCATATCAGTCTGATCCTGGATGAGCCGGAGCACCAAATCACCTTCTTGAAAGGTTCTAGTTTTAACCCGAGGGCTGTGATAACGTCGAAGATCTTGTTGATAAATCGCCGAACGCGCTGCTGCAAGATCCCGCTCTTCATCCAACAGGTCCAGAGAATCCTGACGTGCCGTCTCATTATCAGCTTCAACATAAGCTGCCACACGGGGCGAATCGTGACGGATGTCACTAGGAAGAACCGCCTCTGCTCCATAAACCATGAAGAAAGGCGTGTAACCTGTAGACCTATTGGGTGTGGTGTTGATGCTCCATAATACAGAAGGTAGCTCCTCGACCCAACAACCCGGCGTCCGCTTTAAGGGAACCATAAGCCTTGGTTTGATACCCTGCAGAATTTCTTGACTTGCCCTTTCCGCTTGACCATTAGATTGGGGGTGAGCCACTGATGCTAGATCAAGCCGGATGTGCTCACGTTGACAGAATTCTTCCATCTCTCCTTTTGACAAGTTAGTGCCATTATCTGTTATAATGCTATGTGGAAAGCTAAACCGGAATATCACCTTTTTGATGAATTGAACCGCTGTGGCTGCATCACACTTGCTGACTGGCTCTGCCTCTACCCATTTAGTGAATTTATCAACTGCTACTAACAGATGGGTCTTCTTGTCCTTGGAGCGCTTGAAGGGTCCAACCATATCCAGCCCCCAAGTGGCAAACGGCCATGTAATTGGAATCATCCGCAACTCTTGAGCCGGAACGTGCGCACGGCGGGCAAACTTTTGACATCCATCACATCTTTTGACTAAATCCTCCGCATCGGCATGCGCCATCAACCAGTAAAAACCGTGGCGAAAAGCTTTAGCAACCAACGACTTTGAACCGATGTGATGACCGCAATCCCCTTCATGAATTTCTCGCAAAATCTCACAACCTTCTTGAGGAGAAACACATCGTTGAATCGCTCCTGAAACACTGTAATGATGTAACTCCCCGTTGAGTATGGTCATGGACTTGGAACGCTGGATTATCTATCGAGCCAACGTTTCCTCAGCTGGTAACTCGCCCCGGTTCATGTAATCTAGATATGGGATCGTCCAATCCGGTATGGCATGCAAAGCTGCCACCAATTGAGCCTCCGGATCAGGAACAGCCAAATCTTCTTAGGTTGGTTTGTTGACTGACGGATTGTGCAACACATCAAGAAAGACATTGGGCGGAACCAGTTTACGTTGGGAACCAAGACGACTTAAAGCATCTGCCGCTTCATTCTTCCACCTGTCTATATGGTCCACCTGATAACCTTTAAAGTGACCGGCCACTATGTCCACCTCTCGCCGATATGCAGCTATGAGTGGGTCCTTAGAATCCCATGTGCCAGACACTTGCTGAGCCACTAGATCTGAATCGCCGAAGCACTTAACCCGGCTCAAATTCATCTCTTTAGCCATCCAAAGACCGTGGAGTAAAGCCTCATATTCAGCTGCATTGTTTGTACAAGGGAACATCAAATGGAGGACATAACAAAACTTATCACCTCGTGGGGAAGTTAATATGACTCCAGCCCCCGAACCCTCTAGCTGTCTAGACCCATCAAAATGAATAGTCCAATATGTATTATCTGGTTTCTCCTCAGGTGCCTGTAACTCCGTCCAATCGTTGATGAAATCTACGAGTGCCTGGGACTTGATCGCCATGTGGGGTATATATCTGAGCCCGTGGGGTCCAAGCTCAATGGCCCACTTGGCAATCCGGCCAGTTGCCTCTCTGTTTTGAATGATGTCACCCAGAGGAGCTGAACTGACTACTGTGATAGGATGGCCCTGAAAATAGTGTTTGAGCTTCCGGCTTGCCATAAACACCCCATACACCAGTTTCTGCCAATGAGGATACCTCTGCTTTGACTCAATGAGCACCTCACTGATATAATAAACCGGCCGTTGAACCAGATACTCTTTGCCAGGCTCTTTGCGCTCTACCATAATGGCTACGCTGACAGCCCGGGCATTAGCAGCCACATATAATAATAAGGGCTCTTTATCGATCGGTGCTGCCAGCATGGGCGGTTCCACGAGCTGTTTCTTCAGATCTTCAAACGCCTTATCAGCTGCTTCACTCCAGACAAAGTTATCCGTTTTCTTGAGCATCTGATATAAGGGAATGACCTTCTCTCCAAGGCGGCTGATAAACCGGCTCAAGGCTGTAATCCGGCCGGCCAGATGTTGCACATCATTAATACACGCCGGTTTAGCCAAGGACGTAATCGCTGCAATCTTTTCCGGATTAGACTCAATGCCTCTGTTTGAAACCAGAAAGCCTAAGAGCTTGCCTGCCGGGACACCGAAAACACACTTCCTCGGATTGAGCATCATCTTGTAGACCCGGAGATTGTCAAAAGTTTCCCGTAGATCATCTATCAAAGTATCTTCCTTTCTAGATTTAACCATAATATCATCTACATACGCGTGGACATTGCACCCAATTTGCTTATGAAGGCAATTCTGAACACATCGCTGGTAAGTTGCCTGGGCACTCTTGAGTCCAAAGGGCATGGAAACATGGCAGAAGGCTCCAAAGGGAGTTATAAAGGCTATCTTCTCCTGGTCCTTAACTGCCATTTTGATCTGATGATAACCAGAGTAAGCATCCAAAAAACACAAACGGTCACAACCCGCCGTAGCATCAATTATCTGATCAATGCGAGGGAGAGCAAAGGGGTCTGCAGGGCAAGCCTTGTTTAAATCTATGTAGTCCACACACATGCGCCAAGTGCCTTTTTTCTTAAGAACCAGCACCGGATTGGCTAACCACTCTGGATGAAAAACTTCAACAATAAACCCAGCAGCCAACAAACGGGTGACCTCTTCACCTATAGCCTTGCGCCTTTCCTCGTTGAAGCGGCAGAGGAACTGTCGGACCGGTTTGAATTTTGGATCAATGTTGAGTGTGTGCTCAGCGAGTTCTCTCGGTACACCTGGCATGTCAGAAGGTTTCCATGCAAAGATGTCCCGATTCTCACGGATGAACTCGATGAGCGCGCTTTCCTATTTGGGATCCATGTTAGCGCTGATGCTGAACTGTTTGGATGAATCGCCAGGGACAAAGTCAACCATCTTAGTGTCTGTAGCTGATTTGAACTTCAATGTTGGATCATGTTCCGTGCTTGGCTTTTTTAAGGAGGTCATGCCTGCCGGATCAACTTGCTCCTTATAGAATGTTAACTCCTCCATGGCACAAACCGACTCAGCATAAGCCGCATCGCCTTCTTCACACTCCAAAGCAATCTTTCTACTTCCATGTACTGTGATAGTCCCCTTATGACCTAGCATTTTAAGCTGCAGGTAAACATAACATGGACTTGCCATAAACTTAGCATAAACCGGCCGCCCAAACAGAGCATGGTACGGACTTTTGATCTTCACCACCTCAAATGTCACTGTTTCTGACCTTGAATTGTAGTCATCTCCAAAAGCTACCTCCAAAGCTATCTTACCAACAGGATATGCAGACTTACCAGGCACCACACCATGAAATACCGTATTCGACGGTTTAAGATCCTTATCTGTCAACCCCATACGATGGAATGTATCATAATACAAAATATTGATACTACTTCCCCCATCCATGAGCACTTTAGTGAACTTGTATCCCCCAACTTGAGGGGCTACCACCAAGGCCAAATGACCTGGATTATCAACCCGGGGCGGGTGATCCTCTCTGCTCCACAAAATAGGTTGCTCCGACCAGCGTAAATACTGAGGTACTACCGGCTCAACAGAGTTGACTACCCTTTTGTGAAGCTTCTGATCACGTTTGCACAAACTAGTAGTGAAGACATGATATTGCCCGCTATTCAACTGTTTGGGATTGCTCTGATAACCCGACTGCTGCTGCTGCTGCTGACTCCCCTGATGGTTGTAACCTCCCTGGTTGCCTTGGTGTCCTTGATTGACGTGTCCAGTTTGATTGCCTGGAAACCCTGAACCGGAACCACCGCCTCCGTAACCCGGCCCGTGGAAACCTCCTCCTGAACCGCCAGGCGGGCCATTGTCATATTGGAACATATTGGAATTCTTGAAATCCCGCATGATATAACAATCTTTCTAGAGATGTGATGCCGGTTTCTCCTTTGATCCATGCTTTGGACAGGGCTGATTTAACAAACGCTCCAAATTGTTTCCTGGACCTCCACCCCTCTGGGACTGCTTGCCTTTACGGCGCTGGCCATTCTCCTGCGCGTTGGTATTTGCGACAAAGTCCAAACCACTGTCGGCCTTGCGCTTACCAGCATTTCCATGGCCTGCTGGATTGTGTTGCTGGCCTTTGGCATTGCCGGTCTTCTTACCCTTCTCCGGTTTGTCCTCCTCTGAATCCAGATCCTTGGTATTATCTGAATCGGCGTATTTAACCAAAGCAGCCATGAGTGTTGACATGTCATTGCAGTGACGTTTGAGCCTTCCCAACTTTTGTTTCAACGGTTTGAAACAGCAATTACCCTCTAACGTTAACACTGCGGTGTCTGCGTTGATACGATCTGACGAATGCAAAATCGCCGAGACCCGTTTGACCCAATGGGTCATGGACTCCCCTTCCTCTTGGACACAAGCAGCCAGATCTACAATTGACATCGGCTGCTTACACGTATCCTTGAAGTTCTAGATAAACTGGTGCTTCAATTCGGCCCATGATCCAATAGAGTTGGTCGGCAAGCTCTTCAACCAAGTGCGAGCTGTTCCTTCCAACATCATGGTGAAATATTTAGCACACACCGCCTCGTCCACATCTAACATCTCCATTGCCATCTCATAGCTCTCCACCCATGCCTCTGGCTGCAAATCGGCGGTATAATTTGGTACCTTACGAGGTCCCTTGAAATCCTTGGGTAGTCGCACATTACGCAAAGCAGGAGATAAACACGATACCCCTAAGGAACTGAACATCGCCCCTGGCTCCACGGAGGCAGTGGGGTGAACCGGAGTATGCTGTCATGCCTCGTGTCGAGCTGTCAACTCGGCCTCTCGATGTGCACGGCCATGATCCACAACATCTTGTGCATTAGCACCTCCCCCAGCCGGGTTGTTCCCTCGTGGCGAATTTCGGCGGCGTGCACTACTGGACACGGCCGATTCGTCTTCCACGTGTCTGCTATAACTCCGGCTTGGGCGGGGAGTGGAGTGAATCCTCTCACGGCTATGTGAATATGCTTGCTGTTGATTTAGTGTTGTCTGAAGGAGATCCCTGGCCCACCGTGCTTCCACTGCCACTGGTGACTCGCCGACGATTGGGAGGGCCGCCAGGCATGACGCAGCGGCCACAATGTTGTCCAATGGGTTGGAATAATGTCCGGGCGGCGTTGATGGTACAACGTTGTTCTGGCGAGGCAGGTCCATCGTGCGCGGCTGAACCGGCGCTCCTGCTCCCGGCGCCCCCGCCTGGTTGAGTGTGGGTTGGTTACCAGCTCCTGCGCCTGGCGTGTTGAAAAGATTATGCGGCTCATAAACCGACGGGAGACGTGACCGGTACCTTCTTCTCATGACTTCCTCTGAAGCATTCTGATCCAGTCTAATTCGGTAAGCCTGTGCTTCCAACTCGGCCCGCTCCGTAGCCATCCTGGCGTTCTCTGCTGCCAGGTCCACCTTGTCCTGGGCTATCTGATCTTTCACCTTTGCAATCTCCGCATCGTGCTGATCCCTGGCTGCTGTGTCTACCTCCGCGGACATCAATGTTTCCAGAGCGTCGAACAAATCAGATAAGACTTGGGCCGGAGGTGGCGCCAAGCTTCCTGACCCTGCTGGTGTGGCTGTTGTTGAACCGGAGAGCATCGCTGCGACGGTAGATGAATGAGGCGCCGATTGTGTGCCGGCCATGAAGATGGCGGCCCGGTTTGGTAGACCGGGGGAATCCGGAATACTGTTGCCCTCGGATCCTCCCTCAATCCGGCCGTCCTGCAACTAGTAAAGCGATTCGGTTTCTCCAAAAGACTCGTCATCAGAGCAGACTATGGTTTCTCCTTCGGACACCTGTCCGTCCTCATGCCCTGATCCATGGATGACACCTACGAAAACATGCCTTGCCTCGGGCTGAACCGGCGAAGGACTTGCACGCCGAGCCATTTCGATGATGTCGGTGCAGACGTCCGGCTCGGGGGCCGGTTCGCCAATCTTGCCGATGAAGATGTGAATCCCACCAAAGGGGACCCGGTACCCGTATTCGATTGAATCGTCCTCGGGACCCCATCCTGCGTTGTCAATGTAGAGCTTGCCGCGGCGACTCTTCGTCATCCGGCCCACAGCGTATCCCTTAAGTCCATCGAAGCTACCCTTCAAGAACTCGAAACCATCGTGCGATAGCCCCATGGTGGGCGCCAACTGTCGTGGGTTTGTCATGGCAGATGTCCTCGTGAAAGGACTTAGTTGTGGAGCCATCGCAACGGGTTAGCTTAAAGGGGTTAAACCGGACAAGGGGACATGGGAGTTTATACTAGTTCGGCCCCTTCGATGAAGGTAAAAGCCTACTTCTAGTTGTGATTGGTATTGCTAGGGTTCGAAGGCCAGGGAGCGAATCCGCTTTGTCTGGCTTTCGAGTTGTTGTTGTCTGTCCCTAAACCTCGGCCGGGTCATCCCTTTATATACATAGGTTGACACCCGCCGGGCTACAGAGTCCCGAAGCCGGTTTATAAATGTATCCGGTTCAGCCTCTCTCTTTCTATCTTACTATACAAGTTACATGACTAGGCCGGTTTACATTTACATACTGTAACTCGCCTTTGGGCCCTCTGTAAAGCGCTAGCATCTTTACTTCTTCATGGGCTTCTAATCTTCAAGGAGTCAACCCGGCTACATAAGGCCGGTTTAGCTCCAGTAGTAATATCCCCAATAGGCGAGAAGGGCGTGTTTTGAACTATAGTGGGCGCGAGCGATTTCGGGCGAGGAGAGCGTGTTTTGAAATAGTGGGCGCGAGCTATTTCGGGCAAGGAGAGCGTGTTTTGCCGACCATGGTTTATGAATTATTCGGCACATGTCATTTCGGCCAAGGAGAAGGCGGGCTTGGATGAAGTTACGAACCTACCCTCGATGTACAACGGGCTAATTGATGCGTGTCCCACATAGGACGGTAATTTCGCGTCTCCCATTTATTTGCTTGGGCGAATTCCACCGAGCAGAGAGGATGTTTAACGGTTCGTTCAAATTTTGGGAGAACGAGCATCCACGTCTACCTTACCAACTCGATTTGGATCAAATTTTGAAATATTAGCTTGCCACTTCTTTTTTAGATGGAGAGATGATGCTCGGGAGTAATGTGTTTTTACATGCTCGTTGCTAGCGATTTACTATATTACAAATAGCTGACCCACTCAAAAACGCGAATCAAACCCAAAATGAAATATCTCGATTCAATGAAATAGCTTGTTCAGTAGGTCAAAATAGTGAACTAAATCCAAAATTGAACACCTCAATCGAGTAGCATGTTGTATAGTATTATAGTACTCCATGAACATGTTGAAAGTCAAATTAATGAACTTGTTTGATATACGCATATATCCGTTCATGTGTGGATTGCAGACAACATGTTCTCCAATTTAAATATTTGAATGCAAGTTTATATCGAAACATGGTTTTTATCAGTCATGCATAAAACGCGACCTCCCCCTCTCCCGGACTCCTGTTCTCTCTCTCTCTCTCTCTCTCTCTCTCTCACCGACAATCTTCAATTCTGTCGCACGCATCTGACACAAAAACCTTGTTCATCCCTCTCCCTTTCTCTCCATCTCTCTCTCTCTCTTTGTGTGTGTGTGTGTGGGGGGGGGGGTCTTTCTAGTTCGCATGCATATATACACCATCTATAGGTCTCTCTCGCACACTATGTATGATACTCTAGCTAGTCCAAGCTAGATATCTTGGGTGCACTCATCATACGCACACAGATTCCTTGGCTCTTTGCCTGTAACTCTCTCACGCACCACTATGTCGTCTCAGAGCTCTTCCCCCCCTCTCTCAAACTCTCGATCCACCTGGGTCACACATACACATGCATATCTCACTCGCACTCGATAGGCCCATCTAAAACTCTATCTCTCCCCCTCGTTCTCTCTCCATCTCACATGCACAGACACACAATCTCATGCCCAGCTAGCCAAGTATGATGGTCTCTCACCCAATTGTAGGCACACGCAGTCCCCCCTATATGTATATGACTAGCTAATCTTAGTCTCCATCACAAACATGTGCATGGTCTATCTCAATTTCTCTCGGGGCATCTTTCTATCGCACACGCACTCCCTCGATCTCCCACCCATATAGTCCCCTCACGATCTCGACGTGATCTCTCTATCACAAACACACCCTCTCTCCCTCCTCATGCGTCCATGCCATCCATGTGTCCCTCTCAACCTTTGTTCCTTGTTGGACACACCTCTATTGGACATGTGCTACAGGGGTGTCTCTCTCCGTTGCAAACAATCACACACTAGCTATCTTCGTGTATCTCCTCGCCTCGCTTTTCCATCTAGGAGATGCATGCGTGATATGTTCGCATAAGAAACGAAAAACACACTCTCTCTAATTTATCGTTTGTTGTCACTTTCTCTTTCACACACATACTCTTTTTGCACACTTACTCATTCTCCTTCACACGCACTTGATCTGTCTTGACTGAGGCACTCTCCTCGGTCCTTAGCATATAGATTTACTAAAAAGTCAAACATCACAAAGTTTGACCAAGTACGTGGAGAAAAAGAATTACATCTAGTACGGCAAACATATGCCATTAGATTCACCATGAGATGTAGATTGGTATGATGTATCTTTGGTATTGTAGATATAAATAACATTTGCGTAAACCTGATCAAAGTTTCCAAAGTTTGACTTCTAAAAAATTGACATGCACTGCATTATCGAGCGGATGGAATATCTCTTTCCCCCTCTCAGCTATCTGACGCACCACTCAGCCTTATCGGGGCTCCTCAATCTCTCTCAAACTTTATTGGTCAGTTTGGTTCATGACCTGACCCTCATGCCTTGATGGCCGGTACTACCTGGTGTGGACGTATGATGTAAAATATTTCTGCCTGGCCAGGCTTGTGTGGTGCTGAAGCGTTTGGTTCATGCTTGGGCCAGGCAAAGCATCAACGTCCCATCAATCAATCCATGCATCAATTATTTAATGCTAATATCCATCCATTTTTCTGTTAGCCTTGTGGCCACATGACCAGGCACGACTAGGCGTTCGAAATCAGTCGCCTGGGCTAGGCTACTTGCAGTTTCTGGAGTTCAGCCAGGCTAATTAAAGTGCAAGGGAACCCAGGCCAGGCGGGCTTTCTTTTTCACAGGGTAGCAACCAAACAAGTGTGCATGAAATCCAGCCACAACCCCAGGCCAGGAAAAAGATGCTCAGGACGCAAGCCAAACTGGCCTTATATCTCCCTGGTTCACACATACACATGTCTCGCTCGCGCTATATATATAGACCCATCCAACACTCTCCGCCCTTGTTCTCTCTCCATGTGACATGCACCCCCCTAAGTACCATAATCCCTCAATCCATCATAGGCGCAAGCACTCCCCCTCCTAAGTATGATTATCTCTTACTAGCCAACAGGAACACACGTATTGTCTCCTTCCATCCATACGTCTATTTCGATATCTCTCGGGGCATCTTCTATCACACACACACACCTTGTCCCTCGATCTCCCACCCATGTAGTCCATCACGATCTCCAGGGGATCTCTCTATGACAAACATACACTCTCTCCTCCCCATGTCTGCATTTTCTCCGTACGTCTCTCTCGACCTCTCTTCCTTGTTTGTCAGACCCCTCTTGGCCACGTGCTAGGGGTCTTGCTCTCTCGGTTCCAAACAACCACACACTATCTCCTCACCTTGCCTCCGTTGTCGAAGATGCATGTGTGATATGTTTGCATAAGACACACACGCTTTTTTTGTACTTTTATCGTGTGTTGTCCATGTCTCTTTCACACACGCACACACACTTTTTTCACTCTCTCTCTCTCTCTCTTGTTAGGGACTCTGTCACGCCCATAAGCATATGGATGTTTTGAAAAGTCAAACCTCAGAAACGTTTGACCAGGTATATGTGGAGAAAAACATTTACATCTGGAACGATCATTAGATTCATCACAACATGTACTTACTTCATACTATCATTTATCTTTGGTATTGTAGATATAAGTAATTTCTTTATAAACTTGGTCAAAGTTTCAAAAGTTTGACTTAAAAAAATGTTGGAACTACATTATCGAACGGAGGGAGTAGCTCTTTCTCTCTCTCTCTGCTATCTCTCACGGGCCTCCCCTCTCACTCGAGCTCTCTATACCGACGGATTATACGCTCACTGTGTCAGCGTATAGCTCCATATATTGTTTAGTTGACCGGTCAACCAAACCACATGCTGCCTTGTCAGCTTGTGTTCTGTATCTTCGTGTGCTGGCCCATGTGGCAGTGGGTGAAAATAAGTAAACTAGAGGCCCATCTGACACGCGGTGAAGTAAACAAAGTTGAAACCACTCGGGGTAGCACCCCGCACGCTAGTAAATTGAGGGTGCATTGAGGACGAACTTCTTGCGTGCGAAGGACGCACTCGCGCACAATTCACCACTGCGCGGCGGCATGCATAGAAGAACGCACTCGCGCACACCCAGCACACAACACACACTAGCACACGTGTACACATCTAGGAGTAGAAGGCCGTGGAAAAATCTGGCGCGATGGCCGCTGCCGGAGCGGTCCACCCCCAATCTTGGTGTTTCGTGCAATGCACGGGCATCTACGCACGGGAAATTATGTCGAACAGGGCTAGTTGTAAGCAGGCTAGCTCTACAGCCATGATGATAGTGACTGCAAATGGTGAGGCTGACTATGGTATGCTGAACACGGCGCCTATACTCAGGTGTCATCTCCGGCGCAGGGTCTTGTCACTTCATTGTGAGGAGCATCACGTAATAATTTGACCAATGGGTAGTACAGTGCTAGTACTCCTACTACTACATTGGTGGTACTACTACTAGTACTAGTAGCACCACCGTCTGGATTTAGGAGTACTACCACGTCCACCGGCACCGAGGAACATCTCCAGGTAGTATTGCTTGAGGCCGCCAGGGCGAGGGGCCGCTTGGACGACAACTTCATCTCCTTCTTTGACGAGGTCCTCGTTGATTTCCTCGACAAGTTCACCGTCGTCAAGAAGCTTGCGGACGACTATGACGGAAGCCTCTAGCTGACGCGCCCAGGCTCTGCAATGCCCGCCACCCTCAGTGACCACTATGGTAACAACCTCTTCGATGCACTGGTGGCCCTGCGACTGCCCGCCATCGCGCCGGAGAATGTCCACCTCGAGGTCGTGCTCGCCGCGCAGCGCCTGGCGCAGCAAGACACCATCGACATAATCACCCACGTCTACGCGCAAATCATCCACAAGGACTACTACATGCAAGAGGAGGACGATAGGATGCTGGCCTTCTTGGAGCGCAGGGCAACATTGGACGGCACTGTTCAGAAGCACGTTGAGCTCGCCGCCAACGCCGCTGCTCCTCACACATCGGTTGGTGACCCGGCGCACTAGGGCGTGAGGATGTCGTTGGACATTGATGGATCCGTATGTACTTTTATCTTTCCGTCAAATCCATGTAGTAGTATATGATACTACAGTAATTATCTTACCTTTCGCATGAACTTCATAATTTTCGTACGTACTCCATGCATGAACGGTGCCAGAACCAAACTTCTCATTACTCTAGGCAAAATCGTTATTTTCTATCTATCGGTCGCGCCATGGAGCAGAACCAAATTTTACAAGTTACGAGTTCAAAAGGAAAAGCCTGCCGTGTTCGTGTCGCACCCCCACACGGTTGGTCCGGCACGCCGCTCAAGCGGGAATGCGTGCAGTGTTGCATTTTCACTTACAAGTGGGACCGCAGTTGAGCAAACCGACTATCGGCAAACCCCCACCCCGCCCACCGCATGATGGCTGAGAAAACAGGAGGGAGAAGAGATGGTTGTAGCACGGACTCCAAGAAAATTGGTGTCGGATGGGACTCGGTGTGGGTGGCGTGTCCCATACTGCTAGACGTGAATGCTACTGAGTTATGGCCCATGCCACCCCACTATATCGAGCCTATATCGAGGTATGTAGAACAAATTTCCTGCAGTCCGTGCTCAACCCTCCTCTATCTCTCTTCTCAGCCAGCCAGCGGATGCGCAGAGCCCATCGTCTGTTTGCTCACATGCGGCCCCACATGTCAGTGAAAACGCAAGAGGACCCACTGAACCTGCACATCTTTCACCTCGACGTGCTGGTGATGAAAAACAAATCCAATAAATATCTTCGGTGGCTGCTTTTGGAGTTACTCAAGAGTAGTAAGATTCTATTTACAGTTTAACCCAAGATGCACATCTCGTGGCTTCAACTACCACTCTATTTTCTTTCATGACATGACCTGGATGCTGGATGTCCCACGTGTCGGCAAAAGGAGGAAGAACCCGACCAAATCTTCGGTTCTGCTCTCGGATTAGACTAGTTGTGCTAACTTAAAATTTTTATTGTGTACTCCCTCCGTTCCAAAATACTTGACTTCCATTTGTCCAAAAATGGATGTACCTATATATTAAGACATGTCTAGATACATATATATTTTGACAAATAGAAGGCATGTATTGTGCAACGGAGGGAGTAGAATGGATGCAAGTTTTTGTATTGGGAAGAAGAGGACAACCATATATTGATAGATCGCAATTTAGTAGATGTTCTATCCCTTTTAGCTAGCACAGACGCAAGATCGAGCCTCCGCAGATCAACAATGAATGCATCGAGAAGGCACTAATCCAACTTACAGGAGTAGTAAAATGTATTCTTGTGGTTCTTGTTTTCTTTGGTCTTGATTTTCTAGTCAAAATTATCGTTGGAGTCCGTACAAAACGGAGGTGCGTTTGGGGTCATGCGTTGGAGTTGGCCTTACAAGTGGGACCGCAGTTATGGAAACCGACTATCAGCAAACCCCCACCTCGCCCGCCATGCGATGGCTGAAGAAAGAGAAACGACGAGGTTGAAGAGATTGCTCTAGCACGGACTCCAAGAAATAATATGGTGTCAGATGGATGTCGTGGTGGTGGCGTGTGCCATACTCCTGGAGGTGAATGCTTGTTCTGGCCCATGCCACCCTACTACTCCCTACTACTTACTCCTACTATATAGTACTAGTATCGAGGATTCGAGGTGCTGGTTACATACAACGAACACATTAACATATGGCTACAGTAAAAACAGCCGCCCGATGCGCGAAGCATCTGAAGCTAGTACAAATAGTGTACTACTATTGTTGATTGGCCTCATCCGATAACCTGTTGCAATGCACGTACAATTATGTATTCGGAAAATATTATTTTGCCTCGTCGCACCACTCACTCAGAGAACCGACTCGAAAGCCATTCATAAATTTAGTAAGTTTATCACACACATATCATTTTATTACATACAACAGGTCATCAACCCACATCGACAACGAGGATACATTATAAATACTATAGTTTTCACCACACAACAAATAACAAGCAATGAAATGAACTTCAACTCAACCATTCCTCGTCGTTGGAAACGCTTGCTTTGAACCACAAGTGATTCTCTGGGACGGGCCATCAATTGTCGATCTGGAAACCAACGCAGGACTGATCATCCAGGCTGAAGCGGCCTACTATATCCCTACCAGGGTAGGGAACCACACAAATGTCCAAGGTATAGACATAGTTGCTTCTTATAAATGTGTCAACAGCAGTTGGATCGCCTTTCACCATCATCGGATAGTTTTGTCCAAGGAAGAGCGAGTTTTCTCCAAGACTATCAATTCTGTACCAGGGAGAAGGAGTTGGCGCTAGCACACTAGTATCCATCCCGAATACCATGCAACAGGTGTTGGAATAGGTCCGGAGAGTGCGACCATGGGAGACACCTGCTTCCTTAGCAGTAACATCATCAGTGGGCTGTATACACACAAGAAGAGGTGATCCATCGGAATTAGTTGCTAGGCGCCACAGAGTATATGGGCGCTGCTCGTCCTCATGCTCGTGATCATCACCATCGTCATCTCCCCCTTGGTTATAAAAAATTTCAAGTATAGGTGGTGGGATGTTCACAGGACCTTGGAAACACAAGAAGAAGGTTAGTTAGTAAAGGGAAACTTGCTAACCCGCATGCATGTGGATGAAACAATTATAATTACGGTGGAAGACAAACTACCGAAACTATGATGATGCCATGCAAAAACAGTGCCACGAGTGGTGGCAGCAAACACAAGGCGCTCATATTAAATTGCATCACAGTACTCATCCGTGTACAGAAACTGATTTTTGAGCAATATCCATCAAGTGAAACCATCAAGGACGGCAACAAGCTTGTCGAAGATAGCAACAACATCATAGTTGCTGTAATTCCAAGAGCGTTTGGGAACTCGATAAATTGCTATCTTCCATAGAATACAGTCACCATGATCGTATTTGAACGTGCGTACATTACCGGTGTGCTCAACCTCTGGCAGTGTGCTGAGATTTTTGGAAGTGGAACCCGGTGACGAGTGTACACATTCACAAGTTCCCACTCGCAGTTGGACCTAATGTAAACAACCCAATCTCCATTTGCGCCCGCCCAAGCCTTGCCCTCAAGCGATGGCATCTTAACATCATACGTATCATTATCAAGCGGCATCAACTTGCATAGGGCGAGGCCTCCGTCATGCCGGCGCCAGTCATCATCAGGGTCACAGCGAAGAAGATAGGGGAGATCAAACCGCTCCTTGACTCTTCGGTTCTTTGTAATGATGTTATTAGTTGAGTCGAGAATGGGCTTGAACGAACCTGCCATGCTAGCTGAGGTGATGACGTCACACCAATCAACGAGTTCTTCCACCACATCATCTTTTAGATCGGGGCAAGAATAACGGGGTCGTTTCGGGCCTGTTCCCTCCATGGAGAAGACGATCGAACAATGGCAGAAGAAAGGGTGAAGGGCTGAAGGAAAATGGAGGAGGGAGAGGAAGAGCGTGTGACAACAGTTCCAAATCGAGAGGGAAAGGCGAAGAGTTGGTGGACGGTTGCGAGTTTGCCACGGTTCACGAAGAGGCGCCCCGGCCTACACGTCCGTTCGGAAATACTCCTACTACTCGCCGTCGTCTCACTGATATGTTGGAACGGGACCACATGTCAACGAAACATGGTGTGTAATTTCTCATGCAAAATGCGATCTGGCCGCGTTGGCCCGAGGTGCCGCATTAGTTATCGACCTTTATTTTTTTAATGGCGTGCCGACCAGTTTTGAAGCACGACTAACTGGTACTGTACGCAGAGAAAATATAAACTACTCTACCACTACTCCACCTCCAGTACTAGTAGTATAAAAAAGATATATAGGCTGGAGCTTGAGCGCTTTCTTGCTAAGGGCTGCCCACTTGCTTCTCACACTACCACCCTCTCTCCAGATCTAAAAAATACGGCCCCTCTCTCCCTCCTCACCGGTGGTCACATATCCGCCGGGGAAGAAAAGGACAGGCAGCGTTGACGCACTCGTCGTCGGCGAGCGAGGTCACGCACTGACGACAAGGCCGTCCTCTCAGACCTAGCGCCCGCGCGGGATGGCCTCCGTACCCAAGCTCGCTGCCGTAGTGTGTGCGGAGGACGACGACCACGAGGGAAGCCACTTCCCGCCGACCCTTAGGTATGCTACCTCTTTTCAAACCATAACCTTGTTCTATTGCCCCATCTGCCACGTTGTTGCATGTGGATCTTTTTCCACTCCACCATCTTCCAATTTGCTATCCTCTGCTCTGCTAGCCACGCAGACGAAAACCATAATTTGCACTATTAAAGGAAACCCTACTTCATGCAGACTAATCCATGTCTAGGTTGAATAAGGAAAGGAAGGGAGACTGTATTGTCCAAGAGAGTAGGCATCGAACCCGCATCTAGGTTGAAAAGGGGAAAATCAGTAGCTAAGGAACGAGTCTCGTGTCTCTTGGTTGAAGAAGGGTAGAAAGGCATGACAACGCAATAGAGAATGACCAGGTCGATCGGTTTGTTGTCCTCGCATAGGAAAAAGGTGGCTAAAGAGAGCAAAAATGGGACGTAATCCACATATGCTGCCTGGATATTTGTTGCTCTAGGCAACCATACCTCCCTCACCACTCTGCGTCCGTGGAGGTACATAGTACTGGTGCGCCCACTGTCCGAATGGGCCTCCCATGCTCTTATTGCCACTTTTTTTGCTGTTAGTATAACGCGAGCAGTCAAGTCAAGCAATGCTACTACTAAAGTGATGCCACATTTAACTAATGCCGCTCTTAGTCTAATGCCACCGATAAATTTAAGCAATGCCATTTAATGTCACTAGATTATTTCAGGGTTAGCTGTTGTTTGTGGATGTATTAAAGATTTTTCAGCTAAGGCATTCTAATGCTGTTGCACAGCTAGTATACCAACGATGAAACTTGTTACTACCTTCAGATTTTTGCACTGTTAATGCTTATAGATTACATACATCACTTTCATGAGATAAGTTATTTTTTTGTACAGTGTCACCAAAATGCCAAGGCGCTGATGTCATTTTATTTTGGTTAAACTGCACAGACAATTATGAAGACAAGAGGAAAGGTCAAGAGTGGGCACCTCCTCCTCCGACTGTTCTCTTGATTCGTTCGGTCAAGTTTTTATGTTTGATCGATTATCAAGATTGGGATAGCAATTTTTAAGGTCCCCCCGAGTTCGAAATGATATTTACCTTGGAGGTACATGGTTTGCAATTTTTTATACTATAATTAGTTAATAATGCTAGTTACCTTCAGACTTTTGTGTTTGGTTTAATGCTCATGCAGAGCTAGTATACCAATGCTGAAACTTGTTACCTTTACATTTTGTAGTGTTAATTCTTATAGAAACATTCCAGTGCTAGAGTTTATTGAAATCTGTTCAGTAAAACCATTGTACTGTACCCTGTAATAAACTAACTAATCTACTGTTGCACTAGCCACTGGATTAGTGTATATTTGTAGTATTCGAATGGTGTTGCATTAGCGTATGGACATAAATAAAGTGTGGCAAGCTTTCCCAGATATGTGCTCAAGAAAACTACTACCTTTTTTTCTAAATACAAGACTTTGGGTACTTTAAATTGAATCGCGAAAATGTCTTATATTAAGGAACAAAGTGTGTAGAGTTCACTCAAATTATCCCGGTAAAGCTAGTCACACCTTTGTTAAAATTAATGTTCATTATGTTAGCGAAGGAGGTCTGTATGATTGTCTCTAATGCCTGTCAACTACATACCTGAAATCATGATGTAATGTTAAGTCATTTCCTTTTGTACAGTGTCACTGAATTGTCAAGGCGGTGATGGCATTTTATTTTAGTAGAACTGCACAAAATTTGCTTAAAAGAAGAGGAACGGCCAGGAATGGCTTAGTTTTTCAGAAAAAACTATGTATGCCTTCCTAACATCAGCTGCTGTTGCTTTATTTATTCCTTCAAACAATCTATGCTTCAACTAGTGCCACTTTTAGAGTAATCACACTTTCAAAATCTATGCAAACAGGGATGCTCGATTTTAGTGGAACTGCACAAAAAGTCCAACTGGTTCAACATTAGGAGCATGTTTTTTTCCAAACCTTTATATCCAATTGGTGGCACTATGAGCTATTCATTATGAAGGCACATGGTTTGCTACTATCTTTCTACTCTTTTGTACTGTCATTAGATAGTAATACTAGTGGTTTGCATGTGAATTTATTGGCATGGTGGACCTACATTGGAGGTGCAGGACAGGATTCAATGATTGGATGCTCAATTTCGGTTGTATTGATTTCACCTCTTCCATCACTGCGAACATGGATATCCTTGGTCTGATGAAGAATAGGCGCTATATTTCTGCTCTGAACCAACAAATCAATTCAGCATGAAATTGTCCAGGGCAAAACATAACTATATCAGATTGTCCAGTGCAGAACATGACAGATGCTAAGCGGAAGAGACATGTTTAAACCGAAAATACAAGGTGTGGTATATGTTTACTAGCTGCTTGATATTTGTGCAGACAGAGATGTCTGCCCGTTGCTATTTGGCAAACAAACAAAGTGTCCGCAATTTTGGTTGAACTGCACAAGAGAATAGTATAGTCACTGCATGCAGTGCCATTTGAAAATAGACACAGAAAGATTGGATAGTCACTTCATGGACTGCAAAAAAGTAGTACTGTACTATTTATTGGCCAACACTAGGTGCTTCATTGCTTTGGTCTGATTATACAATGGGCATCATTTTGCCTAAGTTAAAGTTTGTATTCCGAAAATAGTCTTGCGGTGTGATCGAGAGAAGACCAAATCATATTGCAGTGGATGTTCCTCCATCATTTGTGGTTCATTCTCATGGTTCCAGCTGTTGGTGAAACCACTTACGTTTGCAAGAGGAATTGTAGACTTCACAAACAAATTTGTCTTTCAGTCTGTACTGAATGTTGGCGAAGAGAAGCATTCATGTTAGTAGGAAGAACAAATGTTTTCTAGATCTCTGCTTTTGGAGTTACATATTTGTATATGATCTGTTATTGTATATCTTAATATTTTTGTTGTTGATTTGTTATTGTATATCTTAATATTTTTGTATATAAACTTGGTCAAAGTTTGTAAAGCTTGACTTTGACCAAAGCTAATATGCGAACTAAATAAAAACAGAGGGAGTACCTCCTTTCCGGTTTGCAGGGCTTAATTCAAACCTCTCACCAACCAAGGTACTCCCTCCATCCGGGATTTATTAGTCCCGTGAGCAAAGCAGTAAGACCAAGGCATGGCAATAATTAACGACATGTAGAAGTTTAAGCCTAATTAATTACAGCGATTTAAGTGGCTGCATGCGTGCCCTCGGCTGCGACTCGTTGCATGCTACCTCGCGTATTGCCAGCGAGCGATTCTGAGTGCCTGCATGCAGCCGACCGTAATTAAGGTAGCTAACTGATGCGAAAAAAGATACGCTTTAAATCCGTGGAATCATTATTGACAAGGAGGGAGATGATTCGAATGCACTCGTTTGACCGCCATGCCGGCGTGTGACCTAGACGGGACGGGACGACACAGTCATAATTTTAGTTTCTCTAGTTTTCCACGGCAAGCTGGCATGCTAAGCCATTATGCATTGAATTCCGATGACCGTCGCGCTACCTTCCACCTATAAGTATTGTTTCCCGGCCTTCTCAGGTGCCACCGTGACCCAACTCACCATATCCTCATAAGCCCCCACCGGCCCAACGTCACTCGCCACGTCCACCATGCCCCCGCCCGTCCGCGGTAGGCGATGCCGGAGGCGGTCACCGCCGGAACTAGTGTTTGGGTTTTCACCGAAAGGCAGACGGAGGGAGGAGGCATTCTATCTGTCTTTAGATGGCAATGCGAAGATCGAGGAGTTGTTGGAGCGCGACCGCATGGCGGAGGAGCAGGAGTTGTTGGAGCGCGACCGCCTGGCGGAGGAGCAGCGTATCACCGATTTGCGCCGCCAGCGGGACATGGAGCAGCAGCGCACCGACGCTCTGAGTCGCGAGCAGAGTGCCCGCAACTGGGCCGACTACGTGGAGGCCAGCGCCCGGCAAATAGCCCTGGAGGCTGTCGGGCATGCACGCGTTCGCGACGCTGATTTTTACTACCAGCTCGTCAAGTGGGTTTCCTGCTTGGAAGCCGAAGCTTCGGTGGACCACGCCGGCATGGAAAGGGCCAACGCGCGCGAGCAACGCACCCTATCGCACCTCTGGCAAGTCCGAGGCGAGGCGGCGGACGCCGGTGCCGGCGTTTAGCATGGACAGCAGATGGCGGCCAACATCGTCTAGTTAGCTAAGAGTAAGTTAGTACTTGTACGCTACTAGAGTGTTAGTGGGAGCAGATAGTTAACTTGGCTATGATGGTTGTCAACGTGGAAGTTCAGTACTCTATATGTGGATCAGGCCTGTTACTTTGGTCTGAATGTTGAACTTTCCGTTTGAACGTATGGAATGGGCTGTTATTTTTTTAAATGGGTTGTATTTGTCCTCCATGGTTTAGAGGCTGACTTGTGGGCCTAGCAAGTTGACGCGTACACAATCAGGAGATGATTGTACGTGGAAAGGATGACAGCAGGGACCCGCCAAGGTCATGGCAGTACGCAAGCAAGTGCCTCCCTATTTCAAGCCAATAAAAAATGGCTCCTCCTAGTGGATTTCTGACATCTGGGTCCCATGCCATTGTCAACGTAGTCAATAAACGAGAGAATTGCACAACGAGCGACTGACACCAGGGACCCAGCAGCTCACCCAATTATTTTTGTTTTGGGATAATTTGTTAAATGCCCCTCCAAATCTGGTGTATCCGAGAAATGCCACTGCAATTTCCAAACTTTGAAAAATGCCATTTCATGCCATTTCTAGTGGCATTTTTCGAAGTCTGGAGTGGCATTTTTCAAAGTTTGCAAACTGCAGTGCCGTTTTTCAAAGTTTGCAAAAATTGCAGTGGCATTTTTCAAAGTTTGGAAATTGCAGTGGCATTTTTATGAATCGCCATAATTGGAGTGGCATTTATCTAATTTGTTTTTGAGACGGAAGCAGGGTGTCAACTGGGCTGTGCGGGACACTCTGGCATGTCTAGACAGCCTTTTCTTTTATGTTTACCACAGACCAGCCCAGTAGTTTTTTTTGTTTCTGAAAATGCCTAGCCCAGTTCTTTTGTGATTTGTCAAGTAAGTCGCTTTATCAGGCCTGTTGGGCTGCAAATCTTTCAAGACGAGGAGAGCTTCATTCGACTGGCCGAGAAAATGGCCTATCAGTAATGAGAAATGGGCTATACATTTTTAAAACACATCAAACCGGCAATTATTTTCAAATATCTTTTTTCATTTTGATATTTTAAATAGCATTGATTTTTATGCGTGGACAATTTATTGGATTTTATATTGATATACATTTATTTTAAAAATCAGTCTGAATGTGACTCGAAATTTTGGGATTAAAAACAGTTCAGACCGCACCAACATATGCAAAATTTCGTATAATTTTTTAACCGTGGCCACAATATGGGCTGTAATGCTAACATAAAGAATATGGGCTCCAAAAAACCCATAAGAATTAGCAAATGGGCTGTAAATTATTTGAAATAATGGCAGATGGGCTGTATGTTGTTTTCCACAGATTTGAGGCTTTCGACAGATGGCCCATATACTGTTGGATGTCCATCCAACGGCCGTCGTGCTTCTTCAATCTCTGCTCTTCCTGCTCCAGCCGCTCAAACAAGCACCGGTGGGACTGCCTGCTCCCTCCTCCCCGCGGCCGGCTGTGCTGCCGCGCAGGCCTCACCGCCCCACCGTACTCCCATCGCTAGCCCAGCCATCCCTCTACTCACCCACACCTGCTGTTATTCCCCGGCGACGGCAGACGAACCAGTAAACCCTCGTACAATCGTACTCCCCTGCACGTGGGAAACAAAAACAACGACTGAATCTTCCCTGCCTCTGTGTCGTTCCCTTCCTAGGCCTCACCGTCGTCCACCGCCCTGGTGCTCTCGGCGTGGCGTGGTCAGCGTGGTCATCTGAAGTGGACTGTACGTGGAGAGGCTGACATCTGGGTCCACGGCCGCACGCAAGGAAATGCCTCCTTATTACGCGCAGAATAATGATTTCCTCCACCTGACATCCGGGACCCACCGAAACGGCCTCTGTATTTCGCGAAAAAACGTTACCGCCGCTGATAGCTCGGACCCATGAGCTATATCTTCGCACGCAAGGAAGTGCCTCCTTATTACGCACAAAAAAATGAATACTCCCCCTGCTAGCTGGGACCCAGTATAGTGGGCCTACTAAGTTGACGGGGACAAAGGGCTTTGTCAACTTAGTCAATATGCACGATTCTAGCTCGACTGACCGTACGATGTCCATCCAATGGTCGTAGTGCTTCTTCAACCTCTGGTCTTCTTGCTCCAGCCTCCCAAAGCAGCGCCGGTCGTGCCACCTGCTCCTGCTTCCCGTGGCCGGCTGTGCTGCCGCGGAGGCCTCACCGCCCCCATACTACTCCCACCGCTGGCCAGGCCATCCCTCCACTCCACTCACCCACACCCCCTGTTATTCTGCGGCGACGTCAGCGCAGCCGAACCAGTGAACCCTCGTACTCCTCTCCGTGTGGGTATCCACTGCCGCGTCTTCCCCGGCTCCGCGTCGTCCCCTTCCTAGGCCTTGCCGTCGTCCACCGGCGTGGTGTTGTCGGCGCGGCGTGTTCAATGTGGTCAAAGACCGAATTCCATCGGAAGAATACTGTACGTGGAGAGGCTGACAGCTGGGTCCACGGCAGCCGCAAGGAAGTGCCTCCTTATTACACGGAAAATAATTATTCCTCCACCTGACAGCAGGGACCCACCGGACGCCCACCAGTATATCACGAAAAAAATGTTTGCCCCTGACTGCTGGGACCCACTCGATGGGCCACCGTATTTACGTTCCCCCTGCTGTCAGCTCGGACCCACCGGAAGTGCCTCCTTATTACGCACAAAAAAATGAATACCCCCCGCTAGCTGGGACCCACCTTGGTGAGAGGCTGAGTTGTGGGCCTACTAAGTTGACGGGGACGGATGGCTTTGTCAACTTAGTCAATATGCACAATTCTAGCTCTAGTGACCGTACAATGTCCATCCAACGGCCGTAGTGCTTCTTCAACCTCTGGTCTTCTTGCTCCAACGGCCCAAGCCAGCGCCGGTCGTGCCTCGTGCTCCTGCCTCCCGTGGCCGGCTGCGATGCGGCAAAGGCCTCACCGCCCCTACTACTCCCACCGCTGGCTAGGCCATCCCTCTACTCACCCACACCCCCTGTTATTCTGCAGCGACGGTAGCCTCACACCGCAGCGAACCAGTGAACCCTCGTACTCCTCTACGCGTGGGCATCCACTGCCGCGTCTTCCCCGGCTCCATGTCATCCCCTTCCTAGGCCTCGCCGTTGTCCACCGCCCTAGTGCTCTCGGCGCGGCATGGTCAACGTGGTCAAGGAACGGCTTCCATCGGACGTGGACTGTACGTGGAGAGGCTGACAGCTGGGTCCATGGCCGCAGCAAGGAAGTGCCTCCTTATTACGTGCAAAATAATTATTCCTCCACCTGACAGCAGGGACCCACCGGACAGGCCACCGTATTTTGCCCCCCTGACTGCTGGGACCCACCAGCTACATCTTCGCACGCAAGGAAGTGCCTGATAGTCGGGACCCACCTGGTCGAAGCGTACGTAGCGTTGTCATTCTGGTCGCGAACGTGTACGTACATATATACTGGTGGATGTAGAGGCGCGCACGTGTCGTAGTAGAGGCGGCCAGGGTGCAAGAAAGAAAATACGGCCACGTATGTGTACATACGGGCGGGTCTCGAACGCCTACTCGCGCATACATACGGCGAGGGCTCGTGTACATGGCTGGGTCGGAACAGAGAAACAGCGTCGTTGTCATGTTCATGGGGAGGCAACGAAATGCGTCGTGTTCATCGGGAGGGCTTGGACGGAATAGGCGATGGAAATGAGGCCTAGCGTACCGCAGAAAGGAGGAAACGGCCTTGTGTTCGACCGACCACGTTCGAAATGGGATCCTGTTCATCGGGAGGGGTCTGGCGTATCACAAAACGGAGGAAACGTACCTCCTACGGTCGAAATAGGGGTCCTGTTGATCGGGAGGGGTGTGGCGTACCGCAAAACGGAGGAAACGTACCTCATACGGTTGAAACGGGGGTCCTGTTGATCGGGAGGGCTGTGGCGTACCGCAAAACGGACGAAACGGACTTGTGTTGGAGCGCTACGGTCGAAACGGGGGTCCTGTTGATCGGGAGGGGTGTGGCGTACCGCAAAACGGGACTCCATGGGATACTGTTCATCTCCAACGTCGACCCCTTCCAGCCTCCACGATCTACTGTTCATCCACCATCGACCTCCTCCAGCCTCCACCTACGACTGTTCATCCACGGGCTCCTGTTCATCCAGCCTCCACCGCGCGCTACTGCACCGGCTACTATTCAACCAGCCCTCTCCATGGGCTCCTGTTCAACCACCCCTCCACAGGCTACTGTTCATCCTGCCCTCCACCGTCTACTGTTCATCCAGCCCTCCACGGGGTGGTCCTGCTCATCCAGCCCTCCACGGGGTCCTATTCATCCAGCCCCAACCGGCTTGATCGATCGGGCTCCTGTTCATCCAGAGGCAACACCACGGGGTCCTGTTCATCTACCCCCACCGGGAACTGTTCATCCAAACCCCCCCCCCCCGCAACGCTCACTGTTCATCCAGAGGCAGCATCGATCGGCTTCAGTTAGCAGCAGTAGCGAAGGAATCGCTCAATCGGGTTTAGTTAACAGCCATCGATCGATCGTTCGGGTTCAGTAACGCGTAGCCTGCAGTGCAATTGCTCGGGTTCAGTTACAGCCCAACGCCTCGCTCAGGTTCAGTTAGAGACAACGCCTCGCACACACGCGCGTACGTGTACGAGAGAAACGCGCATCGCTCGGCCCCCGACCTCCCACCGTAACCGGGAACTCCCCGAAATTTTCCTCGCCCTCGCTTCTACCACGGTTTTTTCCGTCATGGACGGCCCAAAGAATGTCATGCAGCTGCGTCTCCGGCCCGCCCAGGACGAAAAGCCCATTTTCTGTCATAGAAGTAGGAGCCCACCACATCTATGATGATACCGGGTTTTGTCATAATTATCATCATAGAAGTGTCATATGTATGACAGAAACAATTTTCGTTTGGCCCAAAATGTCAGGGATGTGTCTTTTTTTGTAGTGATGGTAAAGAAATATAAGCCCGTTACGGGACACGGAACCGTTCTGGAGGGATGGCTCGATGGACCATGCAAGTTGCACGCAACACCGGATACTATATCAACCCACAGCCTTAGAGCATGTTGGATACTCCGACAGGTGGCCAAGAGTGGCGAGGATATCCTCACCAAAAACAACTCAGAGCAATATCCCCCAGAAGACGATGACCTCAGAGTATTGACGGTCTTTGAGACTTTCACTTCAAACAGCAAGCGCAAAAGGGCACTACGCGACCTCACCGAAGTCTAGCAAATCGCAGCAACAAACCCTTGATATCACACGGCCATAACTTTCAATGCCGACGACGAACCAAAATTCAGGATAGTCCGGGCACCAGCCGCCTTGGTCCTCAGTCCGATCGTGGACGGTTTCTGGCTCACCAAGGTTCTCATGGACGGCGATAGCGGACTAAACCTAATTTACGAGGATACCCTTAGTAAAATGGAAATAGATAGGATCCACACCGAGCATAGTAGCACGACATTCCAAGGAATTATTCCTAGTCGGGAGGCATGATGCACGGGAAAAATCACGCTCGACGTGGTATTCGGCACACCGGAGAACTATCGTACCGAGGAATTAACCTTCCAAGTGGCCCCTTTCAACAGTGGATATCACGCCCTATTGGGGCGAGATGCATTTACACGCTTCCAAGCTATACCTCACTACGGGTATATGAAGCTCAAGATGCCCGGGCCCAACGGCATAATCACTCTCGCCAGTGATCCGGACATAGCACTCCGCGCCAAAAATAAAACCGCATCCCTGGCCCTCGAGGCATTATCCGAAGCCCTAGCGGCCTAAGAATTAACCGCACTATGCTCCACAGTGGATAGGACAATGTAATCCTAGACAAATGACCCAAATCCACCTCCTTCAAACCAGCAGAAGAAATAGTCAAATTCCAAGTCCATCCAACGGACCCCAAGAAGACATCTTCTATTGGGGCACAACTAGACCCAACGGTCGACACTATGCTATGAGAGTTTCTGCACGAGAACTGGGATATATTTGCCTCACACCCCTCGGATATGCCAGGAATCCCACGCAGATTGGCCGAACACAACCTCAATATATTGAAGGGATATATACCGGTCAAGCAAACACCGCGGCGCTTTTCTGAACTCAAACATCAAGCTATGGGGGAGGATCTAGCCAAGCTAATCGAGGACGGATTCATTAGAGAAATAAAACACCCGGACTGGCTAGCAAACTTGGTGATGGTGCCAAAGAAGGATAAATCCTGCCGTCTGTGCGTCGATTTCAAAGACCTCAATAAGGCCTGCAATAAGGATCCCTTCCCCCTTCCCTGCATCGACCAGATTATCGATGCCACCGCATGACACGACTCACTATGCTTCCTTGATGCATATTCGGATACCATCAAATCAAAATGAAGGAGTCCGATCAAGACGCAATGGCATTCATTACCCCATACGGGCCATTTTGCTTCAACACCATGCCCTTCGGGCTCAAAAACGCCGGGGCCACCTACCAACGCATGATTCAAACATGCTTGGAGAAACAGATCGGCAAGACAGTTGAAGCATACATGGACGACGTCGTCATTAAAACTAGGCACGTCGACTCACTAATAGACGATTTACGTCTCACATTCGAAACCTCCATGCATATGACATCAAGATCAATCCGGAAAAGTGTGTTTTCGGCGTCCCTGCCGGAAGGCTGCTGGGCTTCATCGTTTCCAATAGAGGAATCGAAGCAAATCCAACCAAAATCCGAGCCTTGTGACAATTGGCTGCGCCAACGGACCTTAAACAGGTCCAAAAGCTCGTAGGATGCGTGGAAGCTTTAAGCTGCTTTATCTCCAGATTGGGAGAAAAGGCATTGCCACTGTATCGCCTCCTCCGGCGCACCAATCACTTGGAGTGGATGGATGCGGCAACAGCCGGATTGGAAGAAATAAAAACCCTTTTTGCGAGCAACCCAATCCTGGCCACACCGAACATCGGCGAACCCATGTTATTATACATATCGGCAACACACCATGTGATGAGCTCCATGCTTGTCGTGGAGCGAGAGCAAGACGGACACAAATTCCCACTTCAGAAGACGGTATATTACGTATCCACTGTCATCACACCATGAAAATCCCGGTACCCTCATTATCAAAAGATAGCATACGCGGTCTTCATGGCATCCCGGAAGCTACGACACTACTTCCAAGAATGTTCTATCACAATGGCTTCCAAAGTACCACCCAATGACATAATAAACAACCGCGATGCTACGGGCCGGATAGACAAATGGACCATTGAGCTCCTTCCATTCAACATAACATACAAACCGCGTCGAGCCATCAAATCCCAAGTACTTGCGGACTTCGTCGCCAAATGGACAGAGGCCGAACTCCCTAAAGAGTACGACTCATATTCCAACTAGGTTATGTATTTTCATGGTTCCAAAATCCTGGCAGGATTAGGAGCGGGCGTCGTTTGAATGTCCCACACTGGAGATGTAGTCCAGTACGTGCTCCAAATATTATACATAGACTGCAATAACGCAGCCGAATACGAGGCATTATTGCATGGTCTCCGGATGGCTATCTCCATAGGCATACAATGCCTGGAAGTGTGCGGGGACTCAAACCTTGCAATATCTCAAATAAATGGAGATTTTGATGCCAAAGATCCGAAGATGGCGCTTATCGCAATGTCGTCCTGAAAATGTCGGCTCAGTTCGAGGGGCCCGAGTTTCATCACGTGGCTTGAGAAAGTAATCAAAATAACACCGTCGGCCCATCTCATCATGGCAGTCATTGCCCCATGGGCCAAACCCTTATTGGCCTACCTTAATAGGAGAGAACTCTCGGAGGATCAGAATGAGGCTCACCGCATTGTCCGGCGTTCGAAGGCCTACATGGTCCACGATGGAGAGCTCTACAAGAAAAGCGCTACCAGAGTTCTTTGAAGATGTATCTCCGAGGAAGAGGGACGGCAGCTCTTGGCTGAAATTCATGCTGGACTCGGCGGTCACCATGCCGCAGCTCGGACCCTTGTTAGCAAGGCCTTCTGCACAGGTTTTTACTGGCCTACGACTCGAGTAGATGCACAGGACCTTGTCCAACGTTGCGTTAGATGCCAGCTATTCGCCAACCAAAGCCACATGCCCCCCCGCTCTACAAACAATCCCCATCACTTGGCCTTTCGCGGTCTAGGGGCTCGATATGGTTGGACCCCTTAAAAGAGGAAGACATAAGAGAAAGTATTTGCTGGTCATGGTGGATAAATTCACTAAGTGGATAGAGGCCAAACTAGTTAAAACGGCTGAGGCGGAGCCAGTGATAGAATTCATATCTGGTGTGGTGCGCCGTTATGGTGTTCCACACAGCATCGTCACTGATAACGGCTCCAATTTCATAGCCGATGAGGTGAAAACTTGGTGTGACAATCTGGGCATTCAGCTCGATTACACCTCTATCTATCACCTGCAAACAAATGGTCAAGTCGAACGGGCCAATGGTCTTATTATCAGTGGCATCAAACCCAGACTTGTGCGATCTTTGAGAGAATCAGACAAGCACTGGGTTGAGGAGCTTGACTCCGTACTCTGGGGGCTGCGGACCATGCCCAACCGTACTACTAGATATACACCTTTCTTCATGGTGTACGGCACAGAGGCTGTGTTACCCTGCGATATTATCCATGACTCACCTCGAGTGTGCATGTACGAAGAAAGAGAGGCTGAGCTTGATCGGCAGGACAGCCTAGATGCCTTGGAGGAGGAGCGCGATGTTGCAATGGCCCATTCCGCATTTTATCAACAATAGGACCGTAGATACCAAAGCAGAGAAGTACGGGCCAAGACTTATAATATTGGCGAACTCGTTCTACGCTTGTTGGAGAATAAAAAGGACAAACTCAAGCCCAAGTGGGAGGGTCCCTTCATCATTGATGAAGTTCTCACAGGAGGACCGTACCGCCTGCGGGATGCATCAGACAATCGCCTAGAGCCGAACCCTTGGAATGGGGCCAGATTATGAAGATTATATGCCTAGCGCCGAACTATTCGTTCATCTCCTTCCCCCTGTTGTTTCCTTTAATTTTTCTTCTCATTTTGTTCTTCTTTTTTTCTTTTTCTAAGCCTTAAAGCTTTCGCATGGCTAAACCTTGCACCTGTGATGTACACATCCTTTAGCATGTACGTCCATTATACCTGGGGGCTTCCCGGATAGAAGCTTATTCTTATTTTTCAAGCATCAAGCTCATCACATATGCGTTTTTCCCATATGTACCTTTTCCTTGCCATTATATGCATCGATATTACTTAAGTTTTGGCCAAGCTGGGTTGCCTGGCTCCTGTGCTTATGCCCTACATTCCCGTTAGTTTGGCTAGGGCACAAAGGGAGCACCTCTGTGATTGTTACTACCGGGTCATCCGGATGTGTACCTCAGACTAGGTGAAGCCGAAAGCTAGCGTTCTTAAGAGAATATTCGGTCGGCGGACTAAAGATATTTTATATCCCTTCCATTATGAACCCCCATATGATTACCTATATTGTGATGTTACCAATCATAGTTCGGGCATGCATTTTAATGCATGCACACCCAGGGAAAGGAACCCTTAAGGGAACTATTCTCTCTGGAAGATGTTTCTTACAATCATGATGTAATATAACATAACTAGCCAGATACAAATTGTCTGTTCAAGCAACTATGACCCCTACGCCTGGTTTCCACGCATACCCCGGTCTATTTTACCGCTCAGGTATTCGGCAACACTCCGCACCTTCGGGTCCAGAGGTCGAAGCAAAAAGGTCTGCCATGACAATCATTTTTACAATTCAACTAGAGTTACACATGTCAAGGAAAGTACATAGTCACAAGGACTCCAAAATTTCCTCCTCTATTTCGTCCAATAGGCGGTCTAACTTACAATCCTGCTGGGAATACTTGGCGGCTACTTCTACTTGGTCATATACCAAATTAACGGGAACTTCTTTTCCATCTAACCCTAGAGGTCCGACCCGAGCCATATGATTCGGATCAAACTTGGTATACCGTGTTTTCACCATGGTCTATGCTTCTCGTGCACCTTCTAGACAGGACGATATCTTCCACAGTCGAAAGCGTCGTCGCGCTCCCTTGAATAGTTGTATAAGCTCCTCCATCTTCCCTGGAGGGGAGGCGGATGGCCCTAGGGCCTTGGCAACACTTTGCATCACATGTCGAGCTTGCTCGTGCACCTGCGACAGCTCTTGTAGCAGATCGCTCGAAGATCCGGACATCTCCTCTTCGGGACGACCGATCAGCATACCTGCAGATATAACTCTATCAGTCCCTTCTATCTCTGAATTATTAGAAGGTAAGTTCGACCACATACTGAATATGCCGCCTCGTAGCCTTTTATTCTCCTTTAAGGAGTCCACCAGCTGGGCCCGTACATCTTTCAGTTCCTTACCCAGTTGGGTATTCGAATCCCGGAGCTTGTTTTTCTCCATCACGACCTTTGTTAGCACATGCTTGCCCGCGGCTAGTAGTTTTTTGGCTTCTCGTTCTCCCCTTTGAGCGGCTTTCAGTTGCTCTTGCAGTTGATCTAATGATCCTATTAAGAGGTGAGCAACCGTGTTAGCATTATTGGTATACCATTGTGTTTTCTCGATGGAGGAAAACATTACCAGGAGATGCCTTCTTGGATTTCTCCAGTTCGGCATTGGCAGCAGTTAGCTGTGTCCGATACCTTTCTAGTTCCTGAGATAACAGGCTGTTCTTCTCCGTAAGCACCTGGTTATACAATGATCCTTAAATCAGTTGTATCAACTGCTTTAAGTCTTGGGGGCTACTGGTGTATGATTACTAAATCTACGCTTACCCGCATATCTTTCAGATGCTGGTCTGTGGCTCTGGCAAGCCTATCCTGAGCATCTCGGATGTACGCATCGGCCGAGCTGAAGGCATCAAATGCCTCCTTTGAAAAGACAGGGTCACAAAGAACGGCCCTTCGACGACGATGATTCATAGCGCTCTCCACTTCAGAGTTCGTGACGGACATATCTCCGAATCCTCTGTGGAAGGACAGTTCGGTGCCACTCCCGTGTCAGCCCCCGTCCTTAGGGCAGGGTCCGGAACCTGACTAGTGGAGGCACGTCCGCCCGGATCCCTGGACACAGTCCGGCGGATACTTTTCCTGATAGAATGCGAAGAATGGCATCACAATTTGATGTGGCGATCAGAAGGTGTATTCTTGGAAAGAAAAGCCTTACCTCTTTGATGAGGGCTCTGCCGTGTTATCATTTGCCTTCCTCTTCAAAGATGTGCTCAGCGCGGGCGCCGTTCTACTCGGAGACGCTTCTGGTGTGTGTGGTGGCCTCGAGCACCTCCCCTTTGGAACACGAAATATTGCGGTGGGTGAGGCATAGTAAGGAAACTCTTTCGAAGAAGGTGTCTTTTAAATTACTCACATGCGAAGCAGGAAGGAGACCGGGATAATCGGCAATGATGGGTACTTCGGTACCATTGTAACTCGTCTGATAGAATATTCCATCCTCGAGCTCCACAAATATGTCCAGATCTTCTTCGAATCCAGGGTCTAGGTCCCGGTTGTGACCCTCTAGCTGGGGAGCAGGATTATGGATCCCCTCGATAGCCTTCTGCCATTCCTATAGCGAGTGGATAGGTTACTGTCCATCCAAAATAATTCAGGGCGAGGAGTAAAATGGTGGGATTGGAGCTTACCCAGCTGGGATGATTATACATGGAAAATCCATCTCGACATTGGAGACGAGTGAACTCCTCCTTCTCCCCTTTGTACAGTTTGGCTAATATTTTGACCAAAGCAGCGGGGGTCTTCGGACCCTTCCGACCATAACGTAAGGTGTCATCTTCCCCATTATAGTGCCACATGGGAAGCCCTTTGTATTGGAGTGGTTGGACCCCCCGCACTATGGAGATCGCCATTACCTCGACTATTGACAACCCAGACTGGGCGAGCATCTTAATCTTGCCCATCAACAGACTGACTTCGGTGTTATCGTCCTCCTCGAGGCTTCGAGGATACCAGCTATGGCGTTTCTTCAACGGAGCGCTTGAAAACTTTGGGAGGCCCATTCGGACTGGGTCAGGAAGAGCGACGTCGTCAATATAGAACCATTCGGAAGGCCACTCTTCGGAAGCCTTCTTCGGCGTGACGGACATGTATCTGGTCCCGACAATGCGCCACACTTCGGCTCCTCCCACTTTGAATATTGACCCCCTTGATTACGAGGGACGAGGCAGAACAGTCTTCTCCATAAATCAAAATGGGCCTCACATCCTAGGAATAGCTTGCATAGAGCAACATAACCCGCAATGTGCATGATGGAGGCAGGAGTGAAACTATGCAGTTGGAGGCCATAATACTCCAGAAGCCCTCGGAGGAAGGGATGGATTGGAAATCCTACGCCTCTTAGCAAGAAGGGTACAAAGCATACTCGTCCCCCCTTGGACGGATTGGGAATGTTCTCCGCCTGAACCCCGCCATTGAAGGACGTCTGCCCTGCTCGTACGAGGACTAAATCCGCGGGAGGAAGAAAGCCCTGTTTTTGCAGCTTCACCAGCGGACTGTGAGATACGGAACATCTCTCCCAATCACCCTTTTCGGATCTGTGGGGACGAGAGGAAGAGCTGGGAGCGCTAGCCATGTTGGGGTGGTTCTGCTCAGCAAGTTCTGAGGGTTTTTTCCGTGAGGTTTGGAATAGATCTGAGATCTATTCTCTTTAAATAGGCATCTTTCTGGTATGGTCAGGGTGGTATGTGTAAAAATACCCCGACCTCTTGTATTCACTCGACACGTGGAAGCTCAAATCAGGAAGGCGCGGAAGCAGAGGGGTAAGACATTAAATGGAAAGCCGGATACATCGCTTTGAAGTCATCGGAGGAGGAACCCGCCTTGCAATGTCGAAGACTATCTGTGCACCGGACACCTCATCGTTGAAGTCTGGTTCGGGGGCTACTGAGGGAGTCCTGGACTAAGGGGTCCTCGGGCGTCCGGCCTATTAGGCATGGGCCAGACTGATGGGCTGCGAAGATACAAAGATCAAAGACTCTACCCGTGTCCGAATGGGACTCTCCTTGGCATGGAAGGCAAGCTTGGCGACCAAATATGAAGATTTCTTCCTTTGTAACCGACCTTATGTAACCCTAGATCCCTCCTGTGTCTATATAAACCGGAGTGCTAGGTCTGTAGATAGATCCGCATAATCATAGTCAGACAGGCTAGACTTTTAGGGTTTAGCCATGACGATCTCGTGGTAGATCAACTCTTGTAACCCTCATATTCATCAAGATCAATCAAGCAGGAAGTAGGGTATTACCTCCATAGAGAGGGCCCGAACCTGGATAAACATTGTGTCCCCCATCTCCTGTTACCATCGACCTTAGACGCATAGTTCGGGACCCCCTACCCGAGATCCGCCGGTTTTGACACCGACAGTCGCCCCTCTCCTTCCCGCACGCCCTTCCCCCTTCCTCCACTTCTCTCACTCTCTCTCTGATTTGTGTTGTGCCGTCGTCGTTTTTGCAGAGCCTTGGCTTCAACTCCGGCCACCTCGTCTCCTTGGTGATCTGATGCCTCGGGTTCCGTCCTACCGCCGGCATCCCATCCTCGCCTCTACTTCGAACACGCGTGCACGCACAGCCACCCAGCACCCTCTCTCGATCGAGCCAAGCCGCTGCCCTGAAGCTTCCCCGCCACCCCGCCAAGTCCCTGGACTGCCTTCTCTCACGCGCCGGACAAGGATCCGGTCTGGATCGACCTCCCACGCCCTAGACTGCGTCGTCCCGCCTCCTGCAGTCCTCCCCATCGTCATGCCGGAGTCCCTGCTACTGCCATCGTCGTTCGAGGCTAGCGCCTCTGCTCCGAACCAGGGGGCCGATGCCTCCAGCGCCTGCGTTGACCGAGCAAAGCCCAGTCGGCCCAGTTCGCCTCTGTCTCACCGGGCCAAGCCCAATGTGAGCAGCTCCCATCCAGCCCAGATCCATCAGATTCGGCCCGTTGGTTTCTTTTTCCTTTGTACAACGAATTTTGCAATTATCCAGTAACTGCATATTTACAGATTTGTAGAGAACTCCTTGAACTTCATGCATATCATAACTTACCAACCATGCATCACATGTAAATAACTTATATATTTAAAATGCTTATAATTTTGTGTAGATTCATATTATGCCACTTTCATCCATGTTCAACATGTTTAAAATGCTGTTTGCACTTGTTTTGCATTATGCCATGTTAAAATGATTTATTTCATAACTAATTAACCGTAGCTCGGATTTAAATAAAATTTATATGTAAATGGGGTAGAAAAATGCATAGATTAACATGGTGGCTTTACTTTGCATGGTTGAAAACTCTAAAATTATGTTTAGGGCAGAACAGTAGCTAATTCGAAATATGCATATGAAGATTTTCCGGAATTGTTGTTGTTTCCGGCCTCATTTAAACTTGCTTAAATGTGTAGTTTTCATATGCTTCACCTCTTGCCATGTTTAACAACATTTAATATTGTTGGGTACATAACCGAGAGAGAACTAAATAAGTCATGTGGTGTTTTGTCAGTATGCAACCCGTTGCATATTGAGCTCCATTTAATTTGTAGTATTGTTTGTTGCACTTTGCCTTGCCATGTCATGCCTCTTTAAACCGGACATTCATCATACTTGATTGTGCATCATGCCATGTTTATTCTTGTTGGTTTACCATGTTGTTTGCTTCTTTCCGGTTGTGCTTCTTATCGATAGTTCTGGTTATGTTGCGATTGTGAGGATTCGTCCGACTACGTCCATTTGTCTTCTACATGGACTCCTTATTCTTCCTAGAGGGATCTCAGTCAAGATGACCATACCCTCGATATCACTTCTATTTTTGCTTGCTAGTTGTTCGCTCTATCGCTATGTCGCGCTACCTACCACTTGTTATATCATGCCTCCCATATTGCCATGTCAAGCCTCTAACCCACCTTCCTAGCAAACCGTTGTTTGGCTATGTTACTGCTTTTGCTCAGCCCCTCTTATAGCGTTGTTAGTTGCAGGTGAAGTTGAAGTTTGTTCCATGTTGGAACATGGATATGTTGGGATATCACACTATCTCTTATTCTAATTAATGCATCTATATACTTGGTAAAGGGTGGAAGGCTCGGCCTTTTGCCTGGTGTTTTGTTCCACTCTTGCCACCCTAGTTTTCGTCATACCGGTGTTATGTTCCTTGATTTCGCGTTCCTTACGCGGTTGGGGTTATGGGGCCCCCTTGACAGTTCGCTTTGAATAAAACTCCTCCAGCAAGGCCCAACCATGGTTTTACATTTGCCTAACAACCTAAGCCTTTTTCCCTTGGGTTTCCGGAGCCCGAGGGTCATCTTTATTTTAGCCCCCCCCCATGCCAGTGCTCCTCTGAGTGTTTGTCCAAACTGAGCTGTCTGCAGGGCCACCTCGGGGAAACTCGAGGGCTGGTTTTACTCATAGCCTGTCTCATCCGGTGTGCCCTGAGAACGAGACGTGCGACTCCTATCGGGATTTGTCGGCACATCGGGCGGCTTTGCTGGTCTTGTTTTACCATTGTCGAAATGTCTTGTAACCGGGATTCTGAGTCTGATCGGGTTGTTCCGAGAGAAGGAATATCCTTCGTTGATCATGAGAGCTTGTGATGGGCTAAGTTGGGACACCCCTGCAGGGTTTAAACTTTCGAGAGCCGTGCCCGCGGTTATATGACAGATGGGAAGTTGTTAATATCTGGTTGTAGAGAACTTGTCACTTGACTTAATTAAAATGAATCAACCGCGTGTGTAGCCGTGATGGTCTCTTTTCGGCGGAGTCCAGGAAGTGAACACGGTTTTGGAATTATGTTTGAACGTAATTAGTTTCAGGAACACTTCTTGGTCACTTTTAGCTTCATGACCGTTGCGTAGCTTCTCATCTTACTCTTATTTGCGTATGTTAGCCACCATATTTTCTTAGCACTTGCTGCAGCTCCACCTCTTTACCACATCTTACCCATAATCTTAAATAGTCTTGTTCTCGCGGGTGTGAGATTGCTGAGTCCTCGTGACTCACGGATACTTCCAAACAGTTGCAGGTGCCAATGATACCAGTGCAGGTGACGCAACCGAGCTCAAGTGGGAGCTCGATGAAGATCTTGATCATTGTTATGTGTCTTTTCCGGTTGACCAGTAGTGGTGCCCAGTTGGGACGATCGGGGATCTAGCATTTGGGGTTGTCTTCTTTTATTTTGGTTCCGTAGTCGGACCTTGATTGCACTCTAGATGATGTATGTTTAACTTGTTATTTGTGTGAAGTGGTGATTGTAAGCCAATTCTTTATCCCTTTCTTATTCAGTACGTGGTATTGTGTGAAGATTACCCCTCTTGCGACAAAACCAGCATGCGGTTATGCATCTAAGTCGTGCGTCGACACGTAGGAGATATAGCCGCATCGTGGGTGTTATACTCCCCCTCTCTTTCGGTGGCGCCAAAACGCCGTCGGGGCCATCATCATCACCGCAATCTACACTAACACCTCTGTCATCTTCACCAATATCTTCATCACCTTCCCCCATCTATCTACAGTGGTCCACTCTCCCAAAACCAACTGTACCCTCTACTTGAACATGGTGCTTTATGCTTCATATTATTATCCAATGATGTGTTGCCATCCTATGATGTCTGAGTAGATTTTCATTGTCCCATCGGTAATTGGTGAATTGCTATGATTGGTTTAATTTGCTTGTGGTTATGTTGTTGTCCTTTGGTGCCCATCATATGAGCACGCGCGTGGATCACACCATAGGGTTAGTTGTATGTTGATAGGAGTTGGAGGGAAAGAGTGACAGAAGCTTCAACCTATCATAGAAATTGATGCATGCGGGATTGAAGGGGGACCAATATATCTTAATGCTATGGTTGGGTTTTACCTTAATGAACGTTAGTAGTTGCAGATGCTTGCCAATAGTTCCAATCATAAGTGCTTAGAATTCCAAGTCAGGGATGACATGCTAGCAGTGGCCTCTCGCACATAAAACTTGCTATCGGTCTAGTAACATAGTCAATTGCTTAGGGACAATTTCGCAACTCCTACCATCACTTTTCCACACTCGCTATACTAACTTTATTGCTTCTTTACCTAAACAGCCCCTAGATTTTATTTACGTGCTCTTTATTATCTTGCAAACCTATCCAATAACACCTACAAAGTACTTCTAGTTTCATACTTGTTCTAGGTAAAGCGAACGTCAAGCGTGCGTAGAGTTGTATCAGTGGTCGATAAAACTTGAGGGAATATTTGTTCAACCTTTAGCTCCTCGTTGGGTTGGACACTCTTACTTATCGAAAGAGGCTACAATTGATCCCCTATACTTGTGGGTTATCACTAGCCACCTTATGCATCAAGTGCATGTTAGTCGGTGGAACTAGTCTCACGTAAGCATACGTGTAAGGTCGGTCCGAGCCGCTTCGTCCCAGAATGACGCCGAATCAAGATAAGACTAGTAACAGTAAGCAAATTTAAAAAATCATCACCCACAACTACTTTGGTTCTACTCGTGCATAGAATCTACGCATAGACCTGGCTCATGATGCCACTGTTGGAGAACATAGTAATAATTCAAAACAGTTCCTACATGTCACCAAGATCAATCTAGGAGATGCTATCAACGAGGGAGAAGGAGTCCATCTTCATACCCTTGAAGATCGCTAAGCGGAAGCGTTACAAGAAGACGTTGATGGAGTCGTACTCGCGGCGATTCAAATCGTGGAAGATCCGATCAAGCGACAAACGGACGGAACCTCCGCGTACAACACACGTACAGCCCAGGGACGTCTCCTCCTTCTTGATCCAGCAAGGGGAGAGGAGAAGTTAAGGGAGAACTCCGACAACACGATGGCATAGTGGTGATGGAGCTCGTGGTTCTCCGGCAAGGCTTCGCCAAGCACTACGGAGTAGGAGGACGAGGAGGTGTCGGAGAGGGGGAGGGCTGTGCCAGGGGAAGGGTGAGGCTGCCCTCCCACCCCCCTCTATTTATAGGGTGAAGGGAGAGGGGGACGCCCCCCTAGATGCATCTAGAGGGGGGCGGCCAAGGGGGACTTGCCCCCCAAGTTAGGTGGAGGCACCCCACCCCCTAGGGTTTTTGACCCTAGGTGCCTTGGGCCCTTGGGGGGCGCACCATCCCACCATGGGGCTGGTTCCCACCCTTGTTCAGCTCACTTGGCCCGCCGAGGCAGGTGGCCTGATACGTCTCCAACGTATCTATAATTTTTGATTGTTCCATGCTATTATATTATTTGTTTTGGATGTTTAATGGGCTTTACTAAGCACTTTTATATTATTTTTGGGACTAACCTACTAATCCAAGGCCCAGTGCAAATTGCTGTTTTTTTTGCCTATTTCAGTGTGTCACAGAAAAGGAATATCAAACGGAATCCAAATAGAATGAAACATTTGGGAGAGTTACTTTTGGAACAAACATGACCCAGGGGACTTGGAGTGGACGTCATGAAACAAACGAGGCGGCCACGAGGCATGGGGCGCGCCTACCCCCCTAGGTGCGCCTCCACCCTCGTGGGCCCCTCGTAGATCCACCGACCTACTTCTTCCTCCTATATATACCCATATACCCGAAAACATCCAGGAGCACCACGAAACCCTATTTCCACCGCCGCAACCTTCTATACCCAAGAGATCCCATCTTGGGGCCTTTTCCGGAGATCCGCCGGAGGGGGAATCAATCACGGAGGGCTTCTACATCAACACCATAGCATCTCTGATGATGTGTGAGTAGTTTACCTCAGACCTTTGGGTCCATAGTTATTAGCTAGATGGCTTCTTCTCTCTCTTTGGATCTCAATACAAAGTTCTCCTCGATCTTCTTGGAGATCTATTCGATGTAACTCTTTTTGTGGTGTGTTTGTCGAGATCCGATGAATTGTGGGTTTATGATCAAGATTATCTATGAACAATATTTGGTTCTTCTCTGAATTCTTATATGTATGATTTAATTATCTTTGCAAGTCTCTTCGAATTATTAGTTTGGTTTGGCCTACTAGATTGATCTTTCTTGCAATGGGAGAAGTGCTTAACTTTGGGTTCAATCTTGCGGTGTCCTTTCCCAGTGAAAGAAGGGGCGCCAAGGCACGTATCGTATTGTTGCCATCGAGGATAAAAAGATGGGATTTATATCATATTGCTTGAGTTTATCCCTCTACATCATGTCATCTTGCTTAATGTGTTACTCTATTCTTATGAACTTAATACTCTAGATGCATGCTAGATAGCGGTCGATGTGTGGAGTAATAGTAGTAGATGCAGAATCGTTTCGGTCTACTTGTCACGGACGTGATGCCTATATACATGATCATGCCTAGATATTCTCATAATTATGCACTTTTTATCAATTGCTCGACAGTAATTTGTTCACCCACCGTAATACTTATGCTATCTTGAGAGAAGCCACTAGTGAAACCTATGGCCCCCGGGTCTATCTTTTAGTATATACTAGCACATATGCCCGTGCATTGCAATGGGGAAAATTTATGTTTTGCACAAGCATAATGTCCCACAACATCAGATTCATTATGAAGAACATGTTGCAACGCAGCATCGTCCTTCTACAAAATGAACATAAAAAATACGTCACAATTTAGTCGTGTTCATATTTTCTTTACGGGGCGTAATGTCCCACTGATTTGATTTAAATACAATCCTTTTTAATGGCATTTAAGTATGATCCTTTCATTAATTACCATGAAGTCCTCACCATTTTAGTCGGGAATCAAATCCTTCCTTTTCTAATTTAGTAGCCCCAACACATTATGGCCTATAGATCCTTTTTTTAATTATCCTACCTTTTTACCTCAAATCCTTCATGTAGAATTTATTAATACCACAATATTTCTCATAGTTATTCCACCGATTTATCCATAATTCTTTCTTTAATTAGCCACATTCGTTTACATATTATATTTAAGCCCACAATCCTTCCTTTATTAGCTCATTCACTTAATTAGCTCTCCCTAAACATGAGCCTTGGACCTCACCCTTCCCCATCTATAGGAACAAAGGGTGATTTGTGCGAACCCCAGGATCTCCACCTCGCCGTTGCCGAATCGGCGGCTCCCTCGCCCTCCGCCGGATGCTCCGATGGCGGGAGGACGGGGGAGGCCCGATTTGCAGCATGTACATAGTGTAGGAGTGCCTAGGGCGCCAGCCGGTGGCATCGTGGAGGCGGCGGTGCGACTGGATCGGCCTTTTGCAGGTGTTGGTCTCCCCTCCGACGGCGAAGTTCCGGTGGAGCTCCACGGTGGACTAGCTCCTTTCTTCGTGCTCGCTGCTCGGTGGAGAGGCCGTGCATGGTTCCCCCATGCCGGAGATCGAGGGATGACGATTCCGGCGGTTGAAGATCTGGAGAAGGAAGGTGATGTTGAGCGGTGCGACGACGACGACGGCCATAGGTATAGGTCCTCAGGGACCGTTGATCAAAGACTTCCCGTTTTGCCCGGGGGCTGCTTCGATCCAAGGCGTCAGCGAATGGCGCGTCACCGGCTCGTCCACGGTGCCGGCGTAGTCGGGTTACAGAGGGGCTTGGTTGTAATTTCCTTTTCTGTGTGGACCTTTCAGTAATTTGGCCGCTTTGATATCAACTCCTTTTCTTGCAAAAAAATAAATAAACATGATGACTGCCACTCGTATATTTAGAGTGAGTGGGGATTAGTAAATATGAAATGTGCATAAGTCTTTGGTTGTTACATCTAAGAGATAGACATGAGGTCTTGTGTTCAATTCCCACAATGTTGATTTATTTTGACCCAATTATTTTTCGCGGTCTCTCTATGAAAGACCATAAAAGGCCCATCAACATACAAGTAACTGGCCCGGATCGCTTAACGTGTGTAAACCAAACGTAAAGGACTAAACCAAACCAAGAATACCTATTCCCTTTAATAGTAGGTATAGAAGTTTCCAATCTATTTTATTTCGCAATCTTTACTTTCAATCTATATCATAAAAATACCAAAAATATTTATCTTATTATTATTATCTCTATCAGATCTCACTCTCGTAAGCGACCGTGAAGGGATTGACAACCCCTTTATCGCGTTGGTTGCGAGGGTCTTATTTGTTTGTGTAGGTACGAGGGACTTGCGTGTAGTCTCCTACTGGATTGATACCTTGGTTCTCAAAAACTGAGGGAAATACTTGTGCGACTTTACTGCATCACCCTTTCCTATTCAAGGGAAAACCAACACAGTTCTCAAGAGGTAGCAAGAAGGATTTCTGGCGCTGTTGCCGGGGAGATCAACATCAAGTCAAGACATACCAAGTACCCATCACAAACTCTTATCCCTCGCATTACATTATTTGCCATTTGCCTCTCATTTTCCTCTCCCCACTTCACTCTTGTCGTTTTATTCGCCCTCTCTTTCCGTTCATCTTTTTTCGCTTGTTCCTTGTGTCCCGTGTGCCGTCATGGCCAGTCATTTATCTACTCCTTTGTCTCTCGAGAATGAAGTTCTTAATTTTAAACAAAGGGAGGGATAAAATCTAAAAGATGCTTGGTACATAATTTGCAATGCTCAAAATAGATCTACTAGGAAGCAATCTACTTCCGTCCTTCTTCGCAATTTTTATGTAGGCATCACCCCTTGGAATAGATATATTCTTGACACCATTACCGGAGGGAATTTCTTGGGTAGCCATATTTTTGATTCTTATAATGCTATGTTAGATTTGTTTGGCCCACCACCTCTTTTGGTTAATGGAACTGTTTTAACTTTGGAACATGTTATGCAAAGACTGGAAATTATTGAAAATAAAGTTCCCACTATAAAATTGATTGAAAATTTGGATAAAAATATACACAAGAAAATTATCCAATATGGATATAAGGTAGGAGTTGCTCTTAAATTTTTTAAAGAAAAGGAACCCATAGTTAACGAAAAGATAGATCAAGATTCCACAAGAATTGATAAAATTGAGGATATTATTACCAACTTAGGGTCTGCCTTTTCTTCCGTGAAAAATACTCCAAAACCTTCTAATGCTAAATTTGCCAAATTGATGTATGTTCCTAAAAATAAGGGTGAAACTTCTAGTAAGGGAAATGCGGATCTCAAATCCATAAGTGTTCACCCCAACTTTCTCGCTGTCATTAAGGAACCTCTTGCTACAAATGATTTTCTCGATTTCTTGCCTAGTAGTTTGATCGTTAATAAAAGGAAGGAAACTCCTAAGGGTTATAAGTGTTCTATTGAAGAATTGCATACCAAAGATGATAATACATAGATCTATCCTTGCTTTTATGCCTAGCTAGGGGCGTTAAACGATGGCGCTTGTTGGGAGGCAACACAATTTTAGTTCCGTTCCTTGCTTTTTGGTTCTGTTTAGTAATAAATAATTCATATATCCTCTGTTTATATGCGGTTTTATGCTTTTAATTAGTGTTTGCGCCAAGTAGAACCTTTGGGAAGACTTGGGGAAAGTCCTTGCGATCTTGCTGTAAAAACAGAAACTTTAGCGCTCACGAAATTTGCTGCCATTCTTTTTACTGGAAAGTGCGATTAGGTTGATTGTTTTTGCAGATGATTAATAGATAAATTCCTCACGTCCAGAAATTTATTTAAGATTTTTTGGGGTTACAGAGGTATTCGAAACCTACAGATTACTACAGACTGTTCTGTTTTTGACAGATTCAGTTTTTCATGTGTTGTTTGCATATTTTGATGAATCTATGGATAGTATCGGAGGTTATGAACCATAGAAAAGTTGGAATACAGTAGGTTTACACCAAAATAAATAAAGAATGAGTTCATTACAGTACCTTAAGTGGTGGTTTGTTTTCTTATACTAACGGAACTCATGAGATTTTCTGTTTAAGTTTTGTGTTGTGAAGTTTTCAAGTTTTGGGTAAAGATTTAATGGATTATGGAATAAGGAGTGGCAAGAGCCTAAGCTTGGGGATGCCGAAGGCACCCCAAGGTAAAATTCAAGGTCAACCAAAATCCTAAGCTTGGGGATGCCCCGGAAGGCATCCCTTCTTTCGTCTTCTTCTACCGGTAACTTTACTTGAGGCTATATTTTTATTCACCACATAATATGTGTTCTGCTTGGAGCGTCTTGTATGATTTGAGTCTTTGATTTTTAGTTTACCACAATCATCCTTGCTGTACACACCTTTTGGGAGAGACAGACATGAATTGGAATTTATTAGAATACTCTACGTGCTTCACTTATATCTTTTGAGCTAGATAATTTTGCTTTAGTGCTTCACTTGTATCTTTTAGAGCACGGTGGTGGTTTTATTTTCTAGAAATTATTGATCTCTCATGATTCATTTATATTATTTTGAGAGTCCTTTAGAACAGCATGGTAATTTTCTTTGGATAAGAATTAGTCCTAATATGATAGGCGTCCAAGATGGGTATAATAAAAACTATCATAAAAAGTGCATTGAATACTATGAGAATTTTGATACTTGATGATTGTTTTGAGATATGAAGATGGTGATATTAGAGTCATGCTAGTTGATTAGTTTTGAATTTGAGAAATACTTGTTCTAAAGTTTGTGATTCCCATAGCATGCACGTATGGTGAACTGTTATGTGATGAAGTCGGAGCATGATTTATTTATTGATTGTCTTCCTTATGAGTGGCGGTCGGGGATGAGCGATGGTCTTTTCCTACCAATTTATCCCCCTAGGAGCATGCACGTAGTACTTTGTTTTGATAACTAATAAATTTTTGCAATAAGTATGTGAGTTCTTTATGACTAATGTTGAGTCCATGGATTATACGCATTCTCACCCTTCCACCATTGCTAGCCTCTCTAGTACCGCGCAACTTTCGCTGGTACCTTAAACCCACCATATACCTTCCTCAAAACAGCCACCATACCTACCTATTATGGCATTTGCATAGCCATTCCGAGATATATTGCCATGCAACTTTCCACTGTTCCGTTATTATGACACGCTTCATCATTGTCATATTGCTTTGCATGATCATGTAGTTGACATCGTATTTGTGGCAAAGCCATCATTCATAATTCTTTCATACACGTCACTCTTGATTCATTGCATATCCCGGTACACCGCCGGAGGCATTCACATAGAGTCATATTTTGTTCTAAGTATTGAGTTGTAATCTTTGAGTTGTAAGTAAATAAAAGTGTGATGATCATCATTATTAGAGAATTGTCCCAAGTGAGGAAAGGATGACGGAGACTATGATTACCCCACAAGTCGGGATGAGAATCCGGACGAAAAGAAAAAAAAGGGGAAAGAGGCCATAAAAAAGGCCCAAAAAATGAAAAAAATGAGAGAAAAACAGAGAAGGGACAATGTTACTATCCTTTTTCCACACTTGTGCTTCAAAGTAGCACCATGATCTTCATGATAGAGAGTCTCCTATGTTGTCACCTTCATATACGAGTGGGAATTTTACATTATAGAACTTGGCTTGTATATTCCAATGATGGCACTACAAAAAAGGACACATCCGTGACATTTTGGGCCGAACGAAATTTTTTTCTTGCATACATATGACACTTCTATGATGATAATTGTGACAAAACCCGGTATCTTCATAGATGTGGTGGGCTCCTTCTTCTATGACAAAAAATCATGACAGAATATGGGCTTTTCGTCCTGGGCGGGTCGGAGACGCAGCTGCATGACATTCTTTGGGACGTCCATGACGGAAAAAACCGTGGTAGAAGCGAGGGGGAGGAAAATTTCGGGGAGTTCCCGGTTACGGTGGGAGGTCGGGGGCCGAGCGATGCGCGTTTCTCTTGTACACGTACGCACGTGTGTGCGAGGCGTTGGCTCTAACTGAACCCGAGCGAGGTGTTGGGCTCTAACTGAACCCGAGCGATTGCGCTGCAGGCTACGCGTTACTGAACCCGAGTGATCGATGGATGGATGTTAACTGAACCAGATCGAGCGATTCCTTCGCTACTGCTGCTAACTGAAGCCGATCGATGCTGCCTTTGGGATGAACAGTGAGCATTGCGGGGGGGGGGTGGATGAACAGTGAGCGGTGGCGTTGCCTCTGGATGAACAGGACCCCGTGGTGTGGTGGAGGGCTAGATGAACAGTAGACGGTAGAGGGGTGCCCGTGGAGGGGTGGTTGAACATGACCCCGTGGTGTGGAGGGCTGGATGAACAGTAGACGGTGGAGGGGGTGGTTGAACAGTAGTCGGTGGAGTAGCACGTGGTGGAGGCTGGATGAACAGGAGCCCGTGGAGGCTGGAGGAGGTCGACGGTGGAGATGAGCAGTATCCCATGGAGTCCCGTTTTGCGGTACGCCACACCCCTCCCGATGAACAGGATCCCCGTTTCGACCGTAGGAGGTCCGTTTCGTTCGTTTTGTGGTACGCCACACCCCTCCCAATCAACAGGACCCCTGTTTCGACCGTAGGAGGTCCGTTTCCTCCGTTTTGTGGTACGCCAGACTCCTCCCGATGAACAGGATCCCATTTCCAATGTGGCCGGTCGAACACAAGGCCGTTTCCTCTGATTTGCGGTACACCAGGCCTCGTTTCCATCGCATGTTCCGTCCAAGCCCTCCCGATGAACACGACCACGCATTCCGTTCCGACCCAGCCGGTTGGCTCCCACGCGTTCCGTTGCCTCCCGATGAACACGACGCATTCCGTTGCCTCCCCATGAACACGACAATGACGCTGCCTCCCCGTCAACACGATAACGACGCTATTTCTCTGTTCCGGCCCAGCCATGTACACGAGCCCTGGCCGTACGTATGCGCGAGTAGGCGTTTGAGACCCCGCCCGTATATACACATACGTGGCCGTATTTTCTTTCTTGCACCCTGGCCGCTGTACGTACGTGTACATGCTACGTGCGCGCCTATACTACGACATGTACGCGCCTCTACTATGACACGTGCGCGCCTCTACATCCACCAGTATATATGTACGTACACGTTCGCGACCAGAATGACAATGCTACGTACGCTTCGACCAGGTGGGTCCCGACTGTCAGGCACTTCCTTGCGTGCGAAGATGTAGCTAGTGGGTCCCAGCAGTCTGGGGGGCGAATCGTTTTTTTGCCCGGACGCACTTCCTTGCGTGCGAAGATGTAGCGGCTGGGTCCCAGCAGATAGGGGGGCGAATCGTTTTTTTCCCGGACGCACTTCCTTGCATGCGAAGATGTAGCTGGTGGGTGATGACCCACAAGTATAGGGGATCTATCGTAGTCCTTTCGATAAGTAAGAGTGTCGAACCCAACGAGGAGCAGAAGGAAATGATAAGCCGTTTTCAGCAAGGTATTCTCTGCAAGTACTGAAATAAGTGGTAACAGATAGTTTTTGTTGGGGAACGTAGTAATTTCAAAAAATTTCCTACGCACACGCAAGATCATGGTGATGCATAGCAATGAGAGGGGAGAGTGTGATCTACGTACCCTAGTAGATCTACAGCGGAAGTGTTAGCACAACGCGGTTGATGTAGTCGTACGTCTTCACGGCTCGACCGATCAAGCACCGAAACACGGCACCTCCGAGTTTTAGCACACGTTCATCTCGATGACGATCCCCGGACACCGATCCAGCAAAGTGTCAGGGAAGAGTTCCGTCAGCACGACGGCGTGGTGACAATCTTGATGTTCTACCATCGCAGGGCTTCGCCTATGCACCGCTACAGTGTTATCGAGGATTATGGTGGAAGGGGGCACTTCACACGGCTAAGAATATGATCACGTGGATCAACTTGTGTGTCTAGGGGTGCCCCCTGCCCCCGTATATAAAGGTTCAAAGGGGGGGTGCGGCCGGCCAGGAGGAGGGCGCGCCAGGAGGAGTCCTACTCCCACCGAGAGTAGGATCCCCCCTTTCCTAGTTGGAATAGGATTCGGGAGGGGGGAAAGAGGAGAGAGAGAAGGAAGGGGGGGCGCCCCCCTCTCCTTGTCCTATTCGGACTAGGGCAGGAAGGGGCAAGCGGCCCAGCCCTGGCCACCTCTCCTCTCTTCCACTAAAGCCCGCTAAGGCCCATATACCTCCCGGGGGGTTCCGGTAACCTCCCGGTACTCCGGTAAAATCCTGATTTCACCCGGAACACTTCCGATATCCAAATATAGGCTTCCAATATATCAATCTTTATGTCTCGACCATTTCGAGACTCCTCGTCATGTCCGTGATCACATCCGGGACTCCGAACAAACTTCGGTACATCAAAACGCATAAACTCATAATATAATTGTCATCAAAACCTTAAGCGTGCGGACCCTACGGGTTCAAGAACAATGTAGACATGACCGAGACACGTCTCCGGTCAATAACCAATAGCGGAACCTAGATGCTCATATTGGTTCCTACATATTCTACGAAGATCTTTTATCGGTCAGACCGCATAACAACATACGTTGTTCCCTTTGTCATCGGTATGTTACTTGCCCGAGATTCGATCGTCGGTATCTCAATACCTAGTTCAATCTCGTTACCGGCAAGTCTCTTTACTCGTTTCGTAATACATCATCTCGTAACTAACTCATTAGTTGCAATGCTTGCAAGGCTTATGTGATGTGCATTACCGAGAGGGCCCAGAGATACCTCTCCGACAAACGGAGTGACAAATCCTAATCTCGAAATACGCCAACCCAACATGTACCTTTGGAGACACCTGTAGAGCTCCTTTATAATCACCCAGTTACGTTGTGACGTTTGGTAGCACACAAAGTGTGCCTCCGGCAAACGGGAGTTGCATAATCTCATAGTCATAGGAACATGTATAAGTCATGAAGAAAGCAATATCAACATACTAAACGATCGGGTGCTAAGCTAATGGAATGGGTCATGTCAATCACATCATTATTCTAATGATGTGATCCCGTTAATGAAATAACAACTCTTTTGTTCATGGTTAGGAAACATAACCATCTTCGATTAACGAGCTAGTCAAGTAGAGGCATACTAGTGACACTCTGTTTGTCTATGTATTCACACATGTATTATGTTTCCAGTTAATATAATTCTAGCATGAATAATAAACATTTATCATGATATAAGGAAATAAATAATAACTTTATTATTGCCTCTAGGGCATATTTCCTTCAGTCTCCCACTTGCACTAGAGTCAATAATCTAGTTCACATCGCCATGTGATTCGACACTAATAGTTCACATCACCATAACATCCATAGTTCACATCGTCATGTGACCTATACCCAAAGGGTTTACTAGAGTCAGTAATCTAGTTCACATCATTTATGTGATTAACACCCAAAGATTACTAAGGTGTGATCATGTTTTTCTTGTGAGATAATTTTAGTCAACGGGTCTGTCACATACAGATCCGTAAGTATTTTGCGAATTCTATGTCTACAATGCTCTGCACGGAGCTACTCTAGCTAATTGCTCCCACTTTCAATATGTATCTAGATCGAGATTTAGAGTCATCCAGATCTATGTCAAAACTTGCATCGACGTAACTTTTTACGACGAACCTTTTGTCACCTCCATAATCGAGAAACATATCCTTATTCCACTAAGGATAATTTTGACCGCTGTCCAGTGATCTACTCCTAGATCACTATTGTACTCCCTTGCCAAAATTAGTGTAGGGTATACAATAGGTCTGGTACATAGCATGGCATACTTTATAGAACCTATGACCAAGGCATTGGGAATGACTTTCATTCTCTTTCTATTTTCTGCCGTGGTCGGGCTTTGAGTCTTACTCAATTTCACACCTTGTAACACAGTCAAGAATTCTTTCTTTGACTATTCCATTTTGAACTACTTCAAAATTTTGTCAAGGTATGTACTCGTTGAAAAAACTTATCAAGCGTTTTGATCTATCTCTATAGATCTTGATGCTCAATATGTAAGCAGCTTCACCGAGGTCTTTCTTTGGAAAACTTCTTTCAAAACACTCCTTTATGCTTTGCAGAATAATTCTACATTATTTTCGATCAACAATATGTCATTCACATATACTTATCAGAAATGTTGTAGTGCTCCCACTCACTTTCTTGTAAATACAGGCTTCACTGCAAGTCTGTATAAAGCTATATGCTTTGATCATCTCATCAAAGCGTATATTCCAACTCCGAGAGGCTTGCACCAGTCCATAAATGGATCGCTGGAGCTTGCACACTTTGTTAGCTCCTTTTGGATCGACAAAACCTTCCGGCTACATCATATACAACTCTTCTTCCAGAAATCCATTCAGGAATGCAGTTTTGACATCCTTTTGCTGGATTTCATAAAATGCGGCAATTGCTAACATGATTCGGACAGACTTAAGCATAGATACGAGTGGGAAACTCTCATCATAGTCAACACCTTGAACTTGTCGAAAACCTTTTTGCGACAATTCTAGCTTTGTAGATAGTAACACTATTATCAGCGTCCGTCTTCCTCTTGAAGATCCATTTAATCTCAATGGCTCGCCGATCATTGGGCAAGTCAATCAAAGTCCATACTTTGTTCTCATACATGGATCTCATCTCAGATTTCATGGCCTCAAGCCATTTCGCGGAATCTAGGCTCATCATCACTTCCTCATAGTTCGCAAGTTCGTCATGGTCTAGTAACATGACTTCCAGAACAGGATTACCGTACCACTTTGGTGCGGATCTCACTCTGGTTTACCTACGAGATTCAGTATTAACTTGATCTGAAGTTACATGATCATCATCATTAGTCTTCCTCACTAATTGGTGTAGTAGTCACAGGAACAGATTTCTTGTGATGAACTACTTTTCAATAAGGGAGAAGGTACAATTACCTTATCAAGTTCTACTTTCCTCCCACTCACTTCTTTCAAGAGAAACTCCTTCTCTAGAAAGGATCCATTCTTAGCAACGAATGTCTTGCCTTCGGATCTGTGATAAAGGTGTACCCAATAGTCTCCTTTGGGTATCCTATGAAGACATATTTCTCCGATTTGGGTTTGAGCTTATCAGGATGAAACTTTTTCATATAAGCATCACAATCCCAAACTTTAAGAAACGACAACTTTGGTTTCTTGCCAAACCACAGCTCAGATTGTGTCGTCTCAACGGACTTAGATGGTGCCCTTTTAAACGTGAATGCAGCTGTCTTTAATGCATAACCCCAAAACGATAGTGGTAGATCGGTAAGAGACATCATAGATCGCACCATATCTAATAAACTACGATTATGATGTTCGGACACACCATTATGCTGTGGTGTTCCAGGTGGCGTGGGTAGTGAAACTATTTCACATTGTTTTAACTGAAGGCCAGACTCGTAACTCAAATATTTTACCTCTGCGATCATATCATAGAAACTTTTATTTTCTTGTTACGATGATTCTCCACTTCCCTCTGAAATTCTTTGAACTTTTCAAATATTTCAGACTTGTGTTTCATTAAGTAGATATACCCATATCTGCTCAAATCATCTGTGAAGGTCAGAAAATAATGATACCTGCCACGAGCCTTAACACTCATCGGATCTCATACATCAGTATGTATTATTTCCAATAAGTCAGTTGCTCGCTCCGTAGTTCCAGAGAACGACGTTTTAGTCATCTTGCCCATGAGGCATGGTTCGCAAGCATCAACTGATTCATAATCAAGTGATTCCAAAAACCCATTAGCATGGAGTTTCTTCATGCGCTTTACACCAATATGACCTAAACGGCAGTGCCACAAATAAGTTGCACTATCATTATTAACTTTGCATCTTTTGGTTTCAATATTATGATTATGTGTATCACTACAATCGACATCCAACGAACTATTTTCATTGGGTGTGTAACCATATAAGGTTTTATTCATGTAAACAAAACAACAATTTATTCTCTTACTTAAATGAATAACCGTATTACAATAAACATGATCAAATCATATTCATGCTCAACGCAAACACCAAATAACACTTATTTAGGTTCAACAATAATCCCGAAATTATAGGGAGTGTGCGATGATGATCATATCAATCTTGAACCACTTCCAACACACATCGTCACTTCACCCTTAACTAGTCTCTGTTTATTCTGCAACTCCCGTTTCGAGTTACTAATCTTAGCAACTGAACTAGTATCAAATACTGAGGGGTTGCTATAAACACTAGTAAATTACACATCAATAACATGTATATCAAATATACTTATGTTCACTTTGCCATCCTTCTTATCCGCCAATCACTTGGGGTAGTTTCGCTTCTAGTGACCAGTCCCTTTGCAGTAGAAGCACTTAGTCTCAGGCTTAGGACCAGACTTGGGCTTCTTCACTTGAGAAGCAACTTGCTTGCTGCTCTTCTTGAACTTCCCCTTCTTCCCTCTGCCCTTTTCTTGAAACTAGTGGTCTTGTCTACCATCGACACTTGATGTTTTTCTCGATTTCTACCTTCGTCAATTTCCGCATTACGAAGAGCTTGGGAATCGTTTCCGTTATCCCTTGCATATCATAGTTCATCACGAAGTTCTACTAACTTGGTGATGGTGACTAGAGAATTCTGTCAATCACTATCTTATCTAGAAGATTAACTCCCACTTGATTCAAGCGATTGTAGTACTCAGACAATCTGAGCACATGCTCACTAGTTGAGTGATTCTCCTCCATCTTTTAGCTATAGAACTTGTTGGAGACTTCATATCTCTCAACTCAGGTATTTGCTTGAAATATTAACTTCAACTCCTGGAACATCTCATATGCTCCATGACGTTCAAAACGTCTTTGAAGTCCCGATTCTAAGCCATTAAGCATGGTGCACTAAACTATCAAGTAGTCATCATATTGAGCTAGCCAAACGTTCATAACATCTGCATCTGCTCCTGTAATAGGTCCGTCACCTAGCGGTGCATCAAGGACATAATTCTTCTGTGCAGCAATGAGGATAAACCTCAGATCACGGATCCAATCCGCATCATTGCTACTAACATCATTCAACACAATTTTCTCTAGGAACATATCAAAATAAACACAGGGAAGCAACAACGCGAGCTATTGATCTACAACATAATTTGCAAAATACTACCAGGACTAAGTTCATGATAAATTTAAGTTCAATTAATCATATTACTTAAGAACTCCCACTTAGATAGACATCCCTCTAATCCTCTAAGTGATTACGTGATCCAAATCAACTAAACCATGTCCGATCATCACGTGAGATGGAGTAGTTTCATTGGTGAACATCGCTATGTTGTTCATATCTGCTATATGATTCACGCTCGACCTTTCGGTCTCCGTGTTCCGAGGCCATATCTGTATATGCTTGGCTCGTCAAGTATAACCTGAGTATTCTGCGTGTGCAACTGTTTTGCACCCGTTGTATTTGAACGTAGAGCCTATCACACCCGATCATCACGTGGTGTCTCAGCACGAAGAACTTTCGCAGCGGTGCATACTCAGGGAGAGCACTTCTTGATAATTAGTGAGAGATCATCTTATAATGCTACCGTCAATCAAAGCAAGATAAGATGCATAAAAGATAAACATCACATGCAATCAATATAAGTGATATGATATGGCCACCATCATCTTGTGCTTGTGATCTCCATCTTCGAAGCACCGTCATGATCACCATCGTCACCGGCGCGACACCTTGATCTCCATCGTAGCATCGTTGTCGTCTCGCCAATCTTATGCTTCGACGACTATCACAACCGCTTAGTGATAAAGTAAAGCATTACAGCGCGATTGCATTGCATACAATAAAGCGACAACCATATGGCTCCTGCCAGTTGCCGATAACTCGGTTACAAAACATGATCATCTCATACAATAAAATTTAGCATCATGTCTTGACCATATCACATCACAACATGCCCTGCAAAAACAAGTTAGACGTCCTCTACTTTGTTGTTGCAAGTTTTACGTGGCTGTTACGGGCTTAAGAAAGAACCAATCTTACCTACGCATCAAAACCACAACGATAGTTTGTCAAGTTGGTGCTGTTTTAACCTTCGCAAGGACTGGGCGTAGCCACACTCGGTTCAACTAAAGTTGGAGAAACTGTCACCCGCTAGCCACCTTTGTGCAAAGCACGTCGGGAGAACTGGTCTCGCGTAAGCGTACGCGTAATGTTGGTCCGGGCTGCTTCGTCCAACAATACCGCCGAACCAAAGTATGACATGCTGGTAAGCAGTATGACTTATATCGCCCACAACTCACTTGTGTTCTACTCGTGCCTATAACATCAACACATAAAACCTAGGCTCTGGTGCCACTGTTGGGGAACATAGTAATTTCAAAAAAATTCCTACGCACACGCAAGATCATTGTGATGCATAGCAACGAGAGGGGAGAGTGTGATCTACGTACCCTAGTAGATCTACAGCGGAAGTGTTAGCACAACGCGGTTGATGTAGTCGTACGTCTTCATGGCCCGACCGATCAAGCACCAAAACTATGGCACCTCCGAGTTTTAGCACACGTTCATTTCGATGACGATCCCCGGACTCCGATCCAGCAAAGTGTCGGGGAAGAGTTCCGTCAGCACGACGGCGTGGTGACAATCTTGATGTTCTACCGTCACAGGGCTACAGTATTATCGAGGATTATGGTGGAAGGGGGCACCGCACAAGGCTAAGAATATGATCACGTGGATCAACTTGTGTGTCTAGGGGTGCCCCCTGCCCCCGTATATAAAGGTTCAAAGGGGGGTGCAGCCGGCCAGGAGGAGGGCGCGCCAGGAGGAGTCCTACTCCCACCGGGAGTAGGATTCCCCCTTTCCTAGTTGGAATAGGATTCGGGAGGGGGGAAAGAGGAGAGAGAGAAGGAAGGGGGGGCGCCGCCCCCCCTCTCCTTGTCCTATTCGGACTAGGGGGGGAAGGGGCGCGCGGCCCAGCCCTGGCCACCTCTCCTCTCTTCCACTAAAGCCCACTAAGGCCCATATACCTCCCGGGGGGTTCCGGTAACCTCCCGGTACTCCGGTAAAATCCCGATTTCACCCGAAACACTTCTGATATCCAAATATGGGCTTCCAATATATAAATCTTTATGTCTCGACCATTTCGAGACTCCTCGTCATGTCCGTGATCACATCCGGGACTCCGAACAAACTTCGGTACATCAAAATGCATAAACTCATAATATAACTATCATCGAAACCTTAAGCGTGCGGACCCTACGGGTTCGAGAACAATGTAGACATGACCGAGACACGTCTTCGGTCAATAACCAATAGCGGAACCTAGATGCTCATATTGGTTCCTACATATTCTACGAAGATCTTTTATCGGTCAGACCGCATAACAACATATGTTGTTCCCTTTGTCATTGGTATGTTACTTGCCCGAGATTCGATCGTCGGTATCTCAATACCTAGTTCAATCTCGTTACCAGCAAGTCTCTTTACTCGTTTCGTAATACATCATCTCGCAACTAACTCATTAGTTGCAATGCTTGCAAGGCTTATGTGATGTGCATTACCGAGAGGGCCCAGAGATACCTCTCCGACAAACGGAGTGAGAAATCCTAATCTCGAAATACGCCAACCCAACATGTACCTTTGGAGACACCTGTAGAGCTCCTTTATAATCACCCAGTTACGTTGTGACGTTTGGTAGCACACAAAGTGTTCCTCCGGCAAACAGGAGTTGCATAATCTCATAGTCATAGGAACATGTATAAGTCATGAAGAAAGCAATAGCAACATACTAAACGATCGGGTGCTAAGCTAATGGAATGGGTCATGTCAATCACATCATTCTTCTAATGATGTGATCCCATTAATCAAATAACAACTCTTTTGTTCATGGTTAGGAAACATAACCATCTTTGATTAACGAGCTAGTCAAGTAGAGGCATACTAGTGACACTCTGTTTGTCTATGTATTCACACATGTATTATGTTTCCGGTTAATACAATTCTAGCATGAATAATAAACATTTATCATGATATAAGGAAATAAATAATAACTTTATTATTGCCTCTAGGGCATATTTCCTTCAGTTTTGTGATAGGATAAATTGTAACGAGCAACAAGTAACAAAAGTAAATAAAGGGAAGCAAGGTGGCCCAATCCTTTTGTAGCAAAGGACAAGCCGGAACAAACTCTTATAATAGGAAAAGCGCTCCCGGGGACACATGGGAATATCATCAAGCTAGTTTTCATCACGTTCATATGATTCGCGTTCGATACTTTGATAATTTGATATGTGGGTGGACCGGTGCTTGGGTGCTGTTCTTACTTGAACAAGCATCCCACTTATGATTAACCTCTATTGCAAGCATCTGGAACTACAAAAAAAGTATTAAGGTAAACCTAACCATAGCATGAAACATGTGGATCCAAATCAGCCGCTTACGAAGCAACACATAAACTAGGGTTTAAGCTTCTATCACTCTACCAACCCATCATCTACTTATTACTTCCCAATGACTTCCTCTAGGCCCAAATAGTGGTGAAGTGTTATGTAGTCGACGTTCACATAACACCACTAGAGGCTAGACAACATACATCTTATCAAAATGTCAAACGAATACCAAATTCACATGACTACTCAAAGCAAGACTTCTCCCTTGTCCTCAGGAACGAACGTAATTACTCACAAAACATATTCATGTTCATAATCAGAGGGGTAATAATATGCATATAGGATCTGAACATATGATCTTCCACCAATTAAACCAACTAGCATCAACTACAAGGAGTAATCAACACTACTACCAACCTACTAGCACCAATCCCGGACTTTGAGACAAGAATTGGATGCAAGAGATGAACTAGGGTTTGGAGATCAGATGGTGCTGGTGAAGATGTTGATGGAGATTGCCCTCTCCCGATGATTTCCCCCTCCCGGAGGGAAGTTTCCCTGGCAGAACAGCTCTGCCGGAGTTCTAGATTGGATCCGCCAAGGTTCCGCCTCGTGGCGGCAGAGTCTCGTCCCGAAAAGTCCCTTCTTATTTTTTTCTCATCGAAAGACTTCATATAGGAGAAGATGGACATCGGAGAGCCACCAGGGGGCCCACAAGGTACGGGGTGCGCCCTAGGGGGGGGGGCGCCCCCCACCCTCGTGAGCAGGGTGTGGGCCCCCTGGCCTTCATCTTTGGCGAGGATTTTTCTTTATTTGTTTTAAGATGTTCCGTGGAGTTTCAGGACTTCCGGAGTTGCGCAGAATAGGTCTCTAATATTTTCTCCTTTTCCAGCACAAAATTCCAGCTGCCGGCATTCTCCCTCCTTATGTAAACCTTGTAAAATAAGAGAGAATAGCCATAAGTATTGTGATATAAAGTGAAATAACAGCCCATAATGCAATCAATATCGATATAAAAGCATGATGCAAAATGGACGTATCAACTCCCCCAAGCTTAGACCTCGCTTGTCCTCAAGCGAAAAGCCGATAACAATAAATATGTCCTCATGTTTAGAGGTAGAGGCGTCGATAAAAATAAAATACGGACATGAAGCCATCATGATTATTCTCATAACAGCAACATATATAGATTTTGTCATATGATTACTTATGTTCAAGTGATGATCTATTCACAATGCAAAAGTATAAATCATAAACCTTATTGGGCTCCGACAAACTATAATCTCAGTCATTGAAGCAATTGCAATTTATCATAACATCGGAAAGAGTCTATGTCAGAGCTAAAAAGCAAGTCCACATACTCAACTATCATTTAGTCCTCCACAATTGCTAACACTCATGCGATACTTGTGGTTATGGAGTTTTAATCGGACACAGAGAAAGATAGGGGCTTATAGTTTTGCCCCACAACCTTTTACCTCAATGGTAATGTCAATAGTAATGGTTCATGCTCCCCTACATCCAATTAGATATATATATATCATGTTCTTTCCAACATGCTGAGCTTGCCAAAGGATAAAATGAAAAAGAAAAGGTGAAGATCACCATGACTCTTGCATAAGGTAGAAGATAATAATAAAGGATAGGCCCTTCGCAGAGGGAAGCAGAGGTTGCCATGAGCTTTTATGGTTTGATGTATAAAATCTCAATGCGAAAGAACGTCACTTTATATTGCCCCTTATGATATGAACCTTTATTATGCAGTCCGTCGCTTTTATTACTTCCACATCACAAGATCGTATAAAGCTTAATTCTCCCACACCAATCAATCATACATATTTAGAGCAATTGTTATTGCTTTGCACCGATGACAACTTACTTGAAGGATGTTACTCAATCCATAGGTAGATATGGTGGACTCTCATGGCAAAAATGCTTTAAGGGTATTTGGAAGCACAAGTAGTATTTCTACTTGGTGTTGAGAATTTGGCTAGCATGAGGGGGAAAGGCAAGCTCAACAAGTTAGAGGATCCATGACAACATACTTTATCTCAGATATAAGAAATACATAACTCATTACGTTGTCTTCCTTGTCCAACATCAACTCTTTAGCATGTCATAGTTTAATGAGTTCTCTCAATCATAAAAGATGTCAATGATAATATATCTATATGTGAAACATCTCTTTCCTTATTACTTCCTATTAATTGTAACAATGACCAAAGCTATGCTTGCCAACTCCCAACAACTTTTAATCATCATACTCTTTCTATGTGAAGTCATTACTCTCAATAAGATCAATATGAACTTTTTGTTTCTTTTTATTCTTTTCTTTTTTCTTTTATTCACCCAAGATCATGGCAAAATAATCAAGCCCTTGACTCAACACTAATCTTTATTATATATAGCTCACGGACTCGATTACATAGAGAGATCATAAAGCAAAACTCAAAACTAGATCATGCCATGAACTCTATTCTACTAGATCAAGATACTTCTAATAGGATTGAACTAAGAAAAACGGTAAAGATAGGAGTTGTGATTGTGACACGATACCGGGGCATCTCCCCCAAGCTTGGTAGTTGCCAAGGGGAGTGCCCATACCCATGTGATTATATCTCCTCTGTCGGTGAAGAAGGTGGAGGTGTTGTTGATGATGTGGGCTTGTCATCCATCTTCCAAGGCATAGGTTCACCATCATAGAAGGATGATCGAGTCTCCGGAATCCTCGAATCTGCAGCCAAACTCATTCTTTTGAATCTATATTCATACTCACAGTTTTGGTTTTGTAGGTCATAGATTTGGGCTTGAAGGTGCTCGATCTTCTCATATAGCTTGAAGATGGCCTCCTTGGTGTTCTTGGCATCCGGCTTGTCGTTGTTGGTGAACTCCGCGAGCATCGTGTGGCTAGCGTTGATTCCACGCTCCACCATCCCCTGGCACTTGAAAACTTGTTGCTCCATTGCTTCGAGCCTTGTCTCCACGCTTTCGGTTCCCTTTGGTCCCTCAACATCGCGGATGTGCAGCAACCCATCACGCATCTCAATGGTTTGAGGGTGTCGCAGCACCTCTGCGAGGTAAGGGTTGATGACCTTCTTGAAGAACTTGTCCTTGGAAGCACTTGGGGACATCATGATAATCTAGATCCGTCAGAAAAACAGCTCGAAACAAGAACAGAGGAGGTTTGCGTGATACGGGAGTCAAAACCTTCGGGAGGTTATATAAGGAATTTTTACCGACCAAAATACGTAACGTGCAAGAAAACGGATTCCGAAAGGCACACGAGGTGCTCACGAGGTAGGGGGGCGCGCCCAGGGGGGTAGGGCGCGCCCACCACCCTTGTGGGGCCCTCGTGTCCTTCCCGGACTGCTACTTATTTTTCTATTTTTCCAAGTATTCCAAAACGGAGAAATATTGCCTTAAAAATTGTTTTGGAGTCGGTTTACTTACCGTACCACATACCTGTTCCTTTTCGGAGTCTGAAACATTCCAGAAAGTGTCCCTTATGTATTCCTGTGGGGTTACGGTTTCAATAATATTGGTTTCAACATTTATGGGATTACCTGAGATATAATGTTTGATTCTTTGACCGTTTACCACCTTCGGATTTGTGCCCTCGAAGTTGTTGATCTTTATGGCACTGGAACGATAGACCTCTTCGATAACATATGGCCCTTCCCATTTAGAGAGAAGTTTGCCTGCAAAAAATCTTAAACGAGAGTTGTATAGCAGTACATAATCACCTACATTAAACTCACGCTTTTGTATCCTTTTGTCATGCCATCTTTTAACTTTTTCTTTAAACAACTTGGCATTTTCATATGCTTGGGTTCTCCATTCATCAAGTGAACTAATATCAAATAACCTCTTTTCACCGACAAGTTTAAAATCATAGTTGAGCTCTTTAATAGCCCAATATGCCTTATGTTCTAGTTCGAGAGGTAAGTGACATGCTTTTCCATAAACCATTTTATACAGAGACATACCCATAGGATTTTTGTATGCAGTTCTATAAGCCCATAATGCATCATCAAGTTTCTTAGACCAATTCTTTCTAGACCTATTAACAGTCTTTTGCAAAATTAATTTGAGCTCTCTATTGCTCAACTCTATTTGACCACTAGACTGTGGGTGATAAGGAGATGCAATTCTATGATTAACATCATATTTAGCAAGCATTTTACGGAAGGCACCATGAATAAAGTGTGAACCACCATCAGTCATTAAATATCTAGGGACTCCAAACCTCGGGAAAATTACTTCCTTAAGCATTTTAATAGAAGTGTTATGATCAGCACTACTAGTTGGAATAGCTTCTACCCACTTAGTAACGTAATCAACATCAACTAAAATATGTGTATATCCATTAGAGGCAGGAAAAGGTCCCATATAATCAAAGCCCCAAACATCAAATGGTTCAATAAAAAGAGAATAATTCATAGGCATTTCTTGACGTCTACTAATATTACCAATTCTTTGACATTCATCACAAGACAAGACAAACTTACGGGCATCCTTGAAGAGAGTAGGCCAATAAAAACCAGATTGCAATACCTTATGTGCAGTTCTATCTCCAGTGTGGTGTCCTCCATAAGACTCAGAATGACACTTGCGTAGGATCTGTTCCTGTTCATGCTCAGGTACACAACGTCTAATAACACCATCTACTCCTTCCTTATAAAGATGTGGGTCATCCCAAAAGTAATGTCTTAAATCATAGAAAAACTTTTTCTTTTGCTGGTATGTGAAGCTAGGTGGTATAAACTTAGCAACAATATAATTAGCATAATCAGCATACCATGGAGTACTACGGGAAGTGCTTATAACATTTAATTATTCATCAGGAAAGCTATCATTAATAGGTAGTGGGTCATCAGGAATATTTTCTAACCTAGACAAGTTGTCTGCAACGGGGTTCTCAGCTCCCTTTCTATCAACAATATGCAAATCAAATTCTTGTAGCAAGAGAACCCATCTAATAAGTCTAGGCTTAGCATCTTTCTTTCCTATAAGATATTTAATAGCAGCATGATCAGTTTGAATAGTTACTTTAGAATCAACATTATAAGATCTGAACTTATCACAAGCAAATACATCTGCTAAGAGTTCTTTTTCAGTAGGAGCATAATTTCTTTGAGCATTGTCTAGAGTCTTTCTAGCATAATGAATAACATTTAATTTCTTATCAACTCTTTGCCCTAGAACAGCACCTACACTAGCATCACACATAGTTTCAAAGGGTAGGTTCCAATCAGCTGGCTGAACAACAGGTGCAGAGACTAATGCTTTCTTAAGTATTTCAAATGCTTCTACACAATCATCATCAAAGACAAATGGTATATCTTTTTGCAATAAATTAGTCAGAGGCCGAGAAATTTTTGAGAAGTCCTTGATGAACCTCCTGTAAAATCCGGCGTGACCAAGGAAACTTCTCATACCTTTGATGTCCTTGGGACATGGCATCTTTTCAATCGCATCAACCTTGGCTTTATCAACTTCAATACCTCTTTCAGAAACTTTATGCCCCAATACAATACCTTCATTAACCATAAAGTGGCACTTTTCCCAATTCAAGACAAGATTAGTTTCTTCACATCTCTGCAGAACTCGATCAAGATTGCTCAAGCAATCATCAAAAGAGGAACCATAGACGGAAAAGTCGTCCATGAAAACCTCACAAATCTTTTCACAAAAGTCAGAGAATATAGCCATCATGCATCTTTGAAAGGTAGCAGGTGCATTACATAAACCAAAAGGCATACGTCTATAAGCAAAAGTACCAAAAGGACATGTAAAAGTAGTCTTTGATTGATCTCTAGCCGACACAGGTATTTGAGAGAAACCAGAATAACCATCTAGAAAGCAATAGTGTCTATGTTTGCATAATCTTTCTAGCATTTGATCAATAAAAGGTAAGGGGTAATGATCTTTCTTAGTAGCTTTATTTAATTTGCGGAAATTAATTACCGTCCTATAACCTGTGATAATTCTTTGTGGAATCAATTCATCTTTACCATTAGGAACAACAGTAATTGACTAAGTTGACAAAGCCCTCCATCCCCATCAACTTGGTAGGCCCACAAGTTAGCCTCCCACTATGCTGGGTTCCAGCTGGCAGGGGGAATATTCATTTTTTTGTCCATAATAAGGAGACACTTCCTTGCGTGCGAAGATAGCTGGTGGGTCCGACATGTCAGCGGGGGGCACGTTATTCTCGCGAAATACAGAGGCCCTTCCGGTGGGTCCCAGATGTCAGGTGGAGGAATCATTATTTTGCGCGTAATAAGGAGGAATTTCCTTGTGTGAGGCCGTGGACCCAGCTGTCAGCCTCTCCACGCACAGTCTACTTCCGATGGTGTCGTTTGTTGACCATGTTGACCATGCCGCGCCGAGAGCATCGAAGGTGGTGGACGATGGCGAGGCCCCAGACAACAACGAGCCAGAGATGGGAAGACACGGGAGTAGAGTCGCAGACGGAGAGGTGTACGAGGGTTAACTGGTTCTCGTGCAGTGTGGTTCGGCAGTCGGTGGAGAAGAATAGGAGGTGTGGAGGTGTGGAGGGATGGCCTGGCCAACGGTGGAGTAGCGCTTCATAGCGAAGCGTGCTAAGCAGAGCTGCTAGCAGCAGGAGGCGGGAGGTGGTCCCGGCGACGCTGGAGGAATAAGATGAGAGATTGAAGATGGATGCCGGTCGTTGGGTGTAAATCCAACGGCTAACATGTCAGAATCATTTGTTGACTAAATTGACAACGACTTGCGTTGGCTTCAACCTATTGGCCCACATTTCAGCCTCCAAAAATGTGGCACGTATTCAACCCATTTTTTCAGAATTTACAGTCTTTTTTTGCGCGGCAGAATTTACAGTCAATTTGATATTTTTTTGAATTACAGCCATTAGCTCGGCTGGGTGAATAAATAATGTAGCGTCCATGCGGCCCATTTATTTTATTTCCTAAAAAATTACAGGCCATTTGCACTTTCTCGAAATACATGATTTTGTTGGGCTGATTCTAGTTATAATGTTGGGTTGGGCCAGCAATGTTATCAAAAAATAAAAAGGGACTGAGCATTTTGTTATAAATATATTTAAATAATAAGTGATATTATTACATTCGTCCTTAAATCTTACCAAGCTTTTGTACACAGTCACTAGGATTTTCGTGCCAAAACAATCCTGGATTTTATTTGTTAAGAAATTATTTTTATAATTTAATAAGATGTGGGATATTGTTTTCTTACATATGTAAGTATCTATTGAATATATGATGACAATAAAAATAATATATAATAACATATAAAATAATTTTTTTAGAAAAACAGGGAGCATCTCCCCAGTTCCATTGCTGAGAACGAAACCACAACATATTTTGATACAACAGCTCAAAGAGCAGTTTGAAAGAAAAGGTAGAAAAGCTACAAACTAGGGGGGTGGATGAACAAGTTCTCTGGATAACACAAATCACCCGAGCAGTGCCAAAGGCAGAGCGGATAGAGCACTCAAATGACACAAGGAGGGTCCAGCGAAGCCTTCATGGTCATCAACCGAGGGGCCGTGTCAGCCTGCGGCGACCAGTAAGCAAGCGGAGACACCGGGCTGGAAGGCGTAGCATGGTGGATGTCCCTCTTTTTCGGTGCCAGGTGCCCATCATCTTCATCAGAGATCTTGAGATGAGCCCACAGGTCCAGCCCTAGAGCAGGTCGAGCCTTTATCAACCACAAGTGATCGCCAACGGTTTCTGGAGGGATCTTGTTAGGGTTTCCATGAAGCTCATCAACTTGTCCTTGTCCGATCCAGAGGAGAGAATCGCCCAGTTCCTCACCATGTTCCTGATCAACCTCAAGACCTGCGGAACGGAAATCCAGGAGGTGTTACTGAAAATAATTGCATTTCTATATTTCCAGAGGCACCAAAGGACAAGTGAGCTAACAGTATTTAAAACTGAGCACTTTTTGGTAGCAATCCAGAATCTGGCGACATATTCGAAGGATGAGCCAATCTATCTAGAGAAATATTCCTCAGTGTGGGCCCAAAGATGTTTAGCAACTATACATTCAAAAAATAGGTGAGAACAAGACTCTTGTTCCAAGCAGTAAACACAATCAAGGGGTTTGATGATGTGTCTCTTCCTAAGGTTATCCCTAGTCATCAATTTGTTTTTGGAGAGAAGCCAGAGAAATACATGAATTTTAGGGGGAACTCTCAATTTCCAGACAACGGGGATAAACATGGGTTGAACCCCTCTAAAGTTGATAACGTGATAGAGGGAGCTGGAGGAATACTTCCCCTTATTGTCCAGCTGCCAAATCAGGGCATCCGGCTCGGCAGTAAACGTAATGCTTTTGGCAATTTCCTCCAACTGGAACCATTGTTCCATGAGACTATCACTAAAGTTCCTTCTAAAAGAGAGTTTTAGGCATTGACCGTCCCAAACTTCATTGACACTTTTTTAAGCTCATTGTAGACAGAGTAAATAGGCCAAAATTGGACTGCTAGGGGGGATGTGCCAAACCAAGTATCTTCCCAGAACCTGGTTCTGCTCCCATCCCCTATGTTCCATCTGTAGCAAAATTTCACAGCATGCATAATAGATTTTAATCCCTTCCAGAATCTAGAGGTCTTAGGGTTGGAGGAAGGGACAAAAATATTAGGTTTATTTCCTAGGTAGTTATGGGCAATACGAAGCTTCCGGGGTTTCAGGTCTTCCTCATAGAATCTTTTAATCCAATACCCTAGAAGACAGATGTTAATTTCTTGGAGGTTAGGTATGCCTAGGCCTCCAAAATCTTTTTCATAGAGACTAGGGCCAAATTGGCAAGGTGTAGCTTCCTATTTCCCTCAAAATCATTCCACAAGCAATGAGACATCTGAGAATTGATGAGGTTCACTGCCCATTTAGGGAACTTGAAGAAGAAGAGGAGATACACTGGAATGCTAGCCAAACAAGCTTGTATGAGTATCGATCTACCTCTGTAAGAGAGAAGTTTGCCCCTACACCCAGCAATCCTTTTAATGATTTTATCCAGAAGGGGTTGGATATCCTCTCTCCTCAGTTTATCATAGTGGAGAGGGATACCTAGGTACTTAATGGGGAAGTTACCTTTATTACAGACTAGAATAGAGAAGAAGTCAGCTAACTCCTGATCATCCATGTTGATAGGGATGAGTTCACTTTTAGAGTAGTTGATTCTCATGCCTGAGACTTGTTCAAAACAGGTTAGAAAAGTTTTCAGATTGCTAGCATGTGTGGAGTCATTGTCTAAGAAAAGGATGGTATCATCTACATATTAAAGGCAAATGATGCCACCAGGGTAGACCTCAGGACAAAGCCCTGCAATCATACTATGATCAGCAGCTTTGCTCAGCATTTTAGTAAGAACAACCACTACTAAATTAAACAAAAGCGGGGAGATGGGGTCACCTTGCCTAAGGCCTTTACCAGCAAGGAAAAAATCACTTTCACAGTTATTTAACTTGACCGCAACAGACCCCCCATGAGTAAGTTGCTGGATGCAACTAGTCCATTTACCCCCAGAACCTCTAAGCTCCAGGAGTTTCATAAGGAAATCAAGGTCAACTTTATCGAAGGCAGTCTAAACTAGAACTACCATCTAGAGAAAAATTCTCACAAACAAAGCCTTCAGATTTGTTTTGGTGAGGGTAAATAAAGGAAGAGCATTCAATGCCATCATTAAGAGAAGTAACATCTACACCAATCTTAGCAGCAATGGCATTAAAGGAAGGATCATTAAAGTTGGAGAAGGAAGTGTGTTTCATACCCTGGGGTTTTTGCACTTCCAGGTTCTGAACCTCTTTGAGTTGTTGAGCCTTTTCAATAATGGTTCTCTTGTCACCAGCTACCCTAGCACTGGTTCTGGTGGCTTGAACAGGACCCTATTTGGGAAGGTGCTTCTCCTTAGGAAGGGCAGGGAAGTCAGAGTTGTATTTTGAGTCCAAATTGTCCGGGAGTTCAGTTGTTTCAACAAGTGCCTCTTGATCCTCTTGTAGATCTACAGAACCTCCTAATTCCATCAGATCATCATCTTCCAGGAGATCCATTTCCCTGAGGAGGTTGAATCCATCAGTTTCATCAAGCATAGAATTCAAGATCTTTTCCTGGATGCTGAGTTGAGGAGTGTATGGAGAATCAGGGAGGTGTGTCTTGAGGACTGAAGTGGGTGTAGTTTTTCCAAGCATCTGATTATGGCCAAAAGATTGTCCTCTAATGTTAGGGCCCCCAGAATTGGCAGCAGGCCCTTTATTTGATACAGATCTAGAGCTCCTGTTGGATTCAACATCTTCAGTAAGATTGGTACCAGTTTCAGCTGCAGAGACATATGTACTAGTAGAGAGGTTGGTGGAGGTGCCAGTTTTAGTGGGGGTTAAGGACTCCACGTCAATGAGTAGCCTGTAGATTTTTGCCCAACTCCAAAAAGCCTTTCAGCAGGGATTTTGGAGGGATCTTTACATACGATTTTAACCCTAACAGTTTCATAGAATGACTTGAAATTATGCTGCCAATCCACATCCAGTAAGACCCTAGAGTGGAAGTGATTTGATCCAGCATAGTCTAGTCACACCACTTGGGGGTTCAATTTCCTGATCTTGATCCAAGTTTCCTGGAGGTCCTCTTCAGCCTCAATCCTGCCTTTCCAGACTTCAACATTGACTACAACATTGTCTTTTTTGAGACCAAAACAGGGGTATCCAGCAACTTGAACTACATCTATTTCAGGAGGGAGTTTGACCAAGAATGTCCACTCATCTAGGGCATTGATTGGCCAGGGCCAGTTGGTTTTGTAAATGTCTGGAAACTCAGTGGCAACTTCCTGCTTGGTCACTTCACCAGCTTCTACCAGAACAATCCCCACATTCTTCAGGGAGCCATGATACTGAGCATTTTCACCAGGTGGGTCTATGTGGTAGAAGCCTAATCCTGGAGCAGCACTTCCAACATATCTAGCAGAACTGTGGGTTTTCCTTCTGATAGGGAAATTCTCAACTTTATGGGTAACCATTTTGCAGATAAAACAACTCTTGGGCTTGACACATTTATTCAAATGATGCCCTGGTTCCCCACAGTTGTAGCAGATCACCTCAGAGTATGCCATAAGGCCCGAAGCAGGGGCATGAGCAGTTTTATGGATGTCCTGTCTCTTCTTTTGCTGATTCTTGCCTTAAGATTTCCCACTGATCTGAGAGTCAGAATCACCAGCAGATTAGTCTTGGGCAATTACAGGAGCCTGCCCAGATTGTGCCCCCATTTGGGGCGGAGGTGGGCCATACCACTGCCCAACCGACGCTCCCCCCATTGTGATAGGGGAAATTCATCGGAGTTCCTGGTTCCTTCTCATCCTCCAGCCAGATGTTGTCTCTCAGGAAACAGAAATAACCATCAGATAGCTCAAATGAAGCAGATTGCAAACCTAATTTCAATCTTCTGCAGGTTTGGGGGAGAGGTAAGGTATGGGATCCACCTGCTCCGGCTCCGGTGGCATGCTGGTGGGCATGAGTCCAGTCAAGCATTCCCATCTCGCAGCACGGCGTGGATCTCCTGAATTCACTTCTCCTTTAGCCCATCGAACGAACGCAATTGGCGGCTCCCTGGGGTGGGGCATCCTGTGCTTCTCCAAGAAATCTCCTTCGAAGTAGATCCGCAGGGCTAGGTTCAGCAGCTCCCAATCCACATGATCCTTGCACATCCGAGCATACCTGCGCGAGTGAGAGAACGGATTCGGTCCCTCCTCGGCTTCCTCCCTCGCAGCTTCCTCCTCTGCTTCCCTCCATTCGCACGTGCACTGGGTCCAAGAGAGAGCGTCGTCGCGGATCCGCATCACCCGCTCCCTCCATCTCCTCCCTCGAGTCTCCTGCAACACCGCCGGCATGACAGAGTTGAGCGGCTGGAGCATCCGCGGGAAGGCTTTGTAGACATGTGGGAGATACATCTTGTACATCTGCCTGTCTTCCATCCATTCCCCCGTGGATATGGCCGGCGACTCCATGGGGCGCGCGAGTGGACTTGCTGAGGGGGGCAGGTGCGCCTGGAGTCAGGAGGCACGGGGTGGCGGCAAGATCTATGGCGGCAGCGAGGGTGGAGGTAGTGGCGGGGCGGCGGTGAGGGTGGAGGTGGTGGCGGGGGCGAAGGGGGTCGCGCGAGCGGTCATCTATTTGCCAATTATGTGAACTAAACAGTCAACATATAAAATAATTTAAATATATATAATATAGTTAGAAGGGAAACATAAGTTGGACCTGGCGTTCCTATTCTTACATAGAAAAATAGAACAGACCTCTGCGTTTTCTTCAAAAAAATACATAAATTGGGCTGCCAAATATAAAACCTCGGATGGGAGGTCCATAGGCCGGTCGATACATGATGGCCCTAAGAAAATGCAAACAGGCCTATGGACCTCCCATCCGAGGTCGTGGGCTGCGCATGTTAAAAATGAAAGCCTAGACGGGGCAGCCCAAAACCACGTCCAACACTTGCCAAAACTTCGTCCCTCGTTTTCTCTGTGTTTCGCACACTCGACATTGTGTGGGCATTTTGACTGTGCATCATATGAAGATGTGCTATGCATGAATGTTCATTAGCATGATGTTAACTGGCTGGTAGTTCCATTTTCGACCATGAATAAAACTTCTAACATGATGTTAACCCTGTTTGAAAAGGCCGTGTTAATATAAATGTTGTGCCTCTGAAAGTTGCAGCTTCTTATCTGAAACTGAAACTTGCAGCTTCTTCTCTGGGAATCACATTGTCTGCACTTTTATACTCCTATGAAACTATAGATATCTAGAATTCATAAAATACTTCATATGCTCAATACTGCAAATATGAAATTCAAAAGACATTCATATCTGAAAGTACTCTCAAAATACACAACACAAAACACAATTCACAACCTGCAAATACTGACAACCCTAAGCTCCTCCTGAGAAATTCACAACCTGCCCGGCTATTGGGCTGGGGGGCAGCCCCCTCCTATTCCTCGGCGGCAGACAGCCGCCCCGTGAGATGATGTGAATGGCGAGGGAGACGATGGCGGGGAAGCATCGTCGGGCCAACTGATTTTCTCCTCTTGCAATTGGGTTCGGTCGACGAAGACTCCACCGGCTCGCTCTGGCAGGACACCCTCACAAACGACACCCTGTAGATGCTCGATCCTTCAATCTCTGGTGGATGCTCCATCTGGGATCGATACTCCCATCACCGCTCCCTCACGATCGGATTCGGTGAATCTGTTTGCTCCATGGCCCAGAGGAGCAGCTCTATGTACTCCGGCGCGACTCCCTCCGGGAGTATCGCCGCCTTTTCGCTCTGTTGCAGATATTTGGCCATGGATGTCGCCGTCGCCTCTAGTTGGTCCTTGTTGTCAAACCAAGACTGTAGCTCCAACATCCTAGCTAGCTTCACAGGGTTGCCGTCTGCGATCCTCACGTATCATTTGTACTCCTCCATCGATCTACTTCTCCACAGCACCTTCACTCGCCGGCGGTGGTTTTTGAATGGAAGAGGAGAGGAGCAGCGCTGGTTTTGGATTAGAACGGGAGAGGAGCGACGCTACTTTTGGACTGGAATAGGAGAGGAGGGGCGGTGGTTTTGAAATGGAAGAGGAGAGGAGCGGCGCTGCATTTAGATTGGAACAGGAGAGGAGCGGCGGTGGTTTAAGAGGAGAAGAGCGGAAGAGCGGCGCTGGTCTTGGAAGTATTTTTTTTTGTTGTTTTGCGTATTTTGGGTCAAAGTTTGACCATGTACTGTATTTGACAAGCAAAATGTGAATGCATGTCACCAAAAATTGTATCGTTTGGTTCGTATCTGAATGTACTTTCAAATTACATTATTTTTGCAATTTATAACATAGATTTTATGTGCGAAAATCATGGTCAATTATGACCCAGAATAAAAGGGAGACTAGTTAATGTGGGGTCGCTTTCTTAATTGAAGGGTAAATTGATTTTGATTTTGATCCAGTCACAGCGCGCCGGCCCTCTCGTCCAATCCTAAATCGCTGCCGCACGCTCCTCTCCCTCTTCTTCATTTCAAAACCACCTCCTCTCCTCTCCATCATCTCCATTCCAAAACCACCGTCTCGCCTCTCCCTCTTCTGATCTTCTCCATTGCAAAACACCACCTCCTCTCCTCTCCATCATCTCCATTCCAAAACCACCGTCTCGCCTCTCCCTCTTCTCTATTGCAAGAACAACGTCTCTCCTCTGTTTTCTAGACGCTTTGCTCCATGGCGCGGGCGCAATCCATGGATACAAAATTAGTATAATGTATACTATTTAAAAGTCGAGGGCGGGGCTTTTCCTGCGCGGTAGGCGGCGGGGCAGTTCCGCCTAGTCAGTTCGACAGAGACGAGAAAACGAGGGAGTAGGCTGCTGCAAATGTAGGGCTTGTGATTTGATAGCGAGTTACTGCTGGACTGGTGGGGCCCCGTGATTTGACTTGCCATTATCATTTTAACTACATCGCTACGACCGGCGTGAGTCTCCCGATTCCTGACCACCTCCATACAGGTGCCTCTCCCAATGCTCCACCATGTAGTAGAGGCTGGCTCTTGCATGAGAGCCCACTTCTCCACTTTTTCCTTGCCTCTCTTTCCTCCACATATGAAAAAATGCCATGTAAAGTGCACTATTGTACTTACTTTTACTTGCTCCTACAGGTGCTTAAGCTTGCCACATAGGCATAAAGTCTGATGTGGCAAGTTAATCAAGAAGAGAGAGACTAGTTTGGTGACCCAAGGAAGAAACGGTGCTAAGTGCGTGTACCTTGGTGAAAAGACAATTTTGAGTCTATAGCTAATTAAATGAAGCAAACTTAGCAACACCATTTCATTGGAAGAGGTCACTCCTTGGCAAATGCAATAAATACTAGTACTCCCTGTGTCCCATAATATAAGAACATTTTTGGCACTACACTAGTGTCAAAAACATTCTTATATTATGGGACGGAGGGAGTACGAAGAAAGAGATAGAGAGGAGTAAAAAATACACTTATAGCCAACCTTGTTGTAGTATGAGTGACTAAGTGATGACTATGTATGACATGCCAACATCAGATAGCCTAACGCACCGTGTTAAATCTCCAAGGGCGCGACCGCGCGAGCGACGCGACGGTCGTGGTAGGTGCGACCATGATACGGGCTGCTGGCAGCCCTTGGATCTGAGATCAAACGGTCGCATGCTAAGTTGCTGAAAATTTGCAGAATAACCCTCCAGGATAGGATATTCACCCATAGGCCTAGAATCACGCCATGCAACCGTTCGATCTCAGATCCAAGGGCTCTCGGAAGCACGTATCATGGGAGAATGGAAAGCCACTACCCTGCCGTTCGCACGCTGGCAGTTCGCTCCTACTCGTCCCCGCACGTCCTTCAATACTATGGCGGTTCGCTCCTAGTCTTCCCGTCCATACGGCAGTTCCACTAATCCTAACCCTCCTTCCAAATCCAAGGCGTCCCAAATCTCCACGATCGGCGGTGAGTACAAGGTTAGAACCATCACCGGCGATGAGTTCGACGTCATCTACACCCGTTCTTCTGCAACGGTGAAAGGATGCCTTTCTCGCTTCAGACACATGTTCGAAAACTCAGATGATGAGTGGGTCACTGGGCTAGATGTTGAGTACACCATAGTCCTGGGACCAGAGAAGGATCTAAAGGACGAAGAGAGGAAGAAGCGTGCCATGATCTAGGTTTGCGTGCATGACTTATGCTTGGTCTACCACATATGCGATGCCGACGTTGAGTGCCAGGATTTTAAGGACTTCCTCGAGAGCAACCTAGTCAAATTCGTTACTGTAGACTTTAAGAACGACAGGGATGTCCTGCGTCGGATAGGTCTCGTTGTAGGCAACCCCTTCGACCTCCAGAAGAATCGGCTGGTGTCCTCTCGTCAGCCTTCAATGCTGACCCTGGTAGGAGCCATGGTTCATCCTTCGTACGGTAAATTGGAGAAGCCTCCATACACGTTTCATCGTCATCCATGGCAGCGGAATTTACTAGATATAGACCACATCCACTATGCTGCAATGGATGGCTACCTTTGCTTCAATATCTACAAGGGTTGGATGAAGAGCAACAGCCAAGTGTGCGGTTCAAGCAAAGAAGTATCGGCCAAGAGGAAGAGGGACAAGGATGAAGTCGAGGACATGGATGAGGACTCCGAGTAAGGTGGCAGTGTCGTTACTCATGGTGGTTCTAATGTAGTGTCTCCTAAAATAGTTGCAAAGTTTAATTTCAGGTGTGCTTAATTTAATTTGAGGGGTGCGTTGTGCTGAGCCCCCATCAGAACTATGTTATGTTTCTTCTCCTTACTTTAACTCTTCAGTACGTACATACTAGTATTTCTTACATTTCATCTTTTAGTTGGTATAGTACTACCACTCATTTCTTCACATTATATACGTACAATATATATGGCCAACATCATATAGCCAGCAGTTTAGTTGTCAAAGAATTTCAGGGTGCTTAGTTTTGTCAAAGAATTCCAAGATGCTTAGAGGGTGCTTGGATCCAAGGGACTTATTTTAGTCTGACTAAAAATAGTCTCTTTAAGAGGCTAAAGTTCCAAGCACCCTTGACTAAAGAGGGGCTAAAACTAGTCTTGAGACTAAATTTTTTTAGTCAGGGGTACCCCTACTAAAATGTGGATTAGTCCTCTCTCTACTCATTTAACTCCTCTCCTTTAACACAGGCGAGTTCTGGATTGGTGGGTTTGGAGGATAATAAATGCTCATTAACTTGATTTTAGCCTTTTTAGTTTTTGGATCCAAGCATGGGTGAGGCTAGCATGTTTTAATCCCACTACTTTTAGTCATGGGACTAAAACGTATCCAAGCACCCTCTTAGTTTTATTTGAGGGGTGGGTTGTGCTGGACACCATTATTGTGACTACCTTTTTAATAGTACTATATGCATAATTTGGCGACGAGCGCTCTCTATATGTACCACCTTTTTTTTTAATTTCAAGTTTTGCTCCATGGCGCAATCCATCGATACTACTGCTGTACAAAAGTATACATTTTTTAAAAGGCTAGAGGGTGGGGCAGTCTAGCTTGGTCGGTTTCACGAGAGGCGAGGGCCTTTTTGATTGACGGCTCATTACTGCTGGAAGGTGGGGCCTTGTGATTTGACTACTCGTATAAATGCGCCGACGACCTGATCGAGGAGGAGCAAAGAACCGTGCGGTATACTCAAGTTTTCCACTGGAGTAGTACTACGACGGAGGAGCACAAAACACGGCAGCCCAGTGCCATATGGCGATAAAAAATGATCTAATTTTCTAGTCATCTCATTGTTAGCATTGTCCTATTCATTCCCTCGAAAAAACATTGTTCTATTCATGCCTCGCAGAGAACGTGACACATGCGGCCAAACACCCGAAGCAAAAGATGAAACACAGGAGCAAAAGAGGAAGGAAGATTATCACCCCAAATGATCTAATTCGCCGCGGAGTCGTAACTGCTTCTTCATCTGCTCCACGACCTCCATCTCCTTGCGTGTCTCCTCCGCCATCTTCTTCATTCTGTCCATGATGCGGGATTTCTCGATGCGAGCCTTCATCATCTGTTCCACGACCGCATTACATACCTTGACAGCAGCCAGGTGCTCGATGCGGAGCTTCGCCAACTCCTCCTTCTGTTCCATGACGAGGGCCTGCACATGGAGGAACTACTATTCTCATGCAGCTTCTTCCAGCCGGCGTTCTTCTCCTTCAACAGGTCAATCTCGTGGCAGAGCTTCGCCTTGTCCTCCTGAAGTCACAGGATTTCGTCGGTCGCCTTCTTCTCCGAGGCAATGCTCTTCTTCAGCAGCATCACCAAGCCAGCGGTCAACTCCCGCTGCTGATTGAGCTCAACGGGCATGTCGTCGAGGCTCTCCTTCAGCAACTCCATCAAGCCTTGGATGAACTCCTTCTGCTTATTGAGGTTCTTATTGAGCTGATCGGGCATGTCGTCGAGGGATAACGACTCCAGCTCCGCTGGCCCGGCATGTTCGCCTCCGCGGCTAGGGCGCTCCTGGGAGCCATCGCCTGCCCGTGAGAGATCTTTCGAGGTCTCTGCGTGGCGACGAGCCCTCTCTTTTTTTCCACAGCCTTGGTTGCCGCTCCCTTGTTACGAGTAGTTCTCGACCTAGAGCTTTGCTCACCGGCCATGGCAACGACGGACGAAGAAGAAGCACTTATGAGGAGGAAAGGTAGAGTAATTTTCGGTTAGGTAGTTCCCCTTTTTATAACCTAAGTACTAGCACTAGTACTAATACCTGCATAGTGGGAACATGTTCAGGTTTGGTACGTACTAGTAGGTGTGAGTAGGCTTTCGAATGTGATGGGAACAAGGTAAAGATTAATTGATGGTTTTGGTTTCGAGGCCCGAAACGGCTCCCAATGAGTTTAGCGGAACATAAATTTCAAGTACTACACTTCTCAAATGCATAAATATTATGTTACTGTCAAAAATTGGCACAAAATATGAAGGAGACCAATGGAAGTACTACTAGCCACCCACGATTTAACTACTCGCATGCGCGCAGTGGAGTAATAATGTCGTTCTTCCGCCCTCACGTCAACTCAATTTGCATGTGTTGTATTAATTAACCATCAATAAAGTGAACGACTTTACACGAGTCAAATTATCACATGGGGTGGATCTTGGTACAAAATTGCTTCCGCCCGTGTACCCGCGTGTGCATGCGAGGGAATGTGTGTGTGCGTGGCGTGCGTGCACATCTTCGCTTCGTGCATGTACCGCTAGTATGGCTCAGGGAGGACGAGTACATTCTTCTGGAACCAGCAGCACGTCACCGTGATCAATCCACGCAAGGAGGTCGCGACAACGCCTCCACATGTGCCACGTGGCTTCATGAACTATAAGAGAGACACTGTGTAGCGTGCCATTGGTATTCTAATTTACGTGTTTTGCACATACTCAAAGTACTAGTAAGGTACATGTGCATTGCACGCATCAGATTTTGCAACCAAATTATGAATAAATACCACACTATAGCATGTAAGCTCTGAGTCATATATTCCTGATGTAGCCCTTTGTTTAATTCTTATATTTCATCTCATTCAAAATCAATTAGTTTTTATAAAAATGCTAAGAACGCGGGAATAGGAAAAACATGGGATTATAGTGGAATGTTGTCCTGAATCCTAAAGATTGTACGAGTGTTTGATTGTGCATAGAAAAAACGTAGAATTCTATCAAAGAGGTTTGAGTGGATGGGATGTTTCCTATGAAATCTAGTGCAAATGAATCATATGGAAAAATTCCTCTGGTTTACAATCCTACGAATCAAACAACCAAGATAGGAAAAATTCCTAATGATTAGAATCCTCCAAAATTCCTTTGAGAATCCTTTGAATCAAAGAAGCCCTCAATCTATTTTATGATTCATGGAATTGTGAGTTGTAAAGCATAAAGTAAAAACAAATAATGGCAATTCAACTAGAAAAAAATTTAGGGTAGTTATGATACGGAAGATTCTAGAACAAAAGAGAACCATTGCTGTTTTGCGGTTTGTGCATTATGCTTAAGTTCAACCATGGAGTCTGCTAGATTACACATGTGGCAAAATCTGGTGGGGGGCTAGAAGATGGTGCGAGGGGCGAGTGGAGGGAGACTATGAAGGAATGCACAAGTGCGAGATCGATATTTAGAGAGAGGGGGCGAACACGTGCGCTGTTGCGTGCAGTGGCGGAGCCATGAAAAATAAATGAGCTAGGGGGCCAAGCATTGCTAATCCTTTACGAGGAGGGTCAATTCATGAACTTAAACCATTTTTAGCAGCAATTGTCTAATGATCACATTCATATTAGCCTCGATATATAGTGATGTTAGGGGGAGGGGGCAGGGCCCTTACTGCCCCCTGTCTTCGCCATTGTGCACGCGATTGAGAGATGAAGCGGAAGGCATGGATGATGAGAAGGGGACGTTGGATATATAATTAATGTGGGTGTATTAGCTATATATGCTAATCCTATATAGAGAGGTATAGATTGATCGATGTGGACATGGGAAAGAGGGTGAGACCTCACTGGATATATCGATTAATCGGTTTGTGTGGAAAACTATGAAAGACCTAGCTATATACACACATACATAGAGGAACATCGATCATTGCGCATGCACGCGTGAGAGATAAAGAATGCCTGATATGATGGAGAGGGGGATGTGTGTGGGTGTGTGCCTTCATGGGAGACCGACCTGAAGAAAAATATTGCATGCGTGTGATGGATAATGCCGACTGGTAGTGTGTGTGCATGCATGCACGAGAGAAAGTTAGTGGTACAATTATAAAGAGATGACTATTGTGTGGGTGTGAAAGAATAGGTGAGGTCATAATCAATGTAAAGTTGAATTCAAATATTTGAATAAGAGATCCTGATGTTTGAAAGCCATGCATGCATGAATATAACGGAGATCTGCGCGGTGTGGTTTGGAAACGAGCATGTTGTAATGTATACACATTGAACAAGGTCAGACTGATTTGAATTTGAGATACCGATGGCAGACATCATTTGGCCACATCGCATCTGTGCATGGACACACTATTCTAATTGGAGATGATGGGCGGCTTTCGCATCACATATCTATATCTATACCCCTGTATATTATTATTTATATTTTTTTTATATTGTGTGCGGGTAACTTTAACTTTGAAAGATGGTCGTTGGATGAGGCGAATCCGATGGTCCAAAGATGGCAAATTTGAGCACTACTGGCCGTTGGATATCATCTAGATTCCACCAGATTTTGCCACATGTATAATCTACAAGACTCCATGGTTGAACTTAAGCATAATGCACAAACATCAAAACACAAGCACTTCTTATTTGTTCTAGAATCTTCCGTATCAGAATTGCCCAAATGTTTTTCTACATGATTTGCCATTATTTGTTTTTACTTTGTGTCTTACGACGCACAATTCCATGAATCTTAAAATATATTAGCTTTCTTATAAAAACTAGATGATTTGAATGAAATGAACTATAAGAATGAAAGGAACATCTACATCATGCATATATGACTCAAAGCTTGCATGCTATAATGTGGTATTTATTCATAATTTGGTTGCCAAATCTCATGCGTGCAATGCACGTGTACCTTACTCTAGTCTAAATGGTGTTTGTGTGTGTTGTGCGTGTTGAGGTGCAAATTGTCCTTTTTTGGTACACATTAAGCTTGTTCTTCCGAAATTTCAAGCCGCGCCTTGTTATGACGAAAATTCAAGCTAGCGTCTCTATCTATTGTGTTGCGAAACTCCCGCCTCTCCAACCCGCGCCTTGTTACCCCGAAATATTTAAGATATATCTTTGTCTCGTTGTGCTCCGACAACTCCCTCCATCTCAACCTGCGCCTTGCTATTCCAAAATTACAATGCGCGCGAAAACTCCCACCTCCTCTGAAATCCCGACACGCGAAATGCCCGTGGTACCCCTGAACCGAAAGAACTGCCTCAAATCGGTGGGGGTACTTCCGTAACTTACCCCACATTTCAGACAAGCGCGTCTCTAAGCCATGGTTCCCCACTGCCATCCCATCCGCCCACCCATTCGTACACCGAGGCCGCGAAAACCCGTGACAAAACCCCACACTCTGCTCCGTCTGCCACCCAGCCGGAGCCTCTTTCCCGACGACGTCGTCCACAGCAACACCCCGACGTCCCTCATCCACCGTACCGGATGAGGATCCGTCATCGATCTCATCGCCCCGCCGGTTCAGCCACCCCGTCCTCCACCTCCAAGGAGCTGCTCCAATGTTCCCCTCGTCTTTCGCGCCACCTCCATTCCCACACCGCCGTCTTCACCTGCACCACCGGAAGAGCATCATCATCACCGTTTCCTCGGATGAAGCTGTGGCCTAATCGGCGCCACCAAAGAGGTTGTACACTAACACTACAAGAAATATGTCAACTTATGACCTTCTGTCAGTGACCCTCGAAGAATTGGTCATAAATTTATGACCATTTTAGACCAATTGGTCAAAAGCTGTTCAGGGGGCTGCAAACCCTAAACCATTGCGACCATTTTGGTGAGAAAGGTCGTAATTTCCTTACACGAAATGGTCACAAAGCAAACAGTGCTAGTCCGCTGCCTTATTTCTAGTTGTTAATGACCAATATAGATGGTCATAGCCTTGTAGATTATGGTGGGTTGTGATGACTAGGCGCCATCTCATCAGTTTTGCCTATGTGTCATGTCCATGTGGCAGTTTTTGCCCTAGGTTGTGAAGCAACCTATATTTCTATCATTCCCAAAATTCCCAAAAAAATCTCTTAAATTCTTTGGGGCATATCTTCATCAAATATGTAAAAAATCCTTCCTTGCCTAGTTCAAAACTAATTCAACAATATTCATTTTCCTATTCTGTTCACAACAACACTTTATGAAGGAAGTGCTATTTATATATTCTTGATTGCCCTAGGAATTTTGGGCACTCTTTCCTATCCAAATCATTACCGCATGACAAAATTCAGCTCCATTTGCCTAGCAAATCTTCCTTGGCAAATTTCTAAAGTTTTTGTCCACCGAGAAGCATTGTGAAGGAAGTACCTTTTTATATCTCTAAATGATATGAAATTTATACAGTTCCTTCATATGCCCAAAATTATCACCCTCCTCCAAATTGCAGCTCAGTCAAATCATCTATCTGAGCCCAGGTTCAATTTATATTTTATGGCCAAATTGGCACGTTGCAAAGCAAGTGTTATATAGACCCCTCCTATTACCCTCAAACTTTTCGGGCACTCTTCCATACGCAAATCATTGCCACATGATAATATTCAGCTCAATTTTCCTAGTAAATCTTTCTCAGGAAATTTCCAAAGTTTCTACCTCGAGAGAAGCTTTGTGAAGTACTAGCTAGGCTTACCCAAATGATCTGAAAATTTACCAGCGCATGACCATACCTACGTAACTTACCTACACCAATTTTTAGCTCATTTCATTCATCCAATCTCTCTCACTAGTTTTCCCAAGTTTTTGTCCATAGAAGAGCATTGTGAAGGAAGTACTACTTTGGCATGTCAAAATGATATCAATTTTCTACAATGCTTTCCTATGCCCAAATATCCATCCTCCACCAAATTTCAGCTCAATCCATTCATTATTTTGAGCCCAGCTTCAACATTCATATTTTTGTCCAGTGTGGTAGTTTGCAAAGCAAGTACCACCTAGGCTCCTCCTTTTGAGCTGAAAATTTGTGAAGATGGTCTTCTTAGTAACTGATCATCCTCAGCCAAAACTCACGCCCATTAGCCATGTACATTTCCCGTACCGCTAATCAAACACTTGGCTGCTAATTCATGTTTGAGCATCGATCGGTCTCCTCGTGAGAATCTTATGTTTTAATTTTCTTCCTAGCACCTACCTGGGGAGTGCCCAACCCACTAGACATGCCTAGGCTGCCCAGAACACATGACAATGCCATGGTCATGCGGTGACCACGCGGCGGGCATGCGAGTTTACGCGCTCTAGAGTTGGGGGCCTCGGCCACCGCCCAAACCTCGACGTATCGCCACCAAACCATGTATTTATGATTAAATAGGTACTTATGTAACTATAAATGATTTTTGGAAAAAATAAATAGTAAACTATGAGGCAGCTGCAGTTCAAATTTGACCCGCTTCCAACTGAATCGGCGAGAATTTGTCTTTTTCACCAGAGGTGGATCAAAACTTTTGACACCCAACCATTTTGTCAATTGTGCATTAAATATGGCCTAGTATTTTATAAAATTGATTTGGTCCAATTTTGCAACAAATATATGATAGGTCCTTCACAAAAAAAACTCATTTCAGGCACTCGGAAAATGGAAAATGTATTTTTCGTGCAAAGAAAATGAAAACTCCCTTAGGAAACATTGTTTGGAATTCCAAGATGCACCCTTGTGCACAATATGAGATCATTTGAACAAACTATGCCAAGAATGTGGCCATAAGATTGACTATTTGGCTTGAAAGCCGTGAATCTTCACGCCTGATAGCTCATTTCTGAGAACAATTTTTTAAAATAATTGCCGTATTACAAGTTTATTATTTTTCTTGGAAACATGGTCACATATAATGACGCAATGCGAAGGATTTCCAATTTTTTGATTTTTTTGAATTTTTTATGCCCGTTTCAAAATGCGGTCAAAACGGCGGGCTTGACCGTTCCTAGCTAGTGGTTGAATCTTGAAATTTTTTTAGTGTTTCTCTGATTAAATAGATACTTATGTACCTAGAAAAGATTTTTGGAAAAATAAAGAGCAAACTACGAGGCAGCTACAGTTCAAATTTGACCCGCTTCTAGCTGAATCGGCGGCAATTTGTCTTTTTCACCAGAGGTGGATAAAAACTTTTTACACCCAACCATTTGGTCAATTGTGCATTAAATATGGCCTAGTATTTTAGAAAAATGATTTGGTCCAATTTTGCAACAATTATTTGGTAGGTCTTTCACAAAAAAACCTCATTTGGGGCAATCGAAAAATGGAAAATGGTTTTTCCGTGCACAGAAAATGAAAAATTCCTTAGGAAACATTGTTTACCATTCTAAGATGCACCCTTTTGCACAATATGAGATCATTTGAACAAACTATGCCAAGAATGTGACCTTAAGATTGATCGTTTGGCCTGATAGCCATGAATCTTCACACGTGATAGCTCGTTTCTGAGAACACTTTTTTTAAAATATTTGCCGGATTGCAAGTTTGTTATTTTTCCAGGGAACTTGGCCACATATAATGACACAATGCGAAGGTTTCCCAATTTTTTGATTTTTTTTGAATTTTTTATGCCAGTTTCAAAATGCGGTCAAAACGGCGGGATTGACCGTTCCTAGCTAGTGGTTGAATCTTGAAAATTTTTTAGTGTTTCTCTGATTAAATAGATACTTATGTACCTAGAAATGATTTTTGGAAAAAATAAAGAGCAAACAACGAGGTAGCTACAGTTCAAATTTGACCCACTTCCTGCTGAATCGGTGGGAATTTGTCTTTTTCACCAGAGGTGGATCAAAACTTTTGACATCCAACCATTTTGTCAATTGTGCATTAAATATGGCCTAGTATTTTACAAAATTGATTAGGTCCAATTTTGCAACAAATATATGGTAGGTCTTTCACAAAAAAACTCATTTTGGGCACTCAAAAAAATGGAAAATGAATTTTCCGTGCCAAGAAAATGAAAACTTCCTTAGGCAACATTGCTTGTCATTCCAAGATGCACCCTTGTGCACGATATGAGGTCATTTGAACAAACTATGCCATGAATGTGGCCACAAGATTGATCATTTGGCTTGAAAGCCATGAATCTTCACACATGATATCTCATTTCTGAGAACACTTTTTTAAAATAATTACCGTATTACAAGTTTATTATTTTTTCGGGAAACTTGGTCACATATAATGACACAATGCGGAGGTTTTCCAATTTTTTGATTTTTTTTTTCAATTTTTTATGCACGTTTCAAAATGTGGTCAAAACGGCGGGAATGACCGTTCCTAGCTAGTGGTTGAATCTTATAATTTTTTTGGTGTTTCTCTGATTAAATAGATACTTATGTACCTAGAAATAATTTTTTGAAAAAATAAATAGCAAACTACAAGGTAGCTACCGTTCTAATTTGACCCGCTTCCAATTGAATCGTCGGAAATTTGTCTTTTTCACCAGAGGTGGATCAAAATTTTTGACACCCAACCATTTTGTCAATTGTGCATTAAATATGGCCTAGTATTTTATAAAATTGATTAGGTCCAATTTTGCAACAAATATATGGTCGGTCCTTCACAAAAAAACTCATTTCGGGCCCCCAGAAAATGGAAAATGAATTTTCCGTGCAAAGAAAATGAAAACTCTCTTAGACAACATTGTTTGGAATTCCAAGATGCACCTCGTGTAAATATTTGATAGCTTCTTCACAAAAAAAATTCATTTTGGACACTCAAAACATAAAATAAAATAAAATGCTGACATGATTTTACACTTTATTTTTATTTGATCACGACCAATTTTGTATGGTCATAACATCTAATACTAAATGGTCATAACGTCATACACGCGCGCTGCATTCTGATTGGGCCATAACCATCTCACGCGGATCATGCATCAAGCACCGTTGGATGCTCCTGGATCCAACGGTAGTCCTCGCCCCCTCACCCTCTCACCCACCTAGCCCTAACACAACCCCCCGCGCCCCCACTTCCCCACCGCAACCTTCTCCACCTTCTCTCCCGCACCCTTAGCCGCCGCCGTCCCCTTTGGCCAAAACCCTAGCTGCCCCTGCCCCCGCACCATGGCCGGCCTCCACCCCTGCGTCGACGGCGAGGAGCTCGAGTCTCCACGCCCCCCCCCCTCAAGTGGCTAGAAACCCACCAGAGGTGAGGAGAGCGCCGCTCCTCCTCTGTCTCTCTCGATTCCCAGCCCACCCATCCAACCCGCCGCCGCCGACCTCCATCCTCTCCGCCAACCCCGGCCACCGGCGACCACTCCCCTCCCCTCCTCTCCCACCGCTGCGGTTGGACCCTCCTCGCTTGCGCCCTAAACATAGCCGCACCGCACAGCCATGGCGAGATCCTGCATCGGCCAGATCCAGCACTAGCGGCCAGATCCAGCACTAGGTGGGCGCGCGTGGAGGACACCGTTTGCCGCCATGGGAGCGCTCGAGGAGGCCCACCTCGCCACTGTCGCCACGTGCGTGTGCGACGACGAGGAGGAGGAGGATCTTCTGGTGGAGCTCGGCGGCGGGAAGGCACCGAGGGACACCATGGAGCTGAATGTGCACGCGCTGCTGGTGGGGATCGGCGATGTCGACCGCCGAGAGGGGCTGCGCAGGACGCCCAAGAGCGTCGCCCGCCATTGCTGCGCCGTCAACGGCTGCTGCCGGTACGTGCTCCGCCTCCTCTTCTCCTCTCTCCCCACCACGGCCTCATCCGCGCGTGCGGGGGCTCTCATTCGGGTCGGATGGGGTGCGGTTTCTGTTGCTCTGGAGATTCGATTTGATTCGATTCTCCCCTCCTGCGCACATGTGCTTACACCGTTTATCCTCCGTGTTCCTCATTGCAGGTCGGAGGCACTCCACACCTTCATGATCCGTAAGTGCACAGTGAACATCATGCTTAATTTTGTGTTTTCTCGGTTCCTGGTCGATGTGAATTCCTCACTGGTGTGGTTCGATTTCTGCTGATGGAACAGACGGGCTGTGTCTGGACTACAATGACGGGACCTGGCCGTCGTGCTGCTGCCACACTAGCTTCGACATGGACAAGGTGCTAGCCGCAGAGACCATACTGATATGTGGCCGCATTGGCTTCATTAATCCTGCCCAAGTTCTTGCTCCACCCGCCGTTCGTCCTCCCTCCTCCCTCGTCCCCCTTCCCCCTGCATCCTCTATTAGTTCAATTTTTGTTTTCCCGATTCCTGTGTCGGATGAGCGCCTACTGTAGTAGATTGGATGTTGTGAGGATGCAACGATGGCTGCTTGTTGACAAGTAGTAGTTGTCGTGTGATTTTCCGAGTGCGTGTTCGACTTCACACGTGGAAGGGATTTTGCCTGGTAGGTGTTTGTGATAATGCTTGCAGGGGCAATTCCAAATACGTAATAGGTAGTGTTAATGAGCTATGGAAGCAATTAGTTGACAAAGTTTAGTCTTAACCAGTCAAATAAGAAAGATTTATTAAGTAGACAGAGATCGATGCATGGTACTTACAAAGGTAGTCAGCGAGTGAGAGCAATTTAGAAATTTTTTAGTCTGATTAAAAAATCGGTCGTGCCCACGATCAGTATATATCCACTTGCTCGGTTCATTGTTAGCAGTTCTGCTACACAAACTGACTGACATTGCACAATAAAATGTAGCAGATTTGCAGCCCACTAGCACAAATTAATTATGCTGGTAACTTGGTGAAGGAACAAGTATAGGCATATGATTAAGTACACCGAATCGAATGATTGTCATCATCATCTGATCTGAATGCTAATAAACTACTTTCATTTCATCTCTGCAGCTTGTGTTCTCTTCATCAACCACTGTCTACGGGTGGCCCAAGGAAGTGCCCTGCACCGAGGAGTTCCCACTCTTCGCGACCAACCCTTACAGCCGAACAAAGGTACCACCCAGAGCCAGTAGTAGCGCTTGTTTTATTTCGCCTCTCAATGATATTTCTCTTGCGTGGCTGCTCACTAAGTACATTGAGAGAATCTGATCTGGTGCCTGTCGATGATTTTGCTTTTGCAGCTTGTCATTGAAGACATCTGCCATGACCTACAGTGCTCGGACCCTGACTGGAAGATCATACTGCTGAGGTACTTCAACGCGGTCGACGCTCACCCGAGTGGCTACATCAGGGACGACCCACTTGGAGTCCCCAACAACCTGATGCCCTATGTGTAGCAAGTCGCTGTTGGGAGGCGGCCTGCGCTGACGGTTTATGGGACCGACTACAACACGAAGGATGGAACAGGGGTATGTGCAGCAGTTTTCATAATCGACCACACATTATCAGGGGCAGAATGCACTTAATTTTAATCAGTTCCACTGACCCCTAGCAATCCCTTAGCAATCCCTTCTTCTTTTCATGTCTGGAATGCATTTTTTACTTGAATTCAGTAGACCACATGTGCACACTTTTGCTGGCGTATGTACTGCTATCTATCTCATTTGGCTATCAAAATGTGCATGTCCTCATAGAAAAGAGATAACTATGTACTATGTCTTGCTGCAAACTGAGGTTGATATCTCCCATTCGCAAACAAAAGAGAGGTTGATGTTTCCCATTAGTGTTCATTGTTGTTTGGTACTACATCTTAAGACTGTTCACTTATTGCCTTCCTCTAAGCTTAATTTAATTGGAGCTGCGCCAATTTAGAAAGGCTTCCACATCTCTGTCTACCACATCTGTGAAAGTGTGAATTATGTCTTTATGCAATACCTGATATGATAACATGACCTGAATTGGGACTATTGGCTCCTTTACTTTCTCTAGTTTGGTTAAGACTGATGATGCCATGGATAATCACATTACTATTAAGTTTAAAAGTTATGTTAAAACAAGGTGGAAGCATGTTCTTTCTAGCAAATGTTCTAGGCGCTGCCACACTTATATTTTAATTTTCTATTATTTTCATTGCTGCTGCTCTGTATAACAAATGTACTACTATCTATCTCATGGTGATCACTAAACTAAGGAGGCTTAACCTGATAATAACTTATTTTACGTTAATAGCCTACAATGTTGTCTTGGAGCTTATTGTCCAAAATAATACCTCTAATTTTTGTGTCCTTCAGGAATGCGTATCCTTCAGGACAACTCAAGCCCCTCCTCCTCTCCTGTACATTAATGTGAGATGCTGCGCATGCAAGATCTGAACCAAATGGCATATTGTAATCTTTTTATTGCTGGTTTTTATGTACGATGTCATGAAGATGTATGTTTGAAATGTTGCTTTGATAGAAAAATTGTATTCCTGTGTACATGCTGCTTTGACAGCAAAATTATGAAAATTTCTCAACAATATATATGGGCAAAATTGTATTCCTTTGTACTGTGCCTGAAAAGGCTATAGCCAACTGATGATGTTATTAGAACCTGACAACTAGGACCCATCTGACTAGTGGACCCTTCTTTTGGGGAAAAAAAGAAAAACTAAATTCGTTTAGACAAAAAGGCCACAACCCAACAGTAAAAAAGGCTGCAATGTTGGGCTTGGCCCATGAAGCTGATCAAAAATTGATAGAAAAAATACATTAAAAAGGCCGACTTGTTGGGCTAGGCCCATGTAGAAAATCGAATTGGACTGGGCTGAATCTTGTGCCACGTCAGATTGCCACGCTGGATGCCTACGTGGCCTGGGGATGTTGCTAGTGACCAAAACACCACAATAGACGTATTTTGGTCATAAATGTCTTCGACCATTCCAGAAGAAAGGTCGCTATAGTCAGTTTATGACGGCCAGCTTTTGACCTTATGATTTTGGTCACAAAAAGGTCACAAATGGAAATTTGTGACCATTCAGTGACCAATAGTGGTGGTCACAAGTTGACATATTTCTTGTAGTGTAATAGCCGCATTTTCTTCTTGATTCGATCTCATGGTGCTGCCGGCGCTCGGTCCCGAGCCGACACGGCGGCGTCGCCGGCCACTTCCTCCACGGTGTCGCTCCCTCGGCGGCGACGTCCACATCAGTAGGAGCTGCTGCTGCTTTAGCTCTCGCTCGCGCTGCTACTCTGCTCTTGCTCTCGGTCCCCTGCCTAGTTTGCTCTTGCTATTGCTCTTGCTTGCGCTGCTGCTCTCGCTCTTGCTCTTGCTTGCGATGCTGCTCCAATTTAGCTACACTTCAGCCGACTGAATCGACTTTTGGGTCAGTCGATTTTCAGGGGGGGGGGGGGGGCTCGCCGGGGTGAAGGAAGAACCAGCTGCAGCGGGGAGGGGGGCTCGCCGGAGAGGTACCCCACTATCTATCTTAGGGTTCAGGATGGGGGCGGTGGTCGCCGGTGGTGGCGGGGCGTTGGCGGGCGGTGGTGTGGGGATCGCCGGAGAAAAAGCTCGACACGGGGGGGGGGGAGGGGGGGCTAGAGGGATGGCCGGGGCGGCGGCGGACCGGCGGGGGGGAGTGTTTTCGGGGCGGGCGGGGCACCGCACCGCCGGCCACGGGCGGCGAGGGTGTTGTTTGGCCGGTGGTGGTCGGCGGCTCAGGGGGGTGGAGGTTGAAGATGAACCGCAGGCCCTTGATTTCGTATCCAACGGCTGCAAAATCGACTGACCAAAGATGAAAAAGTCAGTCGACTGACGTGTAGCCTCACCTTGCTAGTGCGTTCAGTTTCGACAACAAAATTCAGTTTCGACAGTTAAGTTCAGTTTCGACAATTAAGTTCAGTTTCGACAGTAAAGTTCAGTTTCGACAATTAAGTTAAGAGATGAGCGGCTGATGTATTTTACATCTAGCACTTTGTGGTTATGTATTTTACGTCATGTATTGGAGATGCTATTAGAATTCCACTCAGGTTAACGTTGTTCGTTGTCTCTCTTGTCCTGCTTCAGCCTCGGCGTCGTACAACTCACCGGAGCTGCTCCAACGATGAAACCCTCCATCACAGCAGAGCAGTACCTCGGGCTCCATCTCCTGATGCCTAAGATCTTCTTCCCCTCCTCCAACAGCTAGGTCAGCCGGAGCATCCTCACCGGCCAACCCAATCACGCTGAGATCGACATGGCTTCGCGAAAGAGGTTGTACACTTGTTGCATCTCTTTTTTACTCTACATGTTATATATATTGTCCACTGAGCACTCATAGTAACGGGAAATACGATTATTTTATCCTACTATATGAAAAGCAGTGAGGTACCAGGCAGCTTAGCTATCCGTGATGGACTCTCTTGAACGCCATCATTATTTATCTATGCGCGTTTGTGCTGTGCATTTGTTGATGGGACTAGGAGTTGAGCTAGTATGGCAGTGGCCTGGGTCCAAAGTAATAGAAGTAGCACAAAAATATTTTTTTAGTGTAGGATTTTCCTTGCTCAAGCCTGCCTACTAGAATCGCCAGTGCTTGAAAGGAAAAGCTAATGAAAAACATCGGAATTGGAAAGTTTCCTATGGTACTACTTTTCATGAATTTGGTGCAAAGGAATGGAGCAAAGGAAAACTGTAGGATTTGTTCCTTTAGTGTCTCCTTGAAATAAAAACCGTAGGAATTCTAATTTCCACTTCTCCTCCTTTTCATATTCCTATTCATTAAGCACAAGACTAAGAGATAGTAGCATAATAGCATTATAACCGTACATTTTCTTGTGGTTTGACTTAATCTCGCCATGCTTTTTTGCATCCCGTGATCTTCCAATTGTTGTGAATCAAACACCCAGATTGGCAAAAATCCTGTGTTTTTAAATTCTCTGTTTTGCACGTGCATTCCTATCCTATTCCTGTCTATTTCCTATCCCTGCATTGTTAGAATCCTAAAATTCAAACAAGCCCTTACTCAATTAATTCTGTTACAGATATGTGTCAAAGAAAACCTTGTGTGGTTTGTCCTGCTCCTGCGGCGCTGTGTTCCACCCCATCTCAGCTGCTCCAACGATGGAAGGGTTCACCACAGCAGGGATCCGCTCTCCAGACTATGTTTCGCCGCCTCAGATCTTCTTCCCCGCCGCCGGCAGCCATGGCAACTGCATTACCATCATCAACTGAGCAGATGACCTTGAGGACTACACGGGTCCGCAAGAGAGGTCGCACTCTTCCGTGTCTGCTTACGTTATGCGTCGCTTAATATGATGACATGCTACATTATCGTCGTGTTCACCTATTGGACTCCGAGTCAGGTCCAAACTAATGCTGAAACTTGATTTTTTAAATGGTTGTGGGGTACAAATTGGGGCAGCAATCAGTACTATCTATCTACTATCTGGTTAATCTCCGGTGTCTACTATGAGGTTCATGTTGGGTGCAAACAAACATTAAGGGAGCCATTATCTATATTTTTTAACTAAAGCTATTATCTGCCTGCTAGCATTGGTTTTGGGTCTATCCACAGTTTGCTACCATCACTCTGGATTTGTGCATTCACTCCTTACATAATCTCACTATGTTTTATTCCTATGCATGCCAGTTATTCTACACAATGGAACTGATCATGTAGAGCAAAAGAGACGAGCCTTGCATGTCAATAAAATTTCATGCAGACGTCGTTCCATGGTGGGTGCAAAGGCAGTCCCCCTCCACCCATTTCGGATCGTAATCAAGAGGAAGATAACTATTCTGAGGGGGATTCAGAAGGAGAAGACCACTCCTATTTACCCCATGAGGTCTTCGCTCTAACTTGGCATGCTGATGTTGGTAATATCATGGATATGGTGCCTTGCATTGCTTATTGTATACATTAAAGATGTCATCTGCTTAGTTTAGACATGCTTTGTGTCAATGCCATCTGTTTAGTTTCTTTATTGTATATGTGAATCATGCAATGCCATCTTGTCTAGCCAGGCATCATATATGTGAATTTTGCAATGACACCCTGGTTAGCCAGTCATCTTATATGTGAATTATATCATGCCATCATTTTTTATTACGTGTTAAATTTTTCAACAATTTTAGTACATTCAATTACTCTTCCTATGCATCAGCCATTCGACACGGTCATGGAAAAATCTGGAGTGGAAACAAGGTCTTCAGAGCAGACAATGCTATCTGACGAAGCGCATGTCTTGCTGGTTACCGATAGCTCCTCAGAGGAGGATTCAGAGACAGATGACCAGTCATATCCCCCCCCCCGAGGTGCATGCCCTAACTTGGTAGGGTTATGTTTCTCATATCATGCGTATGGTATCTTGCATTGCTATGTCATTTGCTTAGTTTAGACATGCTTTGTGTGAATGCCGCCTGTTTAGTGTCTAATTACCATATATGTGAATTATGCAATGACATCTTGTTGCAAGACATTATATATGTGAATTATGCAATGTTATCTTGTTGCAAGGCACTATGTATGTGAATTATGCAATGCCATGCTATTTAGGCAAGCTTCATATATGTGAATTATATCATGCCATCGTTTTTTGTATTTCTCATTGCTTTTGTCGACAATGTTTGTATATTCAACTGCTCTTCCTGTGCATCAGCCATTTGAATTGGTGATGGAGAAATCTGGAGTGAAAACAAGGTCTTCAGAGCAGACAAATGCTACCTACTGAAGCAGATATCTTGCTGGTTACAGATAGCTCTTCAGAGGAGGATTCAGAGGTAGATGACCAGTCCTATTATCCCCCTGAGGTGTATGCTCAAACTTGGCAGGGTTATATTACTCATATAATGCATATGTTGTATTGCAATGCTTAGTTTTTACATCATATACACAATATTGAATGCCATCTCCTTAGTTGACACATCATATATGTGATTGCCCTCTACTCACTTCCTTAGTATATAAATCATATATTTGAATTATTTCATGTCATGATGTTTACATAGATAGCATGTATCTGAATTATGGCATGCCAACCCATTTTCTAAAGACATAATATAGTTATATCATCCCATCCTATTTACATAGTCATCATATTTTAAATTATGTCATTCTATCCATGAATTATATCATGCCATCATGTTTCCATCGACGGCATGTTTGTGATTTATGGCATGCCAACCACTTTAATAGACACATCGTATAGTTATGTCATGTCATCATGTTTACATAGTCATCATATTTTGAAGTATGTCATTCTATCCTGTTTAGCTAGCCATCATACATGTGAAATTGTGTCATGCTATCCTGTTTAATTAGCCATCATATATGTGAAATTATGTCCTGCTATTCTGTTTGGTTAGACAACATAAATGTGCATTATTTCATGCCCTATTTTCTTCCCTACTATCCATTGCACCTGTCTATCTTACAATGGCTGTACATTCAATTACTTTTCTTGTTTATTAGCCATTTCAATTGGAGTGAGTGATGGTAGTATTTGTGGGAGTAAAAACACGGTCTTCAGAAAAGATCGTGCTACCTGTCGATGCAGATAGAACCACGGTTGTACTTGCCCAAGAACCAGCCCCACCACACATAACCCACACTCATGCAGATTGTACCCCTACCTAGTTGGACGGAGAACCAGCTACACCCCTTCTAACCCCAACCCCAGCAGATAGACACCCAGTTCCCGTTGACACAGCACCGTCTCCACCACAGAGCACCCAAACACGAGCAGTTAGTAAGGCAACTGCAGTGCCCAAATCACGAGGACCACCACTCCGAACCCGAAGTCAACGCTTAAAGCAGAAGAAGAATTGTTCTCAGATCAGGTTCCGTAGCTATGGTTCATACTACTTTGCTCTTGCATCACTGTATTTACTGATACCAACTAATTTCAAATTTGAAGGATGCAATTGAAACTCCAATGGCACAATAGGCATGTTTTAAACCTGTTTCTTCAACGTGTTTGGTTGTTTGTTGTTGTAACTTGCTCTATGTTGATTTTAGTTTCAATTGAATAAACAGTTATGTTCTCATGCCATGCACATTACAAGTGTTGTTACTGTTGTGTAGTTTCCCACACTTATATTCAGTCTATGCTGCTTTGTCTTATATAGATATGATTCAAACTGTATCTATCTTGATTTGGCAGCATAAACTAGAATGATATAGACCATACAGTGACCATACTACATAGATATATGTTTGTTTCATGCTGTTATCCTGTCCACCTTACTATGGAACTGGTTTACAAAAATGAGTTTCATATACTACATTGTAAACCTGAGATGTGTTTGTTTGTTTCTCTTTTAGAACGCAGATAAAATATTGGAGAAGAGTTCCCTGTTATGCAATGGTAAAGGAAGTAATGCAGATAAGGTTCAAGATAGTGAGACATCCCTGTTGGTCTCCAAGAAAGCTGATAAAAACTATATTGAAGACACTGAGACAACCCCAAAGTCCTGTCTTGATGTACTGTTCAAGTTACTGGCTACCACTGCCGGCACCAGCTCTTCAAACTCGTTGCCTGAATCAGTTCGGCTTCTTGAGTCTCAACTTCAAGTTGAAAGACATCGATCAGATATTATGCGACAGGAAGCCGAAGGACTGAGGGAGTCCCTGCAGAATTCAGATGCATACTTTCTGGTGCAACAGCAAGCGCTGGAGGACTTAAGCGCTAAACAAGAGAAAGTTAATAAGCTTGCTAAGCATCTTGCCAGCATTATGGGTACCCAGGATATTGTTTCTTGAGCTCTTCTGAAGTGGTTTCAGTTCTGGACTTGTTTTGCTGCGGCGTTTATATGCTGCTGTGTTCCCTATATTTGCACTGGTGGCGAACTTTGATGCCTAGTGGATGTAATATGTGTAATAGCCGTGATAGCCTAGTGTAAGTTGCTTGCTTATTTATTTCCTCGTTGTCTTATTTATTTGTTTCCTTATAGTCAGTGCGGTTCTTTTTCTGCGGTTTGCTAGTGGCTGCAATAACCTATTTTTTAAAACTAGGCCACAATAACCATGGGCTAATATTTACTGTAGTGACACTGGGCCTCCTACGGGCCATAAAAACAGTGGGCCTTCTACGGGTCGTAGAAACAGTGGGCCTTCTACGGGCCGTAGAAACGATGGGCCTTCTACGGGCCGTAGAAACAATGGGCCTTATACGGGCCGTATGATCGATTGGCCAAACATGGGCCAAACAACCCGCATTCTGGTCGTAAACGGGCTAGAGTTGGAATCGTCCGTTCATGGGGCGACCATAACGGGCCATCGTTAATAGGCCCTATTTGATGACGCTATGAAAACGACCCAACGTATTAACAGACCACAAACGGGCCGACTGTAACCACGGGCTGAATTTGGCCCACAAGGAGAAAATGACGGTAACAGGCCGTAAGTAAAATAATGCTGGAAAATAGCCTAAGAATAAATGGGCTCTGAGAAGGCTGAAAGATAACATGGGCTGGAAACGGCCCAACAGAATAAAGGGCCGTTAATGGGTATAAAGTGATACACTGTTCTTTACAGGCCAGTTTCACCACGGGCCGTTAATGGGTGTAAAGTGATACACTGTTCATTATGGGCCAGTTTCACCATGGGTCGTTAATAGGCCAAGAGTTACATAGGGCCTCATATGGGCCGAAAGACGTCATGGGCCATACACGGGCCAGAAGTGAAAATGGGCTGGAATCATATTGGATGGCCCAGATGACGCTACTGGGCCTAATTCGAATAGGGCGTAACGGGCCTTGGGTTAGCGGGCTGTAAATGGGCTATATGCGAACAGGCCATTAACAGGCTTTCCATGGGCTGGCCCGCCACCTTTTGACCAAGTCAAATGGGCCTTTTCACAGGAATGGGCCTCTGTTGGGCCGTGCCACGTGTCGACATATCATAGGCGCTTTCTGTCCAATGAGTGGATGACATCTGTCCCAGCGATGAGCCGACACGTGTTTCCTCCTGCCAATGATGATTTTACACGTGGAAAATCCCCATTGGTCGGGGCTGTTAATGGGTTATCGGATCCAAAACCCGACCCGATAGCTTAACGGCGTTCCGTTACGGTGGATGCCACGTGTCGGTCACCCTTGACGAAAGAACTTTTGTGACGCACGATTTATCGTCATGGAAGTGGACACTTCCGTGATGATAATTTTGGTAATGTCATGGAACTCTTCTACGACAACACAGGTATGACTATCTTGATTCTGTCACAAATTTGTCATGGATGTACATGCATGACAGAAAACGTGACCTACTATGACAAACACGTATCATCACAGAAGTGTATTTTTTTGTAGTGTGGACATTGTCGAAATGCCCTAGGTCTTCGTGAGTAAGCGAGTTGGATGCACACCCACTTAGTTTCTTTTGTTGAGCTTTCATACAATTATAGCTCTAGTGCATCCGTTGCATGGCAATCCCTACTCACTCACATTGATATCTATTGATGGGCATCTCCATAGCCCGTTGATACGTCTAGTTGATGTGAGACTATCTTCTCCTTTTTTATCTTCTCCACAACCACCATTCTATTCCACCTATAGTGTTATGTCCATGGCTCACGCTCATGTATTGCGTGAAGATTGAAAAAGTTTGAGAACACCAAAAGTATGAAACAATTGCTTGGCTTGTCATCGGGGTTGTGCATGATTAAATACTTTCTGTGATGAAGATAGAGCATAGCCAGACTATATGATTTTGTAGGGATAACTTTCTTTGGCCATGTTATTTTGAGAAGACATGATTGCTTTGTTAGTATGCTTGAAGTATTACTATTTTTATGTCAATATTAAACTTTTGTCTTGAATCTTTAGGATCTGAACATTCATGCCAAAATAAAGAAAATTACATTGAGAAATATGCTAGGTAGCATTCCACATCAAAAATTCTGTTTTATTATTTACCTACTCGAGGACGAGCAGGAATTAAGCTTGGGGATGCTTGATACATCTCCAACGTATCTATAATTTTTGATTGTTCCATGCTATTATATTATCTGTTTTGGATGTTTAATGGGCTTTACTAAGAACTTTTATATTATTTTTGGGACTAACCTACTAACCCAAGGCCCAGTGCAAATTGTTGTTTTTTTGCCTATTTCAGTGTTTCGCAGAAAAGGAATATCAAACAGAATCCAAACAGAATGAATCCTTCGGGAGAGTTATTTTTGGAACAAACGTGACCCAGGGGACTTGGAGTGGATGTCAAGAAACAAACGAGGCGGCCACGAGGCAGGGCGTGCGCCTACCCCCCTGGGCGCGCCCTCCACCCTCATGGGCCCCTCGTAGCTCCACCGACCTACTTCTTCCTCCTATATATACTCATATACGCCAAAAACATCCAGGAGCACCACGAAACCCTATTTCCACCACCGCAACCTTCTATACCCAAGAGATCCCATATTGGGGCTTTTTCCAGAGCTCCGTCGGAGGGGGAATCAATCACGGAGGGCTTCTACATCAACACCATAGCCTCTCCGATGATGTGTGAGTAGTTTATCTCAGACCTTCGGGTCCATAGTTATTAGCTATATGGCTTCTTCTCTCTCTTTGGATCTCAATACAAACTTCTCCTCGATCTTCTTGGAGATCTATTCGATGTAACTCTTTTTGTGGTGTGTTTGTCGAGATCCGATGAGTTGTGGGTTTATGATCAAGATTATCTATGAACAATATTTGGTTCTTCTCTGAATTCTTATATGTATGATTTAATTATCTTTGCAAGTCTCTTCGAATTATTAGTTTGGTTTGGCCTACTAGATTGATCTTTCTTGCAATGGGAGAAGTGCTTAGCTTTGGATTCAATCATGCGGTGTCCTTTCCCAGTGACAGTAGGGGCAGCAAGGCACATATTGTATTGTTGCCATCGAGGATAAAAAGATGGGGTTTATATCATATTGCTTGAGTTTATCCCTCTACATGATGTCATGTTGCTTAATGCGTTACTCTGTTCTTATGAACTTAATACTCTAGATGCATGCTGGATAGCGGTCGATGTGTGGAGTAATAGTAGTAGATGCAGAATCGTTTCGGTCTACTTGTCGTAGACGTGATGCCTATATACATGATCATGCCTAGATATTCTCATCATTATGCACTTTTCTATCAATTCCTCGACAGTAATTTTTTCACCCGCCGTAATACTTATGCTATCTTGAGAGAAGCCACTAGTGAAACCTATGGTCCCCGGGTCTATCTCTTATTATATAAGTTTCCAATCTATTTTATTTCGCAACCTATACTTTCAATCTATATCATAAAAACACCAAAAATATTTATCTTATTATTATCTCTATCAGATCTCACTCTCGTAAGTGACCGTGAAGGGATTGACAACCCCTTTATCGCGTTGGTTGTGAGGGTCTTATTTGTTTGTGTAGGTACGAGGGACTCGCGTGTAGTCTCCTACTAGATTGATACCTTGGTTCTCAAAAACTGAGGAAAATACTTGCACTACTTTACTGCATCACCCTTTCCTCTTCAAGGGAAAACAAACGCAGTGCTCAAGAGGTAGCATGGCCCCACCCGGTGGACCCCCCGACACCTTTCGGTGGTCCCGGTACAATACCGTTAACCGCAAAATTATTCCGATGACTGAAACAGGAATTCCCATATATAATTCTTCACCTCCGGACCATTCCGGAACTCCTCGTGACGTCTGGGATCGCATCTAGGACTCCAAACAACCTTTGGTAACCACATACTATTTCCCATAACAACTCTAGCGTCATAGAACCTTAAGTGTGTAGACCCTACGGGTTCGAGAACCATGCAGACATGACCGAGACATCTCTCCGGCCAATAACCAACAACGGGATCTGGATACCCATGTTGGCTCCCACATGCTCCACGATGATCTCATCGGATGAACCATGATGTCGAGGATTCAATCAATCCTGTATGTGAAACGCCCTTGATGCGGCTATATCTCCCACGTGTCGAAGCACGACTTAGAGGCATAACCGCATTGAAAGCAATGTCGCAAGTGAGGTAATCTTCGCAAACAACCCATGTAATACAATAAGGGAAAAGATACATAGTTGGCTTACAATCGCCACTTCACGCAATTGCATGAATAAAGCATTACATCATCCAAATACACTCAAGGTCCGACTACGGAACCAAAATAAAAGAAGACTACCCCAAAAGCTACACAGATCCCCGATCGACCCGACTGGGCTCCACTACTGATCAACTAGATCGAAACAAAACAAAGGACAAGATCTTCATCGAGCTCCTCCTTGAGCTTGGTTGCGTCATCTGCACGGACTCATCGGCACCTGCAAGCTGGTTGTGGAAGTATCTGTGAGTCACGGGGACTCAGCAATCTCACACCCTCGCGATCAAGACTATTTAAGCTTATGGGTAAGGTAAAGGTATGAGGTGGAGCTGCAGCAAGCGACTAGCATTTATGGTGGCTAACATATGCAAAAGAGAGCGAGAAGAGAAGGCAAAGCACGATCGAGAAACTATGATCAAGAAGTGATCCTAGAACAACCTACGTCAAGCATAACTCCAACACCGTGTTCACTTCCCGGACTCCGCCGGAATGAGACAATCACGGTTACACACGCGGTTGATTCATTTTAATTAAGGTCAACTTCAGGTTTTCTACAACCGGACATTAACAAATTCCCATCTGCCTTGATCTTGCGGATGTTGAAATGATCGGATCCACTTGAAGAGAAACACACCGGTTGAACAAGATTGGCATAACAATCTCGATTGTCAAGGAGGATTAGTATTCGCATAGGAGATATGAGAACACCGCTTAGGGAAGGTATGGAATCAACACTTGACATTGAAGCAACTCGAGTACCACAACTCAAAACAAAACAAAGGATTGGCTTGCGGAATAAGCCGAAACAAACATATGATAGAGATTCCGTCCAAAGTTTTCGTGGTGGGGCCTACACGGGCTCGATCGTACAGTACCATCATGTACAAGGCAGTGCACATGACATACGAAGCGTCCCCGAGTCGGCATAGCCAAGGACTCTTTAAGACACAACGAGACCACTATAAAACCAACCGTGAATAGGCGGACCACTAGAGGTCGAACCCCAATTTCATATCATACATCCGTCGGAAAGAAATCCTAAGAGCTACTTGAATTCCCACTTATAAACTCCCGAAATTTCCAAGTTATGCAATCAGGTGTTGGGGATACAGGGGAAGCATAATATCTCACCCAAACTAGCAAATCCTACATCCAGCTGTATCCATCCTTCAACACATAACCAAGAAACCTTCGGAAATCGTCTACCTCAACCTTCGAAAAGCATCTGTTATACGAGTTATGGCAATACTCCCGAACTCCCGCCCCAGTACTGGGTGGCGTCGAGGTTATCTCACCAACAACTGCATAAAAGAGATTTTCGATGTCGGCGAACTAAACTCAGGTATTCCAGAACTGCAACGATAAAATTGTGACGACAACACCTCGGAGCTCAACTCCCCGGGACACTGCCACAAAACCCCTGACAGGAGGCACCAAGACAATGTTCTTGTCACAAAACCATCGGAACGATTCCAAGATACCCGCGTGATCCTAAAAACAATTTGTGAAAATTTGAGAAGAGAAGTGTCAAAACTCTATGTCAGGATGCCTTACCAGAACGATAAAGGGACTGGGAGTAAAAAGAATTCCTAAACTCTCCGATATATAATTCCTAAATGACTCAAAACATTTTTCTAGACTCAACTCGTTCGCTAATTCGATCAAGCAGTGGGGGCTCCTAAGGTCGGGGAAGGCTCTGATACCAACATGAAACGCCCTCGATGTGGCTATATCTCCCATGTGTCGAAGCACGACTTAGAGGCATAACCGCATTGAAATCAATGTCGCAAGTGAGGTAATCTTCGCAAACAACCCATGTAATACAATAAGGGAAAATATACATAGTTGGCTTACAATTGCCACTTCACACAATTACATGAATAAAGCATTACATCATCCAAATACACTCAAGGTCCGACTACGGAACCAAAATAAAAGAAGACTACCCCAAAAGCTACACAGATCCCCGATCGACCCGACTGGGCTCCACTACTGATCAACTAGATCGAAACAAAACAAAGGACAAGATCTTCATCGAGCTCCTCCTTGAGCTTGGTTGCATCATCTGCACGGACTCATCGGCACCTGCAAGCTGGTTGTGGAAGTATCTGTGAGTCACGGGGACTCAGCAATCTCACACCCTCGCGATCAAGACTATTTAAGCTTATGGGTAAGGTAAAGGTATGAGGTGGAGCTGCAGCAAGCGACTAGCATTTATGGTGGCTAACATATGCAAAAGTGAGCGAGAAGAGAAGGCAAAGCACGATCGAGAAACTATGATCAAGAAGTGATCCTAGAACAACCTACATCAAGCATAACTCCAACACCGTGTTCACTTCCCGGACTCCGCCGGAAAGAGACCATCACGGTTACACACGCGGTTGATTCATTTTAATTAAGGTCAACTTCAGGTTTTCTACAACCGGACATTAACAAATTCCCATCTGCCCATAACCGCGGGTACGGCTTTCGAAAGTTCAAATCCCTGCTGGGGTGTCCCAACTTAGCCCATCACAAGCTCTCACGGTCAACGAAGGAATAGACCTCCTCCCGAGACGTTCCGATCAGACTCGGTATCCCAGTTCTACAAGACACTTCGACAAGTTAAAACAAATCCAGCAACACCGCCCGAATGTGCCGACAAATCCCGATAGGAGCTGCACATATCTCTTTCTCAGGGCACACTCAGATGAGACTAGCTACGAGTAAAACCAACCCTCAAGTTTCCCCGAGGTGGCCCCGCAGGCAGCTTAGTTCGGACCAACACTCAGAGAAGCACTGGCCCGGGGGGGTTAGAATGAAGATGACCCTTGAGTCTGCAGAACCCAAGGGAAGGTGGTAGGTTGTTAGTGCAAATGGTAAAACCAATGTTGGGCATTGCTGGAGGAGTTTAATTCAAGGCGAACTGTCAAGGGGTTCCATTATTACCCAACCGCATAAGGAACGCAAAATCTGGGAACATAACACCGATATGATGGAAACTAGGGCGGCAAGAGTGGAACAAAACACCAGGCATAAGGCCGAGCCTTCCACCCTTTACCAAGTATATAGATGCATTAATTAAACAAGATATATTGTGATATCCCAACAAGTAAACATGTTCCAAACAAGGAACAACATCTCCATGTTCCAACAAGGAACAAACTTCAATCTTCACCTGCAACTAACAACGCTATAAGAGGGGCTGAGCAAAGCGGTAACATAGCCAAACAACGGTTTGCTAGGACAAGGTGGGTTAGAGGCTTGGTTCACAATATGGGAGGCATGATAAGCAAGTGGTAGGCATCGTAGCATAGGCATAGCAAAAGAGCGAGCATCTAGCAAAGCAAAGATAGTAGTGATTTCGTGGGTATGATCATCTTGCCTGAAATCCCGCAAGGAAGAAGAACGAGTCCATGAAGAAGACAAACTGACGTAGACGAACGGATCCTCACACACACGACGTTATCGGAACCAACCCGAAGAAGCAACACCGGAAAGAAGCAAACAACATAGTAAACAACCAACACATCAACGTGGCATGATGCACAATCGAGTATGATGCATGTCCGGTTTAATGATACATGGCATGGCATGGCAAAGAGAAACAAACCACACTACAAATTAAGTGGAGCTCAATATGCAACGAGTTTCATATTGACGGAACACCACATCAATTATTTAGTTCCCTCTCGGTTATGTACTCACCAATATTAAATGTTGATTAACACGGCAAGAGGTGAAACATAATGAAACTATCTAACTAGGCAAGTTTAAATGAGGTCGGAACCACAAAACAACAAGTCCGGAAACTCCTCATGTGCATATATTAGGTTTGGTCCTATTCTGCCCTAAACCATATTTTATAGTTATTAAACATGCAAGATGATGCCACCATGTTAAACTAGGCAAAATTCTACCCCATTTAGATATAAAGTTTGTTAGGTTTGGAGCTACGGTTAAATAGTTATGAATTAAAGCATTTTAACATGACATAGAGCAAAAATTAATCAAACAACATTTTAAACATTTTAAACATGGGTGAAAGTTGCATATTATGAAACTACACAAAATTCTAAGCAAGTTCATATATAACTTATTTTAATCCGATGCACGGTTTGTGAGATATTAAATGCATGAACTCTAGGGACTATTCTGCAAAACGGGTAGTACTCAGGAAATTAACTAAAATGTTCTGCGGAAAAAAAATACAACTCGGGACGAATCTAGCCGGGCCAACCGGAGCAGAGGTGATGGGGGTCTCACCATGGGCCATAGCCCAGATCTGGAGAGGAGGAGGCCCAATCGCTGGATCCACATGCGTTGGAGCTGGGCCAGGCCTAGATCGAGCTCAAGGAGGAGGCGCTGGGCCACGCGATTTGCGGCCACATGCAGAGGAGGAAGGACACGGCGGCGACCGACGGATTCCGGCGAGGGGACGGCGGCAGGCGGCGGGGATGGGCTCGGCTGACGACGGGAATGGGTGGATCCGGCCCCTGGGCACCGGATCTGACCGGATGTGGGCAAGGACGGCGAGGGCGGCACAAATCCGGGCGAAGAAACGGCGGGGGTCGCGAGCTCCGGCGAACTCCATGCGGCGGCGCGACGAAACTCGAGGATCTGTGCGACACGGGGAGAGAGAGAGCTCTGTGAGAGAGAGATGAAGAAGGAGGGGCAGGGGAGGGAGAGAGACAGGGCGCTCGGGGTCCTCAACTCTGGCGAGAGGTCAGGCGGTGGCGCAGGGACCTCGGGATCGAGCTCTCCCGATCCAGCTCAAGCGAGGCGACGGGGCACAACGGTCGGGCTTGGGGTGGCCCACGATGGGCTCCCCGTGGGCCTGCAAGGCCGCGCAGTGGAGGGGAGACCCAGGGGCGACGTGGCCTCATCTGGTTTGGCAGGGCGGCGACGCTGCCCACTGGGGTGGCACCATGTGGCAACGACGAGGTGGCGGCGCTGGAGGAGGCCAAGTGACGATGGCGGAGCAGATCTAACGGCGACAAGTGGCGGGTGGAGGCTGGGCTGCGCGGAAAATGAGGAGGAGAGCGGAAGAAAGTCCAGATTTGGAAGGGGGGTTCCCTTTTATAGCAAAAATGGCAAGGGTTGGGGTTCTAGAGGGTTTTCAGAGCGTTTCAGAGTCTCCGATCGCGATCTGATGATCCGGAACGGAGGGGGTTTAGGTGGGCTGCAGGTGGGTTGTGAAAGGAGGTTGGGCTGAGATGAGAGGAGAGGAGTGCAGCCCGGCAACTGTTTCCGGAGACCGAAAATGTCCGACGTTAGACCGGCTATATTGCCGCTATAGCTATCCATTGGGGCATCAAACAATCTCCGAATGCGATGAAACTTGACAGGCGGTCTATCTACACTATAATAAGACCACATGTCAACTCTCATCCCATTCTGAGAACATTTTCCGGCCACTTATAAAATACTATCTCGGACATGCCACGGGCGCGTGCAAGTGTGTCTAGGATCAGAACGGACAACGGAGAGAACTCGGAGAACCCGGACGAATGCAAGTTTTAAAACATGATGATGCAATGCACATGATGACATGATAAGAGGAGACACGCAAGCAAATGACAAAGCAACAACAACGAAAAACTGGAGGACAACTGGCACATCGGTCTCGGGGCGTCACAGTATGCAATTCCCTTTGTCTATCGGTAAGATACTTGCCCGAGATTCGATCGTCGGTATCCCCATACCTCGTTCAATCTCGTTACCGGCAACTCTATTTACTCATTCCGTAACGCATAATCCCGTGACCAACTCCTTAGTCACATTGAGCTCGTTATGATGATGCATTACCAAGTGGGCCCAGAGATACCTCTCCTTCATACGGAGTGACAAATCCTAGTCTCGATTCGTGCCAACCCAACAGACACTTTCGGAGATACCTGTAGTGCACCTTTAGAGCCACCCAGTTACGTTGTGATGTTTGGTACACTCAAAGTATTCCTGCAGTATCTGGGAGTTGCACAATTGTCACGACCGGTTTTCCAATAAAATGTTTATTGAGAAGCCGATTTTTTGAGTCCAGTATGAGGAAAAATCCTCCTTACTGGTAGAAAAAATTCTTGATACAGTAAGCCAGTAGCATAAAATATATTACAAGGTCGAGCTAAGGCTGCTCAACAAATTATTACAAGCACGCCAATAATTATACATAATGGCGGATAGACACAATGGTGTGGTGGCATACTACTGACTCGAGATAAAAGTGGTGGTGGAATATCACAGTGGAGAGTGGATAATATGACTCCTAAACTGGTAGCTCATCGAGCATCGAGGTGAGGCTCGATGAATTTATTCGGGTAGCGGAAGCGGATATAATACAGTAACCAAATCTAGGATCACTCGAGACTGACTGGGACTCCTCTAGGCGTCGGACTCGCTATCGAACTCTTCATCCATGAGATCGCCTTCGTCAACATCTGGCCAATTCAACAAGCCAAGTGAGTACTTTGAAAGTACTCGCAAGACAGTTCGGACATAAGATATAACAAATGCATGCATGAATGCATCATTAGTAATTGGTGTTGCACATTCAAATTAATAATTATTGGAACAACATGGTAAGTAAAAAAAAGTCGGGCGGTAGTCTTCCCGAAATCCCAAAAAATTAATTGAAAAGCCGATCAGGTGTCTGGAGCGACGCCTCAAAGGGTGAACAAATAAATAATCATGCCGCAGTCGGGCGTCTAAGCGACACCACGAAAAGGGCTTATATTGAGAAGAAAATGACATGCGTGCCACAGTCGGACGTCGGAGCGACATCGCAGAAAGGGCTTATATCGCAGGTAAATAATAAGCATGCCACAGTCGGATGTCTGAGCGACATCACAGAAAGGGCTTATAATGAAAAGTAAATAACAGGCGTGCCACAGTCGGACGTCTGAGCAACATCACAGAAAGGGCTTATACTAAAAAGTAAATAACACGCGTGCCATAGTCGGACGTCTGAGCGACATCACAGAAAGGGCTTATACTGAAAAGTAAATAAAAAGCATGCCACAGTCGGACGTCTAAGCGACATCACAGAAAGGGCTTATACTGAAAAGTAAATAACAAGCGTGCCACAGTCGGACGTCTGAGCGACATCACAGAAAGGGCTTATACTGAAAAGTAAATAACAAGCGTGCCACAGTCGAACGTCTGAGCGACATCACAAAAAGGGCTTATATCAAAATTAAGGACAATTGTGCCACAGTCGGACGTCTATGTGACATCGCAGAAAGGGCTTAAATTTCATTATTCATAACTGTTAAGCTCACAACGATATAATACTCATAGGAAATGTTCAACACATAATAATAAATGTGTTAGTCCATCCACAGGAATAAGCATTTAACCGGACTTAACACTCATGTGGTTCACCGGAGTTTCTGTCACTGAGACTGACACTGGACAAGATAAGTTGACATAGTACTTGGACATGGATAAGATGATTCAAGGATTTTTTGACTCTGCAGAGTTTGTACTAAATTTCCCACAGCCAACAGATTTCCGTAGTCACGAAGGACTAGTTCCGTTTACGGTATTTCGGAAGAAACACATCTAACCAGTACACACCCATCCCACCTCACGATGCCAGGAATCACCCTAGACCGCGTTCAAGAAAAACTTTGAGACGGGGAGATCACAATCTCGAATAGCATGGGATCAAATTTATATACGCGCGCTCTAAGGGGTGCCCCCCTCTCGGTCCCAACCGGAAACACCCATGCTCCCTGACCGGATGACTGCCTTTAATCCAGGGCCATGGAACCATCATCACGGCCTCTCGATTTGATGTGTACCAGGAAAGCGGTTTGCAACTTACTAATCCATATCCCTTGCGGAAAACATGTGGTAGTATAGGAAGGGAAAACGGATGGGAACTGGACTAATTCATATTGACGCTGGAGTCAAATAGTCTGGCATAAGACTGGCATGCTACAACACTGCCATCTTACCCATTCTCATGCCAACACATGGCCATGCAAACTCACATCCAACAACTTATGGATTTTCGAAACTCTCTTGCCTCAACTTTGCATGTAATATGACATTTATCAAAATGCTCATAAACATGTCATGAAACAACTTAATGCAAACATGCCAATGACACTCATCATGTCGAAAGTTCAAACATTCTTGCCTGGTTCAGAGTAGTCGGAGCCTAGCTCGGTGAAGTTCGCGGTTCCGTCACCTCCTTCGGTATCTACGGTGTAAAGAAACATACGTGCTAACGTAAATACCGTGAGGTGCACAAAAAATATTCCAAATATTTTTCAAATAAATCTGATAAAAAACTAGACAGAATTTTAAAGAGGAGAGAAAAAGAATCAATCAAAAATCATTTTCTATTTAAAAGTTACAAAGGTTTTAGTCCAGGGACTCATCTGTGATGAAACAGAAAGTTTCCAGGGGCCAACTTATAAAAACAGAAAACGCTTCGTTTGAGAATACGCCGGCCCAGAGGGGAGACGTACTTTGGCAGAAGGCGCCTTCAGAAAATGTTTCGTTTAAAAGAAAAGAGAGACTGACGGGGGGGTCCCACCCGTCAGGTTTGAAATTTCAAACGGGGGGAGGAACAGAGCACGTCGGCGCCCGAGAGCTGCGGTGGTCGCCGGCGGCGATCCACGGCGAGTTAGGAGGATCAGAGGGTACCTACGTGCTCAGTGTGTTCTTCCGCGTCGGTGGGTGGTGGTGGTGGTCGTCGGTGAGCACCACGTCGATGGCGGTCCTTGCTCCGGCGGACGGCGGCTCGGGTAGAGTTGGATCTCGTCGGGGAGGGCTGCAGAGGTCAAATTGAAGCTTGGGTTAGATCACTGGGTGCTCGAGGAGGCTACTAACGAGGTTTGGGCGCCGGGGATGGCCTCACCGGAGTGGATCAAGTTGGAGGCCGAGGCGGATCAGGGCGGCCCGAGTTGGGGAAGAAGGGCCCCTCAAGGCTCTTCCAATGGCTGAGCGGGGTCTGGTGAGGGGGTGGAGATGTGCGGGGTCGAGAGCGAGCTCGGGGGCGCTATTTAGAGCCGGCCCGAGGCGGTTGCCGTGAACGGGATAAGTCCGGCGAGTGATTATGGCGGCGCAGTGGCTGGACAGTTGGTTTAGGGCTTGAGCAACGTCTAGAACGAGCACTTACTCCATCTTGGTGCCTAACTCCGAAAGGCAGGGGCGGTTACGGCCTGTCCCCAACGGAACGGCCGTGCGGCACGTCGGTGGCAGAGAGCGCGCCCTGTGCGTGCCAGGCCACGGCGACGGTGCAGCGGGGTGTGCTGGCGTGCCTGAGGCCACGCGGAGGGCAGGGGTGTGTTGGGCGGCGCCGAACGGCGTTGCGAGCTGGCGCTGTATTCTGTTGGCCGCCACGGGTGGTGCTGCCACCGCAGAAGCCGCCAACTCCAGCGATGCTCGCCGCCACCGACGCCTGGAACCAGCCAAGTGCGCGTGCGGTGCTCTGGACAGGGAGGAGGGGCCGTGCACAACGCGCCAGGCGCACAGTTGACAGGTGACCGAACACTGACGAAGAAACGCCACTGAAATCTTCTGAAACTCTGAATTTTTACTGAAAGTGCACAGTAACAGTGCTGGCCAGGTGTTCGACGAAATGTTTTTGGCATGTGGGGAATTTTCCTTGAGCTGATTTTTGGTGGGGTGGCCTCTCAGTGCATCTGGGGGCTGCCTGAATTTTGGTGGAATTTTTGGAGAAGCGAAGATATGAATTTCATCAAATTTGACAAATCTGGTCCAAACTTGCAGAGGCTGAAATTTGAAAAATTCGAAAAGAAGAAGAGTGGATCTTGATGGTTCTAGGTTGTGGGTGCTAAGGACTATCTAGAGGAGTTGTTTTGAGATCAAAACTCAACGGCAATTAGGTACTTGCTTTGAAAATTACCTAGGCTCAAAATAAATGACAGAATTGATTTGGGAGATAAAATAAATGAAATAAAATCCAAAAATGGTTTTGACTTGTTGGAACAGAAAGTTTTGATTGCCCCAAAATGGAGGGAGGGGTTTTGGGAGGTTTTATCACATGAGGCATGGTAAAACCATGGGTGGTTTCAAAATGAGAGAAGTCCCAAAACTCCCAGGGTTTCTTTTTGAAGAAATAAATAAATCCCAAGAATTTATTTGAGAAGGGAATAATCAGAAGGAAGTTTTCATAATTCAAACACCAGAGTTGAAGAAGATACAAAAAAAAAGTAAAGTCCTTGCCAAGGAAAAAGTTTTTGAGAGAGAGGTTTTGGAAAGAAAAATTTTAAATGACCTTCTTCAAATCCAACAAAGTTTCTGCTTAAAACCAAATGAAAATTTTTGGAGTGTCACAACACCTACCCCCTTAGGAAAAATCTCGTCCCTGAGATTTCAACTGATCCTCAAATAAGTGTGGATGTTCTGTCCGAAGAAAATCCTCCCTTTCCCAAGTTGCTTCACTCTCGGTGTGATTGCTCCACTGAACTCTGAAAAACTTGATGGTTTTCTGTCAGGTCCTCCTTTCAGACTCCTCTAATATTTTTGCTGGATGTTCCCGATAGGTGAGGTTTGGCTGTACGTCAATGTTCTCATGGGATACCTGCTTTTCTGGGTTGCTTACGCACTTCCTCAATTGCGAGACGTGGAACACGTCGTGGACATCGGATAATTCTTTGGGTAAGTCTAGCTGGTAGGCTACAGTGCCCCTTCGTGCCACTATACAGAATGGTCCGATGAATCTTGGTGCTAGCTTTCCCTTAATCTTGAATCGTTGCAGGCCCCTCATAGGTGATACTCGTAGGTATACAAATTCACCGGGTTCGAATCTGACCTCACGGTGTTTCCGATCGTAATAACTCTTCTGTCGGCTTTGAGCGGTCTTGAGTCGGTCCCTGATTAGCTTGACCTTTTCCTCGGCTTCTTTGAGCATGTCTGGGCCGAATATACGGCTGTCTCCGGTTTTTGACCAATTTAGTGGGGTACAACATCTCCGTCCGTATAGGGCCTCAAAAGGTGCCATTTGCAGGCTGGCCTGGTAACTGTTGTTGTATGCGAACTCGGCATATGGCAGGCTTTCTTCCCAACTGGTCCCATAGGTGAGGACACATGCTCTTAGCATGTCTTCTAGAATTTGGTTCACACGTTCAGTTTGTCCAGTAATTCTTCTATTTGCTTCTTCAATTCTACCAACTCAGATGGTGCCATTCTATATGGTTTCTTGTATATGGGGGTGGTTCCGGGTGCTAGCTCAATGCTGAATTCTATCTCTCGGTCTGGTGGCATGCCTGGTAGTTCTTCGGGAAATACGTCTGGAAATTCACACACTACTGGAACCTTGCTTAACTCAGAAATGTCCACCTTGTTCAATCTCGGTTGCCTGGATATTTTCCTCTCTTTGGCTGAAACTCTTATTGTCTTCCCGTGGTGGTGGGTGAGAATTATGGTCCGGTTGAGGCAGTCAATAAAACCTTTGTTGGTGGTTAACCAATCCATCCCTAGGATGACATCCATTCCTTTATTTTCCAATACAATAAGATTGGCGTGAAACTTCAATCCTTCAAACTCAATAACCACACCTTGGCAGTAACTCTGAGTAACTTGCTTAATCCCAGGGGACTTGATGATCATGGATTTTTCCAAGGGAAGCATCGAAAAATTATTTTGCAAAGCAAAAATTTTCGAAATGAATGAGTGAGAAGCTCCAGAATCAAACAAAACCATGGCAGGTATTGTGTTGACAGGAAACGTACCGAGTACGATATCCGGGGCATTCTGTGCTTCCTCTTTGGTCACGTGGTTCAGATGACCCTTGCTGTGGTTGTTATTGGGGTTGAAATTGTTTCGCTTGGGTGCTGAATTATTGCCACCGTTGTTCGGCTTTGGGGTCGTGTTCCTTGGCTTGGGGCACTGCTTGGCATAGTGCCTTTCTTCTCCACAAGCGTAGCAAGTAAAGCTGGGCGATATGTGAACTCCTTGTCCCTTGCATGGAAATTCTTGATTGGGCGTGAGACATTTGTCGTGGGTTTGTGTGTCCCACCTTTCTGAAAATCTGTCTTGCTTCGGTGGTTGCGAGCAAGAGTAGTCTGGTCCCTTTTTCGCTTGCGGAAATCCTCCAAGCCGCGTCTCTCATTTTCCAAGGTAATGGCCTTATCCACTAGCGTTTTAAAATCTAGAAAAGTGTGCACAACCAGCTGGCATTTAAGCGCGGGCGCCAGACCGTCTAGGAATTTCTCCATCTTCTTGCTTTCAGTCATACGCTCTTCGTTGGCGTAGCGAGACAATAGAGTAAACTGACTGTTGTATTCTGACACCATCATGGTCCTTTGTTTGAGGTCATCAAACTCTCTCTTCTTGATTTTCATAAGACTTTTAGGAATGTGCGCCCCGCGAAAACCTTCTTTGAACTCCTCCCAGGTTATGTCATTTTCGTTAGGGTGCATGTGTAGGAAATTTTCCCATAATGATGCAGCTGCTCCTGTGAGATAGTGCGGAGCATATAGTACTTTCTCGAGGTCTGAACATTGTGCAATAATTAATTTTCTTTCCATGTCTCGGAGCCAATCCTTAGCCTCAAGAGGATTGTCAGTATGAGAAAATGTTTGGGGATGCGTCTTCTATAGCTCAGATAACTTGGATTGCTGCTAATACTGTCCATGGTGATTTCCCATATTGATGACTTGGTTCATCATTTCCTGGTGTTGTTGCTGACTTTGCTCATAAAGGCGGCACATTTGGGAAAATGTTGTTTCACTGTCCTGTTGACTCAACTGTCCCTGTGTGAAATTGTTGCCCGGTTGAGTGCCATAATTTTCCTCTGGCGGAGTTGGCTTGGAGCGCGTCCAAGGACGAGACATTTTTCACTCTGGGGATATATTTTGTAAAACTCATAAGAAATGGAAAAGAGTCGCAAAAATCAATAAATGCACAAAGATGGGAAATAAATCAAATGCTCCAGGATTACTAAAGATAAAAGATCAATTGCGCACGGAGAAGGACTGCTCATTACATATCTTACACACAGGCGGTAATTATACACTACATTACTCAGGATATGCGTACATATTCCTTACATGTTATTTAGGCTAGTGCACTTCTCCCAGTTCCTACATGATGCGCAAACAAGCTACTTCTCACAACTTATGTACACATAAACATATCGTACAAAGCGGTACATCGCATGGCGGCTAAGTGTACTCAGTCAGAGATGTTGACGATCTCCTTTTCCCTGCCGAGGGTGAGGTGCAGTGAGGCTGGGTACTCGACCTCCTCCTCGCTAATAGGCTCCAGACGTGGAGTGCTGCGCCGAGTAGATGGAGCGAGCGCCAGAGGCGGAGCAACACGAACAGGAGTGGGCGCAAAGGGTGGTGCAGTGCGGGCTGGAATGGGCGCAATGACTTGGTTGAACTCTTCGGTGGTAGGCAGGCGACGAGCAGTGGCGAGAGTGGTAGGTGCATAAGATGCTGAGGATGAGACGAAAGTCAGTGGCGGTACGGTGTGCAGGAGCTCCCTCCTGTTGGCGGCACAGCCATGGACTGAGTCCATGCGGGAAGCCACGAAGTCGTCCACCAGGTTGTCGAAGGCTACCTCCAGAGCCCGGAGGTACTCAATAAGAATCTCAAAAGCCTCGTCTCATTCTCCTCTGGGGCAAGAGAACGCGTAGTGGCAGGTGTATGGCACGTGGCATGGAAGGTAGCGGTAACGATGAGTCTTCATCGAGGGGAGGACATCCCTGAGACGAGCTATCGCCTCGCGGGCTGCCATTTGCATAGCATGCTTCTCCATAGGCATGGCTCTTCCCAAGTACCGGAAGCGGCGTAACTCAACACGCCCTCCCTTGAATTGCACCACGGCCTGGTGCATGGTCAGACTGTCGTTGACCTTGTGCTAGTAGAGTGTGAAGACTGGGCGCATAGATGGCCCCATCGCGACCTGAACAATGAAGGAGAGGAGCTTGACAAACCCATCGGGCACGTTGGCGAACATCTGTGACTCGGAGCTGTTGTCAGCCATCTACAAAAGTAGGCAAAAATTCTGAATGGTCAGATCATAAATTTATGCTGACTGTCAGAAAAAGACTACATTTTCAAAAATAGGAATTAGCTCTATTATGCTAATAACCAATTAGCGATCGCACCTAGTTGCTTCCTACAGTCAGCCTGGCTCTGATACCAAGCTTGTCACGACCGGTTTTCCAATAAAATGTTTATTGAGAAGCCGATCTTTTGAGTCCAGTATGAGGAAAAATCCTCCTTACTGGTAGACAAAATTCTTGATACAGTAAGCCAGTAGCATAAAATATATTACAAGGTCGAGCTAAGGCTGCTCAACAAATTATTACAAGCATGCCAATAATTATACATAATGGCGGATACGACACAATGGTGTGGTGGCATACTACTGACTCGAGATAAAAGTGGTGGTGGAATATCACAGTGGCTCCTCTAGGCGTCGGACTCGCTATCGAACTCTTCATCCATGAGATCGCCTTCGTCAACATCTGGCCAAATCAACAAGCCAGGTGAGTACTTTGAAAGTACTCGCAAGACAGTTCGGACATAAGATATAACAAATGCATGCATGAATGCGTCATTAGTAATTGGTGTTGCACATTCAAATTAATAATTATTGGAACAACATGGTAAGTAAAAAAAAGTCGGGCGGTAGTCTTCCCGAAATCCCAACAAATTAATTGAAAAGCCGATCGGGTGTCTGGAGCGACGCCTCGAAGGGTGAACAAATAAATAATCATGCCGCAGTCGGGCGTCTAAGCGACACCACGAAAAGGGCTTATATTGAGAAGAAAATGACATGCGTGCCACAGTCGGACGTCGGAGCGACATCGCAGAAAGGGCTTATATCGCAGGTAAATAAAGCGTGCCACAGTCGGACGTCTGAGCGACATCACAGAAAGGGCTTATAATGAAAAGTAAATAACAGCGTGCCACAGTCGGACGTCTGAGCGACATCACAGAAAGGGCTTATACTGAAAAGTAAATAACAAGCGTGCCACAGTCGGACGTCTGAGCGACATCACAGAAAGGGCTTATACTGAAAAGTAAATAACAAGCGTGCCACAGTCGGACGTCTGAGCGACATCACAGAAAGGGCTTATACTGAAAAGTAAATAACAAGCGTGCCACAGTCGGACGTCTGAGCGACATCACAGAAAGGGCTTATACTGAAAAAGTAAATAACAAGCGTGCCACAGTCGGACGTCTGAGCGACATCACAGAAAGGGCTTATATCAAAAGTAAAGGACAATTGTGCCACAGTCGGACGTCTATGCGACATCGCAGAAAGGGCTTAAATTTCATTATTCATAACTGTTAAGCTCACAACGATATAATACTCATAGGAAATGGTTCAACACATAATAATAAACGGGTTAGTCCATCCACAGGAATAAGCATTTAACCGGACTTAACACTCATGTGGTTCACCGGAGTTTCTGTCACTGAGACTGACACTGGACAAGATAAGTTGAACACAGTACTTGGACATGGATAAGATGATTCAAGGATTTTTTGACTCTGTAGAGTTTGTACTAAATTTCCCACAGCCAACGGATTTCCGTAGTCACGAAGGACTAGTTCCGTTTATGGTATTTCGGAAGAAACACATCTAACTAGTACACACCCATCCCACCTCACGATGCCAGGAATCACCCTAGACCGCGTTCAAGAAAAACTTTGAGACGGGGAGATCACAATCTCGAATAGCATGGGATCAAATTTATATACGCGCGCTCTAAGGGTTGCCCCCCTCTCGGTCCCAACCGGAAACACCCATGCTCCCTGACCGGATGACTGGCTTTAATCTAGGGCCATGGAACCATCATCACGGCCTCTCGATTTGGTGTGTACCAGGAAAGCGGTTTGCAACTTACTAATCCATATCCCTTGCGGAAAACATGTGGTAGTACAGGAAGGGAAAACGGATGGGAACTGTACTGATTCATGTTGACGCTGGAGTCAAATAGTCTGGCATAAGACTGGCATGCTACAACACTGCCATATTACCCATTCTCATGCCAACACATGGCCATGCAAACTCACATCCAACAACTTATGGATTTTCGAAACTCACTTGCCTCAACTTTGCATGTAATATGACATTCATCAAAATGCTCATAAACATGTCATGAAACTACTTAATGCAAACATGCCAATGACACTCATCATATCAAAAGTTCAAGCATGCTTGCCTGGTTCAGAGTAGTCGGAGCCTAGCTCGGTGAAGTTTGCGGTTCCGTCACCTCCTTCGGTATCTACAGTGTAAAGAAACATACGCGCTAACGTAAATACCGTGAGGTGCACAAAAAAATAGTCCAAATATTTTTCAAATAAATCTGATAAAAAACTAGACAAAATTTTCAAGAGGATAGAAAAAGAATCAATCAAAAATCATTTTCTGTATAAAAGTTATAAAGGTTTTAGTCCAGGGACTCATCTGTGATGAAACAGAAAGTTTCCAGGGGCCAACTTATAAAAACAGAAAACGCTTCGTTTGAGAATACGCCGGCCCAGAGGGGAGACGTACTTTGGTAGAAGGCGCCTTCAGAAAACGTTTCTTTTAAAAGAAAAGAGAGACTGACGAGGGGGTCCCACCCGTCAGGTTTGAAATTTCAAACGGGGGGAGGAACAGAGCACGTCGGCGCCCGAGAGCTCTGGTGGTTGCCGGCGGCGATCCACGGCGAGTTAGGAGGATCGGAGGGTACCTACGTGCTCAGTGTGTTCTTCCGCGTCGGTGGGTGGTGGTGGTGGTCGTCGGCGAGCACCACGTCGCCGGCGGTCCTTGCTCCGGCGGACGGCGGCTCGGGTGGAGTTGGATCTCGTCGGGGAGGGCTGCGGAGGTCAAATTGAAGCTTGGGTTAGATCACTGGGTGCTCGAGGAGGCTACTGACGAGGTTTGGGCGCCGGGGATGGCCTCACCGGAGTGGATCAAGTTGGAGGCCGAGGTGGATCGGGGCGGCTGGAGTTGGGGAAGAAGGGCCCCTCGAGGCTCTTCCAGTGGTGAGCGGGGTCTGGTGAGGTGGTGGAGATGTGCGGGGTCGAGAGCGAGCTCGGGGGCACTATTTATAGCCGGCCCGAGGCGGTTGCCGTGAACGGGATAAGTCCGGCGAGTGATTACGGCGGCGCAGTGGCTGGACGGTTGGTTTAGGGCTTGAGAAATGTCTAGACCGAGCACTTACTCCATCCTGGTGCCTAATAATGCAAGGCAGAGGCGGTTACAGCCTGTCCCCAATGGAACGGCCGTGCGGCACGTCGGCGGCAGAGAGCGTGCCCTGTGCGTGCCAGGCCACGGCGACGGTGCAGCGGGGTGTGCTGGCGTGCATGAGGCCACGTGGAGGGCAGGGGTGCGTTGGGCGGCGCCGAACGGCGTTGCGAGCTGGCGCTGTATTCTGTTGGCCGCCATGGGTGGTGCTGCCACCACAGAAGCCGCCAACTCCGGCGATGCTCGCCGCCACCGACGCCTGGAACCAGCCAAGTGCGCGTGCGGCGCTCTGGACAGGGAGGAGGGGCCGTGCACAACGCGCCAGGCGCACAGTTGACAGGTGACCGAGCACTGACGAAGAAACGACACTGAAATCTTCTGAAACTCTGAATTTTTACTGAAAGTGCACAGTAACAGTGCTGGCCAGGTGTTCGACGAAATGATTTTGGCATGTGGGGAATTTTCCTTGAGCTGATTTTTGGTGGGGTGGCCTCTCAGTGCATCTGGGGGCTGCCTGAATTTTGGTGGAATTTTTGGAGAAGAGAAGATATGAATTTCATCAAATTTGACAAATCTAGTCCAAACTTGCAGAGGCTGAAATTTGAAAAATTCGAAAATAAGAAGAGTGGATCTTGATGGTTCTAGGTTGTGGGTGCTAAGGACTATCCAGAGGAGTTGTTTTGAGATCAAAACTCAACGGCAATTAGGTACTTGCTTTGAAAATCACCTAGACTCAAAATAAATGACAGAATTGATTTGGGAGATAAAATAAATGAAATAAAATCCAAAAATGGTTTGGACTTGTTGGAACAGAAAGTTTTGATTGCCCCAAAATGGAGGGAGGGGTTTTGGGAGGTTTTATCACATGAGGCATGGTAAAACCATGGGTGGTTTCAAAATGAGAGAAGTCCCAAAACTCCTAGGGTTTCTTTCTGAAGAAATAAATAAATCCCAAGAATTTATTTGAGAAGGGAATAATCAGAAGGAAGTTTTCATAATTCAAACACCAGAGTTGAAGAAGATACAAAAAAAAGTAAAGTCCTTGCCAAGGAAAAAGTTTTTGAGAGAGAGGTTTTGGAAAGAAAAATTTTAAATGACCTTCTTCAAATCCAACAAAGTTTCTGCTGAAAACCAAATGAAAAATTTTGGAGTGTCACAACAATCTCATGATCGATGGAAATGATACTTGACATTAGAAAAGCTTTAGCAAACGAACTACACGATCTTGTGCTATGCTTAGGATTGGGTCTTGTCCATCACATCATTCTCCCCACGATGTGATCCCGTTGTGAACGACATCCAATGTCCATGGTAAGGAAACCATGACCATCTATTGATCAACGAGCTAGTCAACCAGAGGCTTACTAGGGACATATTATGATCTACGTATTCACACATGTATTACGGTTTCTGGTTAATAAAATTATAGCATGAACAATAGACAATTATCATGAACAAGGAAATATAATAATAACCAATTTATTATTGCCTCTGGGGCATATTTCCAACACTATGGACCCGTAGGTCTGTGGTAAACTACTCACGCATCATCATAGGGGCAATAAGGTTGATGTAGATGCGCTCTGTGATCGAATCCCCCTCCGGCAGATCGCCGGAAAAGGCCGCAAGATGGGATCTCATTGGAACAGAGGCTTGTGGAGGTGGAAAATTATTTTGGTGGATGCTTCTATTGGTTCAGGAATATTTGGGAATTTATAGTAAAAAGATTAGGGTTAGAGGACCTGTAGGGAGACCACAAGGCAGGGGGCATGCCCCCCTAGGGCGCGCCCCTACGACTTGTCGTCTTCTCGTAGGTCTTCTGACCTCCTCTCCAAGTCTCGTAGGTGTCTTCTGTTCCAAGAAAAATCATCACGAAAGTTATTATTCCGTTTGGACTCCGTTTGATATTCCTTTTCTGTAGAACTCAAAAACAAGGAAAAAAGAGAAACTAACACCGGGCTCTAGGTTAATAGGTTAGTCCCAAAATAATATAAAATAGCATATTAATGCATATAAAACATCCAAAATAGATAATATAATAGCATGGAACAATCAAAAATTATAGATACGTTGGAGACGTATCACCCACCTATTGCGTTGCAACAGGAGAGAGAAAATCGCATGCCCCTGTCTCAACAAGCATTTTTCAATACCCCATAGATCCACATCTTTTTTATCACGACGCCAACCCGTGTCACCGCCGATCCTCATTCTTGACATCACTCACAGTGCCCACGGTGCCCGAGACTACACCCTTGCTTTGGTACTAAGCAAATCAAATACTGCTAAGTGTATGCTTATCAACATAATTCCTATCATTATAATAAGCACAAAGGTAATTAATAGTACATACCATCAAGTTTTATGAACTTTAATCTAACTAACTATTTAAGCTAGCTAACAAAATTACTCCATGTTAATTAAGAATATCAATAATTTTCCTTGGTAAAGTATCAAATCATTACATGAGCAATTGGATTTGTCTATTATATACTTGAAGTAATGTTTTGTTACTCTGTACAGTGTCGATTGCTATTATTTACTCATGAAAATAATCATGTTATTATTTTTAAACCACTGTACATTTTTTCCATTTTATTAATCAAAGTGCATGTGTTAATTCTTTATTTTAACCGACAATGCATTAAGTTTTAGAGTTTGCGAGGACCAATTTTCATTGGCACCTGTGTAGCGATAAGCGTCACTAATTATGTTTGTGCTTATAAAACATAACATGGTATTTTACTTCATAAATATTTGTAAACTGAAACAAAGTCAAGTGAAGCAATTGCCACACGATGGAGTTTGGGGACATGTACTAACTTTTCTTCTCAATCTAGTTTGTCATGCTCAGACATTGAGCATACGAAAGATGTCATACCTGATGAATTAATAATCATACGGTTTGTGGATCTAACAAAATAATAGTGCATACTTGCGGCAATAGTTAAAATATCAATCATGTCATGTCTCAGGATCCGTTTACGACAATTAGTCTCCCTTTTCTTCCTTATGTGGATCACGTTGGAAATCCTCTTTTAATTGGGCTTTGCAGTAATAATTAGCTTCTCTTTCTTTTGTAATATCTCTAATTTGTTATGATTTCTAGCTTTCTTATACTAAAAAACTCAAAGACATATTTAAATTGGGTGAGCTGGATGTAAAGCAGCGAGGTGGTACTATTTAGTAGGCAAATAAACCTTCGATTCAACACACAACATGGGCTTGATGGGTTGGTCGCAACAATGTTTATGTGACTGGGCCGCACGTTGTGGCCCAGCGAAGCCAGCCCATTTATTTTTCTGCCCACATAGCTGTGAAAATTCTATTTTCTGCACAGGGCGACAAATAGTCAGAACTTCGCATAGGACAACCAATAATGGGCTGACCCATTTTTCTTTATTTCTGTGTTTTATTTCTATTTTTATTCACCTTCCCCTATCTCTTTTTTCATTTCCAAATTTATTTTTATTCTCCTTCTAAAAAAATGTTTAGAATTTTAAAAAATAAATTATAGAAAATGTTGAGAATTCCAAATTTTTGTTGCTCTTTTGAAAAATATTGGATACTTGGATTTTTGCCATTTTTTGAAAAAAATTATTGTTTTTAAAATTTGTTTAAGATTTCTAAAAAGAAAATGGAATTTGAAAAATGCTCCAAATTCAAAAATATTCAGTTTTACTGAAGTTTTCACAATTCAAAATAATGTTAAAAGATACACATACCCTTTCGAAAAATGTTATGAATTTTCAACACATGTTCCCATTCTAAAAAAAATTCATAAATTCAAATAATGTTCATGTTTTTATAAAAATGTTGGTATTTTCAAAAAATGTGAACTTTAAAAGATCTTCCTCTTTCAAATTTTGTTCACATTTTCTAAAAAAATCAAAAAATAATTCAAGATTTAAAAAATTGTTCATGTTTCCTATGATATTCAGAAACTTCATACCTTAAAATATCCTTGATTGAAAGGAAAAGTAGACTGAATAATTCGTGGACCTTCTCTGGCATATGATGATGTGGCAAAACTCTTAAGTGCCCTCTATCAATGACTGGAAAAATAGCGTATTGATTATTTCACACCCGGCGAAACCAAGAAGCTAAATATTCCGTTTTTCAAAGTGCGCACAAGGTTTAGCTCGCACATATAACTCTCACTAACTTTAAATGCATACTATTTTTTCTACCGTTGCTGCTTGCACATATAACTCTCACTAACTTTAAATGCATACTGATTTTTCTACCGTTGCAACACACCGGAGTATGTTCTAGTAAATACCTACAATTAATGCAAATGTATATGATAAATCATGATCTACATGGTGAATTGATAGCATTCTAACCTGCAACATATAATTCGTGCTGGGCCATTTCCACAACCCCTTAATAATCACCACCTATTGTAACTAGAAAACATTCTCATCTTCTAGGTGTTTTGAGGGACACAAAGGATATATCATCATGTGAGACTACAATTATCCGCATCAACTCTGTTGATATCATCCGGACATTTTCTACCAAACCTCCACTATGATGCAGAATATGCAATTCAGTAGTTTATGGGACGTCAGTTTGGATGCTAACCTTTCTCACAAAATTCATCAAAAAAACCCGCAACAAGACACCGGGAATCATCTAGTTTTCTCAAAATTACCAGCATGTGACGCTAGTTACGGTTACTACTAAATACGGAATAGAACTAAACTTCAACCGGGAAATACCATGCCGGAAACCTCAGGCTATACCATGACCATCTCATTGGCTTTACCGTTCACGGCGATGGCATGAATGGCATGATTGTCTTGTGCACCACGCTTTACACGCCAATGTGGCCAAGGGGATTGCCATGATCGAGCAGGAAGTAGACACAATATCCTCGAGCTCTATCAATGTCGCTAGCACGGAAAGACTTGGAGCACATCGTGCCCACAAAGAGCGCACAGCCATCGAGGTTGCGGGCCTTCTTCCACAAGCCAAGATTAGGACCGTCCCCGAGGTTCGCCTCGAGCACCTCGAACCGACAACTGAGATGTTGTTTGTGGCCAATTCACGAGGGTGGGGCCTGGTAATATCTCCTCACCAGTAGCAGCAACATGCCCATTGGATTCGACTAGATATTGCTGGACTTGCTCGTTCGGGTTATTGTTGTGGGATAATTGTCTCAGATACATCTTGGGGAACGTTGCGTTGAAAACAAAAAAATATCTACGCACATGCAAGATCTATCCCTGGAGATGCATAACAACGATAGGGGAGAGTGAGTCTACGTACCCTCGTAGACCTTATGCGGAAGCGTTTAGTAATGCGGTTGATGTAGTTGAACTTCTTCGCGATCCAACCAATCGAGTACCAAACATATGGTACCTCCACGTTCAGCACACATTCAGCTCGGTGACGTCCCCGCCTTATTGATCCAGTAAGAGGGGCGAAGTAGCGGATGAGTTCCGGCAGCATGATGGTGTGGTGACGGTGGCGGTATTTCTATCTCCGCAAGGCTTTGCCTAAGCACTCTAAAAATATGACCGAGGGACGAAACTGTGGAGAGGGGCACCGCACACGGTTAAGAGTTTGTCGTGGGTTTGTGTGGCGCCCCCTCCCACATATATATAGGTGGGGGTGTTGGAAATATGCCCTAGAGGCAATAATAAATTGGTTATTATCATATTTCCCTGTTCATGATAAACGTCTATTATCCATGCTAGAATTGTATTCATCGGAAACTCACATACATGTGTGGATACATAGACAAATACCGTGTCCCTAGTGAGCCTCTACTAGACTAGCTTGTTGATCAAAACATGGTTAAGGTTTCATAACCATAGACATGAGTTGTCATTTGATAACGGGATCACATCATTAGGAAAATGGTGTGATGGACAAGACCGAACCGTTAGCATAGCATATGATCGTTCAGTTTATTTCTAATGCTTTCTTAATCTCAAGTACATGCTTCTTCGACCATGAGATCATGCAACTACTGGACTCCAGAGGAATGCCTTGTGCGCCATCAAACTTCACAACGTAACTGGGTGACCATAAAGGTGCTCTACAGGTATCTCCGAAGGTGTCTGTTGGGTTGGCATTGATCGAGACTGGGATTTGTCACTCCGTGTGACGGAGAGGTATCTCTGGGCCCTATCGGTAATATGACATCACAAGAAGCTTGCAAGCAAAGTGACTAAGGAGTTAGTTACGGGATGATGTATTATGGAACAAGTAAAGAGACTTGCCGGTAACGAGATTGAACTAGGTATAGAGATACCGACGATCGAATCTCGGGTAAGTAACATACCGAAGGACAAAGGGAACTACGTATGTTGTCATAAAGGTTCGACCGAAAAAGATCTTTGTAGAATATGTAGAACCAATATGGGCACCCAGGTCCTGCTATTGGTTATTGACTAGAGAAACGTGTTGGTCATGTCTACATCATTTTTGAACCCGTAGGGTCTGCACGCTTAATCTTCGTTGACGATATAATATTATATGAGTTATGTATGATGGTGACCGAATGTTTTTTGAAGTCCTGAATGATATCAAGGACATGACGATGAGCTCTGGAATGGTCGGGAGGTAAATATTGATATATAGGATGATATGGTTAGTCCAAGGGGTAAGGCCCACGGAGCTTTAGGTCGGTGCAAAAGGATGTTTTGCGGAGGTCAGGCACCAGACGCCAGAGACCCTGGCGTCTGGCCTGGGCTAGACGCCGAGGCCCGTGGCGTCTGGATCAGACACCAACGACTGTGGTGTATGTTCCTAGAAGTCTTAGAATGACTCTTCCTTGTGGGCAAAACCAACTTTGGGGAGGCTCTTTCTCCAAGAAACGACCCTGGGGCTCAACATGTAAATAGAGGGGCAGACCTAGCACCCGAAATACATCAAGATATACCAAGCCATGTGCTAGCAACCCCATGCCTCTAGTTTATCCTCTGTCATAGTTTCCATTGTGCTTGGCGAAGCCCTGCGGAGATTGTTCTTCACCACCACCGTCACCACGCCGTCGTGCTGCCGGAACTCATCTACTACTTTGCCCCTCTTGTTGGATCAAGAAGGCGAGGACATCATCGAGCTGGACGTGTGCTGAAGGCGGAGGTGTCGTACGTTCAGTAATTGACCAGGACAGATCGTGAAGGATTATGACTACGTCAACCGCGTTGATAAACGCTTCCGCTTAGCAATCTTCAAGGGTATGAAGATGCTCTCCCCTCTCGTGGCTATGCATCTCCATGGATAGATCTTGCGTGTGCATAGAATTTTTTTGTTTTCCATGAAACGTTCCCCTACAGGGGGGAGAGCGGAGGCAACCAGGAGGCGCCCCCAAGGAGGCCAGATCCTCATTGGGCTCCTGCCCTAGCCGCGCCCCCCTCCCTCATTTGTGCGCTGGAGGAAGGCAAGGGGAGGTGGCGCCCCCCTTTCCTTTCTCTCATGAGGAGGGAAAGGCAGGAGGAGCCAACCCTCCCCCTTTCCTTCCCCTAGGGCCGGTGGCTAGGGAGAGGGGCGCACCAGCCCCTTGTGGGATGGTGTGTTCCCCCTTTTGGCCCATTAAGCCCATGTAGCCTCCCGGGGATTCCCGAAACCCCTTCCGGTGATGCGATGACTACCCGGTGCCTCCTGAAACTCTTCCGATGTCCAAATAGTATCGTCCTATGTATCAATCTTTACCCCCGGACCAGTCTCGAGCTCCTCTTCATATCTATGATCTCATCCGGGACTCCGAACAACATTCGGTCACCAAATCACAAAACTCATATAACACTATATCGTCAACAAACATTAAGCATGCGGACCCAATGGGTTCGAGAACTATGTAGACATGACCGAGACACCTCTCCGGTCAATAACCAATAGCGGAACCTGGATGCCCATATTTGTTCCTATATATTCTACAAATATCTTTACTGATGGAACCTCATGACAACATACATAATTCCCTTTGTCTATCGGTATGTTACTTGCTCTATATTCGATCGTCGGTATCTTCATACCTAGTTCAATCTCGTTACTGGCAAGTCTCTTTACTCGTTTCATAATACATCATATTGTAGCTAACTCCTTAGTCACTTTGCTTGCAAGCTCTTGTGATGTGTATTACCGAGAGGGCTCAGAGATACCTCTCCGATACACAGAGTGACAAATCCTAATTTCGATCCATGCCAACTCAACAGACACCTTTGGAGATACCTGTAGAGCATCTTTATGATCACCCAGTTATGTTGTGACGTTTGATAGCACACAGGGTATTCCTCTGGTATCTGGGAGTTGCATGATCTCACAGTCGAAGGAATATGCATTTGCCATTAAGAAACCAATATCAATAAACTGAACGATCATATTAAGCTAACGGAAGGGTCTTGTCCATCACATCATTCTCCTAATGAGGTGATCCCGCTATCAAATGACAACCTATGTTTATGGTTAGGAAACTTTAACCATCTTTGATTAACGAGCTAGTCTAGTAGAGGCTTACTAGGGACACGGTATTTTTTTATGTATTCACACATGTATTTAAGTTCCGATCAATACAACTCTAGCATGAATAATAAACCTTTATCATGAATAAGGAAATATAAAATAACAACTTCATTATTGCCTCTAGGGAATATTTCCTTCAGTCTCCCACTTACACTAGAGTCAATAATCTAGATTACATTGTAATGAATCTAACACCCATGGAGTCTTGGTGTTGATCATGTTTTGCTTGCGGAAGAGGCTTAGTCAATGGGTGTGCTATATTTAGATCAGTATGTATTTTGCAAATCTCAATGTCTCCATCCTTGACCTTGTCAGGACCCCGATCCTAATTAAGCCACATCGATCTAGCATGTAACACATCATATCACTTTGCGACCTCACGCACGGTATTCCCATGGGTGCCACCTTACCTGGCCCGGGACCGTTTGCGCCTTTTGGCTCACGTATATGATAGTGTCGCTAGCATCCATATGACAGAGAACCCGGGCCGACATGACTAGTCGTGAACCCAAAGTGGCACTAGCTTACGAGGACAGGCATACATGACCCAGCATCGAACGTGTCGGTCATCAGGGTGTGAATCCGTGCTGTAGCAACCGGGCTAACAGGACTCCGGGAACCCGGGCTGTAGCAGGCTAGCAGGACTCCGGAAGTCATCGCGTGACATTTCCCCGAAGGGACAGACACAGGAATGAAGTGAGACACATGCCGGCCAGTCTAAGTGTTCTGGAGTAGTAGTAACTGGGCTAGTAGGACTCCGGTAAACCGGACTGTAGCAGACTACCATGGCTCAGTGGAAGCACTAGACTACATTTCCCCATAAGAGAGGCTACCAAGGATAGACAACTAGGTTGTCGTATCCCACACATACCAAGCATTTCAAAATCATACAGACAATATGCTCGATATTTGCAAATACAACGTGGCATCACAACAAGACTCTACGACTTAGTATTTATTCATTAGGCTCCGAGGAGCCAAGTATTACAAACATGGGTCTCATGACCCAACATACAAAGCATACAAGCATCAAGCGGAAGCAAAAACCTATCTGAGTACAGACATCTACAAATGAAAAAGGTTGAGAAGCCTGACTATCTACAAGACCCTCCCAAGGGTACAAGATCGTAGCTGAGGTAACAAGCTAAACATCGAAGTCCACGCGATACTACTAGTCAGACTGAACTCTCTATGCAAAAATATAAATTAAGCAAACATGAGTACAAATGTACCCTGCAAGACTTACATCAGAACTATCTACATATGCATCAGTATCAACAAAGGGGGTGGAGGAGTTTAACAGCAGCAAGCCAGCTTTGACTCAGTACACCACTATATTCACCAATCAATACACCACTATGGATCATCTCCTGTCTCCCTACGAGAACGCCATCCATATCACTCACGCTTATCTTGCGCATTTTAGAGTATCCGCTTTCACTTGTCTATGAACGGTACATGCAACCTGACGGTGTCCTGGACTAGGGGGTACTCAACACGTCATCTCCCGATCTGATAGATTGGGCCGAGGACCCCCGTGGCCGTATACTCATGAGCCAGTTCGGACAGCTGCCGCATACACGGAAGATTCCGCAAGACTTGGCAATCCAGACAAGGACTTCTCCCCACAGGCGTATTCGGCTAGGACTCTTGTTAACCTAGGCCTCTAGTGCATTATATAAACCAGGGCCAGGCTAGTCGATAGAACATATATACATACAATCATACCATAGGCTAGCTTCTAGGGTTTAGCCTCTCCGATCTCGTGGTAGATCTACTCTTGTACTACCCATATCATCAATATTAATCAAGCAGGACGTAGGGTTTTACCTCCATCAAGAGGGCCCGAACCTGGGTAAAACATCGCGTCCGCTGCCTCCTGTTACCATCCACCTTAGACGCACAGTTCGGGACCCCCTACCCGAGATCCGCCGGTTTTGACACCGACATTGGTGCTTTCATTGAGAGTTCCGCTATGTGATCGACAAAAGGATCGATGGCGGATCAACTGCGACTTCGGCATCTTCGTCACCAGCTCGACTGGTCACCTTGGTTCGACCAAGAATTGCGCCCCGTGTTCGGATCACCATGTTCGGATGAGGGCCTTCATCAAACATCAACTACGATCTCTATCAAGATCACGGAGGAATCATCTATGGAGCTCGGGGGCTCAACGTCCACATTGCCCTCAAGCGACCGTGCTGTTTTTCCAAACAGCGAACTTGTATCCGCTGCCACCACCTCTTAGAGCATCGTGACGATCCCTTTGGTGGAATTGTGCGAATTGAGTCTTCAAATACCATGGAAAATTTTGTCGAGTTCCGATGGAGGAATCTCCGGCAATCTATAATATACCAGAGCCGTGTCAAATCTGGACGGGAATCTGGACGAGTTTAGGGCGTGATGTCCAGCTTCTAGCTCGGACGTCCTTTGGAAGATCCAACCGTTGATCGGCTGCGGAATTACTATATCTACCACCCCTCAAAATTTCAGCTCCATCCGACCGTCCAAACTCCGGGAACCTTCCGATTAATGCATCACTTTTCGGATCTGTTTTCTGCGCGACAACGAATCCGACCCGAATTCATCTTTTTTATGAACGGGATTTCGGACATCCTTTTTGAAGGAAGTTTTGTATGAGCCTGATAACGTTGCTCTACGGCTGCCGACTTGCGCTAGACACGCTGTCACTTTATTAAGCCGAGCTCAATTTCTTCGGATCATCATCTCAGCAAGCCGAGCAAGAGTTCGGCATCGCGAAGGATAAATCATCACCAGCATCGCCGTCCCACGGATTACACGGAGCGGGCGTACCGGCATCGCCGCACGGTCACTTCATCAAGCCGGCATCGACCACGTCACGACCTGCATCGGCAGGGCCGCACTATTGCTTCTTCAAGCTGGTGTCCGTCACGCCGACCTACTTCGACTCATCGGCTGACATCGAGGCTTCGACATCTCGGCTGGACCGGAGGCTTCGCCATCTCTTCATCAACCTACTCCGGAGACTTCGGCGTCACTAGCCGACCAGCTCCGTCATGTTAGCTGGACCGAGGGCTTTGCCTCGGCGAGCCAACCTTTGCCAGGATCGCCATACCGTCGCTTTATCGCCATTCAGGCAATGGGTGTGCGGATCGAGTCCCAATTTTGGGAATCACCTTTCTTCGGATTGCTACAACAAATAAACCAGGTGCTATCAATCCTAGTATTTTTTGCTTGTTTGGGTTTATTTTCCCAAGGAATTATTACTCTGGTTTGTCCATCATCTGTACACAGGTCTATCAAATGATGGCCGCATTAACGACGGTCGCCGGGTGGTTCGGTCAGTTTCCGTACATAGTCCGGCGAATGCCGCTTCTGGAACTCGGACCGACCTGTGAATTCAGGCTTTGCCATGCCTTTACCGCATCACGCCGACGCCCTGCTTTGACATTGACTTCGACGCCAGGCCATATTTCTTTTATTACTCACTTTGCATAAATTAATTATTATGCAACGATTTTTTTAATTATCATTATTACTATTATCTCCGGTTTGCACTATTTTTTGTGCACAGGAAAATGATCTGGGGACTTCGGCGTCACTCTGCCGGTCTGCATTGACCATGCTATGTCACCACTTCGTCGTGTCGAGCTCTCCGCTCCGCCAACTCGGGACCAGCTTGGGGGATGGAACCTTGCCCCGCATCAAGCTCGGACCGCGTCATCAATACCGAACACATTAACCAGCTAAGTCGCTTTCATGCTCAAAGCTTTAATTTCTAACTTGTGTTCGGTTCGACCAAGCATTATACTTTTTTGGAAAAAAGTTGCTTGTAAAAATTTTTCGTTGTCCAAACTTTGTTTGTGACACACAAATTCAAGGACCCAATTCACTTGGGGGCTTCCTTTATGAAGCTTTTCCTCTTGCATGTGATTATACTTGTACGGCTTCGTTCCTTGTTCGTGTATTACGCCACAATATGCACCATATTGACTTAAGCGATTTGCAAGCTGGGTTGCCTCGCTCCTGTGTTTACCCCTACGTTCTCGATTGTTCGGCTAGGGAGTAAAGGGAGCACCTCTGCGATTGTCATGATCGGGTCAACCAAGCCGGACCTCAGACTAGGTGAAGCCGAAAGCTAGCGCCCTTATAGTTTTCAATGATGGTCGGCACACAACGGAACTCATGAGTACAAAAAATCTATTGCACAAGTCTCATAATAACAATGAGCACCGAAGAAAGGTATCGGTGGGGGTACTATTTTCTTCGAAGATGCTTCTTACACTTTGCAGTAATATAGCATAAGTTCCCTGAGCGCGCTTTGTCTGTTACAGCCTTATGGCCTGATTGCCTGGTTATTGGAAACACCGTCGATATTCTCGACCGATGGAGTACATAACACTTTTCGGTCCTTGACTGAAGAGGGAGAAGCTGACGGTCGGTTAAGATGCGTTTAAAGTTCGGTTGAACATAGATATGATATAAGTACTTCGGTACATGCAATCATTCTTCTACCCAAGTCACTTGGAGGCTCTTAAGTTTATTTGAGACGTTTTATAATAAGTGTTCTTCTTCTTAGTCGTTGCAAAGTTTTATTATTATTTATCACTCCTTTTTTCGACGCGAGTGTGCGGTCACTAGCCGGAGAGCCTAATTTCTCTCTCAAAGCCGCTAGAGTTTAGTTTGCTAAACTGGCCTGATGAGAAGTACTCCGCCCTCGGGATAGGAGGTTGAAGCCGTAGGCTGACCCGCTCAAAGTCTTGAGATAGGATGTATCATGTTAAAGCACGACAGACGCACTTCTTTTTTCTAAGACCAACTTTCGGATTGGCACCGAACACTTGATATTGTTCGGACGTCATGTTTTTGCTGACGTTTCTTGGTTTTCCAAGCTTTTTGGCACTTTTAAACTATTTGTGCTTTTCCAGCATTAGTCTCGTAGTGCAATGCCAGACACCTTTATAGATTCGGCAAAAACATTCTCGGATATTGCTATATATGCATCGATTTCGAATTGTGTCTTCGGTCAGTAGTTGGGTTGCCTGGCTCCTGCGCTTGCCTCCTACGTTCCGCTTTGTTCGGCTAGGTGTGCAAAGGGAGAACCACTGCGATTGTGCTTCCAGCTCACATGGTTAAGCACCTCAGTGGAGAAAGCCGAAAACTGGCTGTCACAATCAGTGTAAACTGGTCAGCGATCCGATGACGGTGTTAAATGACGGACCATTCATAACAATGGCCGAAGTGTTTACGGCTTGACCTCGACTGTCGCCGAACACTACCGGGGGCTAGTAACTGGCCTCCCATACTAAATCCTCAATATTTTGCTCTTACGTTGGAGCTGAGGTTTCATGATCATGCTTAGCATGACAACCCAAAGAAAGGAACCGATAGCGGGACTATTTTCTTTGGAAGACATTTCTTCTGTTAAACAGTAATATAACATATCTCTCTACGTACCTTTGTTTATAAAACCGTATGGCCAGATTGCCTTGTTTGTTGTAAATCTTTGCCCTCATAAAAACTTTATAAAGTAGGACAAACACTCCTCGGCTATTGGCCGAGGAGGTGGAAGCCGATGGTCGGTCAACAAAGTTTGGTACAATGCGGATCCGAGCATTAATGACGTAAAGTACTTGGATACATAGTGTCATTACACATAATTTGTGATTTTACTATGGATATTGATCCTTAATTCGGCCACCCATGCCCGCATTAAGGCTCGGGGGCTACTAGGCTTCGGGCTTATTATTTACAAATATTAAAGGGGCACATCGATCCCCTGATCTGGTGTTGCCACCCGACCAGTGTCTCGGGGGCTACTGCATTGCCTGTTCAATGCAGAAGATTTTAAGTGCAATACAATTACCGAGGAGATTTTGATCCTCAGGTTGGTCGGCCGCACCCAACCTGGGTCTCGAGGACTAAGCACGCCGCTTTTTGTGTCCCGAAGTATTCTGCCGAGCTAGGACTTGATCCTCGGGCCAATTTTGCAAATCAACCTGAGCCCGAGCCGCTACTGGGATCATCGGTCTTACGTCATCCTTCAGGTGCATCTCGGGTTTTAGACCGATACACGCCTTGCGGGCTACTGGCCATATATCTCAGCAGAGAATAAATTGCAATAATAAAAAATATTGACAAAAAATTGGCCCACAGTCGGGGTGGTGCACCACCTCGGAAGCAGTCCGGCATAAAGCTCGGGCGCTAGTGGCTGGCTCCATAGAGGGCATTTCCGGCATTAAGCTCGGCTAAACTACTTCAACTCTTTTGAACTAAGGTGATATGACACCTCGGATATAGTCCGGCGTTGGAGCTGGGACCCTGTCCGGTGTTGGAGCTCGGATATAGTCCGGCGTTGGAGCTCGGATATAGTCCGGCGTTGGAGCTCGGATACATTCCGGCGTTGGAGCTCGGAAGCGGTTCGGCATTGGTGCTCGGCCGCAAAAGATACCTCGAATGCGGTCCGGCGTTAGAGCTCGGACGCAAGAGGACACTGCCTCCCGGGAACAACTTCCAACCCGAGGTGTGGCATAAAAATAACGAGGCATCGATAAAGGCCGGAAACTTAAAGGGGCTCCTCGGATACCCGACGTGTAAACTCGTCGAATGCATCTCGGCGATCCTCAAGATCGAAGATGAGAAGATTTGTTGAACCAGTTTTCAAGACCGACGACCGAAGATGAAGAACAGTTCGGAAGAATCGAGGAGCATCCCTAACTTGAAGACTGGTTCAGGGGGCTACTGATGGTGTCCTGGACTAGGGGGTACTCAACACGTCATCTTCCGATCTGATAGATTGGGCCGAGGACCCCCGTGGCCATATACTCATGGGCCAGTTAGGACAGCTGCCGCATACAAGGAAGATTCCACAAGACTTGGCAATCAAGACAAGGACTTCTCCCCACCGGCGTATTCGGCTAGGACTCTTGTTAACCTAGGCCTCTAGTGCATTATATAAACCAGGGCCAGGCTAGTCGATAGAACATATATACATACAATCATACCATAGGCTAGATTCTAGGGTTTAGCCTCTCCGATCTCGTGGTAGATCTACTCTTGTACTACCCATATCATCAACATTAATCAAGCAGGACGTAGGGTTTTACCTCCATCAAGAGGGCCCGAACCTGGGTAAAACATCGTGTCCCTTGCCTCCTGTTACCATCCACCTTAGACGCACAGTTCGGGACCCCCTACCCGAGATCCGTCGGTTTTGACACCGACACAACCCAAAAGTCCTTCATCGCGTACGTGGCTATTCAAATAGATGATGTTAACCCTACATGGGTGTACTTCTTCACACACGCTCTCTCCACTTACCACCATGTACACGTCGTGTATCTCGGCAACCTTCAAGCGGAAGCCTGGCGAGGGAGTCGGCCTCGACCTTACTAACCACACAAGTCTCTAGTCCAGGTTTATCGCCTATTCGGGTTCCATCCGCGAGGATATCCGGCCGGGGTTTCACTCACAGCCCCAAACGATGTGTGCAGTGTTCCCGAGACACCAAACGGGCGACTCGGTACACCGGGCCACGGTGTATCTACCGCATCATAGCCCACCCCTAGGGTCAGCACTACGCACGACCTCCAACACATATCCTACAAACACCAGGAACTAGTTGCAACTCCTCGACAGAGATCAAGGCGATTAATAAGCCGAGAGGGGTCGAGTTACCGGAACCCAATGTGTGGTAGTAATTGTTCATGGATCACAAACACAGAACTCAGTTCCTAAGGATGGTTTCAATGAGACAACCCACCATGTACTCCTACATGGCCTCTCACTGCTACCTTTACCAAATCATGTTCACACGCTTAGCTCTCAACAGTAAGACATGTTCACCACATTCCAATTCATCCCTGATGAATCAGACCTGACTCAACTCTAAGTAGTAGCAGGCATGACAACAAGCATGAATGAGTAGGAACATCAGGGCTCAAACAACTCCTACTCATGCTAGTGAGTTTCATCTATTTACTGTGGCAATGACAGGTCATGCAGAGGAAAGGGGTTCAACTACCGCAGCATGTAACAGTTGAAGCGTTGTTGTCCTAATGCAGTAAAATAGAGCAGAAGCGAGAGAGTGGGATTGTATCGGAATGAACAAGGGGGTTTTGCTTGCCTGACACTTCCGAAGATAGTATAGCTCTTCACTGGTGTCATCGAACACATCATCGGAACAACGTCTAGTGAGAGGGGACAAATACCGGCAAAAAGGGAAAGAACACAATCAATGCAATGCCACAATATGATGGACATGGAAATATGATGTGATTTGAGCTAATGCAGCTTGCAACGATTTAAATGGAGTTAATTTGAACACTAGATTCAAATTCAAACTTCACATAGGGAAAGATTGTCATATAAAGTAGCTTTAAGTTGCTCAAATATGCATGAGAAGATTTGTTTCATTTGGAGTTACGGTTGAATTTCTATGAATTTTAGAAGTTTTAAACATTTTCTGTAATTTCCTAGATTATTTTAAATCCAAAAAATCAATTACTGCATCAGCATTGCGTCTGGGTGACGTCAGCAGGGTCAACAGGCCGGTCCAGGTCAAACCTGACCAGTGGGGCCCACTGGTCAGCGACTCAGGACAGGTTAGTGTCACAGACAGGTGGGGTCTGGTCAACAGGTGACGTGGCCAGGTCAAAGTGACATGTGGGGCCCTTGTGGTTAGTTATACCTAAAAAGAAACTAAACCAGGTTAATTAGGCAGTGGGGCCTGGTAGTCAGTGTCACCGGGCTAAACTAACCACGGGGTTAGTGGCTGTCCTAAACTGCCACGTCATCTAACCGGCGATTAGCCGCTGATGCAAATCAGAACGTGGCGGCGCTCCTCGTCCGGACATCTCCGGCGACGAGAGCTCACGTGGCTAGGCTCTGTGGACGCGTCGCGGCGAGGCGTGTCGTTTGGTAGTAGCGGGAGGTGCTGGGTGATGACCCACAAGTATAGGGGATCTATCGTAGTCCTTTCGATAAGTAAGAGTGTCGAACCCAATGAGGAGCAGAAGGAAATGATAAGTGGTTTCCAGCAAGGTATTCTCTGCAAGTACTGAAATAAGTCGTAACAGATAGTTTTGTGATATGATAAGTGGCCCAATCCTTTTTGGAGCAAAGGACAAGCCTGGACAAACTCTTATATAGAGAAAAGCGCTCCCGAGGACACATGGGAATATCGTCAAGCTAGTTTTCATCACGCTCATATGATTCGCATTCGGTACTTTGATAATTTGGTATGTGGGTGGACCGGTGCTTGGGTGCTGTCCTTACTTGGACAAGCATCCCACTTATGATTAACCTCTATTGCAAACATCCGCAACTACAACAAAAGTACTAAGGTAAACCTAACCATAGCATTAAACATATGGATCCAAAGCAGCCCCTTACGAAGCAACGCATAAACTAGGGTTTAAGCTTCTGTCACTCTAGCAACCCATCATCTATTTATTACTTCCCAATGCCTTCCTCTAGGCCCAAATAATGGTGAAGTGTCATGTAGTCGACGTTCACATAACACCACTAGAGGAGAGACAACATACATCTCATCAAAATATCGAACGAATACCAAATTCACGTGACTACTAATAGCAAGACTTCTCCCATGTCCTCAGGAACAAACGTAACTACTCACAAAGCATATGATCTTCCACGAATTAAACCAACTAGCATCAACTACAAGGAGTAATGAACACTACTAGCAACCTACTAGTACCAATCTCGGACTTGGAGACAAGGATTGGATACGAGATATGAACTAGGGTTTGGAGAGCAGATGGTGCTGATGAAGATGTTGATGGAGATTGCCCTCTCCCGATGAGAGGAGCGTTGGTGATGACGATAGCGATGATTTCCCCCTCCGGGAGGGAAGTTTTCTAGGCAGAACAGCTTCGCCAGAGCCCTAGATTGGTTCTGCCAAGGTTCCGCCTTGTGACGGCAGAGTTTCGTCCGAGAAGATGGCTTATTAATTTTTTTCCATCAAAAGACTTCATATAGCAGAAGATGGCCACCGGAGGGCCACTAGGGGGCCCACGAGGTAGGGGCGCGCCCAGGGGGTAGGGCGCGCCCCCACCCTCGTGGGCAGGGTGTGGCCCCCCTGGTGAACTTCTTCCGCTGAGTATTTTTTATATATTCTGAAAACGTCTTCCGTGAAGTTTCAGGACTTTTGGAGCTGTGCAGAATAGGTCTCTAATATTTTCTCCTTTTCCAGCCCAGAATCCTAGCTGCCGACATTCTCCCTCTTTATGCAAACCTTGTATAATAATAGAGAATAGGCATAAGTATTGTGACATAATGTGTAATAACAGCCCATAATGCAATAAATATCGATATAAAAGCATGATGCAAAATGGACGTATCAACTCCCCCAAGCTTAGACCTCGCTTGTCCTCAAGCGAAAGCCGAAATCGAAAAATATGTCCACATGTTTAGAGATAGAGGTGTCGATAAAATAAAATACGGACATGAGGGCATCATGATCATTCTTAGAACAACAACTTATATAATTCTTGTCATATAATCTCTTATGCTAGAGTAATAATTCAATCACAATTTCAAGTATGAATCGTAAACTTCATTGAAAACTAACAAACTATAATCTCAGTCATTGGAGCAATTGCAATTTATCATAACATAGGAAAGAGTCAATGTATAAGAGCTTTTCAGCAAGTCCACATACTCAACTATCATATAGTCGTTCACAATTGCTAACACTCATGTAATACTTAGGGGTATGGAGTTTTAATCGAACACAGAGAAAGATAGGGGCTTATAGCTTTGCCTCCCAACGTTATACCTCTACGGTAATGTCAACAATAATAGTTCATGAAAACTCACATCCAATTAGCCATATATACCAGGATCTTTCCAACATACTATGCTTGACAAAGAATGAAATGTAAAAATGAAGGGTGAAGATCACCATGACTCTTATGCAAGGTAGGAGATAAAAGTAGAAGATAGGCCCTTCGCAAAGGGAAGCAGAGGTTGTCACGCGCTTTAATGGTTGGATGCACAAAGTCTTAATGCAAGAGAACGTCACTTTATATTGCCATTTGTTATATGGACCTCTATTATGCAGTCAGTCGCTTTTATTTCTTCCATATCACACGATCTTATAAGGCTTATTTTCTCCCACACTAATAAGTCATACATATTTAGAGAGCAATTTTTATTGCTTGCGCCGATGACAACTTACTTAGAGGATCTTACTCAATCCATAGGTAGGTATAGTGGACTCTCATGATAAAACTGGTTTAAGGGTATTTGGAAGCACAAGTGGTATCTCTACTTGGTGCAATGAATTTGGCTAGCATGAGGGGGAAAGGCAAGCTCAACCATGTTGGATGATCCATGATAATATAATTTATCTCAGATGCAAGAAAACATAACCCATTACGTTGTCTTCCTTGTCCAACATCAACTCTTTAGTATGTCATATTTTAATGAGTGCTCACAATCATAAAAGATGTCCAAGATAGTATATTTATATGTGAAGACCTCTCTTTCTTTATTACTTCCTATTAATTGCAACGATGACCAAAACTATGCTTGTCAACTCTCAACAACTTCTATTTATCATACTTTTTCTATGTGAGCTCATTACTCTCCATAAGACTCACATGATATCTTTGTTTCTTTTTATTTCTTTCTCTTTTCTTTTGTTCCCTTAGCATCATGGAAAAATAATCAAGCCCTTGACTCAACACTAATCTTTATTATATAGCCCACAGACTCGATTACATAGAAGAATTATAAAGAAAAACTCACAACTAGATCATACTAAGACTTTTATTCTACTAGATCAAGATATTACTAAAACGACGGCCAGTGAATTGTAATACGACTCACTATAGGGCGAATTCGAGCTCGGTACCCGGGGATCCTCTAGAGTCGACCTGCAGGCATGCAAGCTTGGCAGTTGCCAAGGGGAGTGCCCATACCAGATACTCAATTCTTCTTTGTTGGTGGAGAAGGTGATGGTTTTGTTGATGGCGTAGGCTTGTCATCCTTCTTCCACGGCATGGGCTCACCATCATAGAAGGATGATCGAGTCTCCTGAAACCTCAAATCTGCAGCCAAACTCATCGTCTTGAATCTATATTCATACTCACAGTTTTGATTTTGCAGGTCATAGATCTGGGCTTGGAGGTGCTCGTTTTTCTCATGAAGTTTGAAGATGGCCTCCCCAATGTCCTTGACGTCCACCTTGTGGTTGCTGGTGAACTCCGTGATCATAATGTGATTGGAATCGAGTCCACGCTCCACCATCTCCTGACACTTGAAAACTTCTTGCTCCAATGCGTCAAGCCTTGCCTCCATGCTTCCGGTCTTCCTTGGTCCCTCAGCATCGCGGATGTGCAACAACCCCTCACGCATCTCAATGGTTTGAGGGTGTTGCAGCACTTCTGCAAGGTAGGGGTTGATGAACTTCTCGAAGAACTGGTCCTTGGGGGCGCTTGGAGACGACATGACGACCTGGATCAGTCAGAAAAGCAGCTCGAAACAAAAACAGGAGATTTTTGCGTGATACGGGAGTCAAAACCCCCGGGAGATTATATAATGAATTTTTACCGACCAAAATACGTGTCGTGTATGAAAACGGAGTCCGGAAAGCACATGAGGTGCCCACGAGGTAGGGGGCGCGCCCTCCACCCTCGTGGAGCCCTCGTGTCCTCCCGGACTGCTTCTTACTTTTCTATTTTTCTAAATATTCCAAAACGGAGAAATATTACCTTAAAAACTGTTTTGGAGTCGGTTTACTTACCGTACCCCATACCTATTCCTTTTAGGAGTCTGAAACGTTCCGGAAAGTGTCCCTTATGTATTCCTCCGGGGTTATGGGATTACCTGAGATATAATGTTTGATTCTTTGACCATTCACCACCTTCGTATTTGTGCCTTCGAAGTTTTTGATTTTTATGGCACCGGAACGATAGACCTCCTCGATAACGTAAGGACCTAACCATTTAGAGAGAAGTTTTCCTACAAAAAATCTTAAATGAGAGTTCTATAGCAATACATAGTCACCTACATTAAACTCACGCTTTTGTATCCTTTTATCATGCCATCTTTTAACTTTTTCTATAAACAACTTGGCATTTTCATAGGCTTGGGTTCTCCATTCATCGAGTGAGCTAATATCAAATAACCTATTCTCATCGGCAAGTTTAAAATCATAATTGAGCTCTTTAATAGCCCAATATGCCTTGTATTCTAGTTCGAGAGGTAAGTGACATGCTTTTCCATAAACCATTTTATACGGAGACATGCCCATAGGATTTTTATATGCAGTTCTATAGGCCCATAATGCATCATCAAGTTTCTTGGACCAATTCTTTCTAGATCTATTAATAGTCTTTTGCAAAATTAATTTGAGCTCTCTATTACTCAATTCTACTTGACCACTAGACTGAGGATGATAAGGAGATGCAATTCTATGATTAACATCATATTTAGCAAGCATTTTACGGAAAGCACCATGAATAAAATGTGAACCACCATCAGTCATTAAATATCTAGGGACTCCAAATCTTAGAAAAAATAAGTTCTTTAAGCATTTTAATAGAAGTGTTATGATCAGCACTACTAGTTGGAATAGCTTCTACCCACTTAGTAACGTAATCAACAACAACTAAAATATGTGTATATCCATTAGAGGAAGGAAAGGGTCCCATATAGTCAAAGCCCCAAACATCAAATGGTTCAATAACGAGTGAATAATTCATAGGCATTTCTTGACGTCTACTAATATTACCAATTCTTTGACATTCATCACAAGATAAGACAAACTTACGGGCATCCTTGAAGAGAGTAGGCCAATAAAAACCAGATTGCAATACCTTATGTGCAGTTCTATCTCCAGCATGGTGTCCTCCATAAGCTTCAGAGTGACACTTGCGTAGGATCTGTTCCTGTTCATGCTCAGGTACACAATGTCTAATAACACCATCTACTCCTTCTTTATAAAGATGTGGGTCATCCCAAAAGTAATGTCTCAAATCATAGAAGAACCTTTTCTTTTGCTGGTATGTGAAACTAGGTGGTATAAACTTAGCAACAATGTAATTAGCATAATTAGCATACCATGGAGCAGTATGAGAAGCATTTATGACATTTAATTGCTCATCAGGAAAGCTATCATCAATAGGAAGTGGGTCATCAAGCACATTTTCTAACCTAGACAAGTTGTCTACAACGGGGTTCTCAGCTCCCTTTCTATCAACGATATCTAAGTCAAATTCTTGTAGCAAAGAACCCATCTAATAAGTCTAGGTTTAGCATATTCCTTTTCCATAAGATATTTAATAGCAGCATGATCAGTGTGAATAGTTACTTTAGAATCAACAATATAAGGTCTGAACTTATCACAAGAAAATACAACTGCTAAGAATTCTTTTCAGTAGTAGCATAATTTCTTTGAGCATTGTCCAGGGTTTTACTAGCATATTGAATAACATTTAATTTCTTATCAACTCTTTGCCCTAGAACAGCACCTATAGCATAATCACTAGCATCACGCATAATTTCAAAGGGTAAATTCCAATCAGGTGGCTGAATAATAGGTGCAGAGATCAATGCTTTCTTAAGTATTTCAAATGCTTCTACACAATCATCATCAAAGACAAATGGTATATCTTTTTGTAATAAGTTAGTCAGAGGCCGAGAAATTTTTGAGAAGTCCTTAATGAACCTCCTATAAAATCTGGCATGACCAAGGAAACTTCTTATACCTTTCATGCCCTTGGGGCATGGCATCTCTTCAATAGCATCAACCTTGCCTTTATCAACTTCAATACCTCTTTCAGAAACTTTATGCCCCAAGACAATACCTTCATTAACCATAAAGTGGCACTTTTCCCAATTCAAGACAAGATTAGTTTATTCACATCTCTGCAAAACTTGATCAAGGTTGCTCAAGCAATCATCAAAAGAAGATCCATAGACGGAGAAATTATCCATGAAAACCTCACAAATCTTTTCACAAAAGTCAGAGAATATAGCCATCATGCATCTTTGAAAGGTAGCAGGTGCATTACATAGACCAAAAGGCATACGTCTATAAGCAAAAGTACCAAAAGGGCAAGTAAAAGTAGTCTTTGATTGATCTTTGGCTGACACAGGTATTTGAGAGAAACCAGAATAACCATCTAGAAAGCAAAAATGTGTATGTTTGGATAATCTTTCTAGCATTTGATCGATAAAAGGTAAGGGGTAATGATCCTTTTTAGTGGCCTTATTTAATTTGTGGAAATCAATTACCATCCTCTAACCTGTAATAATTCTTTGAGGAATCAATTCATCTTTATCATTAGGAATGACAGTAATACCTCCCTTCTTAGGGACACAATGGACAGGACTTACCCACTGACTATCAGCAACGAGATAAATTATACCTGCCTCAAGAAGCTTTAGTGTTTCTTTTCTTACCACTTCTTTCATTTTAGGATTCAGCCGTCGTTGATGATCATGAACTGGTATAGCATCTTCTTCCAAATTAATTTTATGTTGACATAGAGTGGGACTAATGCCCTTAAGATCATCAAGAGTATACCCAATAGCAGCACGGTGCTTTTTCAGAGTTTTCAATAATATCTCTTCCTCATGCTGTGAAAGGTTAGCACTAATAATAACAGGATATATATTTTTCTCATCAAGATAAGCATATTTAAGAGTATCAGGTAACGGTTTAAGCTCAAACACGGGATCACCCTTGGGTGGAGGAGGATCCCCTAGGATTTCAACAGGCAAATTGTGTTTTAGAATAGGTTCCTGTTTAAAGAATACTTCATCTATTTCCCTTCTTTCATTCATAAACATGTCATTTTCATGGTCTAGCAAATATTGTTCTAAAGGATCACTAGGAGGTACGGCAATAGAAGCAAGACCAATAATTTCATCCTTACTAGGTAATTCTTATTCACGGTGTTGTCTACTAAATTTAGAGAAATTAAATTCATGAGTCATATCATCTAAACCGACAGTAACATCATCCCTTTTGCAATCTATGGTAGCATTAATAGTGTTCAGCAAGGGTCTACCAAATATAATGGGATAAAAGCTATCTTGTGGGGAACCAAGAACAAGAAAATCAGCAGGATATTTAGTTTTCCCACACAAGACTTCAACATCTCTAACAATTCCCATTGGTGAAATAGTATCTCTATTGGCAAGTTGAATTGTGACATCAATATCTTCTATCTCAGCAGGTGCAATATCATGCATAATTTCTTTGTATAAGGAATAAGGTATTGCGCTAGCACTAGCACCCATATCACATAAGCCATGATAACAATGATCTCCTATTTTAACAGAAATAACAGGCATGCCTACCATAGGTCTGTTTTTATCTTTAGCACAAGGTTTAGCAATTCTAGCAGTCTCATCAAGGAAATGAATAACATACCCATCAATATTATCAGACAAGAGATCTTTAACAATAGCAATATCAGGTTCAAATTTAATTTGCTCATGAGGTGTATAACTTTTAATATTGCTTTTACGAACCACAGTTGAAGCTTTAGCATGATCCTTTATCCTAACAGGAAAAGGTGGTTTCTCAACATAAGAAGTAGGAACAATAGGATCATTATAAGTGACAATCTTTTCTTCAACTTTAATAGGTGCAGCTACTTTTACTTCTATGGGAGGATGATATTTAAACCACTTCTCCTTGGGGAGATCAACATAAGTAGCAAAAGATTCACAGAAAGAAGCTACTATCTCAGAGTCAAGTCCATATTTAGTGCTAAATTTATGCAAAACATCGGTATTCATAAAAGATTTAACACAATCAAACCTAGGTGTCATACCTGACTCCTTACCTTTGTCGAGGTCCCAATCTTCAGAGTTGCGTTTAATTCTTTCCAATAAATCCCATTTGAATTCAATAGTCTTCATCATAAAAGAGCCAGCACAAGAAGTATCAAGCATGGTGCGATTGCTATCAGAAAGCCAAGCATAAAATTTTTGAATAATCATGTGGGGACCCCGACTCATAAGTCGTGATCACCGAATGCAAGTGTACAGTGATCCCATAGATCAGTGCTCACTGAACACACAGAAGCTGAATAACAAGAGTCTTACATCCGTACATACCGTCTTACATAAATTATGACTGTTATGGTCGAGTCTCGAGTATAACTTCGCAGCGGAAATCTTCGTCGATAACTTGGACCCATGCCATCTGCCTTAACCCTACAGGCATTTTGACTAGGAAGCGTCCTAGCTCGCATGTTCGTCACAAAAGTATTCTTCCTCATATCATGATCTTTCATGCCTGGCCAATAAAATAACCAGTGGCAAGCCAATGAGTACTTTGAATGTACTCGCATGCAACCCATGTTTTGGTTCAAGATACAACAATGCATGATATAGGTAAATTTTTGCAGAACGCTAGTTTTGAGTGCAATGACCTGTTCAACAACTTGTAAGACATGCATCAGGAGAATTCAAGTAACCATAAGGACAGGTTACATATATCAACATAAATAGAGTGGGCACCAACCCAATTCAATCATGCCAAGTCCTTTGACTTGACCCAAGTAGTTCTTCCCACTTATCCAAACACATACACTGGTTTGTAAACATGTGGACGTAGCCCAAGAGCGGTTACCCAACTGTCCTTGACCGTGGACACGGCTATTCGAATAGTTTTACACTCTGCAGAGGTTGCACACTTTACCCACAAGATCCGGGGAACTTCCGTGTCATCCACGACCCGCGGTACCTCAAGTACCCGGGGAAGCACCCGATCATTATCTTTCCCAAGACGACACTAACATGGAGTCCACTCGATTGGTAGTAACCCCCGTGCCCAACATTTCACAACTTAAAAATTGTGGAGCCTTGCTCCCATATTCATCACATACCACTGGCACGGGGTACCAACGGTGTGTCCGGTGCCCCATAAAAATGTTCTTGGCCGCCCTACCTGGCACGACCCCGTCCCGAGAGAGCGCACCAACAACTCTACCGTCACTAGTAATGCGGGCTCCAAGCTAGTATCGGCCTAGGTAATCAATAATGCCCTTTCCCATACAAGGGTAGAGTGGTTGCGCATGTAAGGTTGGAATAACGGTCGCAACTTAAACCAATCCGTTTTGAAAACAACACACACTTGCCTCGGTACACCACTTCGTCATCAAGTGGCTACCCAACTCATCATCTCCCCCAGGCATAAGTGTCACCCGATGGGGTTTTCAAAAAGTCTTTTGAAAATACTATGTCTCCATCACCATGCATATTCCCGTTCCTTTTTGCGTAACACTACTTTAGCATCCTATCTACTCCCACCGGCTTAACTGAGGGAGTCCTGGATTAGGGGGTGTCTGGATGGCCGGACTATACCTTCAGCCGGACTCCTGGACTATGAGGATACAAGATTGAAGACTTCATCCCGTGTCCGGGAGGGACTTTCCTTGGCGTGGAAGGCAAGCTTGGCGATACGGATATTCGGATCTCCTACCATTGTAACCGACTCTATGTAACCCTAACCCTATCTGGTGTCTATATAAACCGGAGGGTTTTAGTCCGTAGGACAACATACACATCAACAATCATACCATAGGCTAGCTTCTAGGGTTTAGCCTCTCTGATCTCGTGGTAGATCTACTCTTGTACTACCCATATCATCAATATTAATCAAGCAGGACGTAGGGTTTTACCTCCATCGAGAGGGCCCGAACCTGGATAAAACATCGTGTCCCTTGCCTCCTGTTACCATCCGGCCTAGACGCATAGTTCGGGACCCCCTACCCAAGATCCGCCGGTTTTGACACCGACATTGGTGCTTTCATTGAGAGTTCCTCTGTGTCATCGCCGTCAGGCCCGATGGCTCCTACGATCATCAATAGCGATGCAGTCCAGGGTGAGACCTTCCTCCCCAGACAGATCTTCGTCTTCGGCGGCTTCGCACTGCGGGCCAATTCACTTGTCCATCTGGAGCGGATCGAAAGCTACGCCCCTGGCCGTCAGGTCAGATTTGGAAGTTTAAACTACACGGCTGACATCCGCGGGGACTTGATCTTCGACGGATTCGAGCCACTGCCGAGCGCGCCGCACTGTCCCGACGAGCATGACCTAGATCTGCTGCTGAACAGTGCCCAGGAGGCCACACCTGCATCGGCTCCGACCCTTAGTTCGGAACCAATTGCGCCGATCGAGGATGGGCGGTTGGACGCCACCTCGGGGGCTGCGACGCCAATAGCGATTGAGCCGAACACCAGCCCCGTGCTCTGCGAGACTCGTGACTCCAAGGAGCCGGACTCCTCTTCGGACTCCGAACCCTCCGCACCCCTGCCGATCGAATCCGATTGGGCGCCGATCATGGAGTTCACTGCTGCGGACATCTTTTAGCACTCGCCTTTCAGCGATATCCTGAAGTCACTGAAGTCTCTCTCTTTATCAAGAGAGCCCTGGCCGGACTACGGTCAGCAAGGTTGGGTTACGGACGATGAAGAAACTCAAAGCCCACCCACCACCCACTTTGTAGCCACTGTCGACGACTTAACCGACATGCTCGACTTCGACTCTGAAGACATCAACGGTATGGACGCCGATGAAGGAGATGATGAAGAACCAGCGCCTACTAGGCCCTGGAAATCCACCTCGTCATATGAAATATACATGGTGGACACCCAAAAGAGGGAGATGGCGATGGAACAGCGGAGCATGACCCCTCCAAGGAACAGCCTAAGCGCCGGCGTCAGCGGCGCCGCTCAAAATCCCGCCAAAAAAAAGGTGATTCCAGCACGGGAGACAATAATACTCCGGAAAGTGCCGAAGAAAACCCCCTCCAGCAAGACTTAGCACAGGAGGATGGAGAAACCAGCCCTCATGAGAGAGCGGCAGACAGAGAGGTCGAGGACAATAATTATATGCCTCCCTCCGAAGACGAGGCAAGCCTTGACGACGACGAATTCGTCGTGCCAGAGGATCCCGTCGAGCAAGAGCGTTTTCAACGCAGGCTTATGGCCACGGCAAGAAGCCCCAAGAAAAAAATAGCAACAGCTTAGAGCTCATCAAGATTTGCTGGTTGACAGATGGACTGAAGTCCTTGCGGCCGAAGAGCATAAACTCGAACGCCCCTCCAAGAGCTACCCAAAGCGCAGGTTGCTACCCTGATTAGAGGAGGAAACACTTGATGCGGCCGACTGGCCACCTCGCGGCCGTGACAGAGAGGCCTCCCGGCCCTCCACTCAAGCCGCACCCCGTACCAAGGCACGGGAATATGCGCCGGACTTACGAGACATGTTGGAGGACAAGTCAAGGCAAATACGATCGATCTACGGATCACGTGGGCACCCCACGGCTCGAGACAGTAACCATCACGCCAGCCACAAATTCGGCAGGGCCGAACACAATAGACAAAGCTCATTGGAGCTACGTCATGATATCGCCCAGTACAGAGGCGCCGCACACCCACTATGCTTTATAGACGAAATAATGGATCATCAAATCCCCGAGGGTTTCAAACCCGTAAACATCGAATCATATGATGGCACAACAGATCCTGCGGTATGGATCGAGTATTATCTCCTTCATATCCACATGGCCCGCGGCGACGATTTCCACGCCATCAAATACCTCCCACTCAAGCTTAAAGGACCAGCTCGACATTAGCTTAGCAGCTTGCCAACAGGATCAATCAGTTGTTGGGAGGACCTGGAAGCCGCATTCCTCGACAATTTCCAGGGCACTTATGTGCGAACCCCAGACGCCGATGACCTAAGTCACGTAATTCAGCAGCCAGAGGAATCGGCCAGGAAATTCTGGACACGGTTCCTAACAAAGAAAAATCAAATAGTCGACTGTCCGGACGCTGAGGCCCTAGCAGCCTTCAAGCACAATATCTGTGACGAGTGGCTGGCCCGGCACCTTGGACAGGAAAAGCTGAAATCTATGGCAGCACTCATGACACTCATGACCCGCTTCTGCGCGGGAGAAGACAGCTGGCTTGCTCGTAGCAACAATATGGCCAAGAACCCTGGTAGTTCGGATACCAGGGATATTAGTGGCATGTCGCGTCGCAACAAGCAGAAGCGCCGCATTAACAGCGACAATACTGAGGATACAACAGTTAATGCCGGATTCAGAGGTTCTAAATCCGGTCAGCGGAAAAAGCCATTCAAAAGGAATCCTAGGGGCCTGTCCAATTTGGACCGAATATTCGAACGCTTGTGCCAGATACATGGCACCCTCGAAAAGCTGGCCAATCACACCAACAGGGATTGTTGGGTGTTCAAGCAGGCAGGCAAGTTAAACGCTGAAAATGAAGACAAGGGTTTTCCCCCAACAGGCAGGCTGCATAGCGATGACGACGAGGAGCCCCGGCCGCCGAACAATAGTGGACAGAAGGGTTTTCCCCCACAAGTGCGTACGGTGAACATGATATACGCAACCCACGTCCCCAAAAGGGAGCGGAAGCGTGCGTTAAGGGACGTATACGCGGTAGAGCCAGTCGCCCCAAAGTTCAACCCATGGTCCTCCTGCCCGATCACTTTTGACCGAAGGGACCATCCCACTAGCATTCATCATGGAGGATTTGCCGCATTGGTTCTAGACCCAATTATTGATGGATTTCATCTCACTAGAGTCCTCATGGACGGCGGCAGCAGCCTGAACCTGCTTTACCAGGATACAGTGCAGAAAATGGGCATAGATCCCTCGAGGATTAAGCCCACCAAAACTACCTTTAAAGGCGTAATACCAGGTGTAGAGGCCAACTGTACAAGCTCAGTCACACTTGAAGTGGTCTTCGGATCTCCGGGTAATTTCTGAAGCGAGGAGTTAATCTTTGACATAGTCCCATTTCGCAGTGGTTATCACGCACTGCTCGGGCGAACCACATTCGCTAAGTTCAATGCGGTAGCGCACTACGCATACCTTAAGCTCAAGATGCCAGGCCCTCGAGGAGCAATTATGGTCAATAGAAACACCGAACGCTCCCTTCGAACGGAGGAGCACACGGCGGCCCTTGCAGCGGAAGTGCAAAGCAGCCTCTCCAGGCAGTTCTCCAGTCCGGCCACTAAACGACTGGACACCGTCAAGCGCGCTCGGAGTAACCCACAATACGACTGCCTGGCACGTTCCGAGCAGGCGTAACAATGCGGCCCCAACCCCAGCCCTCGCAACAATGCGACATCAGTGCTCCGCGTACATATCTACGCTCTAAAAATACCATGGGTACGGGGGGAGGGGCACCATCACGGCATGCCCAAAACACGGCTTAAACCGCTCCAGGGGCTGCCGATTTTTTTATTTTCTCTTACTTTCAGGACTCTACTCTTCGGAAGGCCTGTTCAGCAGTTCAATTTCCGCACAAACGATGCAAGAACCAGGGAAGCAGACAAGCCATGCCGCATTACGGAACCCCCAGGTGGTCTCTATCACGAGCAGTATACCTGTTTCACATACTATTCCGCAGCTTGCCCCTGGAGCAGACATGTTAAATAGTCCAACTTTTTGTTTATCACATTACTTGTATCGTTCTGCTTTGATCGCAGCTATTTTTAATAAACAATGCATAGCTTTTGTCTATTTTTGCATTACCTTTTTATAAATAAATGTTCCTTAACAACATGTTGCACCCGTACAATTTGGTACGGCCAAAATACGCCAGGGGCTTTAGTACCCCTCAATATGGTGTGAGAAGTTCGAACACTTTCACAAGTGCGGCACCCCGAACTTATAGCATGATATGCATCGGCTCCGAATCATGTCTTGGGTCAATAGTTGGGTTTGCCCGACTCCTATGTTTTGGTGCCTTACGTTCCGCTATATCGGCTAAGGTAGTACTAGGAGAACCACTGCGATTGTGCCCCAGTTGAGCAGGGCCGAGCAGCTCAGTGGAGAAAGCTAAAACTGACTGTCATGATGAAGCGAGAGCTGGTCACTGTTCGAGAGGTTTTTGCGAGTCCCTAAAGACTTATGCCGCTTAGGGCAAGGAGCCGGCTCTGTCCGGCCAAGGCGTGGATAGCGCCCCGAACTCGGTCTTCCGAATACCAGGGGCTTCGCCGAAATTTAAAATTATAGAATTCTATGGCTAAGTGAGAGTGTTCACGCATTATAGTCCGATAGCCTTGTTCGTTGGGCTGAGCGCCTCCCTCGAAGGACCCAAACATGGGAAAAAGAGCGCTCAGGTTTATCCCCGAACACCCCAGCACTAGCGGCACGGGGGCAGAAGCCGACGACTCGCCATCTCTCAGTATTGATAAATAGCCGCACATAAGGTAATATTTTAAATTCCAACAGCATTGCTTAGCGCATATGAATAAGTTTTCAGCGCACAGGATAACATGAGCGAATTTTACTCAAAAAATACATCCTTGGTACATTCATCCGCCACAAGGCAGGCACCCTTCAGAACATCCTTATAATAATTCTCGGGCTTGCGATGCTCCTTCCCCGGTGGTGGCCCGTCCTTCACAAGCTTCTCACCATCCAGCTTGCCCCAGTGCACCTTCGCACGGGCAAGGGCCCTACGCGCACCTTCAATGCAGACGGAGTGCTTGATGTCTTCAAGCCTCGGACAGGCCTCCACCAGCCGCCGCACCAGCCCGAAATAGCTCTGAGGCAGAGCCTCTCCAGGCCACAGTCGAACTATGAGGCCCTTCATGGCCCGTTCGGCCACCTTGTGGAGCTCGACCAGCTGCTTCAGCTGGTCGCTCAGGGGCACGGGGTGTCCGGCCTCAGTGTACTGAGACCAGAACACCTTCTTTGTCGAGCTACCCTCCGCGGCTCGATAGAATGCGGCAACATCGGACACACTCCAGGGAAGATCTGCGAACGCTCCTGGAGAGCTCCGGATTCGGGTAAGTAACAAGTAACTCACGTTTATATGTTTGCTTTGCATAAAGAATGCCTTACCCGCTGCTATCTTCTTCACCTCATCCAACTCCTAGAGGGTCTTCTGGGATTCGGCCTTGGCAGACTTGGCATTTTCAATAGCCACCGCGAGCTCGGACGCTCGCGTCTTTGAGTCAAGCTCCAAACTCTCATGTTTTTCCATAAGAGCCTGGAGCTCTTGCCGCACCTTGCTAACCTCGCCCTCATACTTCTCCCGCTCGGTGCGCTCTGAGGCCGCCCTCTTCTCGGCCTCGACCAGCGCTTTCTTAAGGGTCACCACTTCAGACGTGGCCCCTACAATAGCCACGTTAATCCTGTCATTTTTTGCAATTGCACCTTTTTCATATATATTCAAACAAGGTATTTCTTACCTTCCATCTCCTTGAGCTACTTCTTGGCACGCTCGAGCTCTTGCTCGGACTTCTCGAGGCTCTGCTTCAGCGTGTCCACTTCCGCAGTCAGTGCGGCGGATGCCAGCGGAGAAGCCTGCATACGCATATTGACTCTTTTGTTAAACTCCTGCGAATTCTTTGATCCTCTATTCGGCTTTTCTTCCCGAACGCTCAACAGAGCATCAGGGGCTACTGTCTATGCGGTAATATTATTTACACATTATTTATTTACCTCAAAGCCTGTCAAAAGGCTAGTACAAGCTTCAGTCAGTCCACTCTTGGAAGACTGAACCTTCTGGACCACCGCACTCATAATAGTGCGGTGCCCCTCATCGATGGAGGCGCCTTCGAGCACCTCCAATAGATTGTCCAGCGCCCCCGGTTGGACGGGGGTCACCGGCACGGTAGGCTTGCTCCTCTTGGAAGGAGGTCGCCCGCCGGACTCTGGAACCTTTGAAGGTTCCGGAGCGGTGTCCGGCCTTGAGCCGGACTTGGAGCCCTGGGGGGTTTCATCCCCTTTACTCCTGGAGTCCGGGAGGTCGCCTTGCGGCGCCTCCAGGACCACCTCCTCCCTGCTTGGAACCAGTTGGGACAACACCTCGGTGTCGCCCGTAGGGCGGGGGGAGGAAGCCGTCGGAAGCGAGTTCACATCAGATGAGTCCAGTGAGCCGCTCGATGACGCGTCGAGCCGGTCTTGGGGTGGGCTGCATAAACATATTCGACGTAAGGGAAAGCTGCGCAAAAAATGAATACTATAAATTACTCTGGTATCCAGATACTTACGATTTTTCCAGGGGCTTGGCCCTGGGCTGCCACCCCTCTCCGCCATCGTCGGCGTCGGTGGAGTAGTCCGAAGGAAGGGTTTTCCCCTTCTTGGACCCTCCGGCCTCCCCAGAGAGGGTGGCCTTTCTTTTCTTCTCTCCTCCCGCTGGAGGGGGAGAGTTTTCTTCTTCTTCCTCCTCGTCTTCACGAGAGGAATGCGGCTCGGAACCGCCGGATGATGGATCCGACACCTCCTGGCGCCGGACACTCTTTCGAGTCCCCGTGGCCTTTTTTGCGGCCTTCTTCTCTGGCACCACATAGGGTGCCGGAACCAGTAGCTTCGCCAAGCGAGTGTCCGCTGGGCCTTCGGGCAAAGGAGCCGGACAGTTGATCTGTCCGGACGTCACCTGCCAATCCTGTCAAAGGTAAGGGAGCTTAGATCCCACATGGAGTCAAACTATGAAAAACTGATACCCTGTAAAAGGAAAAAACAGCTTACCGCGAGAGCGTGATGCTGCGCACTAAATCCGTGATCCTCGGTAGCGGATGCGGGAGCCTCGGCACCCTTGAAAAGCACCCTCCAGGCATCTTCGTACGTCGTGTCGAAGAGCCTGTTCAGAGTTCGGTGCTATGCCGGGTCAAACTCCCACAGGTTGAAAGCCCGTTGTTGACACGGGAGGATCAGGCGGATGAGCATAACCTGGACTACGTTAACAAGTTTGAGCTTCTTGTCCACCAGGGTTTGGATGCATGTTTGGAGTCCGGTCAGCTCTCCCTTTTTACCCCACGACAGGCCCGTCTCCTTCTAGGAGGTGAGCTGCGTAGGGGGTCCGGATCGAAACTCGGGGGCTGCGACCCATGCGGGGTCGCATGGCTCGGTGATATAAAACCACCACGATTGCCACCCCTTCAGGGTCTCCACAAAGGAGCCCTCGAGCGATAGGACGTTGGCCATCTTGCCCACCATGGCGCCTCCGCACTCCGCCTGGTTGCCGCGCACCACCTTCGGCTTGATGTTGAAAGTCCTGAGCCATAGGCCGAAATGGGGGCGGATGCGGAGGAAAGCCTCGCACACGATGATAAACGCCGAGATGTTGAGGATGAAGTTCGGGGCCAGATCATGGAAATCCAGGCCATAGTAGAACATGAGCCCCCGGACAAATGGGTGCAGAGGAAAGGCCAGTCTGCGGAGGAAATGGGGGAGGAATACCACCCTCTCATGGGGCCTAGGGGTGGGGATGAGCTGCCCCTTTTCGGGAAGCCGGTACGCGATGTCGTTAGAGAGGTATCCGGCCTTCCTCATCTTTTTGATATGTCCCTCCGTGACAGAGGAGACCATCCACTTGCCTCCCGCTTCGGACATGGCTGGAGAAGGTTGAGGTGGGGAGTGCGGACTTGGGCGCTGGAGCTCGAGTGCGCAAGAATGGATAGGCGAAGGATGAAGAAGGCGTAGGTGAAAAGGTGGATCCTTATCCCCTTATATGGGTGGACACAACTACATGTCCCCACCAGCCTGGTAAAACTCGCTTATCTCCAAGCGCCGTAATCAAAGGCATGGTTGGGTTACCCATGCCCGTATTGATGAGAATCCTGGAATAAGGGGACACGATCTCTGCTTTGACAAGCCCTGCCAAGGAAACCGCCTCGCATAACGCACTGAGGTGGGATAATGAAACGACTCGGATAATGGCTTGGCCATGGTGTGTCACGCTACTAAATACGTCAGCAGATTAGATTTGTGTAAATATTATTCTCTCTATGGCAATATGTGGAAACTTATTTTGCAGAGCCGGACACTATCTTTGTGTTCAAAATCTTCTATGAAGTACTTGGAGGAGGAACCCGCCTTGCAATGCCGAAGACAATTTGCACGCCGGACTCGTCGTCATTGAAGCCTGGTGCAGGGGCTACTGAGGGAGTCCTAGATTAGGGGGTGTCCGGATGGCCGGACTATACCTTCAGCCGGACTCCTGGAGTATGAAGATACAAGATTGAAGACTTCGTCCCGTGTCCGGGAGGGACTTTCCTTGGCGTGGAAGGCAAGCTTGGCGATACGGATATTCAGATCTCCTACCATTGTAACCGACTCTATGTAACCCTAACCCTATCTGTTGTCCGTAGGATAACATACACATCAACAATCATACCATGAGCTAGCTTCTAGGGTTTAGCCTCTCTAATCTCGTGGTAGATCTACTCTTGTACTACCCATATCATCAATATTAATCAAGCAGGACGTAGGGTTTTACCTCCATCGAGAGGGCCCGAACCTGGGTAAAACTTCGTGTCCCTTGCCTCCTGTTACCATCCGGCCTAGACGCACAGTTCAGGACCCCCTACCCGAGATCTGCCGGTTTTGACACCGACAATAATGCTCATAAGGAGGCAGGGTCATGCACAATGCAAGTATCAACGAGGAAGTAATAGAGGCAACCCATCAAAGTGGTTACCATCCCATCATGATTCCGATGCAACACTAATAAAGTGCTACATGACATGCATAAAAAGGGTGTCATAGACATGGTCAAAGGGCTTCTTGCCTTGGTCTTCAAAGTCTTCAAGTCCTTCTCCTTCTTCTTATCCAACTACTTTGTCAAATACGAGATCTATTCGCCGCAAGAAAATAACGAGAAAATAAGGCAATAGTAAAACAGAAAAACCAAAGTGCTCAGAAAAATGTCAACTCATTTTTGTTAAATACTAAGGTGAAAACTAAGAAGGGGAAAATTCCTAGTTTTGGATTTGGAGTAGCAGAATAGGAGAAATGGATTTACAAAGGTATATTTAAATGCTTAAAATCACATTTAAATATTTACAGTGAAGAAAACGTTGTTGGATTTGAATGAAAGTTGCACCATTAAATAGGCTGCAATACTTTAGGAATTTAGGAGTTGGAATTAATTTATTTGGACATATATTTTATCCTGTGGAATTTTTGGAAAAGTGACAGAAAAAGAAAAAGGGGAAGGGGCACTGTGCCTGCTGGGCCAGAACTGCCACAGGACAGCGGCCCAGCCGAGCCGACGCGCGCGCGCGCGCCAGGTTTGAACCTGACGGGCGGGGCCCAACTGCCAGTGGGATAGAGAGGGGGCGAGAGAGAGATGAACCAGAGGGTCGGCGTGCTCACCGGCGACGTTTCCGGGCACGGCGGGGTGAGCTGATGGCACCGTTGGACTCCTTGTCGTGTCGCCGTTCGGGTGGTGCCGGAGTTGGTCGCTGGGATGGCCTGGTTCGCTGGCGACAAGGAGGCACGGCGGAGGAGCTTTGGGAGGTGGACAGACTGCTCTGTTCGGCCTGCAACCGATGCGGAAGAGGGAGGGGAAATGATCAGTGGGCTCCTGCGGCTCCAAATCGAGCGAGAGTGGGGGCGGAGAGGGCCCTTACCTCTGGATCGACGGCGACCCGAGGTGGCGGAGCTCCGGTCGATCCCGAGCACAGAAGCCCCTTGAGGATGTTTGGGTGGTGCGGCCGTGTTCTTGGGGGTGTGAGGAGGAGGCGAATGCCACCGGAGCGGCCCGGGGCGGGCTTATATAGCCGCGCGATGGTCCACCATGGACTCATGCACCGGCGAGCTTGTTACCGTCGCCACGGGTCACGGGGGCCTGTTTGAGTGTGTTTGGGGTGCTCGTGGGGTTGGTCCAGAGTGAGCGGGTGAAGGAAGAGAGCAGGAGGAGGGCCAGGGGCACCGCGCGTGTGAGGCCGCTTATTGGAGCTCTTGGGTGGCCGGCGCGCATGCGAGCAAGGGCAGCAGGAGGGAGAGGGAGGAGGGGACAAAGGCGTGGCGTGATGAGGACGTCGAGGCACCTCGACTAGCGCAAGGGCCAGGCCCGAGGTGGCCAGACGCTGCGGATTGGGGATGGCTACAGTGCGGGCGTGCACTGTAGCGCGCTCTGGAGCACGCCAATTGCATGCCAGGGCATGCCTTTGGCTTGTAGGGCGCGGCCACTTGTGTCTAGGTTGTTTAGGGAGGAGTAAACAAAGGGGAGAGGGCCTTGGATGCCCTGGATAGCCAGTAGGAGAGGAGAGAGGTTGAGGGAGAGAGGGAAAGGGGCTGTCTAGAGAGAGAAAGTGGGGTTTTACCCCTCCAATAATTGAGCTATGGATTTTCCATTGCGACTGGAGGTGCAAGGGGACTAGGAGGGGCTGTGGTAAAAAGTTGAGGCCATGGAGAAGAGTGGAAGTGGTCAAAACAGGGGTTTTAGTAAAATGGCAGAAGGTGTTTGTTGTTGGTTTGGGCAAGAAGATGAACTCCTATTATCATGAGGCTTGACAGGGTCAAATAGCATGAGATAATAATATGTTCCACCAAGGTTGAGTCCATTTGGGCAAATTTTCCAATGCAACTTTTGTAAACCCTAGAAATTAGAAGAAATGAACTTGTGTAGATCTAGTTGAGAAAATCAATTCCCCTTGATGAACCACTTGGTGTAGTTGCCTCATTTGGTCATGTGAACATGCTCACAAATGTTGGGGTCAAGGAGAGAAAGTTGGTAGTACAAAGTTGTTCAAATTTGATTCTGGTCAGAGAGGGTTTTGGGGCACTTTGATCAATATAACATTTTCTCCAACTTGTGCCATTTGGTCTAGATGAATTATTAGACCATTTGAGCATGTTCACAAGGTTTGAGAACATTTGGACATGTTTGGCAATGTAAAGTTGCTCAAACTTCAAAATGGACAGAAATGATTTTGAGGGGATTTCATGGGGTTATACTATTCTCCATCACATGATACTTTCCAAGATCATCAAACATGTCATATGTGACATGTTAGAATTTTCTTGGAATTTTTGGAGAATATTTCCTTTGTAAATATTTCAAAATCTTAAAATATCCAGAAAGGGTTTTTGAGGGATTTGACCAATATTTTGAACATGACCATGTGCTGAAACTCTTATATATGGGACATATGTGCCCACTGAGTTTCCCTGATTTTTGTAAAATATTTTTAAAACAATAAAATAATTTTTCCCTATTAAAGACCATTTCTGGCCTTAAGAAAAAGCTTTTAAATAAAATAGGAAAATAACTTTTAAAATTATATTTTTGTGGTTTATGGAAGTCCTATACCTAATAGGTTTCAAATATACTCTTTGAAATATTTTTCATACCCCAAATCAAGTACTTGCAGTGCAAACCTCAACTCAGGGGTTTTCGGAAAACTAATTTTTGAAAATACTTTTTGGCCAAATTATTTTTGTAAGAAAATACTATATTGCACTATACACATGGCATGATCATTGGGCAGAATTTTGGGTCAAGGAGATGAAGTACAGAAGGTGGAGTTGTGTTGACTTTAAAGAGCACTTGAAAACACAAAGAGAAAACCAACTCAAATAAAAAGTCAAATAATGCAAAAGTTTTTTTTCAAACCACATTTTATCATGATTTATCAACTTAAGTGTTGTGCCATGAAAATCAGGGTGTGACAGACCTACCCCCCTTACAAGAATCTCGTCCCCGAGATTCCCAAACTAGTCATGGAAAGGAATACGAAAACTGGATCCGGGGTTAGTCTTCACGTCCTCATACCACTTGTGCTTCCGAGTGGTGCTCCATTGAACCTTGAAGTACTCGATGGCGTGGCTTCGGGTATGACATCCTACTTGATCCATATTGCTATTGGGGTCTCTTGCGTAAGTCATATTAGGCCGGAGGTCGATGGCTCGGTGATCGATGTCCTTGTAGGGATCGGGTTGGTTAGGAAGTTGGAAGCACTTCCGAAGCTGTGACTCGTGGAAAGTGTTGTGCACAGTGGGTGGCTCAGGTGGTAATTCTAGCTGGTAGCCGTCTATTCTTTGTCTTGTAGTGATCTTGGAGAAGGTCGCTAAATCTTGGTGTGAGTTTCTCTTGACATGAAAATGTTTGGTTCTCTTGAGAGAAGTGGCTTGCAGATACACCTGGTCTTCGACGAGAAAGTTCACTTCTTGACGATGGTGGTTGGTGTAGTTCTTCCTCCTTGGCATGGTGGTCTTCAAATGTTCCTTGACTAGCTGAATGGCTCTTCTTCCGTCTTCGGGTGGACAAGTAGGTCACCAAAATAAAGATGACAACTATCTTGCCTAAGAACTCCATGAAAACTTTGTTCACGGGGTACATAAAGTAGGCTGGGGGTATTGGTGGTGGTCATGGTTGAGTATGGTCCGAGGTGTTCTCGATTTAGAGTCAAGATCTATGGTAATGACTCGACCATGTTGTGGCTTAGTAGGGCTTAAGGGTTTCAAGGATTCTAGTGTGCGAGTGAACATTTTATTATCTTATCCTTAAGCACGGTGTCTGAGATGCCAATAGTCTATCTAGTCCTTCAAACAAATAACCTTATACCACTGAAAGCATCATCTTGTATAGGCCAAATCCAATCATCACTCATGTGATCTATATACTCGTGACCCCCGAGAGGAGGTCTAACAAAATCATATATGTCTATGAACCCAAACTATATGTATGGCTACCCCTAAAAATCCATGGGTAGAGCACACAAGCTTCCAAGAGGGAATAAATCATGACAATCCAAGTGCCCATCCTATTCTTCCAAGGTCCATGTTAGTGTATCTCTATCCTAAGGAAACACGTCATATGCCACTCCAAAATCTTGTTTCCTTCCTATGAATCAACTCCAACAACCCGTTAACTTCCATTAATCACTACATAATCCTTTAATTCTACAAATCTAGTGTCTATGATCTCCTAAAGTCCTTTAATCCCCAAATACTTTAAAAGGCTATCTCTGCTATAGTCAGTCCACCAATTCCATTATCATGGTCAAGTAAACTCCAAGGTCAAGCTTATATCATCTCCGACAATTAATCCAATCTCCTAGTTTATTGTCCTCCAAGAAACATGGTATCATGATCAAGATCATCAGTCTAAATCCAATTTACTCCGAACCATGTAGAATTACTCTGCATCCATACTCCACTAGGATAACCTATTGAATCCAAATCTCATGTCCAATGAGAATTCCTATCTATTCCCCCAACTCATTATCGTAATGTTATCTCATCTGATCAAGTCAAATCCTTGGACTTCCAGGAGTTTCAGCTTGCGACTATAATTGTCCTACTAAATCCAGTTTACTCAAGGGTAAGGAAAGTTATGCTACTCCATAATCATGATCCCACCAAGTTCATCTGCCAACATGAAAGCCTCATAATCCACCAGATAGTCTCATATAATTCCTCAAAGTCATTGATACAAACTCATGAAGTCATTTGTCCTCTATTCCTATATCCTCAAATTGGTTTTCCTTATGCATCGCCAGTTCTTGTGCTATATTAGGGTGACAATGTGCTTGCTCACTACGTCCACTAGTTCCATAATGAGCCTAGTGATAAGCAAGGTTATGGAGGCTTAACTAGGTCTCTTGCAATTCTATGGGTCAAGCACATGGTTAAAGATTCGATATGGGGTATCTTGTGAAGTCTCAAAGGGTCTAGGAATGGGTTTCTAGTTTGGAGGGTTAAACATAATTCTACGGGGTTGCACTTGGTCGTGGAGATTGTAGCAGAAGTCTTCATTGCTAGTTGGTTGCCGAGGTAGAATCCTTGGTGTAGCTTGTCTTGCTGGTCTTCAGTTGAGGAGAGAGATGAGAGGGAAAAGTAGCATAGAGGGGGGATGCCTAAAGGGGGTTCTATAGTGCAAGTGCAAACAAACAAGGGCTGAAAGGGCCAAACACAAACAATAAAATAAGGCAGGTGATATAGCCGCATACTAGTTGCCTAGGGCAAAAGGGTGGCTGATATCAAAACACAATCAAATAAAAACAAGCAACACACAATCATAGTTCTATTCGAACCATCATACGGACTCGACTGCGCATAGGGGGGTACACGACTCATCCTACCCTAGGGGTTCTCGGACTCAGTAGTCGTGCCTTGTGCAGTCTTCTGAGTTTCCTCAGGTGTTGCTACGTCTGTTGTAGTTGTTCGATGAAGCAATCTGGGTTGAGCCTGAAGATTCTTCAACAACTTCTCGTCTGTGAAGAAGATGGGGTGAAGGTGACTCCTCGTAGCAGGCATTGACTCGGTCTTCTGTTGTCTTCTTAATCATGACGACCCCTTTTGCCTTCTAAGGCGTCAACGGTACCAGGTAGGTAATCCCTTATGCAATGATATTAACAAGGCATAGTAGAGGTCCAACATGTCGGTTACGTTGATGAAAACATCGACACCAAGAGCGGGGGATGAAGAGAACCGTTTTCCTGCTCACTATAGTGAGGCGGGCCAAATGGCGAGGTTCTCATCCACTGGTGGTTGCCGATACAACAACGGTAAGGACATGATTGCTCTATTAGTGATGTCTATCATGGTCTTGCATATCTTACACCCTGATCGTCATAGGACAAGGTTGCATCATCCTGGGGCAAATTCAAAGGTGTCACCATCCTCTGGGTCTTCATGTCCTCATTCTTCAAAGGTGTATCTTCTGTTGGCATCGTCTTGTTGTGGTGTCGCGAATCTTGGGTTCAGAAGAGGTGGGTGAGTGTTTGGCAAGGTTTACTCCTTCTAGGCTATCCATGAGGATTACAAGGAATCCAGTGGATAGGGGCATAAGGGTTCTAGCGACCAAAGGTTTTGAAGGGGAAGAGATCAATAAGGAAAGTGTACCTTAGTTTTCGAAAAGCTGAGAGGGGAAGAGAAGTATAGACAGCTTTTGAAAACTAGCGATAGTTTTGAAAATAGTTTTACCCTAACTAATGGCCATGCTAACTAAGGCTTCCTACAGTCAGGATGGCTCTGATACCAGCTCTGTGGGGACCCCGACTCATAAGTCGTGATCACCGAATGCACATGTACAGTGATCCCAGAGATCAATGCTCACCGAACACACAGAAGCTGAAGAACAAGAGTCTTACATCCATATATACCGTCTTACATAAATTATGACTGTTATGGTCGAGTCTCGAGTATAACTTCGTAGCGGAAATCTTCATCGATAACTTGGACCCATGCCATCTGCCTTAACCCTACAGGCATTCTAACTGGGAAGCGTCCTAGCTCGCATGTTCGTCACCGAAGTATTCTTCCTCATATCATGATCTTTCATGCCTGGCCAATAAAATAACCAGTGGCAAGCCAATGAGTACTTTGAATGTACTCGCATGCAACCCATGTTTTGGTTCAAGATACAACAATGCATGATATAGGTAAATTTTTGCAGAAAGCTAGTTTTGAGTGCAATGACCTGTTCAACAACTTGTAAGACATGCATCAGGAGAATTCAAGTAACCATAAGGACAGGTTACAGATATCAACATAAATAGAGTGGGCACCAACCCAATTCAATCATGTCAAGTCCTTTGACTTGACCCAAGTAGTTCTTCCCACTTATCCAAACACATACACTGGTTTGTAAATATGTGGACGTAGCCCAAGAGCGGTTACCCAACTGTCCTTGACCGTGGACACGGCTATTCGAATACTTTTACACTCTGCAGAGGTTGCACACTTTACCCACAAGATTCGGGGAACTTCCGTGTCATCCACGACCCGCGGTACCTCAAGTACCCGGGGTAAGCACCCGATCATTATATTTCCCTAGACGACACTAACATGGAGTCCACTCGATTGGTAGTAACCCCCGTGCCCAACATTTCACAATTTAAAAATTGTGGAGCCTTGCTCCCATATTCATCACATACCACTGGCACGGGGTACCAACGGTGTGTCCGGTGCCCCATAAAAATGTTCTTGGCCGCCCTACCTGGCATGACCCCGTCCCGAGAGAGCGCACCAACAACTCTCCCGTCACTAGTAATGCGGGCTCCAAGCTAGTATCGGCCTAGGTAATCAATAATGCCCTTTCCCATACAAGGGTAGAGTGGTTGCGCATGTAAGGTTGGAATAACGGTCGCAACTTAAACCAATCCGTTTTGAAAACAACACACACTTGCCTCGGTACACCACTTCGTCATCAAGTGGCTACCCAACTCATCATCTCCCCCGGGCATAAGTGTCACCCGATGGGGTTTTCGAAAAGTCTTTTGAAAATACTATGTCTCCATCACCATGCATATTCCCGTCCCTTTTTGCGTAGCACTACTTTAGCATCCTATCTACTCCCACCGGCATAACCCTCATAAGGAGGTAGGGTCATGCACAATGCAAGTATCAACGAGGAAGTAATAGAGGCAACCCATCAAAGTGGTTACCATCTCGTCATGACTCCGATGCAACACTAATAAAGTGCTATATGACATGCATAAAAAGGGTTTTATAGACATGGTCAAAGGGCTGCTTGCCTTGGTCTTCAAAGTCTTCAAGTCCTTCTCCTTCTTCTTATCCAACTACTTCGTCAAATACGGGATCTATTCGCCGCAAGAAAATAACGAGAAAATAAGGCAATAGTAAAACAGAAAAACCAAAGTGCTCAGAAAAATGTCAATTCATTTTTGTTAAATACTAGGATTAAAACTAAGAAGGGGAAATTCCTAGTTTTGGATTTGGAGTGGCAGAATAGGAGAAGTGGATTTACAATGATATATTTAAATGCTTAAAATCACATTTAAATATTTAAAGTGAAGAAAAGGTTGTTGGATTTGAATGAAAGTTGCACCATTAAATAGGCTGCAATACTTTAGGAATTTAGGAGTTGGAATTATTTTATTTGGACATATATTTTATCCTGTGGAATTTTTGGAAAAGTGACAGAAAAAGAAAAAGGGGAAGGGGCATTGTGCCTGCCTGGCCAAAACTGTCGCAGGGCAGCGGCCCAGCCAGCGACGCGGCCCAGCCGAGCCGACGCGCGCGCGAGCCAGGTTTGAACCTGACGGGCAGGGCCCAGCTGCAAGTGGGATAGAGAGGGGGCGAGAGAGAGATGAGGATGATAGGCGGGGCCCGCCTGTCATCTCTGACCTCGCGACCAGAGGGTCGGCGTGCTCACCGGCGATGTTTCCGGGCACGGCGCGGTGAGCTGATGGCACCGTTGGACTCCTCGTCGTGTCACCGTTCGGGTGGTGCCGGAGTTGGTCGTCGGGGTGGCCTGGTTCGCCGGCGACGAGGAGGCACGGCGGAGGAGCTTCAGGAGGTGGACAGACTGCTCCGTTCGGCCTGCAACCGATGCGGAAGAGGGAGGGGAAATGATCAGTGGGCTCCCGCGGCTCCAGATCGAGCGAGAGTGGGGGCGGAGAGGGCACATACCTCTGGATCGACGGCGACCCGAGGCGGCGGAGCTCCGGTCGATCCCGAGCACAGAAGCCCCTTGAGGACATTTGGGTGGTGTGGGCGTGTTCTTGGGGGTGTGAGGAGGAGGCGAATGCCACCGGAGCGGCCCGGGGCGGGCTTATATAGCCGCGCGATGGTCCACCATGGACTTGTGCGCCGGCGAGCTCGTTGTCATTGCCACGGGTCACGGGGGCCTGTTTGAGTGTGTCTGGGGTGCTCGTGGGGTTGGTCCAGAGTGAGCGGGTGAAGGAAGAGAGCAGGAGGAGGGCCAGGGGCACCGCGCGTGTGAGGCCGCTCATTGGAGCTCTCGGGCGGCCGGCGCGCGTGTGAGCAAGGGCAGCAGGAGGGAGAAGGAGGAGGGGGACAAAGGCGTGGCATGATGAGGACGTCGAGGCACCTCGACTGGCGCAAGGGCCAGGCCCGAGGTGGCCAGACGCTGCGGATTGGGGATGGCTACAGTGTGGGTGTACACTGTAGCGTGCTCTGGAGCACGCCAATTGCATGCCAGGGCATGCCTTTGGCTTGTAGGGCGCGGCCACTTGTGTCTAGGTTGTTTAGGGAGGAGTAAACAAAGGGGAGAGGGCCTTGGATGCCCTGGACAGCCAGTAGGAGAAGAGAGAGGTTGAGGGAGAGAGGGAAAGGGGCTGCCCAGAGAGAGAAAGTGGGGTTTTACCCCTCCAATAATTGAGCTATGGATTTGCCATTGCTACTGGAGGTGCAAGGGGACTAGGAGGGGCTGGGGTAAAAAGTTGAGGCCATGGAGAAGAGTGGAAGTGGTTAAAACAGGGGTTTTAGTAAAATGGCAGAAGGTGTTTGTTGCTGGTTTGGGCAAGAAGATGAACTCCTATTGTCATGAGGCTTGACAGGGTCAAATAGCATGAGATAATAATATGTTCCACCAAGGTTGAGTCCATTTGGGAAAAGTTGCCAATGCAACTTTTGTAAACCCTAGAAATTAGAAGAAATGAACTTGTGTAGATCTAGTTGAGAAAATCACTTCCCCTTGATGAACCACTTGGTGTAGTGGCCTCATTTGGTCATGTGAACATGCTCACAAATGTTGGGGTCAAGGAGAGAAAGCTGGTAGTACAAAGTTGTTCAAATTTGATTCTGGTCAGAGAGGGTTTTGGGGCACTTTGATCTATATAACATTTTCTCCAACTTGTGCCATTTGGTGTAGATGAATTATTAGACCATTTGAGCATGTTCACAAGGTTTGAGAACATTTGGACATGTTTGGCAATGTAAAGTTGCTCAAACTTCAAAATGGATAGAAATGGTTTTGAGGGGATTTCATGGGGTTATGCTATTCTCCATCACATGATACTTGCCAAGATCATCAAACATGTCATATGTGACATGCTAGAATTTTCTTGGAATTTTTGGAGAATATTTCCTTTGTAAATATTTCAAAAGCTTGAAATATCCAGAAAGGGTTTTTGAGGGATTTGACCAATATTTTGAACATGACCATGTGTTGAAACTCTTATATATGGGACATATATGCCCACTGAGTTTCCCTGATTTTTGTAAAATATTTTTAAAACAATAAAATAATTTTTACCTATTAAAGACCATTTCTGGCCTTAAGAAAAAGCTTTTAAATAAAATAGGAAAATAACTTTTAAAATTATATTTTTGTGGTTTATGGAATTCCTATACCTAATAGGTTTCAAATATACTCTTTGAAATATTTTTCATACCCCAAATCAAGTACTTGCAGTGCAAACCTCAACCCAGGGGTTTTTGGAAAACTAATTTTTGAAAATACTTTTTGGCCAAATTATTTTTCTAAGAAAATACTATATTGCACTAGGTGGAGTTGAAGTTTGGGCAGAAGTTTGGGTCAAGGAGATGAAGTACAGAAGGTGGAGTTGTGTTGACTTTAAAGAGCACTTGAAAACACAGAGAGAAAACCAACTCAAATAAAAAGTCAAATAATGCAAAAGTTTTTTTTTCAAACCACATTTTATCATGATTTATAATCTTAAGTGTTGTGCCATGAGAATCAGGGTGTGACAAATCATTTCTCTTGAGAGCTCATGATTGGGGCATGAATATAACATTGATTTAAGCATCCCCCAAGCTTGAGCGATGCTTTCTCCTTCGCGAGGCCAAAAATTATATATATAATTGCGATCACGATGAACAAGATGCATAGGATAATTCCAATTTCAATCGTTTGTAATTCCAAGACCCCATATCATCACATAGCCTATACCATGTCGATGCATCTCCCTTCAAAGATAAAGGAAGACCTTCTTATTAACAACATCTCCAGGTACACATATATTAGATGCTCATCAGGATGCTTTGTTCCATCTCCTAAAAAGGATTAGCTAGCATTTTTTCTATCATACCTGAAGGAATTTCAAAGCAGACATTTTCATTTTTAGTAGGTTCAGTAGGTTGAGGAGAGCTCTTTGCTCTACTGGTCGGGGTGAAGATACCCCGAACAAGCCCCTTAGAGGATTACTTTCCATGGTAACAAGTGATAGTAAATTTCAACACACTATATAGATTTTTCCTTACCAAATTCCACCTACCAAAGGCGCTTCACTCCCCGGCAACGGTGCCAGAAAAGAGTCTTGATGACCCACAAGTATAGGGGATCTATCGTAGTCCTTTCGATAAGTAAGAGTGTCGAACCCAATGAGGAGCAAAAGGAAATGATAAGTGGTTTCCAGCATGGTATTCTCTGCAAGTACTGAAATAAGTGTAATAGATAGTTTTGTGATAGGATAATTTGTAACGATCAACAAGTAACAAAAGTAAATAAAGTGCAGCAAGGTGTCACAATCCTTTTTGTAGCAAAGGACAAGCCTGGAAAAACTCTTATATAGAGAAAAGCGCTCCCGAGGACACATGTGAATATCGTCAAGCTAGTTTTCATCACGCTCATTTGATTCGTGTTCGGTACTTTGATAATTTACTATGTGGGTGGACCGGTGCTTGGGTGCTGTCCTTACTTGGACAAGCATCCCACTTATGATTAACCTCTATTGAAAGCATCCGCAACTACAACAAAAGTATTAAGGTAAACCTAACCATAGCATGAAACATATGGATCCAAATCAGCCCCTTACGAAGCAACGCATAAACTAGGGTTTAAGCTTCTGTCACTCTAGCAACCCATCATCTACTTATTACTTCCCAATGCCTTCCTCTAGGCCCAAATAATGGTGAAGTGTCATGTAGTCGACGTTCACATAACACCACTAGAGGAGAGACAACATACATCTCATCAAAATATCGAATGAATACCATATTCACATGACTACTAATAGCAAGACTTCTCCCATGTCCTCAAGAACAAACGTAACTACTCACAAAGCATAAACATGTTCATAATCAGAGGGGTATTAATATGCATATAGGATCTGAACATATGATCTTCCACCAATTAAACCAACTAGCATCAACTACAAGGAGTAATTAACACTACTAGCAACCTACTAGTACCAATCCCGGACATGGAGACAAGAATTGGATACAAGAGATGAACTAGGGTTTTGAGAGGAGATGGTGTTGATGAAGATGTTGATGGAGATTGCCCTCTCCCGATGAGAGGAGCGTTGGTTATGACGATGGCGATGATTTCCCCCTCCGGGAGGAATGTTTCCCCGGCAGAATAGCTCCACCAGAGCCCTAGATTGGTTCCGCCATGGTTCCGCCTCGTGGCGGCAGAGTTTCGTCCAAGAAGATGGCTTCTTATTTTTTTCCATCGAAAGACTTCATATAGCAGAAGATGGCCACCGGAGGGCCACCAGGGGGCCCATGAGGTAGGGCGGCGCGCCCAGGGGGGTAGGGCGCGCCCCCACCCTCGTGGGCAGGGTGTGGCCCCCTTGGTGAACTTCTTCCGCTGAGTATTTTTTATATATTCTGAAAACGTCTTCCATGAAGTTTCAGGACTTTTGGAACTATGTAGAATAGGTCTCTAATATTTGCTCCTTTTCCAGCCCAGAATCCCAGCTGCCGGCATTCTCCCTCTTTATGAAAACCTTGTAGAATAAGAGAGAATATGCATAAGTATTGTGACATAATGTGTAATAAAAACCCATAATGCAATAAATATCGATATAAAAGCATGATGCAAAATGGACGTATCACTTGGGTGGTCGAAATCAGCAATGGCGGCGAGCGAGGCGGCGGCCGGAGCTCGGGTGGGCGCGGGGTTAGCTCTGCGGCTTGCAAACGAGCTGGTTGTCGCGCTAGCGTTGCTCCACGGGACGTTGCGAGTGTAACGGACGCACGCGCGGGGCCATTTGGTCACCGGGGCTTCACCGTCGACGAGCCCGTGCAGTGACGACTATGGCAAGAAACGGGGCGACGGCTATGGCGACAAAACGGGAGCGGGGTTAGGAGGGAAATGACTGGGGGCTCACTGCGGTCATGAAGAGCTTCTCGGCGAGCTCGGGGAGGCACGGATGGTGAGGGATTTAACGGCGGCGATCCGCGGCCGTGCGCAGAGACGACGGGTCGATGGCGAGGCGACAGGGCGTCCGGCGATGCTCGCGTTGAGGGGGAGCTTCAAGGCGTCGAGGTGGACATAGGGGACTGCACGGGGAGGCGATGGGATGGCTGTGGCTGCGCGTACGGCGGTCGGCATTGACGACCGTGCACGGTGGACGCGCGTGACAGAGACATGGGAGGGGAGAGAGGGCGAGGAGTGCTCGAGGGGATTCTGCGGGGATGGCGTGGCGTCTCCGGGCGCATCAGGGCAGCGGTGGGAAGCAGGAGGTGGCGCAGCGCGTGTGCGTGCATGGCGGCCACACGCCCTCGTCCTTCTGGCGCAAGGAGGAGGACGATTGGCATGGCCAGATGGGCCGGCTGGGCTGCACAGGTAAGTGGGCTGCCAGGTTAGCTTTTTACCCTTTTCTTTTTTCTGTTTGGTTTTCTTTTTATTTATTTCTCTGCCACTATTTTGAAATCAAAACTAATTCCAAACTAGTGTCGAACTCCTCTGGAATATTTAAGTTGCCATAATGGGCCTAGCCAAATGCACACAATTAAGTCCAGTGGGTTTTGAATTATATTCTATTTAATATGGATATAAACCCAAATTCAAATACCATATTGATTTAAATTCAGTGCCCAAAATAATTCTTAAAAATGTTCTTAAATTTTGGTCTGATATATAGCTCTTGCCAAAATTGTCAGAACTATTTTTAAGGTACTTTGGATTCAATGATGCCATTTAAAGGGTTCTTGCCCTTCTTTTAAAATTATTTCCGAGGCTTTGAAAATTACTCAATTTAATTTCTTGAATTTAAACATGATGACCTAGCAAAGTCAAACAAGGGCTGATCTAGGGTTGTGACAAACCTTTTCACGAATGGAGTTGAAGCGTCCCTTGATGTGTTTGTTCTCTTGTGAAACCTGGATTCCTTCTCTAAGGCAATTGCTCCAATGTTGTCAGGAAAGATTTTCATTGGACCCGGTGCACTGGGTATTACACCCAGATCGGATATGAACTCCTTCATCTAGACTCCTACATGCGTTGCTTCCGAAGCAGCTATGTACTTCACTTCACATGTAGATCCCGCCACAATGCTCTGCTTGGAACTGCATCAACTGACAGCTCCACCATTCAATATAAACACCTATCCGGTTTGCGACTTAGATTCATCCAGATCAGTGTAGAAGCTAGCATCGACGTAACCATTTATGATGAGCTCTTCGTCACCTCCATAAACAAGAAACATATCCTTGGTCCTTTTCAGGTACTCTAGGATGTTCTTGACCGCTGTCCAGTGATCCACTCCTGGATTACTTTGGTACCTCCCTGCCAAACTTATGGCAAGGCACGCATCAGGTCTGGTACACAACATAGCATTCATGATAGAACCTATGGCTGAGGCATAGGGAATGACTTTCATTTCTCTCTATCTTCTGCAGTGTTCAGGCTCTGAGTCTGACTCAATGTCACACCTTCTATCATAGGCAAGAACCCTTTCTTTGACTGATCCATTTTGAACTTCTTCAAAACTTTGTCAAGGTATGTGCTTTGTGAAAGTCCTATTAAGCGTCTCGATCTATCCCTATAGATCTTGATGCCCAATATATAAGCAGCTTTACCGAGGTCTTTCATTAAAAAATTATTATTCAAGTATCATTTTATGTTATCCAGAAATTCTATATCATTTCCAATCAACAATATGTCATCCACATATAATATCAGAAATGCTACAGAGCTCCCACTCACTTTCTTGACCGAAAGTATGTATAAAACCATATGCTTTGATCACTTCATCAAAGCGTATATTCCAACTCTGAGATGCTTGCCCCAGTCCATAGATGGATCGCTGCAGCTTGCACACTTTGTCACAACCTTTAGGATCGACAAAACCTTCTGATTGCATCATATACAACTCTTCTTTAAGAAATCCATTTAAGGAATGTAGTTTTGACGTACATTTGATAGATTTCATAATCATAAAATGCGGCAATTGCTAACATGATTCAGACAGACTTAAGCATTGCTACGGGTGAGAAAGTCTCATTGTAGTCAACCCCTTGAACTTGTCAAAAACCTTTTGCGACAAGTCGAGCTTTGTAGACAGTGACATTACCATCAGCGGCAGTCTTCTTCTTGAAGATCCATTTATTCTCTATGGCTTGCCAATCATCGGGCAGGTCCACCAATGTCCACACTTTGTTCTCATACATGAATCTTATCTCAGATTTCATGGCCTCAAGCCATCTGTCGGAATCTAGGCTCATCATAGCTTCTTCATAGGTCGTATATTCGCCTTGGTCTAATAACATGACTTCCAGGACAGGATTACCGTACCACTCTAGTGTCGAACATGCTCTGGTCGACCTATGAAGTTCAGTAGTACCTTGATTTGAAGGTTCATGATCATTATCATTTGCTTCCTCTCTATTTGGTGTAGGCATCACGAGAACGGTTTTTTGTAATGTGTTACTTTCCAATTCGAGAGAAGGTACAATTACCTAATCAAGTTCTACTTTCCTCCCACTCACTTCTTTCGAGAGAAACTCCTTTTCTAGAAAGGACCCATTCTTGGCAACAAAGATCTTTCCTTTGGATCTATGGTAGCACTACAAAAAAAGACACATCCGTGACATTTTGGGCTGAACAAAAAAAAAATTCTGTCATACTTATGACACTTCTATGATGATAATTGTGACAATACCCGGTATCATCATAGATGTGGTGGGGTCCTACTTCTATGACAAAAAATCATGACAGAAAACGGGCTTTTTGTCCTGGGCAGGCCGGAGACGCAGCTGCCTGACATTCTTTGGGCCGTCCATGACGGAAAAAACCATGGTAGAAGCGAGGGCGAGGAAAATATTGGGAGTTCCCGGTTACGGTGGGTGGTCGGGGGCCGAGCGATGCGCGTTTCTCTCGTATGTACACGCGTGTGTGCGAGGCGTTGGGCTCTAACTGAACCCGAGCGAGCCGTTGGGCTCTAACTGAACCCGAGCAATTGCACTGTCGGCTACGTGTTACTGAACTCGAGCGATCGATCGATGGCTGTTAACTGAACCCGATCGAGCGATTCCTTCGCTACTGCTGCTAACTGAAGCCGATCGATGCTGCCTTTGGATGAACAGCAAGCGTTGTTGGGGGGTTTGGATGAACAGTTCCCGATGGGGGTTGGATGAACAAGAACCCATGGTAGTAGAGGCCGTTGCCGCTGGATGAACAGTACCCTGATCGATCGAGCCGATGGATGAACAGGACCCCGTGGAGGGCTGGATGAATAGGACCCCGTGGAGGTTTGGTTGAACAGTAGCCGGTGGAGGGCTGGTTGAACAGTAGCCGGTGGAGGGCTGGATGAACAGTAGCCCATGGAGGGGTGGTTGAACAGGACCCCGTGGAGAGGGTTGGTTGAACAATAGCCGGTGGAGGCTGGATGAATAGGAGCTCATGGATGAACAGACGCAGGTGGAGGCTGGAGGAGGTCGATGGTGGATGAGCAGTAGCCCGTGGAGGCTGGAGGAGGTCGATGGTGGAGATGAACAGTGTCCCGTGGAGTCCTGTTTTGTGGTACGTGACACCCCTCCCGATGAGCAGGACCCCCGTTTCGACCATAGCGCTCCAACACAAGTCCATTTCCTCCATTTTGCAGTACACCACACCCCTCCCGGTCAATAGGACCCCGTTTTGACCAAGGAGGTCCAACAGAAGTCTGTTTCCTCCGTTTTGCGGTACGCCAGACCCCTCCCGATGAACAGGATCCCGTTTCAACCGTGGCCGGTCGAACACAAGGCCGTTTCCTCCGTTCTGTGGTACGCTAGTCCTCGTTTCCATCAGCTATTCTGTCTAAGCCGGTTGGCTCCCGATGAACTGCACACGTTCCGTTTCCTCCTGATGAACACGACGCATTCCGTTGCCTCCCCATGAACATGACGACGACGTAGTATCTCCATTCTGACCCAGCCATTTACACAAGCCCTGGCCGTACGTATGCCCGAGAGTAGGCGTTCGAGACCCCGCCCGTATGTACGTACGTGGCCATATTTTCTTTCTTGCACCCTGGCCGTTGTAAGTACGTGTACATGGTACATGTGGGCCTCTACTACAACACGTGCCCTTCCTTGCATGGCCACGGTTCATCGCTGCAGCTTGCAGACAGACCGATCGACCAGTATGTATGTACACGTTCGTGACCAGAATGACAATGCTATGTACGCTTTGACCAGGTGGGTCCTGACTGTTAGGCACTTCATTCCTTGCGTGCGAAGATGTAGCTGGTGGGCCCCCAGCAGTCAGGTGGCGAATCATTTTTTCCCGTAATATGGACGCACTTCCTTGCATGCGAAGATGTAGCTTCTGGGTCCTAGCAGTCAGGGGGGAACGTTTTTTCGCGAAATAGGGTGGCCCGTCCAGTGGGTCCCTGCTGTCAGGTGGAGCAATCATTATTTTTCGCGTAATAAGGAGGCACTTCCTTGCTGCGGCTGTGGACCCAGCTGCCATCCTCTCCACGTACAGTACTCTTCCGATGGAAGTTGGTCATTGACCACATTGACCACGCCGCGCCGAGAGCACCAAGCCGGTGGACGACGGCGACTCCTAGGAAGGGGACGACGTGGAGCCAGGGAAGATGCGAAAGTGGATGCCCACGCGGAGAGGAGTATGAGGGTCCACTGGTTCGGTTGTAGTGTGAGGCTGCCGTCGCCGCATAATAACAAGGAGTGTGGGTGAGTGGAGGGATGGCTTGGCCAGTGGTGGGAGTAGTAGGGGGCGGTGAGGCCTCCGCGGCAGCACAGCCGGCCACGGGAGTCAGGAGCAGGCGGCATGACCGGCGGTGCTTTGGGCGCCTGGATCAAGAAGACCAGAGGTTGAAGAAGCACGATGGCCGTTGGATGGACATCGTATGGTAACTGTAGCTAGAATCGTTTATATTGACTAAGTTGACAAAGCCCTTGGTACGCGTCAACTTAGTAGACCCACAAGGTCAGCTTCCGAAATGGTGTGCCCCAGATGTCAGGGGGAGGAATCATTTTTTGGGCGGGTGAAGCTAGAATATCCGAGATTGAAGAAGAAGCACGAAATTCGTTGGATGGACATCCAACGGCCACTTCTCCTAGAACAGTATGTTGACTATAAGTTGACAAAGCCTTGCATACGCGTCAACTATTTTTTTGAGGGGACGCATCAACTTAGTAGGCCCACAACTGTGTGGCAGAGAACTTATAGCCCATTTGAGATTTGTAAGAATGTAGAGCCCATTTTTGAATTCTAATGGAATTTACTACAACCCATTTACAGTTTGCCAAAAGTACAGCCCGTTTTCTAGCTAGGACAACGATTAATAATTTCAACAAACCGTTCAAAACAGAATTCAATAAAATTTCCCACATTTTGATGGGATCTGGAATATTTTTATCCTGAAATTTCTAGTCAGATTAAATACAATTTCAATATAATTTTGTACTACGTAAAAATCCAACGGAACATTGCGCGCGCAACAATTAATGAAATTAAAAATTTCAAAATCCAGAAATAATATTTTATAAAGTAATTACATGTTTGGTGCATTTTTTATAGTTACTACCCAGTTTTTATAATTACATCCCATTTATTATTTCTTAAAGCCCCTTTTCTTGTTAAGCCTAATGCATCCCTCCTAGGAAATATTTGCAGCCCAGCGGGGCAAAGAATAACAAGTTGACCTTGCCTGGGTATTCCTGAAAAAAAATATAGCTGGGCTAGCCATTATTAGCTTGAAAAAAATTAATATCTGGGCTGGATATCTGGCCTGGGCTAGACGGGCCACAGCCCGCCTAGTTAATACCCTGCTCTCCTCTAAACAACAACGAAAACATCGCTCAAGAAAAACTCTGTAGTGCTCACACCTCAAAAAGACAAATACTGCTCGAGTTGCTTGGTCCCAGCTGTCGGCCGCTCCTTGTGCAATTCTCTCGTTTATTGACTACATAGGTTGACAATGGTGTGGGACCGTGATGTTAAGAAACCAGGAGGAAACAAAACATATTAGAGTTGTATATAATAATGAGGCACTTGCGTACGTGCGGCTACGGCCCTCGTGGGTCCCCACTGTCATCCTCTCCAAGTAAAGTCATCTCCTCATTCCTCATGCCGTTGACCATGTTGACAACGCGAGACGGCAGCGCCATGGCGAGTGCAACAACTCGAAGGACGATGGAGAGGGCCTCACGGGCCCTATGGATGGTCTGATACAGCGCCCGCTGCTCATTCAGGAAGCCACAATCATAGGTCCACATGTTCGCACGGCATTGTGATTCGCTTGTTCACCGGTGCTCGTTGAGGAGACGGAGGTTGCAGCACAGGTCCTCCTGCGCTGGTAGCTCTTCCGCCATTAGGGCGTCGAAGTGGGTCGCACCTGCTCTATGGTGAACACGGCATGAACTGGCTTAGACAGTGGCGCCGGCTCCTTGTCGAAACCTACGCCCATCGTCTGATTGCCGTCGCTCAGCTCGGCGAGTTCGCTGGCGAGCTAGCATGTCCGACAGCTGGACCGACCCGCTGCCAAGCACGAGTCTGACTGCCCTGGCCCACCCAGACCGCCTCCCTTGCCCGCACGTGCTTTCCACCCAAAACGGTCAGCGCCACCCGCCTTGCTTCCCGGTGCAGGCGATTGCTCCGCCTTCAAATGACACAAGTGCCCTCTGTCCATCCATCTGCTGCCCACATTAATGATATATGGTTGCCGAGGCGGCTACTCTTGTGCCACACGTCCGTCCCTCCGCTGCCCACCATTGCTATATAAACTATTGCGCCGGCCATAGCCGCAGTCATCCGCCTATGTTCCCTTTCTCCCGTCCACACCACTACTGCCCACCATGGCTTCCTCGCGCTCCAACACTCTTCGGGACGGGCGGACGACGGACCACAAAGAGATGGCAACCATTGCTGCCGACTGCCTGGCCGGCAGGCAGGCGGAGGACGGCGACGTCCCAATGGAGAACATGGTAGTCGACGATCCGGCCCCAACCCCCTCCTCCGCGCCATCCTCGCCATTGCATTGCATCATGACCATCAGCGAGGCCCGTGCCCAATACATGGACACAGTGAGTGATACGTCTCCATCATATCTATATTTTTTGATTGTTCCATGCCAATATTATACAACTTTCATATACTTTTGGTGACTTTTTATACTATTTTTGGAACTAACATATTGATCTAGTGCCCAGTGTCTGTACCTGTTTATTGCATTTTTTGTTTCATAGAAAATCCATATCAAACAGATTCCAAACGGGATAAAAACTGACAGAGATTTTTTTTGGAATATGTGATTTTTGGGAAGAAGAATCAACGCGAGAGGATGCCCGAGGGGGCCACGAGGCAGGGGAGCGCGCCCTGGGCCCTCGTGGCCACCCCGTAAGGCGGTTTGTGCCCTTTTTTCTCCGCAAGAAAGATAATATCCGGATAAAAATTGTATCCAAAATACAGCCCAATCAGAGTTACGGATCTCCGGGAATTTAAGAAACGGTGAAAGGGAAGAATCAAAAGCGCAGAAACAGAGAGAGACAGAGAGACATATCCAATCTCGGAGGGGCTATCACCCCTCCCATTCCATGCAGACCAAGGACCAGAGAGGAAACCCTTCTCCCATCTAGGAAGAAGGTCAAGGAAGAGGAAGAAGAAGGGGGCTCTCTCCCCCTCTCTTCCGGTGGCGCCGGAACGCCGCCGGGGCCATCATCATCACTACAATCTACACCAACAACTTCACCGCCATCATCACCAACTCTCCCCCCCCCCGCCGTCTATGCAGCGGTGTAACCCCTCTTTTACCCACTGTAATCTCTACTTAAACATGGTGCTCAGTGCTATATATTATTTCCCAATGATGTATGGCTATCCTATGATGTTTGAGTAGATATGTTTTATCCTATGGGTTAATTGATGATCGTGATTGGTTTGAGTTGCTTGTTTTATTATTGGTGCTGTCCTATGGTGCTCTTCGTGTCGCGCAAGCGTGAGGGATCCCCGCTGTAGGGTTTGCAATATGTTCATGATTTGCTTATGGTGGGTGGCGTGAGTGATAGAAACACAGACCCGAGTAAGTAGGTTGCTTGCGTATGGGAATAAAGAGGACTTGATGCCTTATAATGCTATGGTTGGGTTTTACCTTAATGATCTTTAGTAGTTGCGGATGCTTGATAGAGTTCCAATCATAAGTGCATATGATCCAAGAACAGAAAGTATCTTAGCTTATGCCTCTCCCTCAAATAAAATTGCAATAATGATTACCGGTCTAGTTATCGATTGCCTAGGGACAAATAACTTTCTCGTGACAAAAAGTTCTCTACTAAAACTAACTTAGTTGTGTATTTATCTAAACAGCCCCTAGCTTTTATTTACATGCTCTTTATTATCTTGCAAACCTAGCCCACAACACCTACAAAGTACTTCTTGTTTCATACTTGTTCTAGGTAAGGCGAACATTAAGCATGCGTAGAGTTGTATCGGTGGTCGATAGAACTTGAGGAAATATTTGTTCTACCTTTAGCTCCTCATTGGGTTCGACACTCTTACTTATCGAAAGAGGCTACGATGGATCCGCTATACTTGTGGGTTATTAGTGAGGCAAAAGCGTGAGGAGCAGTTCCGGGAGGTGCAGGGAGACAACCCGGAAGTTTTAGAGAGTCATTTACATCTGTTGAGTGCTTTTATATAGTTTTAAAACAAAAAAATAAAGAGGGGAACCCAAAACTTTTCAAAAAGGAAAGTGAAAGTGAGAGAGACAATCATTGTTGAAGTGGGGGAGCTCCTTGAACTTTGTTCATGCTCACGGAAACTTTGTGAATCTTGATTACAGAAACTTTTCAACAAAAATAATTATCCCCTTGTACAATTCCATTGTATTATAAAAATAATGTGCCAAGGTTTGCGTTTAGGATGTTTACATTGCTTGTTGGTTTGTGCGGTGTAGAACAGAAACTCTGGCTGTAGTGCGTGATTTTACATTTTTTGCTGGAACGTCAAACGGTTCTGAAACTTTTTGCACTGTCTTTCTATGCAAATTTTTTATTATTCCTAATTTTGGCACAATTTTTGGAGTACCAGAGATATGGTGAATGTTCAGATTACTACAGACTGTCCTGTTTAAGACAGATTCTGTTTTTCATGCATAGTTTGCTTGTTTTGATGAAACTGTCAATTTCTATTAGTGGATTAAGCCATGAAAAAGTTATATTACAGTAGCTACAATGAAAAAACAAAATATGAATTGGTTTGCAACAGTACTTAGAGTAATGTTTGCTTTATTATACTAACGGATCTTACCGAGCTTTCTGTTGAGTTTTGTGTGATTGAAGTTCTCAAGTTTTGGGAGAGATCATGATGGATGAAGAAATAAGGAGTGGCAAGAGCCTAAGCTTGGGGATGGCCGAGGCACCCCAAGGAAATATTCAAGGACTCCCAAGCAACCAAGCTTGGGGATGCCCCGAAAGGCATCCCTTTTTCTTCTAAAAATCATCGGTAATTTTACTTGGAGCTATATTTTTATTCGTCACATGATATGCGTAAATCTTGGAGCGTCTTTTGCATTTATTTTTCACTTTTATTTTATGCACCATGCTGGTATGAGATAGTCCTTCGTTGATTTATAGAATTCTCATTGCACTTCACTTATATCTTTTGAGTATGTCTTTATAGAATGCTTCATGTGCTTCACTTTTATCTATCGAAGTTTAGATTGCCTGTTTCTCTTCACATAGAAAACCTCCATTTGTAGAATGCTCTTTTGCTTCACTTATATTTGTTAGAGTGTGGGCATATCTTTTGTAGAAAGGATTAAACTCTCTTGCTTCACTTATATCTATTTAGAGAGATGACAGGAACTGGTCATTCACATGGTTAGTCATAAAATCCTACATAAAACTTGTAGATCACTAAATATGATATGTTTGATTCCCTGCAATAGTTTTGCGATATAAGATGGTGATATTAGAGTCATGCTAGTGGGTAGTTGTGGATTGTAGAAATACTTGTGTTGAAGTTTATGATTCCAGTAGCATGCACGTATGGTGAACCGTTATGTGATGAAGTCGGAGCATGAGGTATTTATTGATTGTCTTCCTTATGAGTGGCGGTCAGGGACGAGTGATGGTCTTTTCCTACCAATCTATCCCCCTAGGAGCATGCGCGTAGTACTTTGTTTCGATGACTAATAGATTTTTGCAATAAGTATGTGAGTTCTTTATGACTAATGTTGAGTCCATGGATTATACACACTCTCACCCTTCCATCATTGCTAGCCTCTTCGGTACCGTGCATTGCCCTTTCTCACCTAGAGAGTTGATGCAAACTTCGCCGGTGCATCCAGACCCCGTGATACGATACGCTCTATCACACATAAGCCTCCTTATGTCTTCCTCAAAACAGCCACCATACCTACCTATTATGGCATTTCCATAGCCATTCCAAGATATATTGCCATGCAACTTCCATCATCATCATATACATGACTTGAGTAACCATTCTCATATTGCTTTGCATGATCGTAAGATAGTGTAACACCCCGGATGTAACTTTCCCAATTTGTACTCCAACTCTTGCCGTTTCCGGCGTTAAGCTAATTTATATTCTCGGGTTCGGGTCTTTGTCTCCGTGTGTTGTTGTCTTTGTCATGCATCTCATATCATGTCATCATGTGCATTGCATTTGCATACGTGTTCGTCTCATGCATTCGAGCATTTTCCCCGTTGTCCGTTTTGCATTCTGGCGCTTCGTTCTCCTCCGGTGGTCATTTCTAGCTTTCTTTCATGTGTGGGGATTAAACATTTCTGGATTGGACCGGGACTTGCCAAGCGGCCTTGGTTTACTACCGTAGACCGCCTGTCAAGTTTCATATCATATGGACTTCGTTTGCTACTCCAACGGTTAACCGAGGGACCGAAAAGGCCTCGTGTGTGTTGCAGCCCAACACCCCTCTAATTTGGCCCAAAACCCACCTAACTCTGCTCCATCATCTAGAGCGTTCGATCAAAATCGCATGGCCGAAAACCGCACCTCATTTGGACTCTCCTAGCTCCCTCTATGCCTATTTAAACACCCCTCGATTTTCGGATCTCCTCCTACCTCCGAAACCCTAAAAATCATCTCCGCGCGGCCGGACGTGTCAGCCCGCCGCCAGACGAAAAATCCCGCCGCCACCGCCGGCACGTGGAAGCCTCCAATTCGCCCGCGCGCCGCGCCCACTTCCCCGCGCCGCCACCCGCGTCCCCGGCCCGCAAGGCCCAGGCGGGGCCCTCCCCGGCCCGCGGCCGCCCGCCTCCGGCCGCATCACCCGCGCCGCCGCCTCTCCTCCTCCGGCGGCCGCCTGCTCCGCCCCTCCGCTTCGACGCTGGCGTGCCGCCGCCCCACCATCGCCACCGCCCGGCCCCGTGCTCCGTGCCTCGCCTCCACCGCCCGCCGCCCGGCGCATCCTCGGTCGCCGACGCCCCACGCCGTGGCAGCCTCGCCGCCGTCTTCGTCTTCCTCACCGGAGCAACCGCCGCCCTCGCTAGAGTTTCAGTTCTCGCCGGTGAATAGTGCAGATCCGACCGCGCCTCGGTTTCCGTGCAACCCTAGACCTAGAGGTTGATTTTTCCCTCTAAGTCCCAGAAATTTCAGTCCATGTGCACATGTTCGTAGCTCCGATTCATGCATATAGCATATCAAAATGTTCATCTCAGAGAGTACATCATTTCATTCCATTGCATCATTTTCATTTGAGTTCATCTTGATGCCCGAAATGCTGTTAGAAGAGGGCTACTTGAGTTAATTGTCAGATCTGTTACTCCGTTTAGCACTTTTGTCATTTTTGCCATGATTATTGTGTGCATGATATGCCCGTGAGTTCTACATATGTTTTGTTAAGGGTTTTGTTATCTTTCCAGAGGTGCAACCCATGTATTTTTGTGATGTGTGTGGTGACTTGTGCAAGCTTGCAAAGTGGTGCGCTTGCTAAGTCTGTTTTCAGGGACTTAGTAATTTCACTAAGTCCTTGATCTATTTATCTCATGTTGCCATATGTTCATGTTGTTTCCTAGTGATCCGTGCCTCTTTTGAGGATGATCAGTAAGGGTTTTTTGTTAATATTGTAGTGCTCTATCCATCCATGTCTTTGTTTGCAATTATGGGGCACCCTAGCTTGAGTCAATCGAGCTCCACTTTTGCTACTTTGTGAATCTGGATAGATTGTCAACTTGTTTGCAATTTTGCCGGTGATGTTGTAGTTGATCCGTGCATGCTATGCTATTGTTCTTGCCATGTCTAGCTTGCATTTTGTGCCTTCTTGATGGGTGTATGCTTGTCTTTCCATGACTTGCACCGTAGTGAGTGCATCGAGCTCGTAAACATGCCTACTTGAGTTATATTTCAGCTTGCTCCAGTTTTTCTCCATGTCTGAAACTGATTATGTTTTTGCTATGTTCACGTGCTTGCAATTGTATTTTATGATCTCTTTTGGCTCAAGGTCACTAAGGGACTTTTGTTAAGATCTTTGAGTATCTCCATGCCATGCTTTACTTTTCCATGTTCAGATCCTGTAGCATGTAGTTTTGTTGCTCCGAAGAGGGCTACCTGATCTGAAATTCCAGACAAGTGTTAATTTCACTAAGTCTGAGATATGTTTGCCATATGCATTTTTGCCATGCTTGTTTGAACCTGTTAATAGATGAATTGGCCGTAGCTCAGTGCTAGACTTTTGTTAAGAATCTTGTGTTAATCCCTGCCTTGTATTTTTTTGTCATGTTTGGGTGCTGTAGCATGTTCATCTCATTGCATTTAGTTGGCTACTTGCTGTAAATCGCAGACCGGTGCCATTTTTGAATCGCTTGCCATTTCCAAACCGTAACTCCAATTCCGGCGTTCTTTATATCGTTTTCAAGCGATTTCATCTCATCTTTCCAGTGGCACACTTGGTTTTCCAAGTTGAGGCCAGGTTCATGCATTTCCTGTCATATCTTGCATTTTGCATCCCGCATCGCATCCCGCATAGCATATCATCTTTGCATTGTGTTGTTTGAGTTTGCACGTGGTTGATTGTGTCCTTGTTGCTTGTTTGTGTTGTTTGGGTAGAGCCGGGAGACGAGTTCACTAACGAGGAGCCCTTTGAGTTTGCTTTTGAGGATCCAGTCAATTCTGACAACTGTGCAGGCAAGATGATCATACCCTCGAAATCACTACTATCTTTGCTATGCTAGTTTGCTCGCTCTTTTGCTATGCCAATGCTACGATGCCTACCATTTGCTTGCAAGCCTTCCAAATTGCCATGTCAAACCTCTAACCCACCATTGTCCTAGCAAACCGTTGTTTGGCTATGTTACCGCTTTGCTCAGCCCCTCTTATAGCGTTGCTAGTTGCAGGTGAAGATTGAAGGCCGTTCCTTGTTGGAACATTTATTTACTTGTTGGGATATCATTATATTATCTTGTTGTCTTAATGCATCTATATACTTGGTAAAGGGTGGAAGGCTCGGCCTCTCGCCTAGTGTTTTGTTCCACTCTTGCCGCCCTAGTTTCCGTCATATCGGTGTTATGTTCCCGGATTTTGCGTTCCTTACGTGGTTGGGTTATAATGGGAACCCCTTGATAGTTCGCCTTGATTAAAGCTTTTCCAGCAATGCCCAACCTTGGTTTTACCATTCGCCACCTAGCCTCTTTTTCCCTTGGGTTACTCGAGCCCAAGGGTCATCTTATTTTAACCCCCCGGGCCAGTGCTCCCTTTGAGTGTTGGTCCGAACCGGGCAGCCTGTGGGGCCACCTCGGGAAAACTCGAGGGTTGGTTTTACTCGTAGCTTGACCTATCTGAGTGTGCCCTGAGAACGAGATATGTGCAGCTCCTATAGGGATTTGTCGGCACATTTGGGTGGTGTTGTTGGTCTTGTTTTAACCTGTCGAAGTGTCTCGAATTACCGAGATACCGAGTCTGATCGGAACGTCTTGGGAGGAGGTCTATTCCTTCGTTGACCGTGAGAGCTTGTCATGGGCTAAGTTGGGACTCCCCTGCAGGAATTTGAACTTTCAAAAGCCGTGCCCGCGGTTATGGGCAGATGGGAATTTGTTAATGTCCGGTTGTAGATAACTTGATCCTTAATTAATTAAAATGAATCAACTGAGTGTTACCGTGATGGCCTCTTCTCGGCGGATTCCGGGAAGCGGACATGGTGTTGGAGTAATGTTTGCGCAGGTTGCTCTCTAGTTTCTCGCTCGCGCTTTGCCTCCTCTTCTCACTCTCTTTTGCGAATAAGTTAGCAACCATACTTGCTAGTCGCTTGCTGCAGCTCCACTCATATTTTACCTTGCCATACCTATAAGCTTAAATAGTCTTGATCGCGAGGGTGCGAGATTGCTGAGACCATGTGGTTCACAAATTACTATTACACCAGATGCATGGCCTGATGATTCCGCTCCAGGAGACGCGTATGAGCTCAAGTGGGAGTTCGACGAAGACTCTCAACGTTACTATGTTTCCTTTCCCGATGATCAGTAGTGGTGCCCAGTTTGGGGTGAACGGGACCGTGTCGCATGTTGGGTTCTCTTTTATTTTGGCGCCGTTGTCGGGCCATGAGTGTTGGTTGATGTAATGTTATTTATGTACTTGATTGACGTGGCGAGTGTAAGCCAACTATGTTATCTCCCCTTTATTATTTATATTACATGGGATGTTGTGAAGATTGCCTAACTTGCGACATATGCCTTCAATGCGATTATGTCTCTAAGTTGTGCCTCGACACGTGGGAGCTATAGTCGCATCGAGGGTGTTACAAGTTGGTAATCAGAGCCTTCCCCGACCTTAGGAGCCCCATTGCTTGATCGTTTTTAGCGGCCGAGTTGTGTCTAGAAAAATGTTTTAAGTCATTTAGGAATTATATATCGGAGAATTTAGGAATTCTTTTTACTTCCCAGTGTCCTCATCGCTCTGGTAAGGCATCCTGACGTAGAGTTTTGACACTTCTCTTCTCAAATTTCACTAAAAAAAATTTAGGATCACGCGGGTATCTTGGAATCGTTCCGATGGTGTTATGATGAGAACATTGTCTTGGTGCCTCCTGTCAGGGGTTTAGTGGAAGTGTTCTGGGGAGTTGAGCTCTGAGGTGTTGTCATCATAATTTTATCGTTGCAGTTCTGGAATACCTGAGTTTAGTATGCCGACATCGAAAATCTCTTTGATGCAGTTCGTTGGTGAGATAACCTCGACGCCACCCAGTACTGGGGCGGGAGTTCAGGAGTATCGCCATAACTTTTATAACGGATGCTTTTCGAAGGTTGAGGTAGATGGTTTCCGAAGGTTTCTTGGTTATGTGTTGAAGGATGGATACAGCTGGATGTAGGATTTGCTAGTTTGGGTGAGATATTATGCTTCCCCTGTATCCCCAACACCTGATTGCATTACCGGAAAGGTTTGGGAGTTTCATAGGTGGGAATTCTAGTAGCTCTAGTTCTTCTTCCACGGATATTGGTTTGAGATTGGGATTTCTTACCGAATATTCGTTCTTGATCCGTACCTTGTTGATTTATTTCTCTACCTTAATTCTATGTGGCTTCTCAATTTATGGATATGTGACCATTTCAAGAGGAATGCATTCGTTCATTTTGTTCGGATGTGAAGACTATATGTTGCAATTTTCATTCCGTTGGATTCAGCTTCAATATTATTTGTCAATGTGCTAATGGTGGTCAACCTCTTCAGGATGGCTCCTCCAACGCGCACGACTCCGAATCCTGATCCGCCACCACCTCCACCTCCTTCGGAGGCATGGCAAGCTGTGATGGCCGCAACCAATGCAAACACACAGTTGATCATGCAAATTCTTCAAGAGCACAATCAAGGCAACCAAGGGAATCAAGGCAACAATCAGAGTCACTTTGCTACACTCAACCAATTCCTTGCTAACGGGCCAAAGACTTTCAGCAATTGTGTTGAGGCAACCGATGCTGACGATTGGCTTGTGGATCTGTGTAAGCATTTCGAGTGCAGTAATGTCAAGCCTGAGGACTTTGTAAAGTTCGCTTCCTTCCAACTCAAAGATCAAGCTGCAGAATGGTTCCAGCAGTACAAGGATTCCCGAGGTGGACGTGTTATCACTTGGGATGATTTCCGTCGAGATTTCCGAGCTCATAATATCCCCCAAAGCGTGGTTGAAAGCAAGCGTGAGGAATTCCGCAATCTGAAGCAAGGCTCTTTGTCTGTCTATGACTACAACAAGTTGTTCCAGAAGCTCACCCGCTTTGCCAAGTAGGACGTGCCTGATGAGAAGAGCATGATATATCAGTTCAGGGGTGGTCTCAGAGAAGAAATTCAGCTAGCTCTTGTTCTCTTCGAGCCCTTGAGATACGATGAGTTTTACAACATGGCATTGAAGCAAGAGGCTGCTCAGTTGAGGTGTGATGCTTCCAAGAAACGAGTCAGAGATGTTACTCCTTCTTCCTCTACTCAAGTGGCCAAGCAGCAGAAGTTTTGGCTTCCTCCTCCTCCGTTCCGTCAGCCGTTTCAGCAGAAGAGCAAAGGTGGCAGTGGTTCTTCCCACCCACCCAACCCTGACTTTCAGAACAAGACTTTGTCTCAAGCTCCAAGATCGAGTGCTCCGTACCACCGTCAGCTTTTAGAGGTCATGTGCAACAGGTGCCAACAAAAGGGTTACTATGCCAACAAGTGTTTCAACCAGAGGCGTCTTCCTCCTCCTCCTCTTGTCAGATCGGCAAGTACAGCTATGGTCAAGCATAACCCCAAGAACGCCAAGGTCAATTTGATGAATGCAGCTCAGGCAGAGGATTCTTCGGATGTCATCATGGGTAACCTTCCTGTTAATGATATTCCTGCAAGAGTTCTTTTTGACATGGGTGCATCGCATTGTTTCATGTCAAAGCCATTTTGACCAAGCATGAGTTCGTTTCTTCTCATTTGGGTAAACAAATGGATATCGTTTCTCCTGGTAAACGTTTGAGTGCTAGTCTGGAGGTGCCAGATGTTACTATCACCTTGGGCGACTACAAGTTCCTTTCTTACCCAATGGTTCTTGGTAACTCGGATATTGATCTTATTCTCGGAATGGATTGGCTTTCTAAGCACAAGGCTCAGCTTGATTGTGCAGCCAGGCAGATTCAATTGACTCATTCGTCTGAGGATGTAATTGTCTTTGCCGCTCGTGATGATACCATTCGTCTATTTTCTCTCAATGAGAAGGGTGAATTGGATGCCATCTCGCAAATTCCAGTCGTTTGCGAATATCAAGACGTCTTTCCATAAGAGCTTCCAGGAATGCCTCCGCATCGGCCAGTTGAATTCGTTATTGAGACACGTGGGAGCTATAGTCGCATCGAGGGTGTTACAGATAGCTAGCATGATATTTTCATGGCTTGTCCGTTTTTTGATATCTTTGCTATGCTAGATCATCGCACATCCTGGTACACTGCCAGAGGCATTCATATAGAGTCATATCTTTGTTCTAGTATCTCTACTCCTATAAAAAGCTGAGTTCGTGATGATGGTGTGCCTGCCATCCTTCATTTACAAACGTTTGATTTACATCCAACGCATCTGAGACAAACTATGTCAGTTTTGCAAAAAGAGCCAAGTACTCCACTCCTCGTTTGTAGATAACCCCCTACCTCTCACGTTCAGCCATCTCTCCCTCTCACCTCATCTAGCCATCTCAGGAAAAAACAGGAAGCATCTGGAGAGGTCGCTGCTTTCGGCGCCCGTCTGCCCCCAACTCCTCTCATCCCTTCTCTCAGGCTGCATTGCCGACCACCACCACGACCCGCTCCTCCTCGCCATCTCCTTTGCCCCTTTCCAAATCATCCTGAGTTACATTCATGGTGGTCTAGAAAAAATAAACAAAATCGATACTCAAAAAATAATTCTTAAAGATCATTTTTTGAAAGCACAATAAGTGTTATTTCTTCAAAAGTTTTGGATGCAGGTTGAACACTTGAACGATTTTGTTTGTAAAAGATTTTTTTAATCTATTTTGCCTACAGTTACTATTCACCCAGAAGCTTGTGATCTCTAGAGAAGAAATACTATCCGAAGAAACCACTTGATATTTGTTACACATAAGATTACCCCCACATACTTTGTCAAATAAACAACTCCCGGATCAATGCATTTCAATGTTCCGTGCAACGCACGGGCATCTTACTAGTCAAGTTGTAATATTGAGTTGTAAGTAAATAAAAGTGTGATGATCATCATTATTAGAACATTGTCCCAGGTGAGGTTATCAAAATAAAATAGGCCAAAGAAGCCCAAATAAAAAAGAGAGGCCAAAGAAGCCCACCAAAAAAAGAGAAAAAAAATAATAATAAATGAGAGAAAAGAGAGAAGGGACAATGTTACTATCCTTTTTCCACATGTGTGCTTCAAAGTATCACCATGTTCTTCATATAGAGAGTCTCTTGAGTTACCATTTTCATATATTAGTGGGAATTTTCATTATAGAACTTGGCTTGTATATTCCGATGATGGGCTTCCTCAAATTCCCGAGGTCTTCATGAGCAAGCAAGTTGGATGCACACCCACTTAGTTTCCAGTTTGAGCTTTCATACACTTATAGATCTTAGTGCATCCGTTGCATGGCAATCCCTACTCCTCACATTGACATCAATTGATGGGCATCTCCATAGCCCGTTGGTTAGCCGCGTTGATGTGAGACTTTCTCCCTTTTTGTCTTTTCCACACAACCTTCATCATCATATTCTATTCCACCTACAGTGCTATGTCCATGGCTCACGCTCATGTATTGCGTGAAAGTTAAAAAGGTTTGAGAACATCAAAAGTATGAAACAATTGCTTGGCTTGTCATCGAGGTTGTGCATGATTTGAATATTTTGTGTGGTCAAGATGGAGCATAGCCAGGCCATATGATTTTGTAGGGATAACTTTCTTTGCCCATGTTATTTTGAAAAGACATGATTGCTTTATTAGTATGCTTGAAGTATTATTGTCTTAATGTCAAATGATAGACTATTGATTTGAATCACTCGTGTCTTAATATTCATGCCATGATTAGATTACATGATCAAGATTATGCTAGGTAGCATTCCACATCATAAATTGTCTTTTTTATCATTTACCTACTCGAGGACGAGCCGGAATTAAGCTTGGGGATGCTGATACGTCTCCGTCATATCTACAATTTTTTATTGTTCCATGCCAATATTATACAACTTTCATATACTTTTGGCGACTTTTTATACTATTTTTGGGACTAACATATTGATCCAGTGCCCAGTGCCAGTTCTTGTTTGTTGCATGTTTTATGTTTCGCAAAAAATCCATATCAAACGGAGTCCAAACAGGATAAAAACTGACGGAGATTTTTTTTGGAATATATGTGATTTTTGGGAAGAAGAGTCAATGCGAGACGATGCCCGAGGGGGCCACGAGGCAGGGGGCGCGCCCCAGGGGTACAGGCGCACCCTGGGCCCTCGTTGCCACCCCGTAAGGCGGTTGGTGCCCTTCTTTCACTGTAAGGAAGCTAATATCTGTATAAAAATTGTATCCAAAATTCAGCCCAATCGGAGTTACGGATCTTTGGGAATTTAAGAAACGGTGAAAGGACAAAATCAAAAACGCAGAAATAGAGAGAGACAGAGAGACAGATCCAATCTCGGAGGGGCTCTCGCCCCTCCCATGCCATGGTGTGACGCCCCAAGACCGGAGCTTCAGATGCCTTCCATGTGTTCCGGGTTTCGCCGTGTGTTTCATTTGTGCCCGCCCTTTTATTCGTGCATTGCATCATGTCATCATGTCATCATGTTATAAGTCTTTTGCATCTTACTAAATAAATTGCATGGATTTTCGGTCCATTTAAATCGAGGGAATTCACAGGGTGATTCCCTTTATAACATATCCTCCCGATATTAGGGAGCTATTATAAATATTTCTATTCATGTGGAGTTACCGTGACGCACTTGCAATGTAACTCTCAAGTCTTTTCTGCTTCGAGTTGCTCCTCAAACCTTGCCATATATCCTTTCGTCATTTTCCGGAGCTCCACCTAAATTCTCAACATTTTTGGACACTTCCAAAACCTAGTCCTAGTTCAAACCCATTTGAATTAAATTCAAATGAGTTTGAATTTACATCTTCCAATCTTGGCCTTTTATATTTTCTCGAAACAAGCGTATTTTTGTGAGTTCGGGAAATTTATCCCCATGTCCAAAAATCTTTTCCTAATCATCTCTTTCTTTTCCTCTCTTTATTGTCTTTTCTGCTAAAGATTTGGAGGGAGAAGAGAGAGCCCAGCAGCCTGGCCGTTTTCCTTTCCATTGGGCTGGCCTCCCAAGGCCCACTCCACAGCTAACCCCAAGGAGAGAGCCCATCTCCTCTCCCTCTCGATCCCATCTCTCCCTCGACCCCTTCCCGCACCGCCGCCTCTCCCTTCGTCCCTCCCAGCGCTCGATCCCCTCGCGCTTCTCTCGATCCCGCACGTCTCCCCCTCCTCCTCTTGCGCCACCAGAGGAGACCCTCTCCTCGATCCTCACCCTCCCCTTGGCGCTGCCATGCCGGCCTGCGATGCCACCGCCGAGCTCCACCAGGACCACGCCGGCCTCTCCTCCTTCCTCGCCGTGCCTCTGCCTACGGCCGTTGCCAGCGAGCAGCTCTCCTCCTTCGTCCATGGCGGCCGCCGCTCCTGCCAAGTCCCTCGTCCGGATCCGTCAAGCCCCGCCGCCTCCTACTGTTTTTCTTCCCTCGCCGGAGCCGCGTCAAGTCACGTTGCTGCCCCGCTTCCCCGTCTTCGCCAGCGCACGTCGCCGCCCCGCCGCCCGCATGGCTCCAGCCTGCAGCCTCTACTCCCTGCGTCGAGGAGTCGCCGCGCCAAGTCCCTGTGCCAGGCACCTCCGCCTCTGCTCCGCTCCGCCTTGCTGCCCCGACGTGCCTCGTCCTCGTCGCCTTGCCGCTCCATGACCATCACTGTACCTCCCCTACTGCTCCCTGCATCAGTCCTAGGGTCGACCCTCTCACCCGCGAGCACTTCCGGCTGCTGCTGTTGTCGCAACGTCCCCGAACAGACGGCTACCTCCATTTGGATTTCGTCAAGTTCTGCTTCAACAAGTGTACCCCTACGTGTTGGTTACTGCACCGGACCGCCAAGTTCGACTACCGCACGGTTACACCAAGTTCATCTACATGCGTGTACGACTATAGATCCGGGGTGCGTCTAGTACCTCTCCGAACAAACGTGAATGACTGTCGTCGCAAGAACGGGACCGGAGAGTCCGAAGACCCCAAGTACCACGACACCGATGACATGAACATCTACGGAATGTGTACGACTACTTCCGTCTCCGAAGAACCGGGTAACGGAACCGTCAAGTTCGTCTACCGCCTACATTTACAACTACCGTCACCGAGATCGCAATAACCTCTACCATCGACCCTAGGGCATGCGAGAACGACTACTTCCACTACGAACGTCCCGAGAAAAACTACTTTCTCTACTTTGCACCGAACGGGAATCGTCCCGTTTGCACACTTCGAAGGTATAACCCCGAGACGACGTCCATGAACGAATGCTTGCGATGTTTGGGATGCTCATGTTTGCACCGTGTCCAAATTTTCACTCGTTTCCTTGTCACCAACTCGTGGGACACCCGGAATCCGGGAGCGCCCCAACATCTTTTGCACGCATCCGCACACTTCTCCTTTGCATCGGTATCTCAATCGAGTTACCGGAACCGGAATGCTGCCATGGCACCGTTTTCGTTATTGTTGCCGTGGCACCCCTTTTGTTTCCGCCACGATGTCAAATGCCTCATCTCTTATCCTGTCAACTTTTAATAAAACTTGCATAAAACTTTAACATGTCATCCACATCATGTTAACAACATTAAGATGGTTTAAATTGTTGTTTGCATTAATTTACTAATGCATATGGGGATTTACCGGATTTGTTGTTTGCTATATCCGGCCCCATTTAAATTGTTTAGATAGATAATCCCTTTATGTTTCACCTCTTGACATGCTTAACAACATTTAATATTGTTGGGTACATAAACGAGATCGAACTAAATAACCTGAATGTGGTGTTCCGTCAATATGCAACTCCGTTGCATATTGAGCTCCACTTAATTTGTAGGGCTGTTTGTGCACTTTGCCATGCCATGCCTCATTAAACCGGACATGCATCATACTTGTTTGCACATTGTGTCATGCTTATGTGGTGGTTGTTTACCATGATTGTTTGCTTCTTTCCGGTGTTTGCTTCTTCGGGTTGGTTCCAGTAACGTCGCATTTGTGAGGACTCGTTCGTCTACGTCCGTTTGTCTTCTTCATGGACTCGTTCTTCTTCCTTGCGGGATCTCAAGCAAGATGACCATACCCTCGAAATCACTTCTATCTTTGCTTGCTAGATGCTCGCTCTTTTGCTATGCCTATGCTGCGATACCTACCACTTGCTTATTATGCCACCCATATTGTTGAACCAAGCCTCTAACCCACCTTGTCCTAGCAAACCGTTGATTGGCTATGTTACCTCTTTGCTCAGCCCCTCTTATAGCGTTGTTAGTTGCAGGTGAAGATTGAAGTTTGTTCTTTGTTGGAACATGGAGATGTTGTTCCTTGTTGGAACATGTTTACTTGTTGGGATATCACAATATCTCTTATTTAATTAATGCATCTATATACTTGGTAAAGGGTGGACGGCTCGGCCTTATGCCTGGTGTTTTGTTCCACTCTTGCCGCCCTAGTTTCCGTCATATCGGTGTTATGTTCCCGGATTTTGCGTTCCTTACGCGGTTGGGTTATAATGGGAACCCCTTGACAGTTCGCTTTGAATAAAACTCCTCCAGCAAGGCCCAACCTTGGTTTTACCATTCGCCACCTAGCCTTTTTTCCCTTGGGAGTCACGCATCCTGAGGGTCATCTTATTTTAACCCCCCCCACGGGCCAGTGCTTGTCTAAGTGTTGGTCTGAAATGGGCAGCTTGCGGGGCCACCTCGGGGAAACTTGAGGGCTGGTTTTACTCGTAGCTTGACCTATCCGGTGTTGCCCTGAGAACGAGATATGTGCAGCTCCCATCAGGATGTCGGCACATCGGGCGGCTTTGCTGGACTTGTTTTACCATTGTCGAGGATGTCTTGAAGAACCGGGATACCGAGTCTGATCGGAATGTCTCGGGAGGAGGTCTATTCCTTCATTGACCGTGAGAGCTTGTCATGGGCTAAGTTGGGACACCCCTGCAGGGATTTGAACTTTCAAAAGCCGTGCCCGCGGTTATGGGCAGATGGGAATTTGTTAATGTCCGGTTGTAGAAAACCTGAAGTTGACCTTAATTAAAATGCATCAACCGCGTGTGTAACCATGATGGTCTCCTTCCGGTGGAGTCCGGGAAGTGAACACGGTGTTGGAGTAATGCTTGACGTAGGTTGTCTAGGATCACTTCTTGATCATACTTTTATCGACCGTGCTTTGCCTTCTCTTCTCGCTCTCTTTTGCGTATGTTAGCCACCATATATGCTAGTCGCTTGCTGCAGCTCCACCTCATACTTTTACCTTACCCATAAGCTTAAATAGTCTTGATTGCGAGGGTGCGAGATTGCTGAGTCCCCGTGGCTCACAGATACTTCCAAAACCAGCTTGCAGGTGCCGATGAGTCTGTGCAGATGACGCAACCAAGCTCAAGGAGGAGCTCGATGAAGATATTGTCCTTTGTGTTGTTTCGTTCTAGTTGATCAGTAGTGGAGCCCGGTTGGGGTCGATCGGGGACCTTGTCGCATTTGGGGTTCTTCTTTTATTTTGGTTCCGTAGTCGGACCTTGATTGTATTTGGATGTTGTAATGCTTTATTCATGTATTTGTGTGAAGTGGCGATTGTAAGCCGACTATGTATCTTTTCCCCTTATGTATTACAAGGGTTGTGTGAAGATTACCTCACTTGCGACATTGCTTTCAATGCGGTTATGCCTCTAAGTCGTGCTTCGACACGTGGGAGATATAGCCGCATCGAGGGCGTTACACATGGAGACCAAGGACCAAAGGGGAAACCCTTCTCACATCTAGGGAGAAGGTCAAGGAAGAAGAAGAAGAAAGGGGGCTCTCTCCCCCTCTCTTCCAGTGGCGCCGGAACGCCGTCGGGGCCATCATCATCACCGCAATCTACACCAACAACTTCACCGCCATCATCACCAACTCTTCCCCCCCTCTAGGTAGTGGTGTAACCCCTCTTTTACCCGCTGTAATCTCTACTTAAACATGGTGCTCAATGCTTATATTATTTCCCAATGATGTATGGCTATCCTATGATGTTTGAATAGATCTGTTTTGTCCTATGGGCTAATTGATGATCGTGATTGGTTTGAGTTGCATGTTTTATTATTGGTGATGTCCTTTGGTGCTCTCCGTGTCGCGCAAGCGTGAGGGATCCCCGCTGTAGGGTTTGCAATATGTTCATGATTTGCTTATGGTGGGTGGCATGAGTGATAGAAACACAGACCCGAGTAAGTAGGTTGTTTGCGTATGGGAATAAAGAGGACTTGATGCCTTATAATGCTATGGTTGGGTTTTACCTAAATGATCTTTCGTAGTTGTGCTAGGGTTCCAATCATAAGTGCATATGATCCAAGAAGAGAAAGTATGTTAGCTTATGCATCTCCCTCAAATAAAATTGCAATAATGATTACCAGTCTAGTTATCGATTGCCTAGGGACAAATAACTTTCTCGTGACAAAAAGTTTTCTACTAAAACTAACTTAGTTGTGTCTTTATCTAAACAACCCCTAGCTTTTATTTACATGCTGTTTATTATCTTGCAAACCTAGCCTACAACACCTACAAAGTACTTATAGTTTTATAATTGTTCTAGGTAAGGCGAACGTTAAGCGTGCGTAGAGTTTTATGGGTGGTCGACAGAACTTGAGGAAATATTTGTTCTACTTTTAGCTCCTCGTTGGGTTCGACACTCTTACTTATCGAAAGAGGCTACAATTGATCCCATATACTTATGGGTTATCAGTGAGGCAGAAGCGTGAGGAGCAGTTCCGGGAGGCACAGGCCGACGCCGCCTACAACCACCATCTCCTCCAGGAGCACCTGCAGGCGGAGGAGCACATCGTCACGGAGCGGGCGGAGCAGGAGGCGCTGCTCGACTCGTACCGCTCCGCCCGCGAGGGCCGCGTCGAGCGCTGACGGTACCGAATGTGGGTGGCGGAGGCTGTGGCCACCTACAAAGAGGGCGATGAAGTGCGCGAGGCACTGTTTGGCGAGACCGAGGATGGGGCAGAGGACAATGATGGCTCCGACGAGTCCCCGCTCCGCTGGCGTCGACGAGGCCCTGCTCCGCCGAGGCCCCGCGGCACGAACAAGGAGGCAGAGGACACCGCCGGCTACGCTGAGGCCCCGCCCCGCCGGCACCGAGTAGGAGGCCCTACTCCGTCGAGGCCTCGAAGCGCCAACGACGAGGCGGAGGACACCGCCGGCTCTGTCGAGGCCCCGCCCCACTGGCACCGAGACTGAGGCCCTACTCCGCCAAGGCCCCGCCCCGCCAACAACGAGGCAGAGGACATCGCTGGCTCAGCCGAGGCCCCACCCTGCCGGCAACAAGGGGGAGAATTTCCCCTGCTCCGCCGAGGCGCCGCCCCACTGGCAACGAGACAGAGGACATCACCGGCTTCGTCGAGGCCCCGCCCCGCTACCAACGAGGTTGCGCCACGTAGAAAATGAGGAAGAGTAGAACACAGTAGGCGCCTCCACTTGGGTCCCAGTAAGGCAACCGCTGCTACCCTCCGGTTGAAGCCAAGCTAGGCAGGTTGACCATTGGTGGCCCATTAGCTTCTTGGCAGTGACATGGAGTCGGAGAGTTATGTTGGAGAAGGACGCTGCTTCAATTACTTAACTGCAGGTGCAGTTGGGTCACTGGCATGTGGGCCCAAGAGGCATCTGGCCCACATGTAAGTGACACAACTGCACCTTCTGTTATGTCACTGAAGCTCAGTCCGCTGGAGAAGAAGCTTCTGTTCAGCTCAGCTGGACACAGGTGCTACGGTTAATTAATTATACCTCCAGCGCACCCCTTTTTATTTGAAGAATGTATGAAATGTAATGAAATCCAGCATGTTTATATGAAATCTGGCAGTGTATGAATGAATTTAGTTTGATTTGTTTGAATTCTTGTATCACTAGCATTGGATGAACATGCAAAACAATACGTACTAGCATTATTCCCAGGGTGATCACCTCGTTTGCAGCAGTTTCACATGTACTCCTCCGGTCCTTTTTAGTCTGCATATAAGTTTTGTCTGAAGTCAAAGTATCTCTACTTTGACAAATCTTATAGAAAAAAGTATCAACATTCACAATGTAAAATCAACTGACTTGAAATAAATCTAATATGCGAAGTAAAAAGGAACAGAGGGAGTACAAAATTTAGCGTTCATGTACATTGCAATCAAAACACAGGCCTGGAAATTCATAGAGAACATTCAAAACAATCGATGATTATGCTTCTCAGCAATTCACATGTCAGAGCCAATATTTACTTCACAACTAAAGAATAAATAAATGCTGCTAACAGCAAAGGGCATCCCATTCGAAAATTTCAAATGCATGTCTTCTTGCTAACATCAATGAGCAAAGTTTGACAAGGTTGTCCCATTCCAAAATGTCACATGCATGTTGTTTTGCGTACATCAATGAACAAACTTTGACAAGGTTTTCCCATTCCAAAATATCAAATGCCTACGATTGTGGAATGGGCAGGGTTTGCCATCAGTTCAGACATTGACATGGCACCTCGTGCTAAATAAACCAGCTGTTCTTTTTGTGCAGTTCCACCAAAATCAACCAAATTCATGCATAGCTTGTATGATTTCTCCTTTATATGTTGCAACGCCTTGAACATATCGGCACCTCCTTTCTTTTGGTGGAAATGAATGATTTAAGAATATTTGATGTATTCGTGAACATTTTGGGCATTTCCCACTGAAATCAAGCTGAGCACCCCTGTTTGCATAAATACAAAAAAGTGATTAGTATAAAGCAAACTGTACTATGAATGCACACATTTAAAAAATAGAACTCATCGGAAGGAATCGTAAAACAACATTGTACTGGCCATCACAACAACAAAGATGGAGATCCGTGAGTCCTTCTGAGCTGAAGTTAGTTTGTTCTTGTGGGAAATAATGTAACCATCCTTCAACGGCTCCCTTCTTAAGAAGAGAGGCTTGGCTTATTTATCCTAGCATAATTGGAACTACGCACTTCACGCACTCCATATTCTTCTTCAGAGGAGGATGGTCCTGTTGTGCAAAGACAAGAGAACAAATGTTTGCTCAAAAAAGGAAAAGAAATATTTAAAACAACACAGATGAAGCACTTCTCAAGGACAATACCACTTTCTCATGACAATATCTAAACAGTAGCACAACACCAATAGAGATGACAAAGCTCAATCATATGGATGAAATCCATGGGCGAGTACCAACCTTTGTTAGGAGGCTTATTGTGTAGAGCATACATATCAAGCACTTCTCCGGAACCATCTGTTGTTAACTATTGTGGTTGCCATGCTTACTATATACTCCTCGATTAGTTTAATGTTTCCAACATCTTCTTGTGCAGTTCCACTAAAATATATGGTATCTTCAAAGAAGATCCCTGTTTGCACAAGTGGAGATAATTTTATATTACATTAAGAGTGGCAGCAAATCAGTGTCAAAATAATTGCTCGTTCCAGCCATAGCAATAAATTGAGATGCAAAACTATATCATTACTTGTGTCATCACAGTTCCAGTGCTTCATTACAGCACCGGGAGTTGATTTTTGTTTTTCTTCCACTTGTTCTTCCCCTTCATCACTTGGTTCAATAACATACAAGCTTCGCCTTCAATGTAAGATTTGGCATGTCAATTAGGGAGCACAAGTATAGCACTAAACAACGACATTAATTGTCAGATGAAAGTGGCAAAATATAGGCCAATAGTTGTGAAATGTCCTTATCTTACCTCAATGGGATATTATGGTGCACATACAGATTGGAAGTCTTGTCTCCATTTGTGCAGTTCCCTAAAATCAAGCAACATTAGCGTACAAGTAGCACAACATATGAAATCACACTGAACAATCATGTGAAAGAAGGCTAGTACTGTCCTCTCATGACACGGAATTCAAACAACTCACAAGAAGAAGATCTGAACCAAATTTTCCAACACGGATAGGAAGTAAGATCTCCTCTTGTGCAGTTCCACTAAGATCAAGAAATCAAGCAACATTGTCTGTGTGACATTTTGGTTGAACTGCAGAAAACACTCTTAAAACAAAAGTGTTTTGTGTAGTGCAACAAAAGGTCACAATAGCAACCAGGTGAAGTGGATAACCCTTTTTACACAGAGGTGCAAAGGAAACAACTAGTGGTTAATAACGGTGGATGACATAGAAGCCAACAAAAATAAGCATCGAACTTATCTAAATGGGAAAGAAAGCAAGACAGTAGCATTTCTCAATCGGTTGCATTTATTAATATTAACAGAGAGATTATATTAACAATAAAATTTGTTAAATATGTAATTTGCTTTTAACTGTGGCATTGCATCAATTTTCCAGCGGCATTATTAGAGGGTGTTTGTTTACAGGGACATTTTGGTGTAGGGACTAAAAAAAGTCCGTGTTAGTCCCATCTAAACCAAACAGGAGGGACTTTTAGGGACTAAAGAAAGAAGACCCCGAGGGAGAGTCTTTTTGGGACTTTTTCCAACAGTTGCCCCTGCCCCGCATCGCAGCTTGTCTCTATTAGTTCATTACTAGGGGTAACATCGTCTTTTAGCATGTCATTTAATAACCTCTAGTCCATGTTTAGTCCCTAGAACCAAGCAGGTAGGGACTAGGGAGTTTTTAACCAAACAGGGCCTTAGATTAACAATAGCTAAAGAGTTGCACGGGACAGTGGACGCACCAGCACCATGTGCATCTACCGATGTATGAAGGGGTGATGCACAGTGTGTTGCAACAAAGAACAAAAACATCCAAGGAGCATATTTGTGTTGGTCCCAGTTTAGTTATATTTAGACACCTTTCCCTATGTGAGTGTAGCAAGTCTAGTCCCACTCAAACTCTACAGCCTTGTCCCCCAAAACAAAAGATCAGTTCGTCACAGATGTGCGTACTATGTTTGTCATTGTTTCCCCTTTTCGACCAACGTAGGTGCTGGATAGCCAGTCTGTACTTGTACTTTCCCCCTTCCTTTCCTCTTTGAACCACATCCTAGATTCATGCTATACAACTTTCCCCACTACTTTCCTGTTTGATCCAACACATAGATTCGAGTGCAGAAGCGGAAAAAGCCCACATGCAGCTAGAGCAATGCATGTGAAATAAGTAAATTATACCTTAAGGTCCTTGGGGTGTGGTTCGGTGGGCGATTGGAGGCCGCTTGGCCCACACTATGTACGGCGGTGAGGAAGAAGGGGTCGGAGGCCCTCCAGCGCTGCCGCTGGGTGAAAGAGAACAGTTGCGCCGAGGCCCTCCAGCGCTGCCGACGGTGATAGCATTAAGCCTCCTTCCCTTCCCAGCGGACGGATCCTGCCGGCTCTTTGACCAGCAGTGAAGGGAGAGAGAGAGGCTAATGAAGTCTTGTTTAGATCTGGAGAGGGTGAGAGAGTGTGAAGAGAGCAACTACAAGCGCTGAGGCTCCTGCGTGTATATATATACTGGAGAGAGAGTGTGAAGAGAGCAACTACAAGCGCTGAGGCTCCTGCGTGTATATATATACTGGAGAGAGAGTGCGAAGAGTGCAAACCCTAGAAAACAAGCGCCGAGGCTACAACGTATACGTGATGAGGTGAGTATACGGTCACTACGAGATCGTATAGCTCCGTATCCATCCATTTTGACTAGTCAAAGAATCTTCCTGGCACCACCCCAGATCACTTTCTCTCTCTGTCATGCGGGGCCTACCTGTCATTGGGTGGAAGAAAGAAGTCGAACAAAAACAAAATTATGCTCAAGTGTAGTTATCGAAACTGAGACCTCAAGTTTGATGAGCGAATAGGCTAACCAGCTACACCACCCCCACATTATGTTTAACGAGAGGAAAATAACCTTTAATACATTCCTGCATTCGTGTGACAAGCATGTCGTGTTTTTTTGTGTGGGAGTCATTGGGATTTAAATCATAATCGTGTCATGTGGCTTTGGTGGTAAGGTCTTTTGGGATTTAAAGCAGTGTTGGTAGTACAGAAATAATGCAGCCTTAGTCACCTTACTTTTCTCCATGTAGTACATTGGGTCCCACCAGTCAGAGGGTGAAACAAACAAATTAATAAGAAAAATCAAAAGCGCCAGCGGTGTATCTTACCTCGCACATCTCGCTACTGCTCGTGAACACTATCCAATTGATCCCTCTATTCGCTCACGTACTATTTTAATTGAATCCTTATTATAACATGCACACAATTTTGGGCCCTTGTATTCGACCTAAGTCAGTGTGCCACCATATCTCGTACTACTCCCTCCATCTAGGTGTAATAAGTCACGTTAGAAGGTGCAGCGGGACCAAGGTGCAAGAAGATTTTTTTCGAAACAAGGTGCAAGTAGATTGGAGAAGGAGAAACTTGACTGGTCCTTCCTCCAATCAAAGCCCTGATTTCTGTCTCTAAACACAACAATTAATCACAACAACTAAGAGATGTCATTTTAGCTACCATGCAGGGCCACGTATTAACTCGCATGCATCAACGCGTAGTTGCGCTCCATGCATTGGGTTTCTGGGGGAGATAACAAGGCAGAGTAAGGAGCTTTTGGTTACATTGCTAGGCTGGTCATAGTGGTGAGTTACTTGGACTAGTAACATGCATATCTTACTAGTCTATGTTACTACTTTCATAGTAGGTAGTAACATATGGATGGTAACATGCAAGTCTTCATTAATTGAGATATAGACTCATTTTACCTCGGCGCGCGCGTGCGTGTGTGTGTGTGTGTGTGTGTTTAATAGCATGTGTGTGTTAGACTAGTCACAGTGGGGAGTAACTTAGAGTAGTAACATGCATATGTTACTAGTCTATGTTACTACCTCCACAGTGGATATTAACATATGTATTGTGTCATGCATCACTACATTTATTATGTTGTAGACTCATCTTTTCTTGATATGTGTGATGTTACAGTAACTAGATATGTTACCACATGCCTCTCTTTCTTCATTTATTATATGCCACATCATCTATTTTTCCTAGATAAGTGTGATGTTACCACCTATGTTACTCCCACTATGGGTAGTTTTAGAGAGAGCGACACATCGACCTACTCCTACAGAGAGATGGTGTGTAGTGTACGATTTAGCCGCGAGTGTCGGTGCATCCTATCATTTCCGGGAGTCCGGTCGGGACAGGCGGGACAGCTGCCATGCCCGCTGTTGACCAGTCTGTCCCAGCCAAAGCCCCTCCATCGCCCGCGCGCGCTTCCTACCCGAAACGGTCAGCACCGCTCCAAAGAATCGGTGCCGCATTCATGCCCGGGCAGAGCGGACGTGACCTCTCACTGGTGCCTGCGGTTGAAGGGAGAAGCGGATTCAAGAGTGATGGTTGCTTCATCTGTCCAACTTACTGCTGGGTCTATGTGATTGGACGGCTCATTGGTCATTATTACTGAGGTGGTAGAACTGTTGGATGTCCCATGCTTTCGGCTAAAGGAGGTACTACTAGATTACAATTTTCTCCATTCTCAGCGGAGGAGTGCGAGAGCAGTCAAAACACGACGGCTCAGTGATTACATGGCCCACCTCACACTATCACCATATTTTCTGGACACCGTGCGACACCTAACTCTTTACATGGTACTGGTATAGTATGTACTGTAATTTATCAGCAAGATAAATTTGTACAATGTATGAAGCTTCCAGCTTTTGTTTCATGTATCTTGCGTCCAAGGTTACCCATTGCAACATTTCATCAAATACAAAGGAGACTAACATGCATGCTATTGCATCTCAATGATTGACAGATCATAGCCAACATGTACTCCCTTCGTTCCAAAATAAGTGTCTCGACTTTATGCAAACTTTAGTACAAAGTTGTACTACTACTAAAGTTGACACTTATTTTGGAATAGAGACAGCTAAAGAAAAAATGATCCATGCAGTCCCTAGCCCTTGAACCGTAAACCCTAAGGCCTCCTTTGGTTTGTACGATTTTTGTAGGAATTCTATAGGATATGATTTGCAAAGGAAAAATTCCTTTGAAACCCTTTGGTTTGTATGTAGGATAGGAATCAATCCTTCACGTTTTGGAGGGAAAAACATAAGCCTAGACTCAATGGAAACAATCCTATCCTATGCACCAAATGGCGTCTCTTTCTCTATAGGAATTTACATGCATGTCATTTCACTTCCTATGAATTTCCTATTCCTATAAAATTCCTATCCTATGAACCAAAGAAGGCCTAACCAGGCTTTAATTTGCTGGCAACGTTGGAGCTTCCGAATAAATGAGGTTTGCAACCCTTTGACCATCGGATCACTTTGTGCAGTTTCACCAAAATCAGGATGAGCATCCCTGTGGCAAAGAAATTGAAGAAGCATGATTAGAATAAAATTACTGGGACTAGTTGATGAACATAAACTCATCACTAATACGGTACCTAGAAGCCAGTAGAGGTATGTGCGGGGCAAAGAAGTAGAGAAATATCTACATGGAGTGATGTGGGCAGCTGGAGAAGTGGTGCAAGCCGGCTGTAAAGGGAGTTGTACCTGAGGGATGTCGGGACGTAGCTCAACCTAGAGGAGGGCGGCGGGAGGAGGCAACTTCCCACATCACAGCAGTGAGCAATGGACGAAGGCAACCTCACCGGATTTGTGAGAGAGAACGGCGGGGACCCTTGATCGGGACGTGCTGACAGTGGGGGCTATTTGGTTCTAGGACTAGCATATGCCACACTTTTCCCCATATTTTTGCCAAACTTGACTAAGGTTAGTTCATCAAAATGAGAGCCACAAGTTGGCAAGCCTAAGGGAATCTTGCCACCCTTTTTGTGTGTGTGCCATGTGGGGCCCAAGTGTGGCTTGCCTAAGGTGTGGCTTGAATCAAACACTCACCTAAGTTGGTCAAACTTTCCTAACCTTAGGTGTGGCAAGCTTTGGCAAAGTTAGTTACAAACCAAACAGCCCCTGGGTTTTCGCCGTCGGTGACGGCGACCGCATCTACACTAAAAGCATCCACCCCTTCCTCCGGTGGACGTGATCCGCCGGGATGTTAGAGATGTGGCCATAGTCATTTTGTGCGAGAGAGTGTGAAGACTGAAGAGAGCAACCCCAGCAAGCAACCGTGTAGGCTCGTCCTGCCTACTAAAGGACATATATTCCAAACAATGTGATAATCTCTCTAACCAAGGTAGGGACAAGGAGTAAACGGAGGGAGTAGTAAAATTTTCTCCTCGTCCTGCGAGCCACCACGCGCGTGGGCGAGGGAGCGGGCATAAACGCGTACTAGTAAGCAAGCTTCACCTCATCCTGCGAGCCACCGCGCCCATGGGCAGGGGAGACGGCATACTAAGCAAGCTTCTCCTCATTCTGCGAGTTAACGGGACACATCAAAAGTACTCCAGTGTATAGAGCCTTGCCTCTAAGGTAGGCCCCACATGGTTTGCCTCTTTGTTAACATAACGCGTCAAGTCGCAATTTGTTTGTTCACCCGTGGTAGACGATCCTCCATCAAGTGGACAACCAGTACACATGTCAAATTACCACGTGGGCTGCCTTTTCATACAGAAATGAGCTCCACCGTGTACCTGCGCGGGTGTGGTTTGGAAAGAGACGGGAGTACATGCACCGTGCGTGCACCTCTTCACTTCGTGCACGTCCCCCACCTACGTTGGTGTGTGTGAGAGAGATAGAAACCTAGACAGATGGAGTGTGCGTTAGTGGGTGTTTTTTGTTTTTTGGGGGGGTGGTGATTTCGTGAATGTATTTGTGGGAATATGTGTCGATGACATCTCAAACAAAATTTTGCATGCAATGTGTGTGAAATAGAGGCATATTCATATCATATAGAGAGGGCCAGAGGGGCGATCCACGAGAAGAGAGGGAGGGGTCATAGATATCGATAGAGTCGAAGAGAGGATCAAGTGGGTGGGTGCGAGATGGATGAAGAGAGCCATTGAAATTGTGTGTGTGCATGTCAAAGATATAGGGCGACTGACCTACCAGAACGTCAGAGGGCACAGGGAAAGTTTGTGTGTGGCAGGGCGACATGACTAGAGCGCTCGATGTATCAATGTGTGTGGGGGGTGGGGCAAGGGGAGGCATAGGCCTAACTAGAGAGGTAGAACGACTTGTATATGTGTTGATAAGGAGAGACCCAGCTATGTGTTGAGGGAGATGGGTCGACATCCATACATAACTGAAGGACAGGAAATAGGTTGGGACAGAGAGAGAGAGAGGAGAGAGAGGGAGGGAGAGGGGTAGAGTGCTGGATGGGTGCTGGACTTGCTTCTCGAAGATGGTGGGAGAGGCCGACTAGATAAACTGAGGGTAGAACTGCAATAATATCAATGAGAGTGGGGATGTGTTTATGTGTGTGCATGTGCGTGATAGATCTGTCGGGACGCATGCATGGATAATGAAGGGGAACCATGTGTTTTCTAAGCAAACCTAACTATATTGGTAGATCAATTGTTGTTTGTCGGGGGAAGGGAGAGACATAACTAATGAGGTAGATCAATCGACGCGTGGGGAAACGAGTTATAAGGACCTAGCTAGCTATATGTATAGCGGGAGATTGGTCGGTGTACATCCATTTGTTAGAGGCAAATAAGGCCCAGCGAGACGGATAGACAGAGAGAATGGAGCTAGGAGGTGGTGCGAGAGGCCGAGCTACTAGCTAGATAGGGGAGGAGTGTGCGGTTGTGAGATCGATGAAAAGAGGGGCGAGAGTTTACACGTGTGTGGGACCGTATGAGAGACACGAGGCATGGACACAGAAATGAGGAGATGGAAGGTGCGTGTGTACGTATGTTGTAGGCAGACACTGGAGAGGTTTATCGATCGGTGTGTGTCAGAAAGGAGTTGTGGAGACTGTGGGAGAACAACCTAAAGAAAAAATGAATGTGCGTGATGGATAGAATGATGCGGGAGGGGGAGGGCGAGGAGGGCGTGTGCATGCACGGGAGAAAGTTAGTGCTAGCTACAAAGGTTAGAGGATTGCATGGGTGTAAGAGACTAACAAAGATCATAATTTTATATGAAAGTGGATTCATATATTTGAATAGGAGATCATAGTGTTATAAACATATGCATGCGTGAATATAGTGGTGATACGCGTGTTGTTGTTTTGCACATGTTATACCATAATGTGATAATGCATGGCCTTTGCAACTCACAGCTAAATGTCAAACAATCTAAACCCTACTATATATCAAACAATCTCACATTTTATTTGAATTTGTGATAATGTGTGGCATTTGCAGCTTACAACTAAATATCGAACAATCTCACATTTTATTTGAATTTGTCGTAATGTGTGGTGTTTGCAACTCACATCTAAATACTTGTAGGCGTAGGGGGCGGGGAACCATACATTATGTGATAAACACATTATACATATGAGACATGTGATTATGAAGATCTACCTAGAGCTTGAAATGTGTTGTAATTTGAAATCAACATAAAGTGGATTCAAAAAATCGAGTTCGAGTTCATATAGTATACATAGTTCATATCTAACTCGAGAGTAATCATGTCGTGTGCTATGAAGATAATACACAAACGATGGTTTAACTTGACAATAATGATGATTGTAGATATTATTAAAATAGAGAAATGAATTCAAATTGTTTGACTTCACAACAATCATTATTGTAGATCTTATTCAAATAGAGAAACAAATTCAAATTTAGTTCATATTGAAGCGGTAGTATATACTTTGGAATGCACTAAAACGTTCATTTGAGTAGCAGGTTGCATGCATTATACACGTAGAGAAATATTTTAATTGAACATAACATGAATTCAAAGTTTTGAATGATATTTGTAGTGCGAATTGATTTGGTACAGTACACAGGACTAGACTCTCTTGTGTGCTGCGAATTGATTTCTTTTTGTTTTTTCATCGACAGAAGTGCGAATTGATTTGGTACAGTACATGTTGGGCTTGTCCGGAAATTTCAACCCGCGCCTTGTTACCCCGAAATATTTAAGATATATATTTGTCTCATTGTGCTCCAACAACTCCCTCCATCTCAACCTACGCCTTGCTATTCCAAAATTACAACGCGCGTGAAAACTCCCACCACCTGTGAAATCCCGACACGCGAAATGTCCGTGATACCCCTCAACCGAAAGAACCGCCTAGCTTAAATTGGTGGGGGTACTTTCGTAACTTACCCCACATTTCGGACAAGTGCGTCCCTAAGCCATGGTTCCCCACTCCCATCCCATCCGCCCACCCATTCGTACACTGAGGCCGCGAAAACCCGTGAAGCCCCCAACCCTCCGCCGTCCACCACCCAGCCGAAGCCTCTTCCCTGGCGACGTCGTCCATAGCAATACCTCGATGTCCCTCATCCATCGTACCGGATGAGGATCCGTCGTTGATCTCATCGAACCGCCGGTTCAGCCACCCCGTCCTCCACCTCTAAGGAGCTGCCCCGACGTTCCCCTCGTCTTTCGCGCCACCTCCATTCGCACTCCGTCATCTTCACCTGCACCACTGGAAGAGAATCATCATCACCATTTCCTCGGATGAAGTTGAGGCCTAATCGGCACCACCAAAGAGGTTGTACACTAATCGCCGCATTTTCTTCTTGATTCGATCTCACGGTGCTGTCGGCGCTCGGTCCAGAGCCGACACAGCGCGGCTCCATCCACGGCGGTGTCGCCGGCCACTTCCTCCGCGGTGTCACTCCCTCGGCGGCGACGTCCACATCAGTAGGAGCTGTTGCTCCTTTAGCTCTCGCTCGCGCTGCTGCTCTGCTCTTGCTCTCGGTTGCCTACTTGTTCTGCTCTTGCTATTGCTCTTGCTCGCGCTGCTGCTCTTGCTCTTGCTTGCGATGCTGCTTCGATTTAGCTACACTTCAGTCGACTGAATGGACTTTTGGGTAGTCAATTTTCAGGGGGTGGGGGGGCTCGCCAGAGTTAAGGAAGAACCAGCCGTAGTGGGGAGGGGGCTCACCGGAGAGGTACCCCACTATTTGAAGGAAATATTCCCAAGAGGCAATAATAAAGTTATTATTTATTTCCTTATTTCATGATAGATGTTTATTATTCATGCTAGAATTGTATTAACCAGAAATTTAGTACATGTGTGAATACATAGACAAAACAAAGTGTCCCTAGTATGCCTCTACTTGAATAGTTCTTTATCAAAGATGGTTATGTTTCCTAACCATAGACATGTCTTGTCATTTGATGAACGGGATCACATCATTAGAAGAATGATGTGATGGACAAGACCCATTCATTAGCTTAGCATTATGATCGTTACAGTTTCATTCCCACTGCTTTCTTCATGACTTATACATGTTCCTCGGACTATGAGATTATGCAACTCCCGAATACCGGAGGAACACCTTGTGTGCTATCAAACGTCACAATGTAACTGGGTGATAATAAAGATGCTCTATGATACGTCTCCAATGTATCTACAATTTTTGATTGCTCCATGCTATATTATCTACTGTTTTGGACATTATTGGGCTTTATTATCCACTTTTATATTATTTTTGGGGCTAACCTACTAACCGGAGGCCCAGCACAGAATTGTAGTTTTTTTGCCTATTTTAGGGTTCCAAAGAAAAGGAATATCAAACGGAGTCCAAACGGAATGAAACCTTCGGGAACGTGATTTTCTCACCGAACAAGATCCAGGAGACTTGGACCCTACGTCAAGCAACCAACAGGGAGGCCACGAGGTAGGGGGTGCGCCTACCCCCCAGGCGCTCCCTCCACCCTCGTGGCCCCCCTGTTGCTCCACCGACGTACTTCTTCCTCCTATATATATCTATGTACCCCCAAACAATCAGATACGGATCCAAAACCCTAATTCCACCGCCATAACTTTCTGTATCTACGAGATCCCATCTTGGGGCCTGTTCCGGAGCTCCGCCAGAGGGGGCATTGATCACAGAGGGCTTCTACATCAACACCATAGCCTCTCCGATGAAGTGTGAGTAGTTTACCTCAGACCTACGGGTCCATAGTTATTAGCTAGATGGCTTCTTCTCTCATTTTGGATTGCAATACAAAGTTCTCCCCCTCTCTTGTGGAGATTTATTCGATGTAATCTTCTTTTGCGGTGTGTTTGTTGAGACCGATGAATTGTGGGTTTATGATCAAGTTTATCTATGAACAATATTTGAATCTTCTCTTAATTCTTTTATGTATGATTGGTTATCTTTGCAAGTCTCTTCGAATTATCAGTTTGGTTTGGCCTACTAGATTGATCTTTCTTGCAATGGGAGAAGTGCTTAGCTTTGGGTTCAATCTTGCGGTGTCCTTTCCCAGTGACAGTAGGGGCAGCAAGGCACGTATTGTATTGTTGCCATCGAGGATAACAAGATGGGTTTTTTTTATCATATTGCATGAATATATCCCTCTACATCATGTCATCTTGCTTAAGGTGTTACTCTGTTCTTAGGAACTTAATACTCTAGATGCATGCTGGATAGCGGTCGATGTGTGGAGTAATAGTAGTAGATGCAGGCAGGAGTCGGTCTACTTGTCTTGGACGTGATGCCTGTATACATGATCATATCTAGATATTCTCATAATTATGCTCAATTCTGTCAATTGCTCAACAGTAATTCGTTCACCCACCGTAAAATACCTATGCTCTTGAGAGAAGCCACTAGTGAAACCTATGGCCCCCAGGTCTGTCTTCCATCATATTAATCTTCCAATACTTAGTTATTTTCATTGCTTTTATTTTACTTTGCATCTTTATCATAAAAATACCAAAAATATTATATTATCATATCTATCAGATTTCACTCTCATAAGTGACCGTGTAGGGATTGACAACCCCTTATCGCGTTGGTTGCGAGGATTTATTTGTTATGTGTAGGTGTGAGGGACTCGCGCGTAGCCTGCTACTGGATTGATACCTTGGTTCTCAAAAACTGAGGGAAATACATATGCTACTTTGCTGCACCACCCTTTCCTCTTCAAGGGAAAACCAACGCAAGTGCTCAAGAGGTAGCACTCTACAGGTGTCTCCGATGGTGTTTGTTGAGTCGGCATAGATTGAGATTACGATTTGTCACTCCGTGTATCGAAGAGGTATCTCTGGGCCCTCTTGGTGATGCACATCACTATAAGCCTTGCAAGCATTGTGACTAATGAGTTCGTTGCAGGAAGATGCATTACAGAACAAGTAAAGAGACTTGCCGGTAACGAGATTGAACTAGGTATTTAGATAGCAACGATAAATCTCGGGCAAGTAACATACCGATGACAAAGGGAACAATGTATGTTGTTATGCGGTTTAACCGATAAAGATATTCGTAGAATATGTAGGAACCAATATGATCATCCAGGTTCCGCTATTGGTTATTGACTAGAGATGAGTCTCGGTCATGTCTACATAGTTCTCGAACCCGTAGGGTCCGCACGCTTAACGTTCGGTGGCGATTTGTATTATGAGTTATGTCACTTGATGACCGAAGTTTGTTCGGAGTCCCGGATGAGATCGGGGACATGACTAGGAGTCTCGAAATGGTCGAGACGTAAATATCGATATATTATAAGGCTATATTCGGACATCAGAAAGGTTCCGAGTGATTCGGGTATTTTTCAGAGTACCGGAGAGTTACAGGAATTCGTATTGGGCCTTAATGGGCCATACGGGAAAGGAGAGAAAGGCCTCAAGGGTGGCTGCGCCCCATCCCCATGGACTGGTCCAAATTGGACTAGGGAAAGGGGGCACCCCCTTCCTTCCTTCTCCTTCTCCCTTCCCTTTTTCCTATTCCATGTGGGAGGTGGGATCCTACTAGGACTAGGGAGTCCTAGTAGGGCTCCACACTTTGGGCGCACCCTATGAGGGCTGGCCTCCTCCTCCCTCCATCCTATATATACATGGCCAGGGGGCACCCCATAGACACACAAGTTGATCATTGATCCCCTAGCCGTGTGCGGTGCCCTCCTCCACCATAATCCACCTCGGTCATATCATCATAGTGCTTAGGCGAAGCCCTGCGACGGTAGCATCATCATCACCGTCATCATGCCCTCGTGCCGACGAAGCTCTCCCTCGACACTTAGCTGGATCGAGAGTTCGTGGGACATCACCAAGCCGAACGTGTGCAGATCGCGGAGGTGTCGTACATTCGGTTCTAGGATCGGTCGATCGTGAAGACGTACGACTACATCAACCGCGTTGTCATAATACTTCTGCTTGCGGCCTACGAGGGTATGTGGACAACACTCTTCCCCTCTCGTTGCTATGCATCACCATGATCTTCCGTGTGCATAGGAATTTTTTAGAAATTACTGCATTCGCCAACATTGGCATCCGAGTCAGGTTTATGCATAGATGTTATATGCACGAGTAGAACACAAAGGAATTGTGGGCGTGAGTATATAAATATTGCTTGCCGTTACTAGTTGATTCTTGATTCGGCGGTATTGTTGGATGAAGCGGCCTAGACCGACATTACGCGTACGCTTATGAAATACTGGTTCTACCGCCGTGCCTCGCACATAGGTGGCTAGTGAGTGTCTGTTTCTCCAACTTTAGTTGAATCGGTTTCAATGAACGGGGTTCTTTCTGAAGATCAAAAAGCAATCACTATACTACGTTGTGGTTTTTGATGCGTAGGTAAGAACGGTTCTTGCTCAGCCCGTAGCAGCCACGTAAAACTTGCAACAACAAAGTAGAGGATGTCTAACTGGTTTTTGCAGGGCATGTTGTGATGTGATATGGTCAAGACATGATGAGATATAAATTGTTGTATGAGATGATCATGTTTTGTCGAAGTTATCAGCAACTGGCAGAAGCCTTATGGTTGTCTCTTTATTGCATAAGATGCAAGCGCAAAATAATTGCTTTACTTTATCGCTATGCGATAGCAATAGTTGCAAGAGCAATAGTTCGCGAGATGACCATGTGATGACACGTTGATAGAGATCAAGATGATGGAGATCATGGTGTCATGCCGGTGATGATAGAGATCATGACGGTACTTTGGAGATGGAGATCAAAGGCGCAAGATGATCATGGCCATATCATGTCACATATTTTGATTGCATGTTACGTTTATCCTTTATGCATCTTATTTTTCTTAGTTCGGCGGTAGCATTATAAGATGATCCACTAGTAGAAAAAGGGTCAAATGTGAAGCACATTATTGCCGGTTTGGTTTTGAGCCGGCACTAATGTGTGCATTAGTGCCGGTTCCAACGGCTAGCTGGCCGCTCTCATTAGTACCAGTTCGTGGCAAACCTTTAGCACCGGTTCGTGCCACGAACCGGTACTAAAGTGAGTGGTGGCAGGATGTTGTCAGTCCGGGGCCCCTCCAGCACCTTTAGTACTAGTTCGTGTCACGAACCGGTACTAAAGGTTGTCCTACATAAACCTGTTGTCCACCCGAGCTCGCTCTGTTATTCCCCTTTCCCCTCTCCTCTCTGTTCTTCCCCTCTTCCTCTCGAGCTCATCGCGCATTTTGCCCAAAATTTGTCAAGATTTGAAGGCCCCCATCCATTCAAATGATCACAAAGGTTAGCAACTTTGTCCTTTCATCTCTCATTGTTAGATTAGCTCTTGTAGTGCTTTACATAGTGATTAATTTGTGAGTTTAGTAATTTGGGAGGAATTATATGTGCTAGTATTTGATTTATATGCAATTTGAGGTCAAAAGTAGCACTTAGTTTGCATATGTAGGTGTGGTTTACTTAGTTCCTTCTAAATCTCTGTCGTAACCACCATCGATCGCCCGCACTGACCCGTCGCCGGCACCACCTTGCGGCGAGCCTCTTGTTCATGAATGTTTTATATAAAAAATTGATGTTTGTGTGATTTGGATATATATAGTTACTCGTATAATTATCTTACCCGTACATTATTTGTTATACATAGTGCCATGGTTTTGATATCCGTCCCCGTCGGCCCTCGTCCTTGTTATGATTCAGATGTGGTATATTCTCTTTTAAAACTATTCCTAGCATTTCATGTTTATGACAAATTATGCCCATCAAGTTGACATAGATATTTGTATGTAGGAGGTATGTGAACCAGAAATTCTAACCGACCCTATTGTCGAGAGGTTAAATTTAGTTGAAAGAGAAAATGAGGATTTGAAAGAAAAATTGAAAATAATTGAGGGGGAGAAGATGGAATTGGAGTTGCATGTTGCCGATGTCGTCGATGATCACAAGATCAAGATAGAGAAAATGCGCGTGAAGATTAGAAAGATTTGAAAATATGCCATTCATAGTGAGGCTTGGTATCATTATGCTGTTGGATCAATTGTTACCTTAGTTGCGATCTTGATTGCATTTGTTGTTGCATTTAAATTCTTTAGCTAGAGAGTTATTTGTTTGTTGCATTTAAGTGTTGTATGAACTTTATGTATGAACTTGTATTAATTTGATCTTTTCGGTGTTGTGTAATGAAGATGAGCTGACAATGGATGTACGATGGCCGATGCTCTCCCGAGTTCATTAATTGCGTGCATACTTTTCTGCTTGCGGCTGAGGCAAACAAGCGGGCGGATGGTTTTATGCCTTGTTCATGTGCTGGCTGTAAGAATGATCACAATTACTCTACGTCAAGAACCATTCACGTCCACCTGTTTGAGTCTGGTTTCATGCCCCACTATAATGTTTGGACCAAGCACGGAGAAAGAGGGGTTATGATGGAAGACAATGAAGAAGAAGAGGACGACGACAGCTATCCTAGCCATGGGTTCCCTGAATATGATGATGCAACAATGGGGGAAGAAGCTGAGCCGGGAATGCGGGAAGAAGCTGAAGAAAAGGCATCAGATGAGCCTGCTGATGATCTAGGTCGGGCCATGTGGGGAGCCCGACTCATAAGTCATGATCACCGAATGCACGTGTACAGTGATCCCAGAGATCAATGCTCACTGAACACACAGAAGCTGAATAACAAGAGTCTTACATCCATACATATCGTCTTACATAAATTATGACCGTTATGGTAGAGTCTTGAGTATAACTTCGCAGCGGAAATGTTTGTCGATAACTTGGACCCATGCCATGTGCCTTTACCCTACAGGCATTCTGACTGGGAAGCGTCCTAGCTCGTGTGTTCGTCACCGAAGAACTCTTCAATATATCTTGTCTTTCATGTCTGGCCAATAAAATAACCAGTGGCAAGCCAATGAGTACTTTGAATGTACTCGCAAGAAACCCATGTTTTGGCTCAAGATACAACGATGCATGACATAGGTAATTTTTTGCAGAAAGCTAATTCTGTTATGTCATGAAATGTTCAACAACTGGTAAAACATGCATCATATGAATTCAAGTAACCTGAGGAACTGGTTACAGATATCAACATAAAGGGATTGGGCTCCAACCCAACCCATCCATGTGAAGTCCTTTGACTTGACCCAAGTAGTTCTTCCCACACAAACTGGTTTGTAAACAAGTGGACGTAGCCCAAGAGCGGTTACCCAACTGTCCTTGACTGTGGACACGACTATTCGAAAAGTTTTACACTCTATAGAGGTTGCACACTTTACCCACAAGATCCGGGGAACTTCCGTGTCATCCACGACCCGCGGTACCTCAAGTACCCGGGGTAAGCACCCGATCACTATCTTTCCCTAGAAGACACTAACATAGAGTCCACTCGATTTGTAGTAACCCCCGTGCCCAACATTACACATCTTCAAATTGTGGAGCCTCGCTCCCATATTCATCACATACCACAAGCACGGGGTACCAACGGTGTGTCTGGTGCCCTATGAAAACAGTCATGGCCGCACTACCTGGCATGACCCCGTCCCGAGAGAGCGCAACAACTACTCTCCCGTCACTAGTAATGCGGGCTCCAAGCTAGTATCGACCTAGGTAATCAATAATGCCCTTTCCCATATAAGGGTAGAGTGGTTGCACATGTAAGGTTGGAATAACGGTCGCAACTTAAACCAATCCGTTTTGAAAACAACACACACACTTGCCTTGGTACACCACTTCGTCATCAAGTGGTTACCCAACTCATTATCTCCTTCGGGCATAAGTGGCACCCGACAGGGTTTTTGAAAACTCTTTTGAAAATAATCATGCTCCCATCACCATGCATATTCCTGTCCCTTTTTGCGAAGCAACTACTTTAGCATCCTATCTACTCCCACCGGCATAACCCACATAGGAAGGTAGGGTCATGCATAATGCAAGTATCAACAAGGAAGTAACAGAGGTAACCCATCAAGGTGGTTACCACCTCATCATGATACCATTGCAACAACAATATGGTGCTATATGACATGCATAAAAAGGGTTTCTTATACATGGTGAAAGGGCTGCTTGCCTGGTTCATCAGAGTCTTCAAATCTTCTGGTCCATCTCTGAGTATTTTGTCTACTTCGTCAACTAGCGTTGGAAACAATCATAGTAAGCAACACAATAAGGTAGAAAATAAAAGTGCTCTAAAAATATTAATTTGACTTTTCTAGGACATCTCTGGTTATATGAAAAATAACCAGAGTGGTTTCATTGGAATTGGGTCGGTGGATATTTCTAAACATTTTGATATGATGGAATCAAGGGATTTGTGGATTTACAAGAAGTGTACAGAATTATTATTTTGAAAAATGAGAAAAGGCACCCATTGAGCAAAGAATGATTTTAGAAGCATCTAGGAGTTTTCCTATGAATTTGCAAAGTTGACAAATATGAAGAAATGGCTCATTATATTGTGTGGCACAGAAAATATTAATAAAAATGCTCATAACCTAAGTTATAAACTCAAGAGCATCTAGGAATTTGAATCATGTCATTTGGAACAAAGATGATCTCTTTGTGATTTTCTAAAGTTCATCACAGAAATGGAAAATGGGGTTGTAATAAATATTTCTGAAGAGAAAGTTTCTAGAAAAATGTGGAAATAGCACCATGTGATAGATCAGGATTTATGGATCCCCTAGAAATTTGAATCTTCAAATTTGGAGTTAATTTGATTTATTTAAGTGCTTTTGATGTCTACTAGGAAAAAAAGAAAAAAGGAAAAGGGGGCTTTACCCTTATCATGTGCGCAAGGCGAGAGATAGGCAGCGGGCCGGCCCAGCTGCTCGTCCGCGCGTGGGCTGTCGACGCAGGAGGCACACTCGAGGGAGTACGCCTTCACCGAGCGAAGGCGGTGGCAGGCAGAGCCCGTCTCCACTTAATGGGGCGGGGTGACGTCCACTAGTCAGTGGCTCAGCCTTGTTGGCTGACCGACAGGCAGGGCCCGGCTGTTGGGTTCGTCTCCCTCCCCTCGCTCGAACAGATCAGCGGCAGGAGAGACTTGTCGTCGCTCGCGCAGGCGACCCAGGCAGCCTCCGACGATGTTCCACCCACCTGCGTAGTCAGCGCGAAGGGGGCGCATCCATCCATGGGTCATACGCATGCCGGAGAGGACCAGGTCAAGGAGAACGCCGGCCGTGGCGGACGTGGCCGACGACAATGGTGGGCTCGGCACCTTGGCCTCCGGGAGGAGTAACCGGGGCGCGGGGGATCTCCGAGGGGCAGTGGAGGTGCAACGAAACCCATAGATGGACATGAGGGGGCTCGGGCGTCGAGGACTTAGGCGATGGTCAGCAGCTCGGCTCTGGCCATGGGCGAGGCTGGAGGGCGCGGGAGGAGGTGCGGGTTGGTCAGGGGGTCGCTGGGAAGGAGAGAGAGCTAAGGGGATCCAGAGGGAGGCCTTGGGAGCCCTTAAATGGCGAGGCCATGGCTCACCGTGCACTACAAGAAATATGTCAACTAGTGACCTTCTGTTAGTGACCCTAGAAGAATTGGTCATAGATCAATGACCATTTCAGACCAATTGGTCAAAAGCTGTTCGGGGGGCTCCAAACCCTAAACTATAACGACCAATTTGGTCAGAAAGGTCGTAATTTCCTTACACGAAATGGTCATAAAGCAGATAGCACTGGTCTGCTACCTTATTTCTAGCTGATCATGACCAATATAGATGGTCATAACCTTGTAAATTGTGGTGGGTTGATATGACTAGGCGCCACCTCATCAGTTTTGCCTATGTGTCATGTCCATGTGGCAGTTTTTGCCCTAGGTTGTGAAGCAACCTATATTTCTGTCATTCCCAAAATTCCCAAAAAAATCTCATAAATTCTTTGGGTCATATCTTCATCAAATATGTAAAAATCATTCCTTGCCTAGTTCAAAACTGATTCAACAATATTCATTTTCCTATTTTGTTCACAACAGCACTTTATGAAGGAAGTGCTATTCATATATTCTTGATTGCCCTCGGAATTTTTGGGCAATCTTTCCTATCCAAATCATTACCGCATGACAAAATTCAGCTCCATTTGCCAAGCAAATCTTCCTCGGCAAATTTCCTAAGTTTTTGTCCACCTAGAAGCATTGTGAAGGAAGTACATTTTTTATATCTTGAAATGACATGAAATTTAATCAGTTCCTTCATATGCCCAAATTATCACCCTCCTCCAAATTGCAGCTCAGTCAAATCATCTATGTGAGCCCAGGTTCAATTTATATTTTATGGCCAAATTGGCATGTTGCAAAGCAAGTGTTATATAAACCCCTCCTATTACCCTCAAACTTTTCGGGCACTCTTCCATACCCAAATCATTGCCACATGATAATATTCAGCTCAATTTTCCTAGTAAATCTTTCTCAGGAAATTTCCAAAGTTTCTACCTCGAGAGAAGCTTTGTGAAGTAAGTACTAGCTAGGCTTACCCAAATGATCTGAAAATTTACCAGCGCATGACCATACGTATGTAACTTACCTACACCAATTTTTAGCTCATTTCATTCATCCAATCTCTCTCACTAGTTTTCCCATGTTTTTGTCCACAGAAGAGCATTGTGAAGCAAGTACTACTTTGGCATGTCCAAATGGTATCAATTTTCTACAATGCTTTCCTATGTCCAAATGGTACCAAATTTCAGCTCAATCCATTCATTATTTTGAGCCCAGCTTCAACATTCATATTTTTGTCCAGTGTGGTACTTTGCAAAGCAAGTACCACCTAGGATCCTCCTTTTGAGCTAAAAATGTGTGAAGACATTCTCCTTAGAAGATGATCATCCTCAACCAAAACTCACGCCCATTGGCCATGTGCATTTCCCGTACCGCTAATCAAACACTTGGCTGCTAATTCATGTTTGAGCATCGATTGGTCTCCTCGTGAGAATCTTATGTTGTGATTTTCTTCCTAGAACCTACCTGGGGAGTGCCCAACCCACTAGACATGCCTAGGCTGCCCAGAACACATGGCAACGCCACGGTTACGCGGTGACCACGCGGCGGGCATGCGAGTTTACGCGCTCTAGAGTTGGGGGCCTCGGCCACTGCCCAAACCTCGACGTATCGCCACCAAACCATGTATTTATAATTAAATAGGTACTTATGTACCTAGAAATGATTTTTGGAAAAAATAAATAGTAATCTATGAGGCAGCTGCAGTTCAAATAGTTCGCTTCCAACTGAATCGGCGGGAATTTGTCTTTTTCACCAGAGGTGGATCAAAACTTTTGACACCCAACCATTTTGTGAATTGTGCATTAAATATAGCCTAGCATTTTAGAAAATTTATTTGGTCCAATTTTGCAACAAATATATGGTAGGCCCTTCACAAAAAAAACTCATTTCGGGCACTCGGAAAATGGAAAATGAATTTTCCGTGCAAAGAAAATGAAAACTCCCTTAGGCAACATTGTTTGGAATTCCAAGATGCACCCTTGTGCACAAATATGAGATCATTTGAAAAAACTATGCCATGAATGTGGCCATAAGATTGATCATTTGGCTTGAAAGCCATGAATCTTCACGCATGACAGCTCATTTCTGAGAACACTTTTTTAAAATAATTTCCATATTACAAGTTTATTATTTTTCTTGGAAACTTGGTCACATATAATGACACAATGCGAATGTTTCCCATTTTTTGATTTTTTTTTGAATTTTTTATGCCCGTTTCAAAATGCGGCCAAAACGGCGGGAATGACCGTTCCTAGCTAGTGGTTGAATCTTGGAATTTTTTTGGTGTTTCTCTGATTAAATAGATACTTATGTACCTATAAATGATTTTTGGAAAAAATAAAGAGCAAACTACGAGGCAGCTACAGTTCAAATTATACCCGCTTCCAACTGAATCGGCGGAATTTTGTCTTTTTCACGAGAGGTGGATCAAAACTTTTTACACCCAACCATTTTGTCAATTGTGCATTAAATATGGCCAAGTATTTAAAAAAATTGATTTGGTCCCATTTTTCAACAATTATTTGGGAGGTGATTCACAAAAAAAACCCTCCTTTGGGGCACTCGAAAAATGAAAAATGGTTTTTTCGTCCAAAGAAAATGAAAACTTCCTTAGGAAACATTGTTTGCCATTCCAATATGCACCCTTGTGCACAATATGAGATCATTTGAACAAACTATGCCATGAATGTGGCCATATGATTGATCATTTGGCTTGAAAGCCATTGATCTCCATACGTGATAGCTCGTTTCTGAGAACACTTTTTTTAAAATAATTGCCGTATTACAAGTTTGTTATTTTTCCTGGGAACTTGGCTATATATAATGAAACAATGTGAAGGTTTTCCAATTTTTTGATTTTTTTCGAATTTTTTATGCCCGTTTCAAAATGCGGTAAAAACGGCGGGCTTGACCGTTCCTAGCTAGTGGTTGAATCTTGGAAAAAATTTGATGTTTCTCTGATTAAATAGATACTTATGTACCTAGAAATGATTTTTGGAAAAAATAAAGAGCAAACTATGAGGCAGCTGCAGTTCAAATTTGACCCGCTTCCAGCTGAATCGGCGGAAATTTGTCTTTTTCACCAGAGGTGGATCAAAACTTTTTACACGCAACCATTTGGTCAATTGTGCATTAAATATGCCCTAGTTTTTTATAAAATTGATTTGGTCCAATTTTGCAACAAATATATGGTAGGTCCTTCACAAAAAAAACTCATTTCGGGCACTCGGAAAATGGAAAATGAATTTTTCATGCGGAGAAAATGAAAACTCCCTTAGGCAACATTGTTTGCCATTCCAAGATGCACCCTTGTGCAAAATATGAGATCATTTGAACAAACTCCCTTGATTTGGTTCAATTTTGCAACATAGATTTGTAGGCATTTAATTTTTTTTCAGAAATTCGGGTCCAAATTTTGGATATTTGAGCGCGCGCCAGCCAACCAATGAGAAGCGAGGAACCACATCCATGCGGATCACCAAGTTGGGCACGATCTGAGCCATCCATCACGCGCCCATCCAACGGTGGATCTTCTCTTGAAAGACCAAAACCCTAACCCACCTACCCACCCACCCCTTTCCTTCTCCAGATCCAATCGAGGCTGTCGCGCCGTCCACTCCCTTGTCGCGACCTAGTCTCCGCCACCGCCGCCAACCCCACCCACCACCGCCGCCCCCACCCACCGCCGACCTCGTCTCCGCCATCCCCCTCCCCTCGCCTTCATCCGGCGTGCGTGCGTGCGTCCAACCGGCCCCAAAAATGAAGACACGGGGTTTTCTCCTCCTCGTCCCCCCCAATATCCGCCGCCGCCGACCTCCTCCCTCTCCCCCAATCCCAACCCCACCGGCGGCGAGCTCGTCTCCCCGAGGCCCATCCTCTGCCCTCCACCCCACCGTCGGCTCCCTTAGTCTCTCCTTCATCTCCGTACGCTCCAGCTCGGGGGGCTGCGGCCGTGCACCCAGATCGAGAGGGGAGGCCGTGTCGCTCCTGCTGCGGCCGGATCCAAGGCCAAGCCTGTGGGGTCCTGCTCGGGCTCCTCGTAGGGGCCACGGCGGCGGGATCCACAACCACGGCGGTTCCGAACCCTAGCCGCCGCAGTGGGTCACCGGCACGACCCCCGCACCTCCGACGGGCAACGGCACCAAGGATTGCTCTATGCGGGCCTTCATCAGCGCCAGCTTCACCACCGGGACCTGCAGCCTCCTCCTCCGGCGTTCATCTGCATCAGGGCAGGTAACCCCGCCAATCCCCTTCCTTGTGCTCTCTTGGTGATGCAAAATCCGATTCTTCTTGGCCACTGAAACTCGAGCAGTTCTTCAGTCTGCCGTCTAGCATTGCAATGGTTGGTTATTTAGCCTGGGTTTACAAATTACAAGGAACCTAGTGTATCTAGTGTTATGTACCTGGCGGAGAATGACTTGATATTGTATCTAGTGTACTCCAGTTTCATGGGCAGACTGATGATGGATGTTGCGAAAGTTCATTGTTTCTGCACCCTACGTACGTATCAAGATCAAGATTCTGTTTGCCGACAAACTAACCGCAGCGTCTCTTGTTTTGTTTCTCTGGTTGAGAGTAGTCTGACATCGCCGTGGCGGCAAGTTTGGGTGGGCTATATTGCACTGAACTGCACTGCACTGGGTATGCACATTCAAGTCATGCACGGACAGCAGCATTTCTAGTGTCCAATTCCATCCACCTCCTACAAAGAACACAGCCACACCACCGGACTCAATTACTCTACATGGAGAACTCATCTCTGCAGCAAAATTTACCACACTTGTGTTAAGATCTGCGCACCTTCACAACTCACGATCAGCATCAACCTTCGTCTTGTTAGTGTTTGAGCACGTCTAGATGAGATAGCTGCAAACGACGCTTCATCGAACACAGGCACAATTAGAGCGACGTGAGAAGCAAGTGGGTCATCTGGGCATGGGGTTGCTTACTACTATCACTGGCCAATGCTTAGCAATGTCAGTATGCACGCATTAGAAACAACCTGATTTTGTTCTTGTCCCCTATATTCGGCGGCGTCGGTTAAGAGACAATGGGTTAATCATGCCATGCAGGACAGTCGCATCCATCCAACCGTGAGGGCTAGCTTGATACAAGCGCATCCATAATATAAGAGCATGTCTATGATTCGTCTATGGAGGCACTCTGAACATTTTTTTGTTTGCACAATAATAATACTGAATTTGTGTGATCTGTCTGATTGCTTATGCTTCTGGCAGATGAGCGATTTTATTTGACAGATGGATTGTAACTTGCCTAGTGAACTATAAACTAATTTTTGAAATATCTCCACAATCAATTGATTTCTGGTTACTGCAAAATGGAAGCATGGTAGAAATTAAAAAAATTGTGTGATTGCACCTGATAGCAAAGCAGTACTACTTGCAGGCGTTACGTTTTTTGATCCCCCTTGTTTCCTGCTGTGTGTACTGAGAAAGCTTGTTTTTGCAGCTAAGAGGGCATGGGCCTAGACCTCCACGGATGGTGGCTAGATCGAGCGGAGCTTCCCTTCCTCTGCCTGGCGGGCAAGGACAAGGACAAGCAGCAACATCATCGCATCATCAAGGTTCGATCCCCCTTGTTGCAATCCATCCCTCCCTCATGTTGAATTGATGTTGAATTCAAGCCAAGGTACCCGTGATTAACCACTGGGTAATGATGCTCTGAATACTGTTTGCTACTGGTACACTGTCTTATTGATTTCTTTTAACAATCATACCTAGCTAAAATCTTCTTGTCCACAGCAGAGCAGCCTCATCCTCTTCATGCTGGCTCGACTGCCTCTGATTCTTCTTGTTTGCTGCCTTGCCTTGCAGATGCGGCAGCTCAAGGGCAAGGTCGACATCTTCTCCAGGGCCGACGGGTCGGCGCTGTTCGAGATGGGCAACACCAGGGTCATCACCGCCGTCTACGGCCCCTGAGAGGTAAGTGCTTTTTCTTTGCACACCAACTCTTCTATTTGATGCCATGGCTGTTAGGGCTTTGGCTCCCGGGAGGTCTCTAGTTAATGATCGGTATTGAGAGATTTTGGTGGTTACTTATGCTTATTGTGTATCACATTGAAAAACAAAATGCACAATGAGCTTACCTTTGTATATCAGGATTTTTTCTTCATCGGTTACTGGTATTTGGCTTCTATGTGCTAATTAAACCTGATCAGTATGTATACATCTTTGATGTTGTATAATATTGGTGTCAAAGGAGTTAATTTAAACCGGATATGATCTACTGGAACAATTTTTTTGCTATTCAAACGGTTAAGTTCTGGTTCTTTGTTTCAGACATCTAAATGATGTTTAATTTGTCCTTCTATGCTTGTAAACCTGATGTGATTGGAGTAGTATTTACTTGCTGGTGATAGTAACTACTTGTATCCACTGATTTCGATGCCTCATTTTGCTTGTTTTACTTTATTTATGCACACAGACTGCCTTCAAGTTAATGTGCTTTTAGATTTGCCTTTATTTCGCTCCTTACCATATTGTTTGATAACTTGTTGTAGCGACCCGACCCGAATGGGTCAAGTCTCTGTGCTTAAGTGTCATCCCTGGATCGTTATGCTGACACACACAGTACTCGAGGATTTATAACAGAGGTAAATCACATGTATAAGTAACGTAAATACTATTACCTCAATCCATATAGCGAAAGCAACAAGGTTGTGGATTCCCATCAACACCAACGGCAAAGTTGAGTGTAGAAATCGTAACCCTAACGTATCACTTACTCGTCGTAAGAAACCTGCAACATGAGCCGTTGTAGCCCGAAACGGGTCAGTACATTGAATGTACTGGCAAATTCACACCATAGAGAATGATGAATAATGGCTATCACTATATGCATATATGGCTGGTGGAAAAGCTCTAAGGTTATAATGTTTTTGCGAAAAGCCAATTTTTCCCTACTGCAAAGGAATAAATTTTATTTAACTATCATGGTGGTTGTTGAACATTGAGAATGGTTGACAGCATTCTCAATCCCAATTAAGTAACATCATTAAACCCAACAATATTCTTTTAAAGTAACATGATGAGATCAACAGGATAATCCAAGAACTAGATACTCAAGATGTCCATAACCGGGGACACGGCTAATCATGATTAGTTTATACACTCTGCAGAGGATTGCGCACTTTTCCCCACAAGACTCGATCGCCTCCGTTTGGTTTCTCGCACTACAGGGTGTTTGAGAAACGGATGACCGAGACATAGTCTTTCAGAAGCGCTAGCACCTTACGACGGGTAGACCGTACCACCTACATCCCCTACATCTGCTAGTCTACCACTGTAAGAGTTCGCACAACTTAGTCAACTATGCCAGAGCCCATAATGGCTTGTGGCTGCACACGGAAGTTTCTAGTATGAATAATCTCATGATCCCTTTGGGCCTGGGTGGCGGTCCCAAAAAACAGGCAAGTCCTGGTAACCCCAGGTGCCTCAATCCACCTAGATGTGTGTTAGGTTGCCACCTTAGATAAACCCTTAATTAACATTCTCACATCTGTCATGGATTTCACTCACCCAATCCACATCTACTAGCATAGCATGGCATAATAAGCAAACGTAGAAGTAACTCCCAAAGGTTTGATAATAAACAGGTAATAGGTACTACCTCATCTACATCCCATCCCACAATTTAATTAGATCCTAATCATGCAATGTGTGAGGATTGCTCTAATGCAATAAAACTGGGTTATAGAAAAGGTATGATCAAAGTGTGAACTTTCCTGCAATTTTGATGAAGATGATTTGCACTCAAAACTCTTGATAGATCTACTCGTCACACTCCGGTCTATTGTAAGCAAGAAATAGTAACCACACATAAGCAATCACTCAAAAGATGAGAAAGAACGAAGAAGACGACTCGGAAACATCAAAACCAAGCAAATAACTCTTGCAACATAAAACTATTTCTAACAGTACCAAAATTATGTGAATTTGGCCTTATTAGAATGTTTAGGTCAAGAGCTTCGATTTGCAAAAAGAATCAACTCAAACGGAGCTACGAAACTCAAGTTATGATCAAACGAAGTTTGAATTCAAATCTGATCTAATTCAAATTTTAAAATTTTCAAAAACATGTTTGAGTTGGATTAATGGATAGAGGAGATCGTAACGAAGAAGTGGGCGTTGGTTTCGTTGAATTTGGACTAACGAGTAAAAAGTTAGTCGTTTGAAGTACAGGGACTATTTTGTAAAAAAACTAATTGCAACCAAGTCCCTGGCTACGTGGCAGAATCTTACTGGTTGTAACCGTTCGCTTCAGAAGTTTATCGAATGAACGTTCGTCAATTAAAGAAAAACGATTCAAGAAAAAAAAACAAAATAGACGATATAATCCAAGATCTAGATCTACGATCGGACGGACAAGGAGAGACGGGGCGTTACCGCGGCGGTTGGGCTCGACATCGCCGGAGAAGACGGCGGCGCCGGCGCCGGCTTCGAGCGGGCGGCGGCTCTGGTGGTCCTCGGGCGTGGCCGTGGGGTCGGGAAGAAGCGGCGGAAGGTGGTGAAGCCGATGGCGGGGTCAACGCTCGGCTGCGGTGTCGGAACAGCGCGGGGCTTGGCGGCGGAGCTCGTCGGATCTCGCGAACTCCGGCGAGTTCGTGTGGAGCGCAAGGAGGGTCTCGGGCCTTCCGGTTAGAGGCAAAACGAGGCCGGGGCCTGACTATATATAGGAGGAGCGAGGCTTGGGCGAGGGGCAAGGTGGAGAGGAGACTCCAGGGCGGACTCGGCGTCGGCCGGCGTCGGCGTACAGGAGAAGGACTCCTGCTGCCTTGCGGGAGGAGGAAGAGGACGCGGGGCCCACCTGTCGGCGTCCGCGGGAGAGAGAGGGAGGGAACGGGCGACCGGGGCAAAGGAGGTTCGCACGAGGGGAAGAGGCCATGGGCCGATTCGGCTGGGCCGTGGGGCAGAGAGATGGAGAGAGAGAGAGAGCAGTGCTGGGCTTCGGCCTGGAACTGTTTGAAGAGCTTTTTTTCTATAAACATTTTCGTTCCAAAAGAATAAAAGAAAAATAACTAAAAATATTATATAGGCATATAATATATCAAAATTTTCAGAAAAAGATTTTCTACACAGTGAACATTTTCCTAGCATTAAATAAAATACACACAAATTCTAATAATTCAAACAGTGCTACTGGTCTATTAAAATCCAACAAAAAACATTTTTAATATACCAAAATGATTTCAAATTTATTTTTCTCCAATTTTCTAATGTAGGGAATCATGTTACCCTATTTTCCATATATTTTATTTTTGGAGAAAAATAATTTGAATAAAACTCAAATAACTCCAAATTGAAAATTAATTCAAATGAACTTTGAATTTAATTCTTTGAACTCCCAACTCATATTTCATAATTTGAAGAAGTCATTTTATCTTCTCTCATGAAAATCATTGAGTTGCATAAAGTTTCTGAATTGGAAAAAAAATATTTCCCAATGGAATTCAAATATTTTTCAGACACCCTTTTCATTTTAAATGGAACAAGTCATGTCATCTTCTCTCTAGGGTTTTGTGTTGAAAAGAATTTGAATTCATGGAGATCAGAAAGCAAATATGAAAGTTTGGGAAAGTCCTTTTATTCCCTCTCATTTAACTTTTAAAAAGTTTCGAATTCACTCACTTTCAGTCAATCTATCAAACAATCAATCAAGTCTATCTATTTAATATAAAATTCCAAAATTTAGAATTTTGGGATGTTACAAACCTACCACCCTTAAAATGAATCTCGTCCTCGAGATTCGGAGAGGCTAGAAAGAAATAGGCTAGGGTTTGGGGTCTCCTCAAAATCCATCGATCATCACACGGGGTCTGGGGTGCTACCACCCTTAGAAGCATGGTTACGGTTCCATCAATACTCATATACTCCATCCTTATTCTTGATAGTGTCGGTCTTCTTAGATCTTCAGGATAATTCCTTATCCGGGCTCTTCCGGTAGTGGCATAACCTTACCACAATTCTTTTTTCCTTTCCTCTTGGTAAGGTTCTTCCGAGATTGGGTCTTCTTAGCTGACGGTCTAGCGCCAATTCTAAATAACTATCGATATCTCATGGTGGTTAACAATTTATGGCTTCTCCTGCAGGAAATGGGTCTAGGTTGATCCTCACCGTATAACCTACGGTTGGCAAAAAGCTGCCATGTACAAGGGAAAATTATTATACCATTCTAAGGTTTAATAAGGTTTAATATCGTTGTCCCTCTACTATAGGCAAGTCACTCAGATTTACCATCCCATATAGCAAGGCGAATAATAAGAGTAAGTCGGTATGGTGATCAACCCATCCCGCACCCAAATCATTACCTTTTATACGGTTTAGCGAATCTCGCATTCTAACACTCGGTCATCCTCACAAGCATTGCAGAATTTCTCTCGTCGACGAACTGGGTTCGGATAAATCCATTGATTCTGCAAGCCAAACAAACATCAATCGTTCCTTCACCACTCTCAGGTTTTGCGTTACTCCTATAAGATCGTCTGTCGATAAAATCGTAACTTCTTTCAGGGTTTTTCCTTCAGCAAGAATGTGCTTGCTTCTTGGCAGGTCCTGGGGCCTGTGGGTTATGGCCCATCTCATCACTTGTAGTCCTTGAACTTATCATCGGGCAACTGATCATTGTTCCAACTTCCTAGTATTCTTAAATCCATCCAATTGTCCTATCTTCCTTCCTTCTATTGGCACCAAACCAAGACGTGAGTACTCAGACTTGTCATGGGGTTGCCATTGCTCCATATTACCAACATCATACCTCCTTTATATCCAATAGTACTTCATCTCTTCATCCTCGTGGAATATCCCTCATACCGAGATAAAACTTATACTTATGAAGTCCATATTCCACTCCGTGGAACATCATTATCCTTTCCGCGGTCAAGCGTCCTTACAGGGGAATATTGGCCATCTCTGCATGACACTTCTTCAACTAGGAAACGTGAAACACATCCTGAACTCCTGACAGTCCTTTGGATAACTCCAACTTGTAGGCCACTTCTCTCATACACTCCAAAACTCGGTATGGTCCTACAAATCTCGGGGCTAACTTTACCTTAACTCCAATTCGTTTAACTCCTCACAGAGGGGACACATGAAGACATGCTCTGTCTTCAATTTCATAGACTACCTCCTTGAGTTTTTGAGTCTACATAACTCTTCTGCCTGGACTGAGCTACCTTCAGTCTATCTCGAATCAACTTAACATTCTCTTCTGACTCCTTGATCACATTTTGTCCAAACAACTGACGGTCTCCAACTTCATCCCACATACTCTTGGGGCATCACACATATCGAGACAAAACTCATATTCATTTTTGTCTGAAATCCACTCAGTGGAGTATCCTTATCTTTTCCAAGAGTCAAGGGTTCTTATAGGGTACTACCACCCTTAAAATGCACAAATCTTCCATAGACCATATTTCTCTTATCCTCAGAATGGCCAAAATTCTTCTTCATAGAGTAACAACTCATAAAATCCCTATCAGTACCAACGATGCTAACTTTATTTTATTCTCCAATGATTATAATCTCTCGCTCTTCCATTACATGTCTCAACTCAACATCTTGATACAAAATAAAATGTTCTCACTTCTACTACTCCATTTCTTTTGTTGCAAACTCAACTATCTAGCACAAGTTTCCTTCTCCTTGGGGCATTCTCTAGCAAAGTGCCCTGCTCCTTTACAACTAAAACATATTCCTTCTGACAAGTATCAAGGTTTCCTTTTTGGGCAATTGTTGAGGTAGTGCCCTGACTCCTTGCACCTGTAACAGGTGATATGACTCAGGTCCTTCCTGGAATCAAATCTGCTTCTCTTCCTGGACTTTTCCATTCCAATCATGGATTCTATTTCTTGTGGGTCATATTCTACTTCCTCTGTCGGGAATTCTATTAAATCCCCATTCAAACAATTTTGGGAGATGTGTCCTTCTTCTCCATATGAATAACAAGACTTAGTGTAGGGTTTACCGGGGTCTTCTTTAGGTGTGTCCTCCACCTCTTCCTTCATCATGGGTTCTTCTAAAATTTCCATAAGGGCTCCTTTCATTACTCCTTTCTTCTGCTGGATGGTACATTGTACCATGGGGTAATGTGACACTGAGCAGGATAGTGGGTAGTCCCTTCACACAAGAAACAAGTAATCTGCCTATTTGGGCATTCTTCAACTGGGTGACTTCCTTCACATTTAGGGCATTCATCCTTGTGTTCTTTATGGGTGTGTCCTATTTCTCCACAAATCTTGCATGCACAAGGTTTCTTCATATCCTTTCCATAAGGCTTCAACTTCTGGGACACAAGGTGAGATCTTTGCAGAGTCAACTTAAATTCTCTCCAAGTGGTTACTCCTTGCCATCCATTGATGGTTTGGTACATCCTCCACCAAGTAGCAGCACCTCTTTCAAAGCACTGAAAAGCATGCTGGGTCATATCCTTTTCGACTACAGGGTTATTCTTCCTGTGATCCTCAATGTTCTGAATCCATTGATCTGTCTCCAACTGACTCATCGGTCCAGAAAATACAAGCTCATCTCCATTCATCCTCTATTGGGTCCATGGGTTATGGGGTGAGATAAGAGAGAGGGAGAGGGATACACACAGTACAAACAAAAGTTTTGAAAAGACAGATTTTATTGTGGCTGTCGGAAAAAACATCAAACAAATGACAGCTCACAAACGTCGCATCTAACGTAGGTATAAAACAGGGGTTTGTCTGCTAAGGTCAACGTCGCCAAACTCTTCAAGCCTTGTTTATGTCTCCAATGGCTTCTTCCGGTCATACTTGTCTTTCTCAAGTCCTTTTTGCCAGCTCATCTTTGTTGTCGCAAAGTCTATCGTGACGTCCCTTAATATTTCTGGAGTTGCATTCCAAACTTCCGGGTTCCAACATCCTTGACATGAACCATGGTCCTACTGTCCTTCAGTTCCTGACGAATCTCCTGTATCTCAAGGTTTTACTTCTCTAGCTTGGCTACTTTCAACTTTTGGATCCTGAGTTCTTCACGAAATGCTTCCTTGTCAAATACGGCTTCATGGAGATCCACCTTAAACTTCTTGATGTACTACTCCAGATCCTGGTGATACACCGGCTAAGTTTAAAACTGCATCCTTTGCTGATAGATGCTCCATCAACCTTCTACCATCCAATCCTTTTTGATTGAATGCATCAACTCAGCATGGTGACAATAGCATAAGCGGGCCATAACACGCTGGATAGCTGGGTTTCTGCTCTTGTCATTTCCATGCGCTATCATTCCATAGTTGATATCTCCTGCCTCAAAACTTCGAGTTCTGATGCTCCTTGTTTTAGTATTTCTCCGATACACCTTGATCTCGGGTATTCACAACTTCCATAGTCTGCCAAGTTCCATAAGGGTAGCCTTCCTAGGTCATACAAATCTGGGAATTCTTCAGAGCCTTCAAATTCTACTTGTCTTCGGTCTTCAACCGTTGTAGTTTCCATTATTCAGATGCACGGAAAATACTCTTCATTCCGAAGTGGTCTTAGTTGTCTGATATCTTGTACTTCTTGGAGTGGTCTCATCAGTGGAATCTTCGAGTGGTCAAAAGGGGAAAGGGGTATGGTCTCACTAAAGAGAATTTTTGAATAAGCTCAGAAGAGAAGAGAGGTAAAAGATCTTTTTGAAAGGGAAAGTTGTAGAGAAAAATCTTTGCTATGGGCTTTCCAGTTTCTAGGGTCACGTCCTGCAGTCAACATGTGCTCTGATACCATCTTGTAGCGACCCGACCCGAATGGGTCAAGTCTCTGTGCTTAAGTGTCATCCCTGGATCGGTATGCTGACACACACAGTACTCGAGGATTTATAACAGAGGTAAATCACATGTATAAGTAACGTAAATACTATTACCTCAATCCATATAGCGAAAGCAACAAGGTTGTGGATTCCCATCAACACCAACGGCAAAGTTGAGTGTAGAAATCATAACCCTAACGTATCACTTACTCGTCGTAAGAAACCTGCAACATGAGACGTTGCAACCCGAAACGGGTCAGTACATTGAATGTACTGGCAAATTCACACCATAGAGGATGATGAATAATGGCTATCACTATATGCATATATGGCTGGTGGAAAAGCTCTATGGTTATAATGTTTTTGCGAAAAGCCAATTTTTCCCTACTGCAAAGGAATAAATTTTATTTAACTATCATGGTGGTTGTTGAACATTGAGAATGGTCGACAGCATTCTCAATCCCAATTAAGTAACATCATTAAACCCAACAATATTCTTTTAAAGTAACGTGATGAGATCAACAGGATAATCCAAGAACTAGATACTCAAGATGTCCATAACCGGGGACACGGCTAATCATGATTAGTTTATACACTCTGCAAAGGATTGCGCACTTTTCCCCACAAGACTCGATCGCCTCCGTTTGGTTTCTCGCACTACAGGGTGTTTGAGAAACGGATGACCGAGACATAGTCTTTCAGGAGCGCTAGCACCTTATGACGGGTAGACCGTACCAGCTACATCCCCTACATCTGCTAGTCTACCACTGTAAGAGTTCGCACAACTTAGTCAACTATGCCAGAGCCCATAATGGCTTGTGGCTGCACACGGAAGTTTCTAGTATGAATAATCTCATGATCCCTTTGGGCCTGGGTGGCGGTCCCAAAAAACAGGCAAGTCCTGGTAACCCCAGGTGCCTCAATCCACCTAGATGTGTGTTAGGTTGCCACCTTAGATAAACCCTTAATTAACATTCTCACATCTGTCATGGATTTCACTCACCCAATCCATGTCTACTAGCATAGCATGGCATAATAAGCAAACGTAGAAGTAACTCCCAAAGGTTTGATAATAAACAGGTAATAGGTACTACCTCATCTACATCCCATCCCATAATTTAATTAGATCCTAATCATGCAATGTGTGAGGATTGCTCTAATGCAATAAAATTGGGTTGTAGAAAAGGTATGATCAAAGTGTGAACTTTCCTGCAACGTTGATGAAGATGATTCGCACTCAAAACTCTTGATAGATCTACTCGTCACACTCCGGTCTATCGTAAGTAAGCAATAGTAACCACACATAAGCAATCACTCAAAAGATCAAAAAGAACGAAGAAGACGATTCGGAAACATCAAAACCAAGCAAATAACTCTTGCAACATAAAACTATTTCTAACAGTACCAAAATTATGTGAATTTTGCCTTATTAGAATGTTTAGGTCAAGAGCTTCGATTTGCAAAAAGAATCAACTCAAACGGAGCTACGAAACTCAAGTTATGATCAAACGAAGTTTGAATTCAAATCTGATCTAATTCAAATTTTAAACTTTTCAAAAACATGTTTGAGTTGTATTAATGGATAGAGGAGATCGTAATGAAGAAGTGGGCGTTGGTTTCGTTGAATTTGGACTAACGAGTAAAAAGTTATAGTCGTTTGAAGTACAGGGACTATTCTATAAAAAAACTAATTGCAACCGGGTCCATGGCTACGTGGCAGAATCTTACTGGTTGTAACCGTTCGCTTCAGAAGTTTATCGAACGAATGTTCGTCAATTAAACAAAAACGATTCGAGAAAAAAAAACAAAATAGACGATATAATCCAAGCCCTAGATCTACGATCGGACGGACGAGGAGAGACGGGGCGTTACCGCGGCGGTTGGGCTCGACGTCGCCGGACAAGACGGCGGCGGCGGCGCCGGCTTCGAGCGGGCGGCGGCTCTGGTGGTCCTCTGGCGTGGTCGTGGGGTCGGGAAGAAGCGGCGCGAGGTGGTGAAGCCGATGGCGGGGTCGACGCTCGACTGCGGCGTCGGAACAGCGCGGGGCTTGGCGGTGGAGCTCGTCGGATCTCGCGAACTCCGGCGAGTTCGTGTGGAGCGCGAGGAGGGTCTCGGGCCTTCCGGTTAGAGGAAAAACGAGGCCGGGGCCTGACTATATATAGGCGGAGCGAGGCTTGGGCGAGGGGCAAGGTGGAGAGGAGAGTCCAGGGCGGACTCGGCGTCGGCCGGCGTCGGCGTACAGGAGAAGGACTCCTGCTACCTTGCGGGAGGAGGAAGAGGACGGGGGGCCCACCTGTCGGCGTCCGCGGGAGAGAGAGGGAGGGAACGGGTGACCGGGGCAAAGGCGGTTCGCGCGAGGGGAAGAGGCCATGTGCCGATTCGGCTGGGCCGTGGGGCGGAGAGAGGGAGAGAGAGAGAGCAGTGCTGGGCTTCGGCCTGGCACTGTTTGAAGAGCTTTTTTTCTATAAACATTTTTGTTCCAAAAGAATAAAAGCAAAATAACTAAAAATATTATATAGGCATATAATATATCAAAATTTTCAGAAAAAGATTTTCTACACAGTGAACATTTTCCTAGCATTAAATAAAATACACACAAATTCTAATAATTCAAACAGTGCTACTGGTCTATTAAAATCCAACAAAAAACATTTTTAAAATACCAAAATGATTTCAAATTTATTTTTCTCCAATTTTCTAATGTAGGGAATCATGTTACCCTATTTTCCATATATTTTATTTTTGGAGAAAAATAATTTGAATAAAACTCAAATAACTCCAAATTGAAAATTAATTCAAATGAACTTTGAATTTAATTCTTTGAACTCCCAACTCATATTTCATAATTTAAAGAAGTCATTTTATCTTCTCTCGTGAAAATCTTTGAGTTGCATAAAGTTTCTGAATTGGAAAAAATATATTTCCCAATGGAATTCAAATATTTTTCAGACACCCTTTTCATTTTAAATGGAAGAAGTCATGTCATCTTCTCTCTAGGGTTTTGTGTTGAAAAGAATTTGAATTCATGGAGATCAGAAAGCAAATATGAAAGTTCGGGAAAGTCCTTATTCCCTCTCATTTAACTTTCAAAAAGTTTCGAATTCACTCACTTTCAGTCAATCAATCAAACAATCAATCAAGTCTATCTATTTAATATAACATTCCAAAATTTATAATTTTGGGATGTTACACTTGTAGATGATGTACTTCATTCGTGTTTCGTCGTGGGCTCCAAGAAGTGAAGAAGCATTGAGTTCTAGCTCATTGGAGCTAGTTATACTCTGATAGATAGTTATATTTTGATATTTAGTTGTGTTCTTGGTGGCTGTAAACCTGATGTGAAGTATGTTCGATTATGAACGTGGTGTATGTTTGATTGTAAGGTGCCAAATTTGGTTGTTGAAGTATTACTTCTGTTTTTCAGTCAGTTCTGATTTAAATATTTGTTTTTATTTACTAGAAAATCAAAATTTGAAGAACATGACTCTGACCATTGGGACCCACTCAAACCCATCTGACTATTGGATATGTCTTAAAAAAAGAAATGTAACTGTTGAGCCAAAAAGGCCATGGCCCAAAAACGAAAGGCCCAATTGTTGGGTCAGGCCAATGTAGAAATCAAAACTATTAGAAAAAATAACCCATGTAGCTAGAGAAAATATACAGTAAAAAGGCCGAATTGTTGGGCTAGGCCCATGTAGAAAATCGAATTGGACCGGGCTGAATCTTGTGCCACATCAGATTAGCACGCTGGATGCCTACGTGGCTTGGGGAGGTTGCTAGTGACCAAAACGCCACAGTAGACGTATTTTGGTCATAAACGTCTACGACCATTCCAGAAGAAAGGTCGCTATAGTCAGTTTACGACCGCCAGCTTTTGACCTTTTGTTTTTGGTCACAAAAAGGTCACAAATTGAAAACAGTGACCATTCAGTGACCAATAGTGCTGGTCACAAGTTAACATATTTCTTGTAGTGGTGGACGTGGCCTACGTGCACCCGCGGAAATGGCCGTGGTGGCCACGGGACGAGGCTCGGGGCTGTTTGCGGCGCTCGTGGGCATTGAGTAAGGCGCCAGGAAGAGAGAGGAGGAGCGGGGCAAGCTCAAGGGGGTCCCTGGCGTGGGCGCATGCATTGGCCGAGCTGGGCGGCGTCTGGCGCGTGCCTCAGGGGGTGAGAGAGAGAGGGGAAGGAGGGGGACAACACGGTGGAGTGTTGCGGACGTCGAGGCACCTCGACTGGTGCGAGGGGGAGGCTCGAGGTGGTCGGTTGGCTTGGGCAGAGAGCAGCTACAGTGCTTGGGAGCACTATGGCATGCTCTGGAGCACGCCTTTGGCATGCCATGGCATAAAAAAGGGGGAAGTGGGCGCGACCACTTGTGTCCAGTAGTGCTACGGGGTAGTAAAGAAAGGGGAGGAAGCATTGGATGCTCTCACTAGTAGAAAAAGGGTCAAACGTGAAGCACATTAGTGCTAGTTTGAATTTGAGCCGGCACTAATGTGTGCATTAGTGCCGGTTCCAACGGCTAGCCGGTCGCTCTCATTAGTACCGGTTCGTGGCGAACCTTTAGCCACGGTTCGTGCCACGAACCGGTACTAGAGTGAGTGGTGGCAGGATGTTGTCAGTCCGAGGCCCCTCCAGCACCTTTAGTACCGGGTCGTATCACGAACCGGTACTAAAGGTCGTCCTACATAGACCCTTCGTCCACCCGAGCTCGCTCTATTCTTCCCCTTTCCCCTCTCCTCTCTGTTCTTTTCCCTCTTCCTCTCAAGCTCATCACACATTTTGCCCAAAATTTGTCAAGATTTGAAGGCCCCCATCCATTCAAATGATCACAAAGGTTAGCAACTTTGTCCTTTCATCTCTCATTGCAAGATTAGCTCGTGCAATGCTTTATCTAGTGATTGAATTTTGAGTTTAGTAATTTGGGAGGAATTATATATATATGTGCTAGTATTTGATTTATATGCAATTTGAGGTCAAAAATAACAAATAGTTTGCATATGTAGGTGTGGTTTACTTAGTACCTTCTAAATCTCCGTCGTAACCACCGTCGATCGCTCGCAACTTCCCGTCGCCGACACCACCTTGTGGTGAGCCTCTTGTTCATGAAGTTTTATATAAAAAATTGATGTTTGTGTGATTTGGATATATAGTTACTCGTATAATTATCTTACCCATACGTTGTTTGTTATACATAATGCCATGGTTTTGATATCCGTCCCCGCCGGCCCTCGTCCGGGTTATGATTCGGATGTGGTATATTCTCTTTTAAAACTATTCATTGCATTTCGTGTTTATGACAAATTATGACCATCAAGTTGACATAGATATTTGTATGTAGGAGGTAGTTGAACCGGAAATTCCAACCGACCCTATTGTCGAGAGGTTAAATTTAGTTGAAAGAGAAAACGAGGATTTGAAGGAAAAATTGAAAAGAATTGAGGGGGAGAAGATGGAATTAGAGTTGCATGTTGCCGATGTTGTCGATGATCACAAGATTAAGATAGAGAAAATGCGCTTGAAGATTAGAAAGATTAAAAATATGCCATTCATAGTGAGGCTTGGTATCATTATGCTGTTGGATCAATTGTTACCTTAGTTGCGATCTTGATCGCATTTGTTGTTGCATTTAAATTCTTTAGCTAGAGAGTTATTTGTTTGTTGCATTTAAGTGTTGTATGATCTTTATGTATGAACTTTATGTATTGTATTCATTTGGTGTTTCCGGTGTTGTGTATTGAAGATGAGCCGGCAATGGATGTACGATGACCGATGCTCTCCTGAGTTCATTAATGGCGTGCGTACTTTTCTGCTTGCGGCTGAGGCAAACAAGTGGGTGGATAGTTTTATGCGTTGTCCATGTGCTGGCTGTAAGAATGGTCACAATTACTCTACGTCAAGAACCAATCACATCCACCTGTTTGAGTCCGGTTTCATGCCCCACTATAATGTTTGGACCAAGCATGGAGAAAGAGGGGTTATGATGGAAGACAATGAAGAAGAAGAGGACGATGACAGCTATCCTGGCCATGGGTTCCCTGAATACGATGATACAACAATGAGGGAAGAAGCTGAGCTGGTAATGCGGGAAGAAGCTGAGCCGGCAATGCGGGAAGAAGCTGAAGAAGAGGCATCGGATGAGCCCGTTGATGATCTAGGTCGGGCCATTGCCGATGCAAAGAGAAACTGTGCAAGTGATTTGGAGAAGAAGAAGTTGCAGCGCATGTTAGACGATCACAAAAAATTGTTGTACCTGAATTGCGTAGGTGACAAGAAAAAGTTGGGCACCACACTGGAATTGCTACAATGGAAGGCAGAGAATGGTGGATTTGGGAAGTTGCTGGTAATGATAAAGAATATGCTTCCAAAGGACAACGAATTGCCCGAGAGTATGTACGAAGCAAAGAAGGCTGTCTTCCCTCTAGGGTTAGAGGTGCAGAAGATACATGCATGCCCTAATGATTGCATCCTCTACCGCGGTGAGTACGAGGATTTGAAAGCTTGCCCAGTATGCGGTGCATTGCGCTATAAGATCAGCCGCGATGACCCTCGTGATGTCGAGGGCGAGCGCCCCAGGAAGAAGATTCCTGCCAAGGTGATGTGGTATGCTCCTATAATACCACGGTTGAAACGTTTGTTCCAAAACAAAGAGCATGCCAAGGTGATGCGATGGCACAGAGAAGACCGTAAGAAAGACGGAAAGTTGAGAGTACCCACTAACGGGTCGCAGTGGAGAAAAATCGAAAGAAAGTACGGGAAGGAGTTTGCAGATGACGCAAGGAACGTATGGTCTGGTCTAAGCGTAGATGGCATTAATCCTTTTGGGGAGCAGAGCAGCAACCATAGCACCTGGCCTGTGACTCTATGTTTGTATAACCTTCCTCCTTGGTTGTGCATGAAGCGGAAGTTCATTATGATGCCAGTGCTCATCCAAGGCCCTAAGCAACCCAGCAACGACATTGATGTGTACCTAAGGCCATTAGTTGAAGAACTCTTACATCTGTGGAATGGAAGAGGTGTACGTGTGTGGGATGAGCACATGGGGGAAGAATTTGACCTAAAGGCGTTGCTGTTCGTGACAATCAATGATTGGCCTACTCTCAGTAACCTTTCAGGACAGACAAACAAGGGATCACAAGGGATACCGCGCATGCACGCACTGTTTGGACGATACAGACAGTATATATTTGGCTAATTGTAAGAAGAATGTGTACCTGGGACATCGTCGATTTCTTCTGAGTAGGCATCCCATAAGAAAGAAAGGCAAGCATTTCAAAGGTGAGGCGGATCACCGGACAAAGCCTCGCCACCGTACTGGTGCTGATGTACATGATATGGTCAAGGATTTGAAGGTGGTCTTTGGAAAGGGTCCTGGTGGACAACCTGTTCCGAATGACGCTGACAGACGCGCACCCATGTGGAAGAAGAAATCTATATTTTGGGACCTGCCCTATTGGAAAGACCTAGAGGTTCGCTATGCAATCGACGTGATGCACGTGACAAAGAATCTTTGTGTGACCCTGCTTGGCTTCTTGGGTGTGTATGGGAAGACAAAAGATACACCTGAGGCACGGGAGGAGCAGCAACGTATGCACGGAAAAGACGGCATACATCAGGGTCATGCAAGCTACGCTCTAACCAAAGAAGAGAAGGAAATCTTCTTTGAATGCCTGCTCAGTATTAAGGTACCGTCTGGCTTCTCGTCGAATATAAAGGGAATAATAAACATGGCAGAGAAAAAGTTCCAGAACCTGAAGTTTCATGACTGCCACGTGATTATGACGCAACTGCTTCCGGTTGCATTGAGGGGGCTTCTACCGGAAAACGTTCGATTAGCCATTGTGAAGCTATGTGCATTCCTCAATGCAATCTCTCAGAAGGTAATCGATCCAGAAATCATACCAAGGTTAGAGAATGATTTGGTGCAATGTCTTGTCAGTTTCGAGTTGGTGTTCCCACCATCCTTCTTCAACATCATGACGCACGTCCTAGCTCACCTATGTGAAGAGATTAACGTTTTGGGTCCTGTATTTCTACACAATTTGTTCCCCTTTGAGAGGTTCATGGGAGTCTTAAAGAAATATGTTCATAACCGTGCTAGGCTAGAAGGAAGCATCTCCAAGGGCCATGAAAACGAGGAGGTCATTAAGTTTTGTATTGACTTTATTCCTGACCTTAAGCCGATTGGTGTTCCTGAATCGCGGCATAAGGGCAGACTAGATGGAAAAGGCACGCTAGGAGGGGAACAAATAATATGTATGGACGGACATTCTCTCACTGAAGCACACTACACAGTTCTACAAAATTCCGCCTTGGTGGCTCAGTATATGGATGAACACAAGAATTTGCTACGCTCCAAACACCCGGAGCGGTCTGATGACTGGATTACACATGAACAAACCAGGAGTTTCGCCAGCTGGTTGTAGACACGTACCATGCATGATGCCTCTATTGAAGATGACTTGTACTTGCTTTCCCAGTTACAATGTTCGAATATAATGACTTCCAAAGGGTACGAGATAAATGGTAATACATTTTACATGATCGCCCAAGATAAGAAGAGCACCAACCAAAACAGTGGTGTCCGCTTTGATGCAGAAACCAAGACGGGAAAGGAAACATATTATGGTTATATATAGGACATATGGGAACTTGACTATCGACGTGGTTTGAAGATCCCTTTGTTTCGGTGCAAATGGGTCAATATGACACGAGGTGGGGTAACGGAAGACCCACAGTACAGAATGACAACAGTGGATCTCAACAATCTTGCGTATGCAGACGAACCATTCGTCCTAGCCAATGATGTGACACAGGTTTTCTATGTGAAGGACATGTCTACCAAGCCGAGAAAAAGAAAAGATAAGGAAGCGAATGCATCATACGATGAGCCAAAGAGGCACATAGTTCTTTCTAGGAAGAGAAACATCGTGGGAGTGGATGACAAGACAAACACGTCAGGAGATTATGAAAAGTTTGATGAAATTGCTCCATTCACAGTGAATATTGACCCGAGAATCCAGTTAAATGATGAAGATTTTCCATGGCTACGGCGCAAAGGGACACAAGCGAAGAAAAAGTTTCACACCCAAAGATCTGGGATGTGATCGGCTTCACTATCATCACTTTCTTCTGTGTTTCACACCCAGGAGGGAATCTCTGTAATAGTTAGGGTAGCTAGTTATGTGTTTTGGCATTTGAAACGCGGAGAAATTTTATGTGCAAGCAAATTCTTTCATGCATTTACTGATTTTTTCAGCTAAATGACCCTGAAATTGAAAAGCATTTCAAATGAACTCAGAAAAGGTTGAAAATTGGCATGGTATTGTAATTTCACCCACATAGCATGTACAAAAAAGTAGAGAGGGTTATCGTAAAAACTGGATGCACTTCGTGTACAAAATGGAAAATCTCTTTCGAAGTATCAAGGTTTCGGACGAAAACTCATCCGTTACAAAGGCATTTCATTTTTTAAATAACCTAAGCATTGCCAAATTGAATATAATGATAAAACACACTAATATTAAACAAAATAAAAAAGAATCACTGAAAAATCTATTTTCAAAGTTAAGTTATTCACAAAATAGTGATTCACACAAATTTCAAATAATTCAAAATTTAAACTATTCAAATTTGTAAACTACCGGTACTAACAGAAAGTTTGTAATTTTTTGTACCTAAAGAAAAAATATTCACAAAGAAACTCTAAATACAGCAAAAAATAACTCAAAAATAAATAAAACAAAAATAAATAAGCAAAAAAATAAGAAAAAAAGCCCACATACTGGGCCATAGCGGCCTGCATACGACTAGAAACCCAAATTCTAGTTGGGCCAGGATGCAGGCCCGCTAGCCCAGTAGGCCCAACAGGGCATCGCAGAAGAGGTAGGCCCAGAAGGCCTGCTTAAAAGAGGAGCTCGAGATAGCAGCGACGGCGGGGCTTATAAGCACGTGCGAGTGCCCCTCGGCTAGCGAGGTGGGACTAAACTTTTGCGCCCCTCGCCTGGCAGCGCACACCCATTAGTACCGGGTCGTGGCTCCAACCGGTACTAAAGGGGGTCCTTTAGTACCAGTTGGCGCCATGACCCGGTACTAAAGGGGGTCCTTTAGTACCAGTTGACACAGACTATGAGCGCCACATCAATAAGTTAAATCGAGCACGTCTACAGAAAGAGGCGAGCTCGAGCTCGAGCAAATCAGCTAGCAAAAGGAGCGGTAAAACCGTTCCCCAGCTGGGAGAACAGGCGGCGCAATCAATCCCCCCGCTTGTTGTGCCAACAACACATGAGAGTAGGCGTGCCCAATATTATTGTGGGCAAACCGTTAATATTCCTGGGGTGGGCGATGTGGTAATAACCGAGGAGCATATTGCGCAGGCTGAAATGATCGGGATCACTGTTGGACAACTCCTCGATATGGAGCCCATGTCTCCGACTAGAGAGGAGGAAATAAAACGGAAATATGTCCGGGGCCAACCTTTGGTCGAGCCAGACGAGGTCAATAAGCTCCCAACGAGAATGTATGAATTGCATCAATGGTACATGGACATTACCAAGATTTCCAATCGAGAGTCCCTCATGGTGAATGTCAAGAAGGATCATTACTACCATGAGAAAGCTGTGACCATTGAGTATTCAGAACTATTTCAGCTATACAATCAAGACGCACTCGACAAATCTATCGTCAGTTGCTATTGTCTGTAAGTGATTTCTTTCTATAATTTAAGTCACAAGCTAGCTGTAGTGATCATTTTGATCAACCATTACCTATAATTATCCTCACTATATTCTTTTCTGTGGTATTATGCAGGATGAAGATTTATGAAATGAAAAAAGGTGGACGCTATGGCATTGGGTTCGTTGACCCAAATACCATTAATGAATACACATGGAAAATAGATTCATATTACAAAAAAAGTGTAGAGGAAAGCATGCTAGAGTTCTTCAAGCACCTCAAATACAATGAAGATATACTACTTCCTTACAACTTCGAGTGAGTCACACTGTCTTGTACTACAAATTCTGTTTTTTCCTACTAGCTAGCTACATGTTTTTGCTTACATATGCCCGCTTAATTAAGACATGCAAAAGTGTGTGCATGCAGATTTCACTGGATCTTGTTAACCATTAAAGTTGATGAAGGAACATTTGAAGTACTAGACTCACTACTTAAGAAAGCAAGTGACTACACCATCGTGAAGGGGATAGTCAACAAGTAATTTCAATCATTATTAACTATATCTTGGCCTATTTAATTAGTTCGTCATTTCTTGATAATAACTATTTAATAACTCATTTATTCATTTTCTTTGTCGGCGGGCAGGGCTTGGGCAAAGTTCATCAGGGTCACTCCAGGCCCATGAAACAAAATCTGAAATGGTATCGACCCCAGGTAAGTAATTAAGTAGTACTAGCTAGCTACCATCTCTTTAATTATCATGCTTGATTAATTATTATCTGATCAAATTCCATTCTCATAAAGGCCCTGAAGCAGGCGCCGGGGAATAATCTGTGTGCATACTACGTTTGCGAGAACATTCGCATGATGGCGTCCGAAAGGAGCAAATCTCAAAGACAGGAGTGGGTACGTTTGTCAGAACACTATTCACAATTTTTACACCATTATCGATATCTAGTCACACAACTAATACACATGCATATTGATCTCCTTCTTAACAGTTCAAAGAGGTGCGGGAGAAGCTCCTAACAGAGGAGCGCATAGAAGCAATTCAAGAGGAAATAGCGGGATTTTTGCTCGACCAGGTCATAGATCCCAAAGGAGAATACTATTGCCCGCTACCGCCCCCATGAACCACTTCCAATTGTTATTGTGCTCCGAAGGCACCAATTAGGAGAAATTGTATATATATATATTATGATCGATTCTACTAGGAATTCTATTTATATATATGCATAACTTGTTCAATATGTAGTATCGTAAAATACCAGCAAACGAAAAAGAATTAAATGGAAAACACAAAATTAAATGAAAAAGAAATCATAAACCCAAAACCGCCCCAATCTTTTAATACTGGTTGGTGACACCAACCGGTACTAAAGGGCTCCCTGCCCCCGAAGCTGGCTCGTGCCACGTGGTTGCCCTTTAGCACCGGTTCGTGCTGAACCAGTACTAAAGGGGGGCCTTTAGTGCCTACACTTTAGCGCCGGTTACCAAACCGGCACTAAAGGGCCTTACGAACCGGTGCTATTGCCCGGTTCTGCACTAGTGTCTGGAGAGCCTCTAGGAGAGGAGAGAGGTTGAGAGAGAGAGAAAACTACTGTCCAGTGGAGAAAAATGGGTTTCTGCCCCCCTTAATCATTGCTCCTTGGGAAGAAAAGCATGCAGGAGGTAGAGGAGGAGGAGGTGAGGCCGTGGGAAAAGGTTCAGCTCATGGAGATTAGTGGAGGGGGTTGAAACATGCATTTTGACATTCTGCCAGAAGGTGTTTGATGCTAGTTTGGTCAAGCAAATGGATTCCGCTTGACATGAGGATTAACAGGGTGAAATGGAACATATAATTAGGGTGTTCCACTAAATTTGAGCTCATTTGGTCAAAGTGGCCAATGTAACTTTGGTAAACACTGGAAATCAACAGAAATGGCATTTCCAATATTTAGTCATGCAAATCTATTCTCCTTGATGAACCACTTGGTGTAGTTTCATCATTTGGGTATTTGAGAATGTCCACAAAGTTTGGGATCAAATGGAGAAATTTGGCAATGTAGAGTTGTTCAAACTTGATTTAGTCAGAGAGGGTTTTGGGGCATTTTGGTGAGCCAAAATGACCTTGATTGATATGAGGATTTGCAAGGTGATCCAAATATGCATTTGTGACTTTCTGGATTTTTATGAAAATATTTCCTGTAGAAATATTTCAAATCCTTGAAATGGGCATAAATGGTTTTGGGAGCTTTTGTCCAATATTTTGAACATGACCATGTGTTGAAACTCTTATATGTGGAAAATATATGTCCACTGAGTTTCCCTGATTTTTGTCAAATATTTTTGAAACAATAAAATAAGTTTTCCCTATTAAAGACCATTTCTGGCCTTAAGAAAAAGCTTTTAAATAAAATAGGAAAATAACTTTTAAAATTATATTTTTGTGGATTATGGGAGTCCTATATCTAGTAGGATTCAAATATACCTTTTGAAAGATTTTTCACACCACAAATGAAGTACTTGCAGTGCAAACCTCAATTCAGTGGGTTTTGGAAAACTAATTTTTGAAAATACTATTTGGCCAAATTATTTTTGTAAGAAATTATTTTTATGTCCTATACACATGGCATGATCATTGGGAAAGATTTTTGATCAAGGAGAAGGAGTATAAGAGTTGGAGGATTTATTTGATTTTTAGAGCACTCGCAACCAACACACAAAAATCAAATCAAACAAAGACCAAAACACTCAAAAGTATTTGTCAAACCACATTTTATCATGATTGATTAGCTTAAGTGTTGTGGCATGAAAATCAGGGTGTGATAGGCCATTGCCGATGCAAAGAGAAACTGCGCAAGTGATGTGGAGAAGAAGAAGTTGCAGTGCATGTTAGAGGATCACAAGAAATTGTTGTACCCGAATTGCGAAGCTGACAAGAAAAAGTTGGGCACCACACTGGAATTTCTGCAATGGAAGGCAGAGAATGATGTATCTGACAAGGGATTTGGAAAGTTGCTGGTAATGATAAATAATATGCTTCCAAAGGACAACGAATTGCCCGAGAGTATGTACAAAGCAAAGAAGGCTGTCTGCCCTCTAGGGTTAGAGGTCCAGAAGATACATGCATGCCCTAATGACTGCATCCTCTACCGCGGTGATCAGTATGTCGATTTGAACGCTTGCCCGGTATGCAGTGCATTGCGCTATAAGATCAGCTGTGATGACCCTGGTGATGTCGAGGGCGAGCGCCCTAGGAAGAAGATTCCTGCCAAGGTGATGTGGTATGCTCTTATAATACCACGGTTGAAACGTTTGTTCCAAAACAAAGAGCATGCCGAGGCGATGCGATGGCACAAAGAAGACCATAAGGAAGACGGAAAGTTTAGAGTACCCGCTGACGGGTCGTAGTGGAGAAAAATCGAGAGAAAGTACAGGAAGGAGTTTGCAGGTGACGCAAGGAACATATGGTTTGGTCTAAGCGTAGATGGCATTAATCCTTTTGGGGAGCAGAGCAGCAACCATAGCACCTGGACTCTATGTTTGTATAACCTTCCTCCATGGTTGTGCATGAAGCGGAAGTTCATTATGATGCCAGTGCTCATCCAAGGCCCTAAGCAACCCAGCAACGACATTGATGTGTACCTAAGGCCATTAGTTGAAGAACTCTTACAGCTGTGGAATGGAATAGGTGTACGTGCATGGGATGAGCACATGGGGGAAGAATTTGACCTAAAGGTGTTGCTATTCGTGACCATCAATGATTGGTCTGCTCTCAGTAACCTTTTGGGATAGACAAACAAGGGATACCGTGCATGCACGCACTGTTTGGATGATACCGACAGTATATATTTGGATAATTATAGGAAGAATGTGTACCTGGGACATAGTTGATTTCTTCCAAGCAGGCATCCCGTAAGAAAGAAAGGCAAGCATTTCAAAGGTGAGGCGGATCACCGGACGAAACCTCGCCACCGTATTGGTGCTGATGTACATGATATGGTCAAGGATTTGAAGGTAGTCTTTGGAAAGGGTCCTGGCGGACAACCTGTTCCGAATGACACTGACGGACGCGCACCCATGTGGAAGAAGAAATCTATATTCTGGGACCTGCCTTATTGGAAAGACCTAGAGGTCCGCTCCGCAATCGACGTGATGCACGTGACGAAGAATCTTTGCATGACCCTGCTTGGCTTCTTGGGCGTGTATGGGAAGACAAAAGATACACCTGAGGCACAGGAGGACCTGCAACGTATTCACGGAAAAGATGGCATACATCAGGGTCATGCCAGCTACTCTCTTACCAAAGAAGAGAAGGAAATCTTCTTTGAATGCCTACTCAGTATTAAGGTACCGTCTGGCTTCTCGTCAAATATAAAGGGAATAATAAACATGGCAGAGAAAAAGTTCCAGAACCTAAATTCTCATGACTGCCACGTGATTATGATACAACTGCTTCCGGTTGCATTGAGGGGGCTTCTACCGGATAACGTTCGATTAGCCATTGTGAACCTATGTGCATTCCTCAATGCAATCTCTCAGAAGGTAATCGATCCAGAAATCATACCAAGGTTAGAGAATGATTTGGTGCAATGTCTTGTCAGTTTTGAGTTGGTGTTCCCACCATCCTTCTTCAACATCATGACGCACATCCTAGTTCACCTATGCGAAGACATTAACATTTTGGGTCTTGTATTTCTACACAATATGTTCCCCTTTGAGAGGTTCATAGGAGTCTTAAAGAAATATGTTCATAACCGTGCTAGGCCATAAGGAAGCATCTCCAAGGTCCATGAAAATGAGGAGGTCATTGAGTTTTGTATTGACTTTATTCCTGACCTTAAGACGATTGGTGTTCCTGAATCGCGGCATAAGGGAAGACTGGATGGAAAAGGCACGCTAGGAGCGAATCAAATAATATGTATGGACGGACATTCTCTCACTGAAGCACACTACACAGTTCTATAGAATTCCGCCTTGGTGGCTCCGTATATGGACGAACACAGGAATTTTCTACGCTCCAAACACCCGGAGCGGTCTGATGACTGGATTACACATGAACAAACCAGGAGTTTCGCCGGCTGGTTGCAAACACGTACCATGCATGACGCCTCTATTGAAGATGACATGTACTCGATGGCCCAGTTACCATCTTCGAATATAATGACTTGCAAAGGGTACGAGATAAATGGTAATACATTTTACACGATCGCCCAAGATAAGAAGAGCAGCAACCAAAACAGTGGTGTCCGCTTTGATGCAACAACCAAGACAGGAAAGGAAACATATTATGGTTACATATAGGACATATGGGAACTTGACTATGGACGGTTTGAAGGTCCCTTTGTTTCGGTGCAAATGGGTCAATATGACACGAGGCGGGGTAACGGAAGACCCGTAGTATGGAATGACAACAGTGGATCTCAACAATCTTATGTATGCAGAGGAACCATTCGTCCTAGCCAATGATGCGGCACAGGTTTTGTATGTGAAGGACATGTCTACCAAGTCGAGAAAAAGAAAAGATAAGGAAGCGAATGCATCATACGATGAGCCAAAGCACCACATAGTTCTTTCTGGGAAGAGAAACATCATGGGAGTGGATGACAAGACAGACATGTCAGAATATTATGAAAACTTTGATGAAATTGCTCCATTCACAGTGAATATTGACCCGAGCATCCCGTTAAATGATGAAGATTTTCCATGGCTACGGCGCAAAGGGACACACGCGAAGAAAAAGTTTCACACCGAAAGATCTGGGATGTGATCGGCTTCACTATCATCACTTTCTTCTATGTTTCACACCCAGGAGGGAATCTCTGTAATAGTTAGGGTAGTTATGTGTTTTGGCATTTCAAATGAGAAGAAATTTTATGTGCAAAAAATTCTTTCATGCATTTACGGATTTTTTAGCTAAATGACCCTGAAATTGAAAAGCACTTCAAATGAACTCAGAAAAGGTTGAAAGTTGGCATGGTATCATAATTTTACCCACATAGCATGTACAAAAAAGTATAGAGGGTTACCGCAAAAACTGGATGCACTTCGTGTACAAAATGGACAATCTCTTTTGAAGTATCAGGGTTTCGGACGAAAACTCATCTGTTACAAAGGCATTTCATTTTTAAATAACCTAAGTATTACTAAATTGAATATAATGATAAAACACATTAATATTAAACATAAGAAAAAAGAATCACTGAAAAATCTATTTTCATAGTTAAGTTATTCACAAACTAGTGATTCACACAAATTTTAAATAATTCAAAATTTAGACTATTCTAATTTGAAAACTACTGGTACTAATAGAAAGTTAGTAATTTTTTGTACCTAAAGCAAAAATATTCACAAAGAAACTCTAAATACAGCAAAAAACAACTCAAAAATAAATAAAACAAAAATAAATAAAGAAAAAATAAGAAAATTAAAAAGCCCACATACTGGGCCAGAGCGGCCTGCATACGACTAGAAACCCAACGTGTTTATTGGGCCAGGATGCAGGCCCGCAAAGACCCAGTAGGCCCACAGGGCAGCAGAGAACAGATAGGCCCAGTAGGCCTGCTTTGGAGAGGAGCTCGAGGGAGCTGCCACACTGGGGCTTATAAATCAGTGCAGACACCCCTCGGCTAGCAAGGTGGGACTAAACTTGCCGCACCGCACCTACGCCAGCACACCCCTTTAGTACCGGGTCGTAGCTCCAACCAGTACTAAAAGGGGGATCTTTCATACCGGTTGGTGCCACCACCCGGTACTAAACGGGGTGCGGTTCCCGCCGCTTCGCCTGGCCAAAACAGACCTTTAGTACCGGTTGGTGGCTCCAACGGGTACTAAAGGGGTGCTCTATATAAGGAAACCCTTCAAAAAAATTCGTCAGTTCGTTCTCCCTCTGCTTCTTCTCTCCTCTGCCCCGTCACCGCTGCCCCTCGTCGCCGCCCCCGTCTTCATCCCCGTCACCGTCCGTCGCCATCCCGTCGCCTCGCCATCGCCCATGCTGTGAGCCCCTCTCCCCCCTCCAATCAAAGTCGCTGCGCCACCGGTGCCGTAGGTGCACACGCCCACGCGCACGCGCGCACACACACACACGCACACACACATGATTCTGTTTTCTGTTTTTTCTGTTTTTTATACAAATGTTTTAGATGAAATAATTAATTAGATTAGATTAATGTAAAATAGTATATAGAAATGTTAGAAATTTTAGAAATGTTAGTTTTAGCTAGAAGAATTAGATTAATTTCAAATTGTTATAGAAATGTTAGAAATTTTAGAAATGTTAGTTTTAGCTAGATGAATTAGATTAATTTCAAATTGTTATAGAAATGTTAGAAATGTTATAGAAATATTAGAAATGTTAGAAATGTTAGTTTTAGCTAGATGAATTAGGTTAATTTCCAATCGTTATAGAAATGTTAGAAATGTTATAGAAATGTTAGAAATTTTAGAAATGTTGGTTTTAGCTAGATGAATTAGATTAATTTCAAATGGTTATAGAAATGTTAGAAATGTTAGTTTTTAGTTTCTTATAATTTTAGTTATAGAAATTTAGAATTTGCATATAAGTCACAATCCAATAATTTAATAAATGTTACTTTTGTGGCGTATAGTATTTTTCCTCAACGATGCCCGGCCCGCATCCTCACCGTCGACCCGTTCATGATGACGTCCTGCTTCAGAGGACCCATGTCCGGGACTAGGTTCTGCCGGGCTGGCACTGGGAGGTGCTACCTTCAGGGGCTCGCCGCTTGGTGAGGAACCCGGGTCCCGTCGTCGACCCTGATCTCCTTTGGTGGCGTTCACGTGGGCCACATTCAATGGAGAGGAAGTCGGCCCCGCCGGAGGTGGTGCGTCGCCGTGTCAGGGAGGAGGACGAGCATGTCCGTCGCTACATGGCTGCTATGGACGTCAAGTTCTCCAATACCTGGCAGGTTCTTTGGGTAGATGACCGGAGATATGATCCTGTGATGGTTCCTTCTCTTTGGGTGTCCACCGCCCGCGCCCCGTGATGGTTTCTTCCGTAGTATTCGATCTTTATTAGCTACCTAGCCAGTGATTATTCTAGACGTTGTATTCAAGATTATATATTATTCGAGGCGATGTATTTGAGATTATATATTATTCGAGACGATGTATTCGAGATTATATATCATTCGAGACGATGCATATTATGTACTATATGATTCAGCTTTTCCTTATTGATTGCATCCATGCATTGTAATTTGAATACTAAATTGTTTTATATTTCTTCTCGATTAGTTAAATAAAAGCTATGGCAGAAAATACCGGAAGAGTGGGAGAAGAGGCCCTGTTCGAGATCATACGAGATCATACGCAACCAAATGGTCTGAATGAAGCAGATGACGGCTCCCAATATCTGAACAATACCGGGGAGGGTGATGATAAGATATTCGATCAGGACGACCGAGCTGATGAAGTCATGAACTATGATTATGATGACGCAGACAATGTTGATCTTCAAATAACAAAGACGACCGGCGAGGTATATTCATATAAGCAGGCATCTGGTGATCATCACATGTTTTTTTATTTGAAGATATATTAACAAATCGATCTTTCTTCTTTCAGCCCTCCAGATCGAGCAAATCTGCTTCTACAGACAGCAGGACAAAGCGAGGTCCGGGCAAAAAGTTGAAGGAGGGTGTAAAGTACAACATCGATTCCATCAAAGCTAGTGGCGAACCCCTCACGCCTAAGAACATTGCGAACAAGTTCGTTCATCAGTGCGGAGTTCTTGTGAAGGACCAACTCTCGACCTCCATTCAAGAATGGAAAGAGCCAAAAACTAAACGTCCAGATGTTACTTGGGTCGACAGCAGAGCAAAAGAAATGCTTTGGGAATCTCTGATGGAACATTTCACCCTACCAGATTATTTCACTAATACAGATGTGCAGGAAGTCAAGGACGCTGCTCTTAAGAAGATGGCAATTGCATTCAACACCCACAAGAAAACTGTATGGGCCAACTACGTCGCTGCAGAAAGGAAGACTCCTGAATTCAGGGGAACACTGGAGAAGCAAAGAGAACATTGGCCCGCTTTCGTGAAATTCAAGGAATCAGAATTATGTAAGGAACGGTCAAGATAAACAAGGCCAATGCCGCAAAAAAGACGCAGTTCAATAGGCTGGGGCCAGGTGGCTACGCGGTGGCAATGCCTAAGTGGGATAAGTCTGAGCAATAGATGGAGGATGCAGGGGTCACTCCTATTACTAGAAGCTGGCCCCCCAGGTGCAGAACTTGGTTCTATGCGCATGGGGGGCATTGGACCCGGAGACAGGCATGGTTTCGAAGAAGGCAAGTCCAAAAGGAGCCGAACAAAAGTTACTTGACGCAATAGAATATGCTCGAAAGGGCGTGTTCACGCCCAACAGAGAGAACGACGAGCTTACGCGTGCCCTGGGAAATCCTGAACACTCAGGAAGAACACGAGGCAAGGGCATTATTCCCTGGTATGAGAGCTTTTCGGAATGGAACGACGACTACAAGTGTCGTGCAAGAAAGAAGATGGAGGAGGAAAAGAAGAGGAAGGTGGAGGAGGAGCAGAGGAAGCAGGAAGCAGAACACCTTCAAGGCCTAGAAGCAAGGCACGCGGACTTGGCACTCAAATTCCAGCGGCAGCAGCAGCAAATCGACTCACTTAGACAGGAAAGGGGGTCTCAGCAGCGGCAGCGGCAAGCGGATGATCCAACATTGGATAGCACCGTCCCATCCATGCTGAGAAGCAGCATTGGTTCCGCCCCGAGCGATGCACTGCTGGATATATACCTTGTGGATGACATCATAGAGAACACTAATTGTGAGCTACACTTCAAAATGAAGAACATATCCATGAAGGTGGCAGACGCTGTTGCTTTTACAAATACCCCCGAAGCAACCTCCCATTGCACACCGATTCCAGCAGGCTATGCTCATGTCTTGGTTGATGAGGTGGTGGACCAATATTCTTGGCTAGAGCTTGACATTCCTGGAGGTGACGACGAGCACACACTGGGAGAGGCCATACATCGTATCATCCTATGGAGAAAGGATTGCATCATCTTTCGAAGGCCACCGACACCGCGTCAGCCGACTCCTCCTCGAAGTCCGCCACCGAGTCAGTACACTCCCGCTCCTCCAAGTTCACGAACGCGTGAGCCGACTCCTCCTCGAAGTCCGCCACCATGTCAGCAGACTCCCGCTCCTCCAAGTCCACGAACGCGTGAGCCAACTCCTCCTCGAAGTCCACCACCGTGTCAGCAGACTCCCGCTCCTCCAAGTCCACCAATGCATGAGCAGACTCCTACTCCAACTCAGCCACGTCAACCATCTCCGCCACCTCAGCAATCGCAGAAGAGACACGCCGCAGCTATGGTGCGTAGCGGTACGAGTCGAGGTAGTACAGGAGGTACAGGCGGAGACAAGCAATATAAATATGGTCCAAGCGTCGCTCCTCTTCCTCAGAGGCCTTACGACATGACCGAGGAGCAAAACGAAGCCATAGTGAAGGCCCAAGTGGACGCCCATTTTGGACCGAAACCGGCACCGCCGCCAAGGGAGAAAGTACCTGAGGAAAAGATTGACCATTTCATTTGTATGGCTAGACCACCAGCTCCCAAGCCTGTTGACCCAGACTATGAGCGCCAAATCAGGAAGGCACATCGAGCACGACTATAGAAGGAAGCAAGCTCGAGCTCGAGCCAACAAGCAGCTGGCAAAAAATGCGGGAAAACCGTTCCCCAGCTGGGATAACAGGTGGCGCAATCGATCCCCCCGCTTGTTGTGCCAACAACACATGAGAGTACGCACGCCCTATATTATTGTGGGCAAACCATTCCCCAGATGAACAATTTGGTAATAACCGAGGAGCATATAAGGCAGGCTAAAATGCTTGAAATCAGTGTTGGACAACTCCTCGAGATCGAGCCCATGTCTCCTCTTAGAGAGGAGGAAATAAAACGGAAATATGTCCGGGGCCAACCTTTGGTCAAGCCCGAGGAGGTCAAGAACCTCCCAACGAGAATGTATGAATTGCATCAGTGGTACATGAACATTACCAAGATTTCCAATCGAGTGTCCCTCATGGTGAATGTCAAGGAGGTGCATTACTTCCATGAGAAAGCTCTGTCCGTTGAGTATTCAGAACTATTTCAGTTATACAATCAGGACGCACTCGACAAATCTCTCGTCAGTTGCTATTGTCTGTAAGTGATTTCTTTATGTAATTTAAGTCTCAAGCTAGCTGTAGTGATCATTTTGATCAATCATTACCTGTAATTATCCTCACTATATTCTTTTCTGTGGTATTATGCAGGATGAAGATGTATGAAATGAAAAAATCTAGACGCTATGGCATTGGGTTCATTGACCCAAATATCATTAATGAGTACACATGGAAAATTCCAAGTTGTCGAGCAAGTTTAGAGGAAAGCATGCTAGAGTTCTTCAAGCGCCTCAATAGCAATGAAGATATACTACTTCCTTACAACTTCAAGTGAGTCACACTGTCTTATACTATAAATTCTGTTTTTGCTTACTAGCTAGCTAGATGTTAATAATTAAGTGTATAGGGTTTAGGCTAGTTGATTAGTGTTGTGCACATGCCCGCTTAATTAAGACATGCAAACGTGTGCACATGCAGTTTCCACTGGATCTTGTTAGTCATTAAAGTGGATAAAGGAATAGTTGAAGTACTGGACTCACTACTTAAGGAAGAAAGTGACTTCGCCATCGTGAAGGGGATAGTCGGCAGGTAATTTCAATCATTATTAATATCTCGTCCGATTTAATTAGTTCGTCATTTCCTGATATCAACTATTTAATAACCCATTTATTCATTTTCTTTGCTGGCGGGCAGGGCTTGGGCAAAGTTCATCAATGTGACTCCAGGCAAATGGCGAAATAAGCTGTTTTGGTTTCGACCCAAGGTAAGTAATTAAGTATTACTAGCTAGCTTACCATCTCTTTAATTCTTGTTTCAATACCATTAGTTAATTATCATGCTTGATTAATTATTATCTGATTAAAATCCATTCTCATAAAGGCCCTGAAGCAAGCTTCGGGGACTAAACTATGTGCATACTATGTTTGCGAGAACATTCACATGATGGCGTCCGAAAGGAGCAAATCTGATAGATAGGAATGGGTACGTTTGCGAGAACACTATTCACTATATTTACATCATTACCGATATCTAGTCACACAACTAATACACATGCATATTTATCTCCTTCTTAACAGTTCAAAGAGGTGCAGGAGAAGCTCCTAGCAACGGAGCGCATACTAGCACTTCAAGAGGAAATAGCGGGATTTTTGCTCGACCAGGTCATAGATCCCAAAGGAGAATACTATTACCTGCTATCGCCCCCATGAACCACTTGTCATCGTGCAACGAAGGCACCAAGGCAACATGTAGGAGAAATTGTATATATATATATACATACATACATGTGTATGTGTGAATAATTAATGGTGGTTGTGAGACATTGGATGATATATATATACGTGTACAATATGTAGTATCGTAAAATACCAGAAAACAAAAAAGAATTAAATGGAAAAAACAAAATTAATGGAAAAAATAAAAATAAAACCAACCCCCCCCCCCACATTTAGTACCGGTTGGAGTTACCAACCGGTACTAATGGTCTACCAGCACCCAGGCCTGGCTCGTGCCATGTGGTGGCACTTTAGCGCCGGTTCGCGCCGAACCGATAGTAAAGGGGGGGGGGCTTTAGTCTCCACTCTATAGTGCCGGTTGTAGAACAGACACTAAAGGCCCTTACGAACCGGCGCTAAAGCCCGGTTCTACACTAGTGATGTCTCACTAAATTTCAAGGTATAAGTGTTCTCCCTGAGTATGCACTGTGGCAACAGTTCGTCGTGCCGAGACACCACGTGATGATCGGGTGTGATAAGCTCTACGTTCGCATACAATGGGTGCAAGCCACTTTTGCATACGCAGAATACTTGGGTTAAACTTGACGAGCCTAGCATATGCAGATATGGCCTCGGAACACTGGAGACCGAAAGGTCGAGCGTGAATCATATAGTAGATATGATCAACATAGTGATGTTCACCATTGAAAACTACTCCATCTCATGTGATGATTGGACATGGTTTAGTTGATTTGGATCACGTGATCATTTAGATGACTAGAGGGATGTCTATCTAAGTGGGAGTTCTTAAGTAATATGATTAATTGAACTTTAATTTATCATGAACTTAGTCCTAATAGTATTTGCATAACTATGTTGTAGATCAATAGCTTGCGATGTAGCTCCCCATTTATTTTTGATATGTTCCTAGAGAAAAAATAAGTTGAAAAATGTTAGTAGCAATGATGCGGACTAGCTCCGTGATCTGAGGATTATCCTCATTGCTGCACAGAAGTATTATGTCCTTGATGCACCGCTAGGTGAAGGACCTATTGCAGGAGCAGATGCAGACGTTATGAACGTTTGACAATGCTTAGTATGATGACTACTTGATAGTTTAGTGCACCATGCTTTACGGCTTAGAACCGGGACTTCAAAAGTGTTTTGAACAACATGGAGCATATGAGATGTTCCAAGAGTTTAAATTGGTATTTCATACTCATGCCCGTGTCGAGAGGTATGAGACCTATGGCAATACTTTTCCTACAAGATGGAGGAGAATAGCTCAACCAATGAGCATGTGCCCAGATTGTCTGGGTACTACAATTTCTTGAATCAAGTGCGAGTTAATCTTCCAGATAAGATAGTAATTGACAAAGTTCTCTAGTCACTATCACCAAGTTACTAGAACTTCATGATGAACTATAATATGCAAGGGATAACGAAAACAATTCCCAAGCTCTTCGCGATGCTAAAATCGGTGAAGGTAGAATTCAAGAAAAGCATCAAGTGTTGATGGTTAACAAGACTACTAGTTTCAAGTAAAAGTGGCAAGGAAAAGAAAGGGAACTTCAAGAAGAATGGCAAGCAAGTTGCCACTCCCATGAAGATGCCCAAAGCTATACCCAAGCCTAAAACTGAGTGCTTATACTGCAAAGTAAATGGTCACTGGAAGTGGAACTGCCCTAGATACTTGGCGTATAAGAAGGATGGCATACTGAACAAAGGTATATTGGATATGCATGTTATTGATATGTACTTTACTAGTGTTTATAGCAACCCCTTGGTATTTGATACTGGTTCAGTTGCTAAGAGTAGTAACTCAAAACGGGAGTTGCAAAATAAACATAGACTAGTTAAGGGCAAGGTGATGATGTGTGTTGGAAATGATTCCAAGGTTGATAAGATCACCATCGCACACTCCCTTTACCTTCGGGATTAGTGTTGAACCTAAAATAAATCTTATTTGGTGTTTGCGTTGAGCATGAATATGATTGGATCATGTTTATTGCAATACGGTTATTCATTTAAGTCAAAGAATAATTGTTTTTCTATTTACATGAATAAAACCTTCTATGGTCATACACTCAATATAAATGGTTTATTGAATCTCGATCGTAGTGATACACATATTCATAATATTGAAGCCAAATGATGCAAAGTTAATAGTGATAGTGCAACTTATTTGTGGCACTGCCATTTAGGTCATATTGGTGTAAAGCGCATGAAGAAACTCCACGCTGATGGGCTTTTGGAATCACTTGATTATGAATCACTTGATGCTTGCGAACCATGCCTCATGGGCAAGATGACTTAGACTCCATTCTCTGGAACAATGGAGCGAGCAACTGACTTATTGGAAATAATACATATTGATGTATGCAGTCCGATGAGTGTTGAGGCTCGCGGCAGGTATCATTATTTTCTAACCTTCGCAGATGATTTGAGTAGATATGGGTATATCTATTTGTTGAAATATAAGTCTGAACATTTGAAAAGTTCAAAGAATTTCAGAGTGAAGTGGAAAATCATTGTAACAAAAAAATAAAGTTTCTACGATCTGATCATGGAGACGAATATTTGAGTTACGAGTTTGGTCTTCAACTAAAACAATGTGGAATAGTTTCACAAATTCATGCCACCTGGAAGACCACAGCATAATGGTGTATCCGAACATCATAACCATACTTTATTGGATATAGTGCAATCTATGATGTCTCTTACCGATTTACCACTATCGTTTTGGGGTTATGCATTAGAGACAGCTGCATTCACGTTAAATAGGGCACCATCTAAATCCGTTGAGATGACACCGTATGAACTATGGTTTGGCAAGAAAGCAAAGTTGTCGTCCTTAAAGTTTGGGGTTGCGATGCTTATGTGAAAAAGTTTCAAACTGATAAGCTCGAACCCAAGTCGGAGTAGTGCGTCTTCATAGGATACCTAAAAGAAACTGTTGGGTACACCTTTTATCACAGATCCGAAGGCAAGATATTTTGTTGCTAAGAATGGATCCTTTCTAGAGAAGGAGTTTCTCTCGAAAGAAGTGAGTGGGAGGAAAGTAGGACTTGATGAGGTAATTGTACCTTCTCCCGAATTGGAAAGTAGTTCATCATAGAAATCAGTTCCAGTGATTCCTGCACCAATTAGTGAGGGAGCTAATGATGATGATCATGAAACTTCAGATCAAGTTACTACTGAACCTCGTAGGTCAACCAGAGTACGGTCCGCACCAGAGTGGTACGGTAATCCTGTTCTGGAAGTCATGTTACTAGACCATGACGAACCTACGAACTATGAGGAAGTGACGATGAGCCTACATTCCGCAAAATGGCTTGAGGCCATGAAATCTGAGATGGGATCCATGTATGAGAACAAAGTATGGACTTTGACTGACTTGCCCGATGATCGGTGAGTCATTGAGAATAAATGGATCTTCAAGAGGAAGACGGACGCTGATAGTAGTGTTACTATCTACAAAGCTCGAATTGTCGCAAAATGTTTTCGACAAGTTCAAGGTGTTGACTACGATGAGATTTTCTCACTCGTATCGATGCTTAAATGTATGTCTGAATCATGTTAGTAGTTGCCGCATTTTATGAAATATGGCAAATGGATGTCAAAACTGCATTCCTTAATGGATTTCTTAAAGAAGAGTTGTATATGATGCGACCAGAAGGTTTTGTCGATCCTAAAGGTGCTAACAAGGTAAGCAAGCTCCAGGGATCCATCTATGGACTGGTGCAAGCATCTCGGAGTTGGAATATATGCTTTGATAAAGTGATCAAAGCATATGGTTTTATACAGACTTGCAGTGAAGCCTGTATTTACAGGAAAGTAAGTGGGAGCACTACAACCTTTCTGATAAGTATATGTGAATGACATATTGTTGATCGGAAATGATGTAGAATTTTCTGGAAAGCATGAAGGTGTGTTTGAAAGGAGTTTTTCAAAGAAAGACCTCGGTGAAACTACTTGCATATTAAGCATCAAGATCTATAGAGATAGATCAAGACGCTTGTTATATTTTTCAATGAGTACATACCTTGACAAGATTTTGAAGTAGTTAAAAATGGAACAGTCAAAGAAGGAGTTCTTGCTTGTGTTGCAAGGTGTTAAGTTGAGTAAGACTCAAAGCCCGACCACGGCAGAAGATAGAGAGAGAATGAAAGTCATTCTCTATGCCTCAGCCATAGGTTCTATAAAGTATGCCATGTTGTGTACCAGACCTATTATATACCCTGCCCTGAGTTTGTCAAGGGAGTATAATTTTTGATCTAGGAGTGGATCACTGGATAGCAGTCAAAATTATCCTTAGAGGACCAAGGAAATATTTCTCGGTTATGGAGGTGATAAAGAGTTACGTCGATGCAAGATTTGACACCGATCTGGATGACTCTAAGTCACAATCTGGATACATATTGAAAGTGGGAGCAATTAGCTAAAGTAGCTCCGTGCAGAGCATTGTAGACATAGAAATTTGCAAAATACATACGGATTTGAATTTGGCAGACCCGTTGACTAAACTTCTCTCACAAGCAAAACATGATCACACCTTAGTACTCTTTGGGTGTTAATCACACGGTGATGTGAACTAAGATTACTGACTCTAGTAAACCCTTTGAGTGTTGGTCACATGGAGATGTGAACTATGGGTGTTAATCACATGGTGATGTGAACTATTGGTGTTAAATCACATGGCGATGTGAACTAGATTATTGACTCTAGTGCAAGTGGGAGACTCAAGGAAATATGCCCTAGAGGCAATAATAAAGTTATTATTTATTTCCTTATTTCATGATAAATGTTTATTATTCATGCTAGAATTGTATTATCGGAAACTTAGTACATGTGTGAATACATAGACAAAACAAAGTGTCCCTAGTATGCCTCTACTCGACTAGTTCATTTATCAATGATGGTTATGTTTCCTAACAATAGACATGTGTTGTTATTTGATGAATGGGATCACATCATTAGGAGAATGATGTGATGGAAAAGACCCATTCGTTAGCTTAGCATTATGATCGTTACAGTTTCATTGCTACTGCTTTCTTCATGACTTATACATGTTCCTCGGACTATGAGATTATGCAACTCCCGAACACCGCAGGAACACCTTGTGTGCTATCAAACGTCACAACATAACTGGGTGATTATAAATATGCTCTACATGTGTCTCCGATGGTGTTTGTTGAGTTGGCATAGATCGAGATTAGGATTTATCACTCCGTGTATCGGAGAGGTATCTCTGGGCCCTCTCGGTGATGCACATCACTATAAGCCTTGCAAGCATTGTGACTAATGAGTTAGTTGCGGGATGATGCATTATGGAACGAGTAAAGAGACTTTCCAGTAACGAGATTGAACTAGGGATTTAGATACCGACGATAGAATCTCGGGCAAGTAACATACCGATGACAAAGGGAACAATGTATGTTGTTGTGGAGTTTGACCGATAAAGATCTTCGTAGAATATGTAGGAACCGATATGAGCATCCAGGTTCCGCTATTGGTTATTGACTGGAGATGAGTCTCGGTCATGTCTACATAGTTCTCGAACCTGTAGGGTCCGCACACTTAACGTTCTGTGACGATTTGTATTATGAGTTATGTGATTTGATGACCGAAGTTTGTTCGGAGTCCTGGATGAGATCGGGGACATGATGAGGAGTCTCGAAATGGTCGAGACATAAAGATCGATATATTGGAAGGCTATATTCGGACATCGGAAAGGTTCCGAGTAATTCGGGTATTTTTCGGAGTACCGGGGAGTTACTAGAATTCACATTGGGCCTTAATGGGCCATACGGGAAAGGAGAGAAAGGCCTCAAGGGTGGCCGCGCCCCTTCCCCATGGACTGGTTCGAATTGGACGAGGGAAAGGGGGCACCCCCTCCTTCCTTCTCCTTCTCCCTTCCCTTTTTCCTATTCCATGTGGGAGGTGGAATCCTACTAGGACTAGGGAGTCCTAGTAGGACTCCACACTTTGGGCGCGCCCTATGAGGGTCGGCCTCCTCCTCCCTCCATCCTTTATATACGTGGCCAGGGGGCACCCCATAGACACACAAGTTGATCATTGATCCCTTAGCCGTGTGCGGTGCCCCCCTCCACCATAATCCACCTCGGTCATATCATCGTAGTGCTTAGGCGAAGCCCTGCGACAGTAGCATCATCATCACCGTCATCACGCCGCCGTGCTGACGAAACTCTCCCTCAACACTCAGCTGGATCGAGAGTTCGTGGGACGTCACCGAGCCGAACGTGTGCAGATCGTGGAGGTATCGTACTTTCGGTACTAGGGTCGGTCGATCGTGAAGACGTACGACTACATCAACCACGTTGTCATAACACTTCCGCTTACGGTCTATGAGGGTACGTGGAAAACACTCTTCCCCTCTCGTTGCTATGCATCACAATGATCTTGCGTGTGCGTAGGAATCTTTTTGAAATTACTGCGTTCCCCAAGACTATCTATCTTAGGGTTCAGGGTGGGGGCGGTGGTCGCCGGCGGTGGTGGGGTGGTGGCGTGGGGATCGCCGGAGAAAAAGCTCGGCATGAGGGGGGCTAGAGGGATGGCCGGGGCGGCGGCGGACCGGTAGTGGGTAGTGGTTTCGGGGCGGGGGGGGGGGCGTCACACCGCCGGCCACGAGCGGCGGAGGGCGGCGGTTTGGTCGGTGGTCGCTGGCGGCTCAGGGGGTGGAGGTTGAAGTTGAACTGCATGCCCTTAATTTCATATCCAACGGTTGGAAAATCGTCTGACTAGAGATGAAAAATTCAGTCGACCGGCTCTCGCACGCGCTATTGCCTGCTGCTGCTACTACTTTTCTACTACTAGCTAGTGCGTTCAGTTTCGACAGTAAAATTCAGTTTAGACAATAAAATTCAGTTTCGACAGTTAAGTTCAGTTTCGACGGTTAAATTCAGTTTCGACAGTAAAGTTCAGAGATGAGCGGCTGATGTATTTTACATCTAGCACTTTGTGGTTATGTATTTTACATCATCTATTGGAGATGCTATTAGAATTCCACTCAGGTTAACATTGTCTCTCCTGTCCTGCTTTAGCCTCGGCGTCGTACAACTCATCAGAGCTGCTCCAACGACGAAACCCTCCATCACAGCGGAGCAGTACCCCGGGCTCCATCTCAAGATGCCTAAGATCTTCCCCTCCTCCGACAGCCAAGTCAGTCGGATCATCCTCACCGACCAACCCAATCATGCTGAGATCGACATGGCTTCGCCGAAGAGGTTGTACACTTGTTGCATCTATTTTTTACTCTACATGTTATATATATATATATATATTGTCCACTGAGCACACGCAGTAACATGAAATACGATTAGTTTCTCCTACTATATGACAAGCAGTGAGGTACCAGGCAACTTAGCTATCTATGATGGTCTTTCTTGAATGCCATCATTATTTATCTCTGCGTGTTTGAGTTGTGCATTTGTCGATGGGCCTGGGAGTTGAGCTAGTAGGGCAGTGGCCTGGGTCCAAAGTAGTAGAAGTAGGCAAGTAGCACAAAAACATTTTTTGAGTGTAGCTTTTCCTTGCTCAAGCCTGCCTACTAGAATCGCCAGTGCTTGAAAGGAAAAGTGAAGGAAAAACATAGGAATTCGAAAGTTTCCTATGGTACTACTATTCATGCATTTGGTTCAAAGGAATGGAGCAAAGGAAAACTGTAGGATTTGTTCCTTTAGTGTCTCCTTGAAAGAAAAACCGTATGGATTTTAATTTCCACTTGTCCTCCTTTTCAAATTCCTATTCATAAAGCACAAGACTAAGAGATAGTAGCATAATAGCATTATAACCATACATTTTCTTGTGGTTTGACTTAATCTCACCATGCTTCTTTGCATCCTGTGATCTTCCAATTCTTGTGAACCAAACACCCAGATTGGCAGAAATCCTGTGTTTTTAAATTCTCTGTTTTGGACATGCATTCCTATCCTATTACTGTGTATTTCCTATCCTTGTGTTGTTAGAATCCTCCCATTCTAACGAGCCCTTACAAAATTACTTCTCTTACAGATAGTTGTCAAAGAAAACCTTGTGTGGTTTGTCCCGCTCCTTCTATGTCGTCGTCCACCCAAGCTCAGCTGCTCCAACGACAGAAGGGTCCAGCACAGCAGGGATCCGGCCTCCAAACTGTATTTTGCCGCCTCAGATCTTCTTCCCCGCCGCCCGCAACCATGACAACTGCATTACCATCATCAACCAAGTAGATGACCTTGAGGACTACACAGGTCCGCAAGAGAGGTCGCACTCTTTCGTGTCTGCTTATGTTATGCATCGCTTAATATTGCATGCTACTTTATTGTCTTGTTCACCGATTAGACTCTGAGTCAGCTCCAAACTAATGGTCAAACTTGATTTTTTAAATGGTTGTGGGATACATATCAGGGCCGCAATCAATAGTATCTATCTACTATCTGGTTAATCTCTGGTGTCTACTATGAGTTTCATGTTGGGTGGGAAACAAACAGTAAAGAAGCCATTATCTGTATTTTTTAACTGAAGCCATTATCTGCCTGCTATCATTGGTTTTGGGTCTATCCACAGGTTGCTACCATCACTCTAGATTTTTGCATGCACTCCTTACATAATCTCACTAAGTCACTATGTTTTATTCCTATGCATGCCAGTTATTGTACACAATGGAACTAAACATGTAGAGCAAAAGAGACGAGCCTTGCGTGGCAATAAAATTTCATGCAGACGTCGCTGCATGGCAGGCGCAAAGGCAGCCCCCCTCCACCCATTTCAGATTGTAATCAAGAGGGAGATATCTGTTCTGAGGGAGATTCAGATGGAGAAGACCACTCCTATTTACCCCCTGAGGTCTTTGCTCTAACTTGGCATGCTGATGTTGGTTATATCATGCATATAGTGCCTTGCATTGCTTACTTTATACATCAAATATGTCAACTGCTTAGTTTAGACATGCTTTGTGTGAATGTCGTCTGTTTAGTTTATTAATTGTTTATGTGAATTATGCAACGCCATCTTGTTTAGCCAGGCATCATATATGTGAATTTTGCAATGCCATCCTACTTAGCCAGTCATCTTATATGTGAATTATATCAGGCCATCCTTTTTTCGTTACATATTACATTTTGTCAACTATGTTAGTACATTCAACTACTCTTCATGTGCATCAGCCATTTGACACAGTGATGGAAAATTCTGGAGTGAAAACAAGGTATTCAGAGCAGACTATGCTATCTGACAAAGCGCATATCTCGCTGGTTACGGGTAGCTCCTCAGAGAAGGATTCAGAGATAGATGACCAGTCCTATCCCCCCTCGAGGTGTATGCTCTAACTTGGCAAGGTTATGTTGCTCATATCGTGCGTATGGTGTCTTGCATTGCTATGTCATTTGATTAGTTTAGACATGCTTTGTGTGAATGCCACATGTTTAGTGTCTAATTACCATATATGTGAATTATGCATTGTCATCTTGTTGCAACACATTATATATGTGAATTATGCAATGCTATCTTGTTGCAAAGGCATTATATATGTGAATTATGCAATGCCATGCTGTTGAGCCAATCATCATGTATGTGAATTATATCATGCTATCATTGAGGGAGTCCTGGATTAGGGGGTGTTCGGGTAGCCGTACTATACCTTCAGCCGGACTCCAGGACTATGAAGATACAAGATTGAAGACTTCGTCCCGTGTCCGGATGGGACTTTCCTTGGCGTGGAAGGCAAGCTTGGCGATGCGGATATTCAAGATCTCCTACCATTGTAACCGACTCTATGTAACCCTAACCCTATCCGGTGTCTATATAAACCGGAGGGTTGTAGTCCGTAGGCAATCAACTCCATATACAACAATCATACCATAGGCTAGCTTCTAGGGTTTAGCCTCCTTGATCTCGTGGTAGATCTACTCTTGTACTACCCATATCATCAATATTAATCAAGAAGGACGTAGGGTTTTACCTCCATCGAGAGGGCCCGAACCTGGGTAAAACATCGTGTTCCCTGCCTCCTGTTACCATCCGGCCTAGACGCACAGTTCGGGACCCCCTACCCGAGATCCTCCGGTTTTGACACCGACATTGGTGCTTTCATTGAGAGTTCCTCTGTGCCATCACAATCAGGAAGGAGGCCTCCTCCCATCTTTAAAGATGGCGTCGTTGCTAAGGGAGCCTTGGCTGTCGGCCAAACCCTCCGGCTAGGTGGTTTCCTCATGACCGCCTGTTCGGCTGTTGCACCGACGGTGACCTCTCGGGTCATCAAAAGCAACCTACACGTCAGCTCGGAGCTCATCGAGCAGCTAGATACAATGGAGCTCTCTTCCGTAAACAAGCTCTTGGATCGCATCGCTGCCGTGGGGGTCGCTACGGATTACGACCAGGTTGGGCTTAAACCCGATCTAAGAGAAATTAACTCTCCCCAAGTCACCCACCACGTTGTTGTGGTAGAGACGCAGTGCGGCGACCCTTCATCTATTTTAAGTACTAGCTACGTCCGAATTCCCGACCCCTCCAAGCCGGATACCCGCGGAGGGGGAGATGTAACTCAAGACCTGAGCTTAGGATGAGGCAACGGGCCAGATTCACTGGACAACATCCAAGAATCCGAACTTCAGAGTTTGGAAACTCTTCGGCCTCCGAATCTTGGATTGGGTGAGGTTTCAGATTCAACGACACCCGCCCACCCGATCATAAGCTATCCCATGCAGGCTGGCCGAACACAGCTTAAATATCCTAAAAGGATTTAAACCTGTCAAACAAGCCCTTCGGCGTTTTTTCGAACCCAAGAGACAGGCTATGGGAGAGGAGCTAGCCAAGCTATTAGAGGCCGGATTCATCAGAGACATAAAACATCTGGACTGGCTAGCAAACCTGGTGATGGTACCAAAGAAGGATAAATCCTGGCGCCCGTGTGTCGATTTCAAAGACCTTAACAAGGCTTGCCCAAAGGATACCTTCCCCCTCCCCCGTATCGATCAAATTATCGATGCCACCACAGGACACGATTTGTTGTGTTTCCTCGACTCATACTCCGGTTACCATCAAATCAAGATGGCAGAATCAGACCAAGCTGCAACAGCATTCATCACACCATACGGCCCATTCTGCTTCAACACAATGCCCTTCGGGCTGAAAAACGCCGGCGCAACATATCAGCGCATGTTCCAGACATGTCTGGCAAACTAGATCGGCAAAACAGTGGAGGCGTATGTGGATGATGTGGTCGTCAAATCAAGACATGTCGAATCCCTAGTAAACGACTTGAGGCTTACATTCGATAACCTCCGAAAATATGACATCAAGCTCAACCCAGAAAAATGCATCTTCGGCATTCCAGCCGGAAAGCTCTTGGGCTTCATTGTATCCGGTAGAGGAATTGAAGCAAACCCAGCCAAGATCCGAGCTTTGTCACAATTGGATGTCCCAAAGGACCTTAAACAAATACAAAAATTAACTGGGTGCGTGGCGGCTTTAAGCCGCTTCATCTCCCGCTTGGAGAAAAGGCACTACCCATTTATCACCTCCTTCGGCACACCAAACACTTCGAGTGGACGGATGCCGCCACGGCCGGACTTGATGAAATAAAAGCCATATTGGCAACAAACCCAGTCCTGGTTGCGCCAATCACCGGCGAACCAATGTTATTGTACATTGCAGCAACACACCAAGTTATCAGCGCAGTGCTCTTTGTCGAGTGGGAAATGGACGGACACAAATTCCCCCTTCAAAGGCCGGTCTACTAGGTGTCCACTGTCCTCACTCCATGCAAATCACGGTACCCGCATTATCAAAAGATTGCATACGCGGTATTCATGGCATCCCGGAAGCTACGACACTACTTTCAAGAGTGTTCCATAATAGTAGCCTCGGAAGTGCCACTAAACGATATTATCAACAACCGCGATGCAACAGGCCGGATTGCAAAATGGGCCATCGAGCTTCTCCCGTTCGATATAACCTATAAGCCACGGCGAGCTATTCAATCGCAAGTTTTGGCCGACTTCGTCGCAGAATGGACGGAGGCCGAGCTCCCTAAAGAGTACGGCACATATTAAAACTGGATTATGCATTTCGACGGCTCCAAAATGTTGGCCGGACTGGGGGCCGGCGTCGTCCTGACGTCCCCCACAGGAGACACAGTCCAATATGTGCTCCAGATCATGTACACGGATTCCAACAATGCAGCTGAATATGAGGCCCTCCTACATGGCCTCCGGATAGCAGTATCCATGGGTATCCAGCGCCTAGAGGTACGCGGGGATTCAAACCTCGCGATATCCCAAATAAATGGAGACTTCGACGCCAAGGACTCAAAAATGGCGGCTTACCACGACGCCATCCTAAAAATGTCAGCTCGGTTCGAAGGGCTGGAGTTTCACCATATAGCCCGAGAAAACAATCAAGTGGCGGACGTCCTAGCACGCATCGGAGAAAAACGCGATACAGTCCCCCCCAACGTCTTTTTGGAAAGATTGTTCAAGCCATCCGTAGCATGGGAGGGGGAACCCGCAAATAACAGCCCGAACCCAGCCGCACCACTCGACGCCGAACAATCTGACACAATTGGAGGCTCTGCCAACGAAATTACACCTTCATCCCACGTAATAATGGCGGTTATCGCCCTGTGGACAGAACCATTCCTAGCCTACCTTACTAGGCAGGAACTCCTGGAGGACCAAAACGAGGCCCGCTGCATAGTGCGGCGATCTAAGGCCTACAGAGTCCATGAGGGAGAACTTTATAAGAAAAGCACTACCGGAGTCCTTCAAAGGTGCATCTCCAAAGAGGAAGGGCGGAACCTCCTGGCTGAAATTCATGCCGGACTTGGTGGTCACCACGCCGCTGCTCGGTCCCTTGTTAGCAAGGCTTTCCGTACAGGCTTTTACTGGCCGACGGCCCGAGCAGACGCTCAGGACCTAGTCCAACGATGCGCTGGTTGCCAAGTTTTTGCCAACCAAAGCCATATGCCACCCACCGCACTCCAAACTATACCCATCACCTGGCCTTTTGCGGTCCGGGGGCTTGACATGGTCGGACCCCTTAAAGGTGGAACCCATTGGAAAAAATACTTACTGGTCATGGTGGATAAGTTCACCAAATGGATAGAAGCCAAGCCTGTTAAAACGGCTGAATCCGAACCTGTGATAGACTTCATATCCGGGGTTGTACACCGTTATGGCGTCCCCCACAGCATCATAACCGACAACGGTACAAACTTTACCGCCGACGAGGTAAAACTCTGGTGCAAAAACATGGGCATCAAGCTCGATTATGCTTCCGTCTATCACCCACAAACCAATGGCCAGGTCGAACGCGCAAATGGTCTTATCATGAGCGGCATTAAACCCAGACTGGTGCGGTCCCTCAAGGAATCTAACATGCACTGGGTAGAGGAGCTCGACTCCATGCTCTAGGGGCTGCGGACCACGCCAAATCGCACCACCGGATACACACCATTTTTTATGGTGTACGGCGCAGAGGCAGTTCTGCCCTGCGACATAATTCATGACTCACTAGAGTGCACATGTACGAAGAAAGAGAAGCCGAGCTCGATCAGCAGGAAAACTTGGACGCCTTGGAGGAGGAGCGTGAAGTGGCAAAAGCCCGTTCCGCATTTTATCAACAGCAGGCCCGAAGATATCAAAGCAGAGAAGTACGGGCCAAAAATTACAATGTTGGCGAACTAGTTCTACGCCTGACGGATAAGAAAAAGGACAAACTCAAGCCCAAATGGGAAGGTCCATTCATAATCGACCAAGTCCTGACTGGTGGGGCGTACCGCCTGCGAGATGCGTCGGATAACCGACTCGAGCCGAACCCATGGAACGCCACCCGTCTCTGAAGATTGTATGCCTAGCGCCGGACTCTGTCCCTTAAAGGCTCATCTAGTGACGCGCCACTCGCGCTCATTAAACCTGGGGGCTTCTTTAACAGAAGCTTATTTATACGGGCTTCACGCCCAACACATGCGTCAAACTTCTGCATGTACCTTTTTCTTCACCATTATATGCATCGATATGACTTAAGTTTTGGCCAAGCTGGGTTGCCTGGCTCCTGTGCTTACCCCTACGTTCCCGATTGTTCGGCTAGGCGGTAAAGGGGGCACCTCTGCGATTGTTACTGCCGGGTCAGCCGGATGTGTACCTCAGACTGGGTGAAGCCGAAAGCTAGCGTTCTTAAGGGAATATTCGGTCGGTGAAATAAAAGATGATCTTTTTACCCATTTTATGCGCCCCCAGATGCTTTTTCTGTGTTTTTTCACGCAGTCCGGACATGCACTTTAGGGCATGCCTCCCAGCGAAAGGAACCCCTAACGGAACTATTCTCTCTGGAAGATGTTTCTTACTAACCATGTAATATAACATAACTAGTTGGGCACTTGTCTGATAAAGCACTAATGACCCCTACGCCTGGTCTCCACGCATACCCAGTTCTTATATAACAGCTATGGTATTCGGACACACTCCGGACCGTCAGGTCCCGAGGTTGAAGCGAAAAGGTCGGCAACGACAAACGATCTACAATCCGGCTAGAAGGCATTACACATGTCAATTCAAAATTACATAGTCATTCTGACTGATTGTATTCCTCTTCTATACCATCTAACAGGCTGTCTAATTTACAGTCCTGCTGGGAATACTTCGCGGCCAACTCTACTTGGCCGTATACTAAGCTTACAGGGATCTCCTTCCTGTCAGGCCCCACTGGTCCGACCTCGGCCATGTGGTTTGGGTCAGACTTCGTAAAACGGGTCTTCATCATGGCCCAGGCCTCCCTAGCGCCGCCGAGCTCCCTTCAGCTTCTCCGCAAGCTCTCCAAGGCCCTTGGGCACGGAGTGGGCAGGCCATAAGGCTTGGGCAATACCCCGCATCGCCTGCCGAATTCGCTCGTGCAGTTGCAAGAGTTCAGGAAGAAGGTCACCCGTAGAACTGGGCATCTCCTCTACAGGACGACCTGTGAGCATACCTACAGACATTACTCTGTTAGTCGACTTCCTCGCCGAACTTTTTTTTTTCAAAGTTCGTTCAAGCACTTACTAAAAATGCCGCGTCAAAGCCGCTGATTCTCCTTCGTGGAGTCCGACAGCTGGCCACGAACATCTTTACGTTCGACGTCCAGCTTGGTGTTGGCATCCTAAAGATCATTCTTCTCTCGCCTCACCTTTGTCAACATACTCTCACCGGCCTTTAGCCGGCGTAAGAGTTGTTGCTTGTCCGGATCGAGTCCGGCGCCATCTGCAATATGATTTGTTAGATTTGCACCCACACTGCACAATACAAATCTTTTGAAGTGTACCTTACCTGAGGGGGTCTCTTTGGGCTCCCCTGCTACGGCTAGTGCGGCCTCTAGTTGGGCCTTGCACTTTTCCAGCTCCTGGGACAGTACGGCATTCTTCTCTGTAAGAACCTGCATATTAAATGATCCTTAAATCAGTTGCTCTAACTGCTTCAAGTCTCAGGGGCTACTGGCATATATATATATATTTAACCAAAATTTTCTTACCCGTATGTCTTTTACATACTGCTCCGTGGCTCTGGCTAAACCATTTTGAGCGGCATGGAGGTACGCATCTCCCGAATTAAAGGCATCTAAAGCCTCTTGGGAGAAACAAGCGTCGTGTAAAATTGTCCGGCGATGCCTGTGGTTCATGGCACTCTCCACTTCAGAATTTGGGGCAGACAGCCTGTCCGCATCCTCTGTCAGAGGAGCGTCCGGCGCGCGCCTTGTGCTCGCCTCCGCTTCCTGGCTAGACGTTGGAGCCTGGCTGGTGGAGGCGCGATTAGCAACCTCTCCGGATGTAGTTCGGCGAGGTCTCTTCGTTCTGAAGATAGCACGAACGTTAATATGCCCTGATAGAATAACTCTAGGGAAACAGAGGGTGCACTATACCTTTGCGCCGGCATCTCAGTCCGGACTACATTCCTTTTTCCCCACGGGGCCCTGCGGCCCCTTGTTGGCTAGCCGTCGCAGGTTCAGCCTCCTGCCTCAGAAATCTCCCCTGCAAAACACGGTTGTCGTCAGAAACACCAGGCTACGTGAGGGTGGAATCTCTTTCAACGGAATAAGACCCCAGTTTCTGTCACCTGGGAGGCCGGGATTAACCCTGGGTAATCCACCGTAATGGCTACCAAGGTATTGTCCTTACTTAACTGATGGAACACCCCGTCGATAAGCTCCACCGATATGTCCGGATCCTCTTCGGAGTCCGGATTGAGGGACCGTTCTGGGTCCTCGGGTTGTGGAGGGCGGCTGTTTATATCCTTTACCTCCTGTCGCAGTTCCTGCATTGAAGTCGTTAGACTACCTATCTAACCATGGGAGTATAAAACAAACGGGCAAGCACAATTGTTCAGTTACCCAACTTGGAGGATTGTACATACTGAATCCGGCCCGCGGGTTGACGCGGAGGAATTCCTCCTTTTCTCCCTTGTACAAAGAGGATAAGATCTTTACTAAGGCAGCGGCTGAGGCCGGCCCCTTACGACCGTAACGTGTGGCGTCATACTCCCCGTTGAAATCCCACATGGGGTGGCCTCTATATTGAAGCGGCTGCACCCCCCGCATAATGCATGCGGCCATGACTCCAATCATGGTTAGTCCGGAATGAGCCAACAGTCTTATCCGGCCCATCAGGTAAAGGACGTCTCTATCGCCGCGGACGCCAGCTCAAGCGTTTCTTCAATGGAGCACTGTTGAACTCAGGGAGACCGACCCGGATAGGGTCCGATAGCGGGATGTCATCTATGTAAAACCATTCCGAAGGCCAGTCCTCGGACGCCTTCTTTGGGGTTCCGGATAGGTATCCGGTCCCGGCGATGCGCCATACTTCGGCTCCGCCCACTTGGTATATAGACCCCTCTTGAGAACGGGGCACCAGGCAGAATAACCTCTTCCACAACGCGAAATGAGCCTCAACGCCTAAAAATAGCTCGCAAAGGGCGACGAAACCCGCAATATGCAATACGGAGGCGGGCGTGAGATTGTGCAGTTGGAGGCCGTAGAACTCCAGAAGCCCGCGGAGAAATGGATGAATTGGAAATCCCAGTCCCCTTATTAGATAGGGGACGAGGCACACCCGCTCTCCTTTAGAAGGATTGGGGGTGCTCTCCGCTTGTTTTCCGCCATTGTAGGTGGCGAGACCGGCTCGGACCGGGACCATGTAAGCCGGAGGGAGAAATCCCTTGGCCTGAAGCGACACTAACTCACTATGCGGGATGGTGCAACTCTCCCAGTCCTCGGGTTTGGGACCGGAGGGGCGAGGGGAGGGGCTGTGACGGCTGGTCATGTTGGAATGGACCTTTGCTGGAAGCGCTCTGATGATAACTCGCGGAAAGGAGAAGATGTGGTTTGGACCTAAATCCCCATCCCGTTAAATAGGCGGCTCGTTTATATGGCTAGGGGTGTGGATGTAAAAACGCCCCGGCTTTTCGCATTCGTTTAACACGTGGAAGACGGCCATTATTGGGCATGGAAGCCGAGGAGCACTACATTACAAAAATCAGACATTATTCCTACAGGTACACAAGATTTGGAGAAGAACCCGCCTTGCAATGCCGAACAATCTGCGCGCCGGACTCGTCGTCATTGAAGCCTGGTTCGGGGGCTACTGAGGGAGTCCTGGATTAGGGGGTGTTCGGGTAGCCAGACTATACCTTCAGCCGGACTCCAGGACTATGAAGATACAAGATTGAAGACTTCGTCCTGTGTCCGGATGGGACTTTCCTTGGCGTGGAAGGCAAGCTTGGCGATGCGGATATTCAAGATCTCCTACCATTGTAACCGACTCTATGTAACCCTAACCCTATCCGGTGTCTATATAAACCAGAGGGTTGTAGTCCATAGGCAATCAACTCCATATACAACAATCATACCATAGGCTAGCTTCTAGGGTTTAGCCTCCTTGATCTCGTGGTAGATCTACTCTTGTACTACCCATATCATCAATATTAATCAAGCAGGACATAGGGTTTTACCTCCATCGAGAGGGCCCGAACCTGGGTAAAACATCGTGTTCCCTGCCTCCTGTTACCATCCGGCCTAGATGCACAGTTCGGGACCCCCTACCCGAGATCCACCGGTTTTGACACCGACAATCATTTTCTTGTATTACGTTTTCCATTTGTCGAAAATGTTTGTATATTCAACTACTTTTCCTGTGCATCAGCCATTTGAAGCGGTGATGGAAGTATCTGGAGTGAAAACAAGGTATTCAGAGTAGACAATGCTACCTGCTGAAGCAAACATCTTGCTGGATACAGAGACCTCCTCAGAGGAGGATTCGGAGACTGATGACCAGTCCTATTCCCCCCTGAGGTCTATGCTCAAACTTGGCAGGGTTATATTACCCATGTCATGCATGTTGTCTTGCATTGCTTCATTTTTACATCATATATGGATTGCCATCTACTTACTTGCTTACTATATAAATCATATCTTTGAATTATATCATGCCATCATGTTTACATACACAACATCTATCTGAGTTATGGCATGGCAACCCATTTAATAAAGACATCATATAGTTATATCATCTCATCATGTTTAGTGTTTACAGTCATCATATTTTCAATTATGTCATTCTATGCGGGAATTATATCATGCTATCATGTTTCCATAGGTGGAATGTATGTGAATTATGGCATGCCAGCCTATTTAATAAACACATTATATAGTTATATCATATCATCATGTTTACATAGTCATCATATTTTGAACTATGTCTTTCCATCTTTTTTAGTTAGCCATCATAATGTGAAATTGTGTCATGCTATCTTGTTTAGTTAGCCATCATATATGTGAAATTGTGTCATGCTATCTGTTTGGTTAGACAACATAAATGTGAATTATTTCATGCCCTATTTTATTCTCCACTATCCATTGCACATGTCTATCATACAATGTCTGTACAGTCAATTACTTTTCTTTTTAATCAGCCATTTGAATTGGGGAGGGTGATGGCAGTATCTAAGGGAGTAACAACACGGTCTTCAGAAAAGATAGTGCTACCAGTTAATGCAGATAGAACCACGGTTGTACTTTCCCAAGAAACAGCCCCACCACACATAACCCAGACTCTCGCAGATTGTACCCCTACCCAATTGCACAGAGAACCAGCTACACCCCTTTTAACCCCAACCCCAGCAGATAGTAACCCAGTTCCAGTTGACACAGCACCATCTCCACCACAGAGCACCCAAGCACGAGCAGTTAGTAAGGGAACTATAGTGCCCAAAGCACGAGGACCACCACTCTGAATCCCAACTCAACGCTTAAAGGAGAAGAAGAATTGTTCTTAGGTCAGGTTCTATAGCTATGGTTCATACTCATTTGCTCTTGCATCACTGTATTTACTCAGACCAACTATTTTCAAATTTGAAGGATGGAATTGAAACTCCAATGGCGCAATAGGTATGTTTTAAACCTGTTTCTTTAACTGGTTTGCTGTTGTAACTTACTCAATGTTGATTTCAGTTTCAATTGAATAAAAAATTATGTTCTCATGTCATGCACATTACAAGTCTTGTTATTGCTCTATAGTTTCCCACACTTATATTCTGTCTATTCTGCTTTGTCTTGAACAAATATTATTTGAACTGTGTCTCTATCTTGATTTGGCAACAAAAACTAGAATGATATAGACCATAACGTTACCATGGTACATAGATATATGTTTGTTTCATGCTGTTATCCTGTGCACTTTACTACTGAACTGATTTACCAAAATGAGTTGCATATACAACATGGTAAACCTGTGATGTGTCTGCTTGTTTCTCTTTTAGAATGCGGACAAAATATTGGAGAACAGTACCCCGTTATGCAATGGTAAAGGAAGTAATGCAGATAAGGTTCAAGATAGTGAGACATCCCTATTGGTCTCCAAGAAAGCTGATAAAAACTACCTTGACGACAGTGAGAGAACCCAAAAGTCCGGTCTTGATGTACTGTTCGAGTTACTGGCCACTACTACTGGCACAAGATCTTCGAACTCGCTGCCTGAATCAGTTTGTCTTCTTGAGTCTCAGCTACAAGTTGGAAGATATCGATCAGATGTGCTGCGACATGAAGCTGAAGGACTGAGGAAGTCCCTGCAAAATTCAGCTGCATACTTTCTGGTGCAACAGTAAGCGCTGGAGGATTTAAGCGCCAAACAAGAGATAGTTAATAAGCTTGCTAAGCATCTTGCCAGCATTATGGGTACCCAGGATACTGTTTCTTGAGATCTTCTGAAGTGGTTTCAATTCTGGACTTGTTTTGCTGCGCGTTTATTTGCATTGGTCGCCAACTTTGACAACCAGTGTATATGATGTGCTTCTTTGTTCCCTATATTTGCACTGGTGGAGAACTTTGATGTCCAGTGGATGTAATATGTGTAATAGCCGTGATAGCCAAGCGTAAGTTGCTTGCTTATTTATTTCCTTGTTGTCTTGTTTATTTGTTTGCTTGTAGTCAGTGTTGTTCTTTTTCCGCGGTTTGCAAGTGGCCGCAATAACCTATTTTTTAAAAGTAGGCCACAATAACCATGGGCTACATATTTACTGTAGTAACACTGGGCCTTCTATGTGCCGTAGAAAAAATGGGCCTTCTACGGGGCGTAGAAACTGATGACTACTACATAACCTTCTTCTTGTAGACGTTGTTGGGCCTCCAAGTGCAGAGGTTTGTAGGATAGTAGCAAATTTCCGTCAAGTGGATGACCTAAGGTTTATCAATCCGTAGGAGGCATAGGATGAAGATGGTCTCTCTCAAAAAACCCTGCAACCAAATAATAAAGAGTCTCTTGTGTCCCCAACACACCCAATACAATGGTAAATTGTATAGGTGCACTAGTTCGGCGAAGAGATGGTGATACAAGTGCAATATGGATAGTAGATAATGGTTTTTGTAATCTGAAAATATAAAAACAGCAAGGTAACTAATGATAAAAGTGAGTGTGAGTGGTATTGCAATGCGTTAAAACAAGGCCTAGGGTTCATACTTTCACTAGCGCAAGTTCTCTCAACAATAATAACATAATTGGATCACATAACTATCCCTCAACATGCAACAAAGAGTCACTCCAAAGTCACTAATAGCGGAGAACAAACGAAGAGATTATAGTAGGGTACGACACCACCACAAAGTTATCCTTTCTGATCGATCTATTCAAGAGTCCGTGTTATTAAAATAACATGAAGCTATTCTTTCCGTTCAATCTATCATAGAGTTCGTAGTAGAATAACACCTAAAGACACAAATCAACCAAAACCCTAATGTCACCTAGATACTCCAATGTCACCTCAAGTATCCGTGGGTATGATTATATGATATGCATCACACAATCTCAGATTCATCTATTCAAACCAACACAAAGTACTTCAAAGAGTGCCCCAAAGTTTCTACCGGAGAGTCAAGACGAAAACATGTGCCAACCCCTATGCATAGGTTCATGGGAGGAACCCGCAAGTTGATCACCAAAACATACATCAACTGGATCAATAGAATAACCCATTGTCACCACGGATATTCCACACAAGACATACATCAATTGTTCTCAAATCCTTAAAGACTCAATCTGATAAAATAACTTCAAAGGGAAAACTCAATTCATCACAAGAGAGTAGAGGGGGGAGAAACATCATAAGATCCAACTATAATAGCAAAGCTCACGATACATCAAGATCGTACCACCTCAAGAACACGAGAGAGAGATCAAACACATAGCTACTGGTGCATACCCTCAGCCCCGAGGGAGAACTACTCCCTCCTCGTCATGGAGAGCGCCGGATGATGAAGATGGCCACGGGAGATGGATTCCCCCTACGGCAGGGTGCCGGAATGGGTCTAGATTGGTTTTCGGTGGCTACGGAGGCTTCTGGCAGCGGAACTCCCGATCTATTGTGCTCCCCGGAGTTTTTAGGGTATATGGGTATATATGGGAGGAAGAAGTACGTCGGTGGATCTCCGGGCTGTCCATGAGGCAGGGGGAGCGCCCCCCACCCTTGTGGGCAGCCCGGGACTCTCCTGGTCCAACTCCGATACTCCGTGGGCTTCTTCTGGTCCAAAAATAAGTTCCGTGAAGTTTTAGGTCAATTGGACTCCGTTTGCTTTTCCTTTTCTGCGATACTCTAAAACAAGGAAAAAAACAGAAACTGGCACTGGGCTCTAGGTTAGTAGGTTAGTCCCAAAAATCATATAAAATAGCATATAAATGCATATAAAACATCCAAGGTTGATAATATAATAGCGTGGAACAATCAAAAATTATAGATACGTTGGAGATGTATCAGCATCCCCAAACTTAATTCCTGCTCGTCCTCGAGTAGGTAAATGATAAAAACAGAATTTTTGATGTGGAATGCTACCTAACATATGTATCCATGTAGTTCTCTTTATTGTGGCAAGAATATTCAGATCCATAAGATTCAAGACAAAAGTTTAATATTGACATAAAAATAATAATACTTCAAGCATACTAACCAAGTAATCATGTCTTCTCAAAATAACATGGCCAAAGAAAGCTATCCCTACAAAATCATATAGTCTGGCTATGCTCCATCTTCACCACACAACGTATTTAAATCATGCACAACCCCGATGACAAGCCAAGCAATTGTTTCATACTTTTGATGTTCTCAAACTTTTTCAATATTCACACAATATATGAGCGTGAGCCATGGATATACCACTATATGTGGAACAGAAGAGTGGTTGTGGAGAAGACAAAAAGGAGAAGATAGTATCACATCAACTAGGCGTATCAACGGGCTATGGAGATGCCCATCAATAGATATCAATGTGAGTGAGTAGGGATTGCCATGCAACGGATGCACTAGAGCTATAAATGTATGAAAGCTCAACAAAAGAAACTAGTGGGTCTGCATCCAACTCGCTTGCTCACGAAGACCTAGGGCATTTTGAGGAAGCCCATCATTGGAATATACAAGCCAAGTTCTATAATGAAAGATTCCCACTAGTATATGAAAGTGACAACATAGGAGACTCTCTATCATGAAGATCATGGTGCTACTTTGAAGCACAAGTGTGGTAAAAGGATAGTAGCATTGCCCCTTCTCTCTTTTTCTCTCATTATTTTATTTTATTTTTTTATTTGGGCCTTTTCTCTTTTTTATGGCCTCTTTTTTTCTCTTTTTTTATTTTTCGTCCGAAGTCTCATCCCGACTTATGGGGGAATCATAGTCTCCATCATCCTTTCCTCACTGGGACAATGCTCTAATAATGATGATCATCACACTTTTACTTACTTACAACTCAAGAATTACAACTCGATACTTAGAACAAAATATGACTCTATATGAATGCCTCCGGCGGTGTACCGAGATGTGCAATGACTCAAGAGTGACATGTATGAAAGAATTATAAACGGTGGCTTTGCCACAAATACAATGTCAACTACATGATCATGCAAAGCACTATGACAATGATGAAGCGTGTCATAAACGGAACAGTGGAAAGTTGCATGGCAATATATCTCGGAATGGCTATTGAAATGCCATAATAGGTAGGTATGGTGGCTTTTTTGAGGAAGGTATATGGTGGGTGTATGATACTGATGAAAAGTGTGCGGTATTAGGGAGGCTAGCAATGGTGGAAGGGTGAGAGTGTGTATAATCCATGGACTCAACATTAGTCATAAAGAACTCATATACTTGTTGCAAAAATCGACAAGTTATCAAAGCAAAGTATTATGCAAATGTTCCTAGGGGGATAGATTGGTAGGAAAAGACCATCGCTCGTCCCCGACCGCCACTCATAAGGAAGGCAATCAATAAATAAATCATGCTCCGACTTCATCACATAATGGTTCACCATACGTCCATGCTACGGGAATCACAAACTTCAACAAAAGTATTCCTCAAATTCACAAATACTCAATTAGCATGACTCTAATATTACCATCTCCATATCTCAAAACAATCATCAAGTATCAAACTTCTCATAGTATTCAATGCACCTTATATGAAAGTTTTTATTATATCCCACTTGGATGCCCATCATATTAGGACTAAATTCATAACCAAAGCAAATTACCATGCTGTTTAGGACTCTCAAAATAATATAAGTGAAGCATGAGAGTTCATCTATTTCCATAAAATAAAACCACTAACGTGCTCTAAAAGGATATAAGTGAAGCACTAGAGCAAATGACAAACTACTCCGAAAGATATAAGTGAAGATCAATGAGTAGTCGAATAATTATGCAACTATATGAAGACTCTCTAACATTTAAGAATTTCAGATCTTGGTATTTTATTCAAACAGAAAGCAAAACTAAAATAAAATAAAATGACGCTCCAAGCAAAACACATATCATGTGGTGAATAAAAATATAGCTCCAAGTAAAGTTACCGATGAACGAAGACGAAAGAGGGGATGCCTTCTGGGGCATCCCCAAGCTTAGGCTCTTGGTTGTCCTTGAATATTACCTTGGGGTTCCCTGGTCATACCCAAGCTTAGGAACTTGCCACTCCTTATTCCATACTCCATCGAATCTTTACCCAAAACTTGAAAACTTCACAACACAAAACTTAACAGAAAACTCGTAAGCTCCGTTAGTATAAGAAAATAAATCACCACTTAGGTACTGTTGTGAACTCATTCTAAATTTATATTGGTGTAATATCTACTGTATTCCAACTTCTCTATGGTTCATACCCTCTGATACTACTCATAGATTCATCAAAATAAGCAAACAACACATAGAAAGCAGAATCTGTCAAAAACAGAACAGTCTGTAGTAATCTGTAGGATTCGAATACTTATGTAACTTCAAAAATCCTGAGAAATTAGGAAGTCCTAGGAAATTTTCTTATTAATCTACTGCAAGTGGAATTGGTATTTTATCGCTCTCTGGTGGGAAATGAAAATTATTCTCGTGAGCACATACTTTCTGTTTTTTACAGCAAGATCAAATAACAATCACCCAAGAAGATCCCAAAGGCTTTACTTGGCACAAACACTAATTAAAACATAAAAACACAATCATAACAGAGGATAGATGAATTATTTATTACTAAACAGGAACAAAAAGCAAGGAACAAAAATAAAGTTGGGTTGCCTCCCAACAAGCGCTATCGTTTAGCGCCCCTAGCTAGGCATGATGATTTCAATGATGCTCACATAAAAGATAAGAATTGAAACATAAAGAGAGAATCATGAAGAATATGACTAGCACATTTAATTCTAACCCACTTCCTATTCATAGGTATTTTGCGAGAAAAAAACTTCTGGGAACAAGAATCAACTTGCATAGGAAAGGAAAACAAGCATAACTTCAAGACTTTAAGCACATAGAGAGGAAACTTGATATTATTGCAATTCCTACAAGCATATGTTCCTCCCTCAAAATAATTTTCAGTAGCATCATGAATGAATTCAGCAATATAACCAGCACCTAGAGCATTCTTTTAATGATCTACAAGCATATAAAATTTACTACTCTCCATATAAGCAAAATTCTTCTCAATCGGAATAGTGGGAGTATCATAAGAGACTCGAATACTATAAATTGTTTCCATATTAAAAGAGTAATGTTCATAAAAAGGGTAATCATAATAATGAAAAGTTTATAAATATGATCATCACTACTTTTTATAGCATATGTATCATCACAATAATTATCATAAGTAGCAACTTTGTTCTCATCATAATCGATTGAAACCTCTTCCAAGATAGTGGAATCATTACTAAATAAAGTCATGACCTCTCCAAATCCACTTTCATAATTATCATAATAAGATTCAACATCCTCCAAAATAGTGGGGTCATTACTTCCTAAAGTTGACACTCTTCCAAACCCACTTTCATCAATATAATTATCATAAGTAGGAGGCATGCTATCATCATAATAAATTTGCATATCAAAACTTGGGAGACTACAAATATCATCTTCATTAAACATAGATTCCCCAAGCTTGGGACTAGAATTAATTGCAGAAAATATATTCTCAAAAACATCATCTTCATCAAACATAGCATCCCCAAGCTTGGACCTTTTCATATCATAAGCATAACCACTTTCATCATTAATAGTATGGATAGCACCAATAGTATAGCAATTATCATCATCACAAGGAGTAATAGGAGCAACATCATTTGGGAGAGATACCTTTTTACCTTTGCCTCTCCGTATTTTCTTTTTCTTCTTCACATCATGTGTGGGTTCAATCCTCTTTTTGGAGCTCCTTATTAATGAAATTGGTTGAATAGAAGGCTCCTCCTCGTTACCTGATTCATCATAAGAAATAATAGGAGGATATTGGGAAGTCTCTTCCCTTTCATTAGTATTCTCTTCATCTTCTATTTGTTTTCCTTTCTTTATGTAGTTGGAAATATAAGGACTTTCAATACAATTCACCGCACAATACATATAAATTTCTTCTAGATCAAAACCAAGAAGTTTATCACAGGAAAATACTGGAAGATAGTTAGTTATATGTTTCATTTCTTCATAACCCATAAGCAAACTAAGTTCATTATGATGTGCAAGATAAATCAAGTCATCACAATTTTTGCAAACGATTAGATCATGAAACAATTTGCATCGGATGGTTAAATAACCACGTTCATTGCAAAGTTCACAAGTATGGCCAAGAAAATTTAAATTTTCAGCACAAACATCTAGCCTTTCTTGAAACCATTTAGTTTCTAAGTACTTATGCCTCTTGCAAAATCTATCTTCCCTAATTGGTGTGTACATGCAAACTCTATGCACTCCACAAAAATTGACATGCTTATAAGAGACATTTTCATCATAACTAGTGCAATCATCATTAGTACTATGGATATTCAAAGAGCTCATACTAATAAAATTGCAATCATGCTCATCATTCAAAGATTTAGGGCCAAACATTTTAATGCATTCTTCTTCTAACACTTTGGCAAAATTTTCCTTTCCATCATACTCATGAAAGACATTAAAAAGATGAAGCGTATGAGGCAAACTCAATTCCATTTTTTTGTAGTTTTCTTTTATAATCTAATCTAGTGCTAAAACAAGAAACAAAAAGATTCGATTGCAAGATCTAAAGATATACCTTCAAGCGCTAACTTCCCCGGCAATGGCGCCAGAAAAGAGCTTGATGTCTACTACAAAACCTTCTTCTTGTAGACGTTGTTGGGCCTCCAAGTGCAGAGGTTTGTAGGACAGTAGCAAATTTCTGTCAAGTGGATGACCTAAGGTTTATCAATCCGTAGGAGGCATAGGATGAAGATGGTCTCTCTCAAACAACCCTGCAACCAAATAACAAAGAGTCTCTTGTGTCCCCAACACATCCAATACAATGGTAAATTGTATAGGTGCACTAGTTCGGCGAAGAGATGGTGATACAAGTGCAATATGGATAGTAGATAATGGTTTTTGTAATCTGAAAATATAAAAACAGCAAGGTAACTAATGATAAAAGTGAGCGTGAGCGGTATTGCAATGCGTTAAAACAAGGCCTAGGGTTCATACTTTCACTAGCGCAAGTTCTCTCAACAATAATAACATAATTGGATCACATAACTATCCCTCAACATGCAACAAAGAGTCACTCCAAAGTCACTAATAGCGGAGAACAAACGAAGAGATTATAGTAGGGTACGACACCACCACAAAGTTATCCTTTCTGATCGATCTATTCAAGAGTCCGTAGTAAAATAACATGAAGCTATTCTTTCCGTTCAATCTATCATAGAGTTCGTAGTAGAATAACACCTAAAGACACAAATCAACCAAAACCCTAATGTCACCTAGATACTCCGATGTCACCTCAAGTATCCGTGGGTATGATTATATGATATGCATCACACAATCTCAGATTCATCTATTCAAACCAACACAAAGTACTTCAAAGAGTTCCCCAAAGTTTCTACCAGAGAGTCAAGACGAAAACATGTGCCAACCCCTATGCATAGGTTCATGGGAGGAACCCGCAAGTTGATCACCAAAACATACATCAACTGGATCAATAGAATACCCCATTGTCACCACGAATATTCCACGCAATACATACATGAAGTGTTCTCAAATCCTTAAAGACTCAATCCGATAAGATAACTTCAAAGGGAAAACTCAATTCATCACAAGAGAGTAGAGGGGGGAGAAACATCATAAGATCCAACTATAATAGCAAAGCTCGCGATACATCAAGATTGTACCACCTCAAGAACACGAGAGAGAGAGAGATCAAACACATAGCTACTGGTACATACCCTCAACCCCGAGGGAGAACTACTCCCTCCTCGTCATGGAGAGCGCCTGGATGATGAAGATGGTCACCGGAGAGGGATTCCCCCTCCGGCAGGGTGCCGGAACGGGTCTAGATTCGTTTTTGGTGGCTACGGAGGCTTCTGGCAGCGGAACTCCCGATCTATTGTGCTCCCCAAAGTTTTTAGGGTATATATGGGTATATATGGGAGGAAGAAGTACGTCAGTGGATCTCCGGGTTGTCCATGAAGCACGGGCGCACCTAGGGGGTGGGCACAGCCCCCACCCTCGTGGGCAGCCCGGGACTCTCCTGGTCCAACTCCGATACTCCGTGGGCTTCTTCTGGTCTAGAAATAAGTTCCGTGAAGTTTCAGGTCAATTGGACTTCGTTTGATTTTCCTTTTCTGTGATACTCTAAAACAAGGAAAAAACAGAAACTGGCACTGGGCTCTAGGTTAATAGGTTAGTCCCAAAAATCATATAAAATGGCATATAAATGCATATAAAACATCCAAGGTTGATAATATAATAGGATGGAACAATCAAAAATTATAGATATGTTGGAGACGTATCAGAAACAATGGGCCTTCTACGGGCCATATCATCAATGGGCCTTCTACGGGCCGTATCATAAATGGGCCTATGGGCCATATGATCGATTGCCCAAACATGGGCCAATAACATACCACATTATGGTCGTAAATGGGCTAGAGTTGGAATCGTCCGTTCATGGGCCGACCATAACGGGCCGTCATTAATCGACCGTATTTGATGATGCTATGAAAACGGCCCAACGTATTAACGGGCCACAAAAGGGCCGATTGTAACCACGGTCTGAATTTGGCCCACAAGAAGAAAATGACAGTAACGGGTCGTAAGTAACCGAATGCTGGAAATGGGCCCAAGAATAAATGGGCCCTGAGAAGGCCGAAAGATAACATGGGTTGGAAACAGCCCAACGGTATAATGGGATGTTAATGGGTATAAAGTGATACACTGTTCATTACGGGCCAGTTTCACCACGGGCCGTTAATGGGCCAAGAGTTACAAAGGGCCTCATATGGGCCGAAAGACCTCATGGGCTATACATGGGCCGGAAGTTAAAACGGGCTGGAATCATATTGGACGGCCCAAATGATGCTACTGGGCCTAATTCGGATAGGTCGTAACGGGCCCTGGGTTAGCGGGTGATACGTCCATTTTGCATCATGCTTTTATATCGATATTTATTGAATTATGGACTGTTAATTCACTTTATGTCACAATACTTATGGCTATTCTCTCTTATTTTACAAGGTTTACATAAGGAGGGAGAATGCCGGCAGCTGGAATTCTAGGCTGGAAAAGGAGCAAATATTAGAGACCTATTCTGCGCAACTCCAAAAGTCCTGAAACTCCACGGAACATCTTAAAATAAATAAAGAAAAATCCTCACCAAAGATGAAGGCCAGGGGGCCCACACCCTGCTCACGAGGGTGGGGGCGCCTCCCTCCCTAGGGCGCGCCCCTACCTCGTGGGCCCCCTGGTGGCTCTCCGACGTCCATCTTCTCCTATATGAAGTCTTTCGATGAGAAAAAAACCAGAAGGAACTTTTCGGGACGAGACTCCGCCGCCACGAGGCGGAACCTTGGCGGAACCAATCTAGAGCTCTGGCAGAGCTGTTCTGTCGGGGATACTTCCCTCCCGGAGGGGGAAATCATCACCATTGTCATCACCAACGCTCCTCTCATCGGGAGAGGGCAATCTCCATCAACATCTTCACCAGCACCATCTCATCTCCAAACCCTAGTTCATCTCTTGTATCCAATTCTTGTCTCAATGTCTGAGATTGGTGCTAGTAGGTTGCTAGTAGTGTTGATTACTCCTTGTAGTTGATGCTAGTTGGTTTATTTGGTGGAAGATCATATGTTCAGATCCTATATGCATAGTATTACCCCTCTGATTATGAACATGAATATGATTTGTGAGTAATTACGTTTGTTCCTGAGGACAAGGGAGAAGTCTTGCTATTAGTAGTCATGTGAATTTGGTATTCGTTTGATATTTTGATAAGATGTATGTTGTCTAGCCTCTAGTGATGTTATGTGAATGTCGACTACATAACACTTCACCATTATTTAGGCCTAGAGGAAGGCGTTGGGAAGTAATAAGTAGATGATGGGTTGCTAGAGTGACAGAAGCTTAAACCCTAGTTTATGCGTTGCTTCGTAAGGGGCTGATTTGGATCCACATGTTTCATGCTATGGTTAGGTTTACCTTAATACTTTTGTTGTAGTTGCAGATGCTTGCAATAGAGTTTAATCATAAGTGGGATGCTTGTTCAAGTAAGAACAGCACCCAAGCACCGGTCCACCCACATATCAAATTATTAAAGTATCGAATGCAAATCATATGAACGTGATAAAAACTAGCATGACGATATTCCCATGTGTCCTCGGGACCGCTTTTCCTATTATAAGAGTTTGTTCCGGCTTGTCCTTTGATACAAAAGGATTGGGACATCTTGTTGCACTTTATTTACTTTTTGTTACTTGTTGCTCGTTACAATTTATCCTATCACAAAACTATCTATTACCACTTATTTCAGTAATTGTAGAGAATACCTTGTTGAAAACCGCTTATCATTTCCTTCTGCTCCTCGTTGGGTTCGACACTCTTACTTATCGAAAGGACTACGATAGATCCCATATACTTGTGGGTCATCAAGACTCTTTTCTGAGAAAAGAGCTTGACGTCTACTACACAACCTTGTGCAGAGGTTTGTAGGACAGTTGCAAATTTCCCTCAAGTGGATGACCTAAGGTTTATCAATCCGTGGGAGGCGTAGGATGAAGATGGTCTCTCTCAAGCAACCCTGCAACCAAATAACAAAGAGTCTCTTGTGTCCCCAACACACCCAATACAATGGTAAATTGTATAGGTGCACTAGTTCGGCGAAGAGATGGTGATACAAGTGGTATATGGATAGTAGATAAAGGTATTTGTAATCTGAAATTATAAAAACAGCAAGGTAGCAAGTGATAGAAGTGAGCGTAAACGGTATTGCAATCATAGGAAATAAGGCCTAGGGTTCATACTTTCACTAGTGTAAGTCCTCTCAACAATACTAACATAATTGGATCATAAAACTATCCCTCAACATGCAACAAAGAGTCACTCCAAAGTCACTAATAGCGGAGAACGAACGAAGAGATTATGGTAGGGTACGAAACCACCTCAAAGTTATTCTTTCCAATCAATCCGTTGGGCTATTCCTATAAGTGTCACAAACAGCCCTAGAGTTCATACTAGAATAACACCTTAAGATACAAATCAATCAAAACCATAATGTCACCTAGATACTCCAATGTCACCTCAAGTATCCGTGGGCATGATTATACGATATGCATCACACAATCTCAGATTCATCTATTCAACCAACACAAGGGACCTCAATGAGTGCCCCAAAGTTCTACCAGAGAATCACGATGAAAACGTGTGCCAACCCCTATGCATAGGTTCATGGGCGGAACCCGCAAGTTGGTCACCAAAACATACATCAAGTGAATCACGTGATATCCCATTGTCACCACAGATACGCACGTCAAGACATACATCAAGTGTTCTCAAATCTTTAAAGACTCAATCCGATAAGATAACTTCAAAGGGGAAACTCAATTCATTACAAGAGAGTAGAGGGGGGAGAAAACATCACAGGATCCAACTATAATAGCAAAGCTCACGATACATCAAGATCGTATCACGTCAAGAACACGAGAGAGAGAGAGAGAGATCAAACACATAGCTACTGGTACATACCCTCAGCCCCGAGGGAGAACTACTCCCTCCTCATCATGGAGAGCACTGGGATGATGAAGATGGCCACCGGAGAGGGGTTGCCCCCTCCGGCAGGGTGCCGGAACGGGTCTAGATTGGCTTTCGATGGCTACGGAGGCTTCAGGCGGCGGAACTCCCGATCTAATCTCTGTTCTGGAAGTTTTAGGGTACGACGATATATATGGGTGCAGGAAGTACGTCGGAGGAGCCACGAGGGCCCCACGAGGCAGGGGGGCGCGCCCTAGGGGGGGCGTGCCCCCCACCCTCGTGGGCAGCCCGTGTCTCCCCTGACGTGCACTCCAAGTTCCCTGGGTTGCTTTCCTTCCAAAAATAACTTCTCCAGTTGATTTCGTTCCGTTTCGACTCCGTTTGATATTCCTTTTCTTCGAAACACTGAAATAGGCATAAAACAGCAAATCTGGGCTGGGCCTCCGGTTAATAGGTTAGTCCCAAAAGTAATATAAAAGTGGATAATAAAGCCCAATATTGCCCAAAACAGTAGATAATATAGCATGGAGCAATCAAAAATTATAGATACGTTGGAGACGTATCAAGCATCCCCGAGCTTAATTCCTGCTCGTCCTCGAGTAGGTAAATGATAAAAAAGATAATTTTTGATGTGGAATGCTAGTTGGCATAATTTCAATGTAATTCTTCTTACTTGTGATATGAATATTCAGATCCGAAAGATTCAAGACAAAAGTTCAATATTGACATAAAATAATAATACTTCAAGCATACTAACTAAGCAATTATGTCTTCTCAAGAGAACATGGCCAAAGAGAGCTATCCCTACAAAATCATATAATCTGGCTATGCTCCATCTTCACCACACAAAATATTTAAATCATGCACAATCCCGATGACAAGCCAAGCAATTGTTTCATACTTTTGATGTTCTCAAACTTTTTCGATCTTCACGCAATACATGAGCGCGAGCCATGGATATACACTATAGGTGGAATAGAATGGTGGTTGTGGAGAAGACAAAAAGGGAGAAGATAGTCTCACATCAACTAGACGTATCAACGGGCTATGGAGATGCCCATCAATAGATATCAATGTGAGTGAGTAGGGATTGCCATGCAACGGATGCACTAGAGCTATAAATGTATGCAAGCCCAACAAAAGAAACTAGTGGGTGTGCGTCCAACACGCTTGCTCACGAAGACCTAGGGCATTTTGAGGAAGCCCGTCATTGGAATATACAAGCCAAGTTCTATAATGAAAGATTCCCACTAGTATATGGAAGTGACAACATAGGAGACTCTCTATCATGAAGATCATGGTGCTACTTTGAAGCACAAGTGTGGAAAAAGGATAGTAGCATTGTCCCTTTTATTTTATTTTTTTATTTTTTATTTTTATTTGGCCTTTCTTTCTTTTTTTGGCCTTTCTCTTTTTTAAGGACAATGCTCTATTGAATGATGATCATCACACTTCTATTTATTTACAACTCAATGATTACCACTCGATACTAGAACAAAGTATGACTCTATATGGATGCCTCTGGCGGTGTGCCGGGATATGCAATGAATCAAGAGTGACAAGTATGAAATAATTATGAACGGTGGCTTTGCCACAAATACTATGTCAACTACATGATCATGCTAGCAATATGACAATGATGAATGTGTCATGATAAACTGGATGGTGAAAAGTTGCATGGCAATATATCTCGGAATGGCTATGGAAATGCCATAATAGGTAGGTATGGTGGCTGTTTTGAGGAAGGTATATGGTGGGTGTATGATACCGGCGAAAGGTGCGCGGTACTAGAGAGGCTAGAAATGGTGGAAGGGTGAGAGTGCGTATAATCCATGGACTCAACATTAGTCATAAAGAACTCACATACTTATTGCAAAAATCTATTAGTTATCGAAACAAAGTACTACACGCATGCTCCTAGGGGGATAGATTGGTAGGAAAAGACCATCGCTCGTCCCCAACCGCCACTCATAAGGAAGGCAATCAATAAATAAATCATGCTCCGACTTCATCACATAACGGTTCACCATACGTGCATGCTACGGGAATCACAAACTTCAACACAAGTATTTCTCAAATTCACAACTACTCAACTAGCATGACTCTAATATTACCATCCTCATATCTCAAAACAATCATCAAGTATCAAACTTCTCATAGTATTCAACACACTCATAAGAGAATTTTATTATTCTTGAATACCTAGCATATTAGGATTTTAAGCAAATTACCATGCTATTTAAGACTCTCAAAATAATCTAAGTGAAGCATGAGAGTTCATCTATTTCTTCAAAATAAAACTACCACCATGCTCTAAAAGATATAAGTGAAGCACTAGAGCAAATGACAAACTATTCCGAAAGATTTAAGTGAAGATCAATGAGTAGTCGAATAATTATGAAACTATGTGAAGACTCTCTAACATTTAATAATTTTAGATCTTGGTAATTTATTCAAACAGCAAGGAAAGAAAAATAAAATGACATCTAAGAATAGCAAACATCATGTGAAGAAGCAAAAACTTAGGATCAACCGATACTAACCGATAGTTGTTGAAGAAGAAAGGTGGGATGCCAACTGGGGCATCCCCAAGCTTAGATGCTTGAGACTTCTTAAAATATTATATTGTGGTGCCTTGGGCATCCCCAAGCTTTAGCTTTTGTGTCTCTTTAATTCATCTGATATCACGGTCTCCTTAAATCTCAAAAGCTTCATCCACACAAAACTCAACAAGGACTCATGAGATAAGTTAGTATAAACCATTACAAAAACCTTATCATACTCTACTTTAGCAAATCACTAAAATTATTATTTAACATTTAATACTAACTTCCTCTGCATATTTAATAGTCCTATCCTCAAATAGAATCATTAAAGAAGCAAATGTATGCAAACAATGCAAACATAACAGCAATCTGCCTAAACAGGATAGTCTGTAAAGAATGCTGCAACATCCATACTTCCCTAGCTCCAAAAATTATCAAAGAAAATTCCCACTGTAGTAAATTTATCAGAGATTAATATTCAAAAGGTTTCAACATTTTATCACATTCTGACTTTTCTAGGGAATGATTGCAACAGCGGTAAACTTTCTGTTTATAAATAGCAACATGTGGACTTCTAAAATAGGCATAGTAAAGGCTATCAATGCCACTTTTATTGAAATAAAAGATGCAAAACATTGTTCTAAATAACATAAAGAAAATCCTAAAAAATAAATTGACGCTCCAAGCAAAACACATATCATGTGGCGAATAAAAATATAGCTCCAAGTAAAGTTACCGATGAACGAAGACGAAAGAGGGGATGCCTTCAGGGGCATCCCCAAGCTTAGGATCTTGGATATCCTTGAATATTACCTTGGGGTGCCTTTGGAATCCCCAAGCTTAGGCTCTTGTCACTCCTTATTCCATAGTCCATCGAATCCTTACCCAAAACTTGAAAACTTCACAACACAAAACTTAACAGAAAACTCGTAAGCTCCGATAGTATAAGAAAATAAATCACCACTTCAAGGTACTGTAATGAACTCATTCTTTATTTATATTGGTGTTAAACATACTGTATTCCAACTTCTCTATGGTTTATAAACTATTTTACTAGCCATAGATTCATCAAAATAAGCAAACAACACATCAAAAATAGAATCTATCAAAAACAGAACAGTCTGTAGTAATCTGGATCAAACGTATACTTCTGGAACTCATAAAATTCTAAAATAAATTGCTGGACCTGATTAATTTATCTTTTAATAATCTTCAAAAAGAATTAACTAAATATCACTCTCCAAATAAAAATGGCAGCAATTCTCGTGAGCGCTAAAGTTTCTGTTTTTTACAGCATGATCAACAAGACTTCTCCCAAGTCTTCCCAACGGTTCTACTTGGCACAAACACTAATTAAAAGCATAAAACCACATATAAATAGAGGCTAGATGAATTATTTATTACTAAACAGGAACAAAATGCAATGAACGAAAACAAAGTTGGGTTGCCTCCCAACAAGCGCTATCGTTTAACGCCCCTAGCTAGGCATAATGATTTCAATGATGCTCACATAAAAGATAAGAATTGAAACATAAAGAGAGCATCATGAAGAATATTGCTAATACATTTAAGTCTAACCCACTTCCTATGCATAGGGATTTTGTGATCAAACAACTTGTGGGAACAATAATCAACTAGCATAGGAGGGCAAAACAAGCATAACTTCAAAACTTTAAGCACATAGAGGGGAAACTTGATATTATTGCAATTCCTACAAGCATATGTTCCTCCCTCATAATATTTTTCAGTAGCATCATGAATGAATTCAACAATATAACCAGCACCTAAAGCATTCCTTTCATGATCTACAAGCATAGAAAATTTACTACTCTCCACACAAGCAAAATTCTTCTCATGAATAATAGTGGGAGAATACTCAACAAAATAACTATCATGTGATTAAAAATTAAGATCAAGATGACAAGGTTCATTGTTATTATTATTCTTTAAAGCATATGTGTCATCACAATAATCATCATAGATAGGAGGCATGCTTTCATCATAACAAATTTTCTCATCAAAACTTGGGGGACAAAAAATATCATCTTCATCAAACATAGCTTCCCCAAGCTTGTGGCTTTGCATATCATTAGCATCATAGATATTCAAGGAATTCATACTAAAAACATTGCAATCATGCTCATCATTCAAATACTTAGTGCCAAACATTTTTCAGATTTCTTCTTCTAGCACTTGAGTACAATTATCCTTTCCATCATACTCATGAAAGATATTAAAAAGGTGAAGCGTATGAGACAAACTCAATTCCATTTTTTATAGTTTTCTTTTATAAACTAAACTAGTGATAAAACAAGAAACCAAAAGACTCGATTCCAAGATCTAAAGATATACCTTCAAGCACTCACCTCCCCGGCAACGGCGCCAGAAAAGAGCTTGATGTCTACTACACAACCTTCTTCTTGTAGATGTTGTTGGGCCTCCAAGTGCAGAGGTTTGTAGGACAGTAGCAAATTTCCCTCAAGTGGATGACCTAAGGTTTATCAATCCGTGGGAGGCGTAGGATGAAGATGGTCTCTCTCAAGCAACCCTGCAACCAAATAACAAAGAGTCTCCTGTGTCCCCAACACACCCAATACAATGGTAAATTGTATAGGTGCACTAGTTCGGCGAAGAGATGGTGATACAAGTGGTATATTGATAGTACATAAAGGTATTTGTAATCTGAAATTATAAAAACAGCAAGGTAGCAAGTGATAGAAGTGAGCGTAAACGGTATTGCAATCATAGGAAATAAGGCCTAGGGTTCATACTTTCACTAGTGTAAGTCCTCTCAACAATACTAACATAATTGGATCATAAAACTATCCCTCAACATGCAACAAAGAGTCACTCCAAAGTCACTAATAGCGGAGAACGAACGAAGAGATTATGGTAGGGTACAAAACCACCTCAAAGTTATTCTTTCCAATCAATCCGTTGGGCTATTCCTATAAGTGTCACAAACAGCCCTAGAGTTCGTACTAGAATAACACCTTAAGATACAAATCAACCAAAACCCTAATGTCACCTAGATACTCCAATGTCATCTCAAGTATCCGTGGGCATGATTATACGATATGCATCACACAATCTCAGATTCATCTATTCAACCAACACAAAGGACCTCAAAGAGTGCCCCAAAGTTCTACCGGAGAATCACGACGAAAATGTGTGCCAACCCCTATGCATAGGTTCATGGGCGGAACCCGTAAGTTGGTCACCAAAACATACATCAAGTGAATCACGTGATATCCCATTGTCACCACAGATACGCACGGCAAGACATACATCAAGTGTTCTCAAATCTTTAAAACTCAATCCGATAAGATAACTTCAAAGGGGAAACTCAATTCATTACAAGAGAGTAGAGGGGGGAGAAAACATCATAGGATCCAACTATAATAGCAAAGCTCGCGATACATCCAGATCGTATCACCTCAAGAACACGAGAGAGAGAGAGAGAGAGAGAGATCAAACACATAGCTACTGCTACATACCCTCAGCCTCGAGGGAGAACTACTCCCTCCTCATCATGGAGAGCACTGGGATGATGAAGATGGCCACCGGAGAGGGATTGCCCCCTCCGGCAGGGTGCCAGAACGGGTCTAGATTGTCTTTTGGTGGCTACGGAGGCTTCTGGCGGCGCAACTCCCGATCTAATCTCTGTTCTGGAAGTTTTAGGGTACGACGATGTATATGGGTGCAAGAAGTACGTCGGAGGAGCCACAGGGGCCCCACGAGGCAGGGGGCATGCACTAGGGGGCTGGGCGCGCCCCCCACCCTCGTGGGCAGTCCGTGTCTCCCCTGACGTGCACTCCAAGTTCACTGGGTTGCTTTCCTTCCAAACATAACTTCTCCAGTTGATTTCGTTCCGTTTCGACTCCGTTTGATAGTCCTTTTCTTCGAAACACTGAAATAGACATAAAACAGCAAATCTGGGCTGGGCCTCCCGTTAATAGGTTAGTCCCAAAAGTAATATAAAAGTGGATAATAAATCCCAATATTGCCCAAAACAGTAGATAATATAGCATGGAGCAATCAAAAATTATAGATACGTTGGAGACGTATCAGCGGGTTGTAAATGGCTATATGCGAACAGCTGTTAACAGGCTTTTCGTGGGCCGGCCCGCCACCTTTTGACCAAGTCAAATGGGTCGGCCTTTTCACAGGAATGGGCCTCTGTTGGGCTGTGCCACATGTCAGTGTATCATAGGCGCCTTCGGTCCAATGAGTGGATAACATCTGTCCCAACGGTGAGCCGACACGTGTTTCCTCCAGCCAATGATGATTTTACACGTGGAAAATCCCCATTGGTCGGGCTGTTAATGGGTTATCGGATCCAAAACCAGACCCGATAGCATAACAACGAGCCGTTACGGTGGATGCCACGTGTCGGTCACCCTTGACGAAAGCACTTCTATGACGCGGGATTTATTGTCATGGAAGTGGACGCCTCCGTGATGATATTTTTGGTAATGTCATGGAACACTTCTACGACAGCACATGTATGACTATCTTGACCCTGTCATAAAATTTTCATGGATGTACATGCATGACAGAAAACGTGACCTACTATGACAAACACGTATCATCACGGAAGTGTCTTTTTCTGTAGTGTAGAAGGTGTACCCAATAGTTTCCTTAGGGTATCCTATGAAGACGCACTTCTTTGATTTAGGTTCGAGCTTATCGGCTAAAGCCTTTTGACATAAGCGTCGCATCCCCAAACTTTAAGAAACGGCAACTTAGGTTTCTTGCCAAACCACAATTCATACGGTGTCATCTCAATGGATTTAGATGGTGCCCCATTTAATGTGAATGCGGATGTCTCTAATGCATAACCCCAAAACGATAGTGGAAAATCGATAAGGGACATCACAGAACACACCATATCTAATAGAGTACGGTTATGACGTTCGGGCACACCATCACGTTGTGGTGTTCCAGGTGGCGTGAGTTGTGAAACAATTCCACATTGTTTTAAAAGAAGGCCAAACTTGTAACTCAAATATTCGCCTCCGCGATTAGATCGTAGAAACTTTATTTCTTGTTACGATGATTCTCCACTTCACTCTGAAATTCTATGAACTTTTCAAATGTTTCTGACTTGTGTTTCATCAAGTAGATATACCCATACCTACTCAGATCATCTGTGAAGGTCGGAAAATAACGATACCCGCCATGTGCTTCAACACTCATCGGACCGCATACATTGGTATGTATTATTTCAAGTAAGTCATTAGCTCGCTCCATTGTTCCATAGAATGGAGTTTTAGTCATCTTGCCAATGAGGCATGGTTCGCAAGTATCAAATGATTCATAATAAAGTGATTCCAAAAGTCCATCCGTATGGAGTTTCTTCATGCGCTTTACACCAATATGACCTAAACGGCAGTGCCACGAGTATGTTGCACTATGATTGTCAACTTTGCATCTTTTGGCATCAATATTATGAATATGTGTATCACTACGACCGAGATTCAACAAGAATAGACCATTCATCAAAGGTGCATGACCATAAAAGATATTATTCATATAAATAGAACAACCATTATTCTCCGATTTAAATGAATAACCTTCTCGCAATAAACAAGATCCATATATAATGTTCATGCTCAACGCTGGCACCAAATAACAATTATTGAGGTCTAAAACTAATCCTGAAGGTAGATGTAGAGGTTGCGTGCCGACGGTGATCACATCGACCTTGGAACCATTCTCGACGCTCATCGTCACCTCGTCCTTAGCCAATCTTCGTTTATTCCACAGCTCCTGTTTCAAGTTACAAATATGAGCAACTAGACTAGTATCAAATACCCAGGCGCTACTACGAGCGTTAGTAAGGTACACATCAATAACATGTATATCAAATATACCTTTGTTCACTTTGCCATCCTTCTTATCCGCCAAGTACTATGGGCAATCCCACTTCAAGTGACCATTCCCTTTGTAGTAGAAGCACTCAGTTTCAAGCTTGGGTCTACCTTTGGGTTTCTTCACGGGAGCGGCAACTTGCTTGCCATTCTTCTTGAAGTCCCCTTTCTTTCCCTTGCCCTTTTTCTTGAAACTAGTGGTCTTGTTAACCATCAACACTTGATGCTCCTTCTTGATTTCTACCTCCACGGGATTTAGCATTGCGAAGAGCCCGAGAATCGTTTTTGTCATCCCTTGCATATTGTAGTTCATCACGAAGCCTTCGTAGCTTGGTGGAAGTGATTGAAGAACTCTGTCAATAACACTATCAACTAGAAGATCAACTCCCAGATGAGTCAAGTGGTTATGATACCCCAGATATTTGAGTATGTGTTCACTGACAGAACTGTTCTCCTCCATCTTGCAGCTATAGAACTTGTTGGAGACTTCATATCTCTCAACCCGGGCATTTGATTGAAATATTAACTTCAACTATTGGAACATCTCAAATGCTCCATGATGTTCAAAATGTCTTTGAAGTCCCGGTTCTAAGCCGTAAAGCATGGCACACTGAACTATAGAGTAGTCACATTCCGCATTTGCCAGGCGTTCATGGCATCCAGATTAGCAGGAGTGGGTGGGTCACCTAGCAGTGCATCAAGGACATAATTTTTCTGAGCAGCAATGAGGATAATCCTTAAGTTACGGACCCAGTCCGTGTAGTTGCTACCATCATCTTTCAACTTAGCTTTCTCTAGGAACACATTAAAATTCCGGGGAATGGTAGCACGGGCCATTGATCTACAACATAGATGTGCAAAACTATTAAGACTAAGTTCATGATAAAATAAGTTCAATTAATCAAATTACTAATGAACTCCCACTTAAATAAACATCCCTGTCGGTGTCAAAACCGGCGGATCTCGGGTAGGGGGTCCCGAACTGTGCGTCAAGGCCGGATGGTAACAGGAGACAAGGGACACGATGTTTTTACCCAGGTTCGGGCCCTCTCGATGGAGGTAATACCCTACTCCTGCTTGATTAATATTGATGATATGGGTAGTACAAGAGTAGATCTACCACGAGATCAAGGAGGCTAAACCCTAGAAGCTAGCCTATGGTATGATTGTTGTATATGGAGTTGATTGCCTATGGACTACAACCCTCCGGTTTATATAGACACCGGATAGGGTTAGGGTTACACAGAGTCGGCTACAATGGTGGGAGATCTTGAATATTCGCATCGCCAAGCTTGCCTTCCACGCCAAGGAAAGTCCCATCCGGACACGGGAAGAAGTCTTCAATCTTGTATCTTCGTAGTCCAGGAGTCCGGCTGAAGGTATAGTCCGGCTACCCGAACACCCCCTAATCCAGGACTCCCTCAGTAGCCCCTGAACCAGGCTTCAATGATGACGAGTCCGGCGCGCAAATTGTCTTCGGCATTGCAAGGCGGGTTCCTCCTCCAAGTCCTTCATAAAAGATTGTAAACACCAAGAGTAGTGTCCGGCTCTACGAAATAAGCTTCCACATATTGCCATACAGAGAATAATATTAACACAAATCAAATCTGCTGACGTATTCCGCAGTGCGTCATCACACTATAGCCAAGTCCTTCGCTCGAATCGTTTTCACTTTTCCACCTCAGCATGTTTTGCGAGGCGGTTTCCTTGGCACGTCTTGTCAAAGCAGAGATCCGTGTACCCCCCTCTTATGGGATTCTCATTAATACGGACGTGGGTAACCCAACCGCGCCACTTATCACGGCGCTTGGGAGGCAAGCGAGTTTTACTAGGCAGGTGGGGACGCACAACCGCATCCGCCCATATAAGGGGACAAGGATCCACCTTTTTACCTACGCCTTCTTCCTCCTTTGCCTATCCATCTCCCGCGCACCCGAGCTCCAGCGCCCAAGCCCGCGCTTCCTACCTCAACCTCCTCCAGCAATGTCCGGAGCGGGAGGCAAGTGGATGGTCTCCTCCGTCACGGAGGGCCATATCAAAAAGCTAAGGAAGGCCGGATACTTGTCCAAGGACATCGCGCTCCGGCTTCCTGAGGAAGGGCAGCTTCTCCCCACCCCAAGGCCCCATGAGAGGGTAGTATTTCTCCCCCACTTCCTCCGCGGACTGGGTTTTCCACTCCACCCATTTGTCCGGGGGCTCATGTTCTACTACGGCCTGGATTTCCACGATCTGGCTCCGAACTTCATCCTCAACATCTCGGCGTTTATCGTCGTGTGCGAGGCTTTTCTCCGCGTCCGCCCTCATTTCGGCCTCTGGCTCAAGACTTTCAACGTCAAGCCCAAGGTGGTGCGCGGCAGCCAGGCGGAGTGCGGAGGTGCCATGGCGGGCAAGATGGCCAATGTCCTATGGTTCGAGGGCTCTTTCATTGAGACCCTACAGGGATGGCAATCCGGGTGGTTTTACATCACCGAGCCGCGTGATCTGAAATGGACCGCAGCCCCCGAGTTCCGATCCGGACCCCCCACGCGGCTTATGTCCTGGAAAGAGACGGGCCTGTCATGGGGTGATGAAAAAGAGGTGACCGGATTGCAAACATGCATCCAGTCCCTAGTGAACAAGCCAGTCCGGCTTGTTAATGTAATCCAGGTTATGCTCGTCCGCCGGATCCTCCCGTGCCAACAACAGGATTTTAATCTATGGGAGTTCGACTTGGCGCAGCATCAAACCCTCAGCAGGCTCTTCGGCACGACATACGAAGACGCCTGGAAGATGCTATTCAAGGGCGCCGAGGCTCCCGCATCCGCTTCCGAGGACCGCGGATACAGCTCGCAGCGTCATGCTCGTGAGGTAAGCCATCTACACCTTTTACAGGATGTTAAGCTTTTTTCATACTTTGACTCTATGCGGGATCTAAACTCCCTTACCTTTGACAGGCTTGGCGGGCGATATTCGGACCGATTAACTGTCCGGCTCCGCTGCCCGAAGACCCAGCCCCAGCTCTACTAGTGAAGTTGCTGGTTCCGGCGCCTTATGTGGTGCCGGAGAAGAAGGCCAAGAAGAAGAAAGCCACGGGGACTCGAAAGAGTACCCGTAATGTGGTGGTGTCGGACTCGTCATCCGACGAGTCCGAGACGCTCTCCTCCCGTGAGAACGAGGAGGAGGAAGAAGAACACTCTCCCCCTCCAACGGGGGGAGGAAAGAAAAGGAAGGCCGCCCCAACGAGGAAGGCCGAATGGTCCAGGAAGAGGAAGACCCCTCCGCCGAACTACTCCCCCGACGCCGAAGAGGACGAAGAGGAGTGGCCAGATAGGGCCAAGCGTCCGGCGAAATCGTAAGTATTCGGATATCAGAGTAACTCATGACGTTGCTTTGTTGCATAGCCTTCCCTAATGTCGAACATAATTATGCAGCCCGGCCTGGGCCGAACTCAACGAGTCGTCGAGCGGCTCCCTGGATTCATCGGACGTGAACTCAGTTCCGCTCGCTGTCTCCCCCTGCACTGCAGATGACGCCAAAGTGGCGTCGCAACGAGTTCCGGGGCAGGAGGAGGTGGTCCTGGAGGAGCCGCAAGGCGACCTCCCGGACTCCAGGAGTAAAGGGGACAAGACCCCCCAGGGCTCCAAGCCCGGCTTTGTGCCGGACACCGTGCCGGAATCTTCAACAGTTTCGGACCGCGGTAGGCGAACTCCTTCCAAGAGGAGCAAGCCTTCTGAGCCGGCGGCCTCCGTCCAACCGGGGGTGCCGGACAATCTGCTGGAGGTGCTTGACGACGCCTCCATCGGCGAGGAACACCGTACTATTATGAGTACGGTGATCCAAAAGGTTCGGTCCACCAAGAGCGGACTGAGTGAAGCTTGCGCTAGACTTCTAACAGGCTTCGAGGTAAGTAAAAAATATGTAAGAATATAACCGCATAGACAGTAGCCCCTGATGCTCTGTTTGGCGTTCGGAAAGAAAAGCCGAATAGAGGATCTATTAAATTTCGCAGGAGTCTAACAACAAAGAGTCAATATGCGTATGCAAGCTTCGCTGCTAGCCACCGCCACACTGACTGCGGAGGTGGGTGCCCTAAAACAGGGACTCGAGCGGACCGAGCAAGAGCTCGGCCTTGCCAAGCGGCAGCTCGAGGAGAAAGAAGGTAAGAAATAGCTTACAGAAAAAGTGCCTATAAAAAGACATGATTGCAAAAAATAACAGGATTGTACTGCTTATTGTAGGGGCCACGACTGAGGTGGCGACCCTCAATCAGGCGATGTCCGAGGCAGAAAAGAAAGCGGCCGCGGAGCGCACTAAGCGAGAGAAACTTGAGGCCTGTGTCGGCGAGGTGCAGCAAGAGCTTCAGGCTCATGAAAAAACATGAGAGTCTGGAGCTTGAGTCAAAGACGCAAGCGTCCGAGCTCGCGGCGGCCCTTGAGACTGCCAAGTCTGCCAAGGCCGAAGCCCAAAAGGCCCTCCAAGAGTTGGAGGAGGTGAAAAAGATAGCAGCGGGTAAGGCATTCTTTATGCAAAGCAGAAATATAAAACTAAACTACTTGTTACTTACCCGAATCCGGAGCTCTCCAGGGGCATTTGTAGATCTTCCCCGCAGCGTATCCGACGCCGCCGCATTCTACCGAGCTGAAGAGGGCAGCTCGATGGAGAAGGTGTTCTGGTCTCAGTATCCTGAGGCTGGACACCCTGTGCCCTTAAGCGACCATCTGAAACAGCTGGTCGAGCTCCACAAGGTGGCCGAACAGGTCATGAAGGGCTTCATAGTTCGGCTGTGGCCCGGAGAGGCCCTTCCTGGGAGCTACTTCGGGCTGGTGCGTCGGCTGGTGGAGGCATGTCCAAGGCTCGAGGTCATCAAGCGCTCTGTCTGCATCGAAGGTGCCCGTAGGGCCCTTGCCCGTGCAAAGGTGCACTGGGGTAAGCTGGATGGTGAGAAGCTTGTTAGGGACGGGCCGCCGCCGGGGAAGGAGCATTGCAAGCCCGATAACTACTATAAGGATGTTCTTGCGGGTGCCCGCCTTGTGGCGGATGAGTGTACCAAGGATGTAATTTTTGAATGAACTCGCTTGTGTTTATCCTGTGCGCTGAAAACTTGTTCATATGCGCTAAGCAATGCTTATTGAATTCAAAATATTACTTTCTGTGCGGCCGTTTATCAAAAATTGAGAGATGGCCAGTCATCGGCTTCTGCCCCCATGCCACTAGTGCTGGGGTGTTCCGGATAAACCTGAGCGCTCTTTTTCCCATAGTTGGGTCCTTCGAGGGAGGCGCTCAGCACAACGAACCAGGCAATCGGACTATAATGCTTGAACACTCTCACTTAGCCATAGAACTCTATAATTTTAAATTTCGGCGAAGCCCCTAGTTCGGAAGACCGAGTTCGGGGCGCTATCCACGCCTTGGACGGACAAAGCCAGCTCCTCGCTCGAAGCGGCATAAGCCTTTAGGGACTCGAAAAACCTCTCGAACATCGACCGGTCTCTCGCCACATCATGACAGTCATTTTTAGCTTTGTCCACTGAGGTGCTTAACCCAGCTGAACCGGGGCACAATCGCAATGGTTCTCCTAGTGCTACCTTAGCCGATAGAGCGGAACGTAAGGCACCAAAACATAGGAGCTGGGCAAACCCAACTATTGACCCAAATCATGATTCGGAGCCAATGCATATAGTGCTATAAGTTCGGGGTGCCGCACTTGTGAAAGTGTACGGACTTCTCACACCATTATGAGGGGTACTGAAGCCCCTGGCGTGTTTGCCGTACCATGGTGTACGGGTGCAATCATGTCATTTAATAAACATAAATGCAAAAATATAATGCAAAAAATAGACAAGAAGCTAAGCATTGTTTATAGAGAGGCTATTTATCAAAGCTAAACGATACAAATAGTGCGGTAAGCAAAAGATATTGGACTATTTAGTATGTCCTGACCAGGGGCAGGCCGCGGAATTGTATTTAAAACAGGTATACCGCTCGAAACAGAGACCACCTAGGAGTTCCATAATGCGGCATGGCTTGTCTGCCTCCCTGGAGCTTGCATCGTTTGTGCGGCAGTCGAATTGCCGAACAGGTCGTCCGAAGTATGGAGTCCTGAAAGTAAGAAAAAATTAAAAAAAAAAGAATCCGGCAGCCCCTAGTACGTTTTAAGCCGTGTTTTGGGCATGTCGTTATTGTGCCCCTTCCCCTGTGCCCATGGTATTTCAAGGGCGTAGTTATGTACGCGAGGTACTGGTTTTGTTATGTCGCGAGAGCTGGGGTTGGGGCCGCATTGCTACGCTTGCTCAGAGTGTGCCAGGCGGTCCTGCTGTGGGTTACTCCGGGCGCGCTTGGTAGTGTCAGGCTTTTTGATGGCCGGACTGGAGAATTGCCTGAGAAGGCTACTTTGTACCTCCGCTGCGAGAGCCGCCGTGTGCTCCTCCGTACGGAGGGAGCGTTCGGTGTTTCTGTTGACCGTGATTACTCCTTGAGGGCCTGGCATCTTGAGCTTGAGATATGCGTAGTGTGGCACCGCATTGAACTTTGCGAATGCGGTTCGTCCGAGTAGGGCGTGATAGCCGCTGCGAAACAGGACTATATCGAAGATTAATTCTTCGCTTCAGAAATTGTCCGGAGATCCGAAGACCACGTCAAGTGTTACTGAGCTTGTACAGTTGGCTTCTACACCTGGTATAACGCCTTTAAAGGTCGTTTTTGTGGGCTTAATCCTTGAGGGATCTATGCCCATTTTCCGCACTGTATCCTGATAAAGCAGGTTCAGGCTACTGCCGCCGTCCATGAGGACTCTTGTGAGATGAAATCCGTCGATGATTGGGTCGAGAACCAATGCGGCGAAGCCGCCATGACGGATGCTAGTGGGATGGTCCCTTCGATCAAAAGTGATCGGGCAGGAGGACCATGGGTTGAACTTTGGGGCGACTGGCTCCATCGCGTATACGTCCCGTAGCGCACGCTTCCGCTCCCGCTTGGGAATGTGGGTTGCGTATATCATGTTCACCGTCCGCACTTGTGGGGGAAAGCCCTTCTGTCCATTGTTGTTCGGCGGCTTGGGCTCCTCCTCGTCGTCGCTGTGCAGCCCCTTGTCTCCGTTTTCCGCCCTTAACTTGCCTGCCTGCTTGAACACCCAACAATCCCTGTTAGTGTGATTGGTTGGCGTTTCGGGGGTGCCATGTATCTGGCACAAGCGATTGAGTATTCGGTCAAAACTGGACGGGCCTTGAGTATTCTTTTTGAATGGCTTTTTCCGCTGACCGGATTTATAGCCTTTGAATCCGGCATTGACTGCCGTGTCTTCATTGCTGTCGCTGCTAACGCGGCGTTTTTGCTTATTCCGACGTGTCCTGCCACTTTTGTCCTTGGTATCCGAATTACTAGGGTTCTTTGATAAGTTGTTACTGCGAGCTAGCCAGCTGTCTTCTCCCGCGCAAAAGCGGGTCATGAGTGTCGTGAGGGCTGCCATGGATTTCGGCTTTTCCTGTCCCAGGTGCCGGGCAAGCCACTCGTCGTGGATGTTATGCTTGAAGGCTGCTAGGGCCTCTGCGTCCGGACAGTCGACTATCTGGTTTTTCTTTGTTAGGAACCGTGTCCAGAATTGTCTGGCCGATTCCTCTGGCTACTCAATTATGTGGCTTAAGTCGTCGGCATCCGGTGGTCGCATGTAAGTGCCCTGGAAGTTGTTGAGGAATGCGTCTTCCAGGTCCTCCCAAGAACCGATTGAGTCTGCTGGCAAGCTGTTAAGCCAATGTCGGGCCGGTCCTTTAAGTTTGAGCGGGAGGTATTTGATGGCGTGTAGATCATCGCCGCGTGCCATGTGGATGTGAAGGAGATAATCCTCGATCCATACCGCCGGATCTGTTGTGCCATCGTATGATTCGATGTTTACGGGTTTGAAACCCTCTGGGATTTTATGATCCATTACTTCATTCGTGAAGCATAGCGGGTGTGCGGCGCCTCTGTACTGGGCTATATCATGACGCAGCTCGGAAGAGCTATGTCTGTTGTGTTCGGCCCGGCCGGATTTGTTGTATCCGCAGTGAAGATCATTGTCACATGCCGTAGGGTGCCTGCGCGATCCATAGATCGATCTTGTTTGTCTTGCCTTATCCTCCAGTATGTCTCGCAGGTCTGGCGCATTTTCCCATGCCTTAGTTGAGCGGCGTCGGGGCATGGCTTGGGTGGAGGGCCGAGAGGCCTCTCTGTCGCGGCCGCGAGGTGGCCGGTGTGCCATGTCATGCGCTGGTGATGTAGGTGCTTCCTCCTCTGATCGGGGTAGCGCCCTGCGTTTCGGGTAACTCTTGGAGGGGCGTTTGAGTTCATAATCTTCGGCCGCAAGGACTTCAGTCCATCTGTCAGCTAGCAAATCTTGGGCAGCTCTAAGCTGTTGCTGCTTTTTCTTGAGGCTGCTTGCCGTGGCTAAAAGCCTGCGTTTAAAACGCTCTTGTTCGGCGGGGTCTGATGGTATGACGAATTCGTCGTCATCGAGGCTTGCCTCGTCTTCGGAGGGAGGCGTATGGTTATCATCCTCGACCTCTCGGTCTGCCGCTCTCTCATGAGGGCTGGCTTCTCCATCTTCCTGTGCTGAATCTTGCTGAGGTGGGTGTTCTTTGGCGCTATCCGGGGTAGTATTATCTCCCGTGCCGGAATCATCATTTTTTCTTTGGCGGGATTTAGAGCGGCGCCGCTGACGCCAGCGCTTTGGCTGTTTCTTGGGGGCGTCATCCCCCACTGTTCCATCGCCATCTCCATCTTTTGGAGTATCCACCATGTATATGTCATATGACGAGGTGGCCTTCCAGCGCCCTACAGGTGCTGCTTCCTATTCGTCTCCTACATCGTCGTCCATGCCGTCGATATCTTCGGAGCCGAAGTCAAGCATGTCGGTTAAATCATCGATAGTGGCTACAAAGTGGGTGGTGGGTGGGCTTTGAATTTCCTCATCGTCCGTATCCCACCCTCGCTGACCATAGTCCGGCCAGGGCTCTCCTGATAAAGAGAGAGACTTAAGAGAATTCAAGATGTCGCCAAAAGGCGAATGCTGAAAGATGTCTGCGGCGGTGAACTCCATTATCGGCGCCCAATCGAATTCGATTGGCAGGGGCGCGGGAGGTTCGGAGTCCGGGGAGGAGTCCGGATCCTCGGAGTCACGGGTCGTGCAGAGTGCGGGGCTAGCGTTCGGCTCGATCGCTTTTGGGATCGCAGCCCCTGAGGTGACGTCCAACCTCTCATCCTCGATTGGCGCAATAGGCTCCGAGTTGGGGGTCGGAACCGATGCGTGTGCGGCCTCCAGGACACTATCCGGGGGCAGAGCTAGATCATGCCCCTCGAGATAGTGCGGTGCGCTTGGCCGTGGCTCGAACCCGTCGAAGATCAAGTCTCCACGGATGCCAGCCGTGTAGTTTAAGTTTCCAAGCCTGACTTAATGGCTAGGGGCATACCTTTCGATCTGCTCCAGGTGGCTGAGCGAATTGGCCCGTAGAGCGAAGCCACCGAAGACGAAGATCTGTCCGGGGGGAAAAGTCTCACCCTGGACCGCATCGTTGTTGATGATCAAAGGAGCCATCGGGCCTAAAGGCGACGACACAGAGGAACCCTCAATGAAAGCACCAATGTCGGTGTCAAAACCGGCGGATCTCGGGTAGGGGGTCCCGAACTGTGCGTCAAGGCCGGATGGTAACAGGAGACAAGGGACACGATGTTTTTACCCAGGTTCGGGCCCTCTCGATGGAGGTAATGCCCTACTCCTGCTTGATTAATATTGATGGTATGGGTAGTACAAGAGTAGATCTACCACGAGATCAAGGAGGCTAAACCCTAGAAGCTAGCCTATGGTATGATTGTTGTATATGGAGTTGATTGCCTATGGACTACAACCCTCCGGTTTATATAGACACCGGATAGGGTTAGGGTTACACAGAGTCGGTTACAATGGTGGGAGATCTTGAATATCCGCATCGCCAAGCTTGCCTTCCACGCCAAGGAAAGTCCCATCCGGACACGGGAAGAAGTCTTCAATCTTGTATCTTCATAGTCCAGGAGTCCGGCTGAAGGTATAGTCCGGCTACCCGAACACCCCCTAATCCAGGACTTCCTCAATCCCTCAAGTTATCTAACTGGCACATGATCCAAATCAACTAACCCATGTCCGATCATCACGTGAGATGGAGTAGTCATCAATGGTGAACATCTCTATGTTGATCATACATACTATATGACTCACGTTCGACCTTTCGGTCTCTAGTGTTCCGTGACCATGTTTGTACATGATAGACTCGTCAAGTTTAACCCAATTATTCTACATGTGCAAAACTGTCTTACACCCGTTGTATGTGAACATAGAGTCTATCACACCCGATCAACACGAGGAGCTTCAAAACGACAAACTTTGGCAACAGCGCGTACTCGGGGAGAAAACTTTTATCTTGAAATTTAGTGAAGGGGTCATTTTATAATGCTACCGTTGTACTAAGAAAAATAAGATGCATAAAGGATAAACATCACATGCAATAAAAATGTGTGACATGATATGGCCATCATCATCTTGTGCTTTTGATCTCCATCTCCAAAGCATCTTCATGATCTCCATCACCACCGGCTCGACACCTTGATCTCCATCGTTGCGTCAGGGTCATCTCGCCAACTATTGTTCTACAACTATTGCTAACGTTTAGCGATGAAGTAAAGCAATTACATGGCGCTTGCATTTCATACAATAATTAAGAGACAACCCTAAGGCTCCTGCCGGCTGTCGATATTACAAAACATGATCGTCTCATACAGCAACGTATATTACATCACGTCTTGACCATACCAAATCACAACATACCCTGCAAAAACAAGTTAGACGTCCTCTACTTTGCTGTTGCAGGTTTTACGTGGCTGCTACGGGCTTCTAGAAAGAACCGTTCTTACCTACGCAAAGACCACACCAGTGATTATCAAGTTTGTTGTTTTAATCTTCTCCAAGGACTGACCGTAGTCAAATTCGATTCAACCAACGTAGGAGAAACATACACCTGCCAGCCACCTTTATGCAAAACTAGTTGCATGTCAGTCGGTGGAACCGGTCTCATGTGCGTGGATATGTAAGGTTGGTCCGGGCCGCTTCATCCCATAACACCGCTGAATCAAAATAAGACGTTGGTGGTAAGCATTATGACTATCACCACCCACAACTCATTGTGTTCTACTGGTGCATATCATCTACGCATAGGCCTTGCTCGGATGCTACTGTTGGGGAATGTTGCATGGAAAACAAAAAAAATTCTACGCACATGCAAGATCTATCCACGGAGATGCATAGCAACAATAGGGAGAGTGAGTCTACGTACCCTCGTAGACCATAAGCAAAAGCGTTTAGGAACGCGGTTGATGTAGTCAAACTTCTTCATGATCCAACCGATCGAGTACTGAATGTACGACACCTCCATGTTCAGCACACGTTCAGCTCGGTGACGTTCTCGCCTTCTTGATTCAGCAAGACGGGCGAAGTAGTGGATGAGTTCCGGTAGCACGACGGCGAGGTGATGGTGGTGGTGATGCTATCTTCGCAGGGCTTCGCCTAAGAACTCCGAAAGTACAACCGAGGGACGAAATTGTGGAGAAGGGCACTGCACACGGCTAAGAGATTGTCGTGGGTTTGTGTGGCGCCCCCTCCCACATATATATATATAGGTGGGGGAGAGGGGAGGCGGACAGGAGGCGCCCCCAAGGAGGCTGAATCCTCCTTTGGGCTCCCGCCCTAGCCGTGCCCCCTTCCTTATTTGTGCATGGGAGGATGGCAGGGGGAGGTGGCGCCCCCCCCCCTTCCTTTCTCTCATGGGGAGGGAAAGGCACGAGGGGCCAACACTCCCCCTTTCCTTCCCCTAGGGTTGGCATCCTGGGAGAGGGGCACACCAGCCCCTTGTGGGCTGGTGTGTTCCCCCTTTTGGCCCATTAAGCCCATACTGCCTTCCCGGGATTCGCGGAACCCCTTTTGATGATCCGATGACTACCCGGTGCCTCCCGACACTCTTCTGGTGCCCAAATAGTATCATCTTATATATCAATCTTTACCTCCGAACCATTCCATAGCTCCTCGTCATGTCCGTGATCTCATCCGGGTCTCCGAACAACATTCGGTCACCAAATCACATAACTCATATAACACTATATTGTCAACGAACGTTAAGCGTGCAGACCCTATGGGTTCGAGAACTTTGTAGACATGACCGAGACACCACTCCGGTCAATAACCAATAGCGGAACCTGGATGCCCATATTGGTTCCTACATATTCTACGAAGATCTTCATTGGTCGAACCTTATGACAACATACGTAATTCCCTTTGTCTATAGGTATGTTACTTGCCCAAGATTCGATCATTGGTATCTTCATACCTAGTTCAATCTCATTACGGGCAAGTCTCTTTACTTGTTTCGTAGTACATCATCTCGTAACTACTTAGTCACTTTGCTTGCAAGCTTCTTGTGATGTGTATTACCGAGAGGGCCCAGAGATACCTTTTTGATACATGGAGTGACAAATCCTACTCTCGATCCATGCCAACTCAACAGACACCTTCGGAGATACCTGTAGAGCATCTTTATCATCACCCAGTTACATTGTGACGTATGATAGCACACAAGGTATTCCTCCGGTATCCGGGAGTTGCATGATCTCATAGTTGAAGGAATATGCATTTGACATTAAGAAAGCAATAGTAATAAACTGAACGATCATATGCTAAGCTAACGGATGGGTCTTGTCCATCGCATCATTCTCCTAATGATGTGATCCCGTTATCAAATGACAACACATGTCTATGGTTAGGCAACCTTAACCATCTTTGATTAACGAGCTAGTCTAGTAGATGCTTACTAGGGACACGATATTTGTTTATGTATTCACACATGTAGTTAAGTTTCCGATCAATACAATTCTAGCATGAATAATAAACCTTTTCCATTAATAAGGAAATATAAAATAACAACTTTATTATTGCCACTAAGGCATATTTCCTTCAATACATCTCCGATTGCAGGTCAGGGGGCCATATCCATGATGTGAACGCTTTGACTTGGGGTTGGGGCTTATCCAGCCAGCCACCAGTGAGATTGGCGGCGACAAGCTCCTGGAATATTTGGACCTGCGCGTACATCTTCCCTTGGAAGAAGGCAATGTCGAGGATGGTGAATATCTTCTGTGTCACAATGCACGAGTTGATCTCGCCGACCAGTCAACACGTAGAGATAAAGACTCTAGATTTGGAGCAGTTGCTGGCTACAATGTCCACAAGGTGTTCATGGTTCGGCGAGGCTGCTACAAACGACATCGCTGCCTTCTTGATCCTCATAATCTCAGACCACTTGGATCATGTATGGGAGAGGGGCGATTAGGTTTTTGGGGAGCGACTACACGACTGCTCGTCATCGATCCATAGCTTCATCTACGCCTTCGTCATCACCATGTCTCAGCCAACCGACGCTGACCGTCTTGCCGCCGAGAAGAAGGCCACCGAGGACTAGGCTGCTGCCACCGCGGCCTCTGCCTGTCTTACTGGAGGGTATAACTCTTTTATCCCACTCCTATTGTTTTGTGTTTTAGCCATGCTAGCATTATATGTAGATGAGTCTACAGTTAGCGTAGTATGTGCTTGCATGATTGAATATCAGCATGTGTTTATTTCTGTCAATGCCATGATAGTGATTTATTCTTGGATTAAATTAATCCAAAAATTGCCTATTTACTCAGCACATACTACGTACTACCCTAACTACTCTTCGTCGTCGGAGATGTCCACGATGACTGTGTCGGGCGCCAGCTGGAAGGACAGGTAGGAGGGCTCCAGCTCATCCTCCTTTTGCTCGACCTCATCCATGTAGGGGAGCATCTCCGCCTCCTCCACGGCCTGCTGCGCCTCCATCTCCTGCTCATGACACCGTCTGGCCTCCGCAGCCGACTCTGGCCGGAGGGAATCGAGGATGGCCAACTGCTCCGCCTACATATCTGCATCACCAGCGTCCCCCACATCCTCCTCCTCCGCCTCATCCCCCTCCTCGTCCTCGTCCTCCTCCTCCACCACCTCCTCCTCCTCCTCCAACCCCTTCTTCGGATCCATTGCATCCAGAGGTAGCCCCGCGGCTATTCCAGGCTTCGCGCCTAGCCTGAATCTGCTCAAGGAGCTTGAACCGGCGCTCCGGCATCAGAAATGGCTCGCTCCTCACTCAGCGGCGTGGGGACTGGCTACTAGGTTGACGCGTGGAGTGGAAAGTGGCGGCGGCGGCGGACAGGCGAAGGAAAATGTGGATGGATGGTAGGGTTCGGTGCCACCTGTTGACTTAAATAGCCGGGCTAGGCACTACGGCCCGCGAGAGCTACGCCATGCGGCACCACCGGTTCGACAGAGGAGATGAGCTTCGGACCGCGGGGTTTCAGGGCGTTTCCGGCTGGGACCCCTTCATCGGTCCTACGTGACGGGCGTTCCCGGGCGCCCCCATATCCTCCCCATCTTTGAGCTGGATATGAGGGGTGTCGGTTAGCCCGGACGTTTGAGGCCCATTTCAGGTGTCCGTCTGGGTCAAAAAATTGTGACCAGTCGTGACCGAGTGGCCTGCTTGGGCATTTGAGGAGACTTTGGGGCGTCTGGCTGTAGATGCTCTAAGCATGATCCTTCATGAACAAGTTTTTTAAGCAAAGTGTGGAGTATATATGTATACGATAGCAAAATGTGGAAGATTTTGTAAAGTCCGTACCAGTTTCATGGAGCTCGGCCTCCAGTGAGGCCTCCAAATTCGAATTTGAAATTTCATTGAAATTCATATTTTTACATATAAAAAAATTCTGAAAAAATATAGATATACATGAAGGCATAACACACATGTGTGTAAATTTTCAGTTCAAAATACATTAAAATGAGGGTTGTGCAAAAAAGACAAATCTGGGGCTATTTAACACATGATACTATTCATCCTCCTAGATCATGAATTTGTCTTTTTTATATAGGTCACAACTCAAGGTATTTCATCATGAATTTTTACACACATGTGGGTTCCATCCTTACATACACGCACATATTTTTTCAGAATTTTTTGAACCATGAAAGTTTGAATTTGAATTTTTCAAAAATAAAGGCCTCCATGGAGCTCGGCCTCCAAAACGCCTACGAGTTTACCAATCTTATTTTATAAATGTGTAGGAGGGAAATCTGACAGAGATGTTACTTGTTAGAAAAAATTTGATGCCAACATAAATACATAATCCGTGTATTTCAAGTGAGGTTGCATGAATTCCCGCAAAGAACAAAAAAAGGCGAGGTTGCATTAAAGGTTCTATTATGTGAAAGCTGGCTGGTGCATTACATCTTGTATCTCAGGTTATACCTAAATGGTAGAGATATTTCAACGATTTGTTCTAGTATATTAGATTTACTAGTTCTCTTGTGCATATCTAACCAATTTAGTCGTTATTGGTAGAGGCTATAGACAAAACAATGATTTCAAGTCTAGGGAGTGAAGTAAGCGAACACGATCAAGGTGGATCCATAAATGGGAACATGCAACACTGTAGCGCCAATATGATTTTGGATTAAGTTCTTAATTTTTGACTTGGTCAATAATTTCTAAAGAAGCGCTCTCATTCAAGTGAGTTGTTCAATTTTGAATTTGCTTCACGATTTTGACTGATCAACGATTTCTCAAATCAATCCGCAATAATCAGATCATAAAAATACATCAGTCTCGCACTCTCGCATCACCTGATAAAAAATAAATGCCAACATATGACACTATAACACTAATATAATACATGTGGTCACCACTGCAAGAAACATTCCTGCATACGTATGGATTAATTTTTAGATGACACATAATTATACCCTCAGAAAGATACCATCAAAATAGGAGATTATCCAAGAGTTATTAGCGAAGATCTTGATGGAGTGGGGTCATAACTACATGTCTATGCACGGTAAGGAGATAAAAACTAAAGCAGTTGCGCAAGCCCTCCCGGTTTATATCATGAGTGTTTTTAAAGTTCCAGCTGGCCTCTGTGAGGATCTCATGAAGATAATTCGCCGCTTCTGAAGGGGAGTAGAAAAGGGCAAGCGTAAAACCCATTGGGTGAGTTGGGACATTATGTTGCGACCCAAGGGGAGAGGTGGTATGGCCCTTATGGGGTTTAAAGATTTGAGGTTGTTCAATCAAGCTCTGCTTGTTCGTCAAGCATGGCGTCGAATTCAGTTCCCAGAGAGCCTATGTGCACAGGTCCTACGAGCCAAGTACTATCAGTATGGATCCATTATTGACACGGTCTTCACAGGGAATGGTTCATCGACATGGGCGGCCATTGAATATGGGCTAGAGCTAGTTAAGCTGGGGTGCATCTGGCGTGTTGGAACTGGAGCGAACGTACGCATATGGCGGGATCCTTGGATCCCGAGGGGGCCCTCCTTTAGGCCGATCACACAAAAACATCGATGCAGACTAAAATGGGTGGCAAATTTTCTCAATGTCGATGGATCTTGGAATATGTCACTTCTCACACAACATTTCCTTCCGGCAGATGTCTCCGAGATTCTAAAAAGCAAGGCCTCTCGTCGATTCGAAGCAGACTCTCTTGCCTGGCAGCCCAACAAGCAAGGGTGATTATCAGTGCGGTCGGCATACAATATGGCCCTCGATCTGATCATGGCACAACAAGGAGTTGGAGAATCAAGCACGAGACAAGATGGGTCTAGGCCTGCATGGAAGCTGCTATGGAAATGTGGGGCTCCACCTAAGGTATGTGTCTTTGCTTGGAAAGCTGCTCGAGAGGCCCTGGCTACTCATGCGAATAAGAAGCACCGGCACATGGAATTGGATGGAACCTGCACAATATGTGGGAAAGAGGATGAAACAGTTCATCATGATCTAATTAGATGCCCTCACGCCTAGAACCTATGGGATATAATGTGTATGGTCTGGGATTTGTCGCCGGCTGAAGCTCTCCAAAACAAAGAGCCGGACTGGTTGCTAATGCTACTACAGGAGATGAATGAAATACAACACATGCTTGTCCTGACGGTGTTGTGGCGTGTGTGGCATGTTCACAATGAGCTCACCCATGAGAAGCCTTTGATTCCTGTTGAAGCTTCTAAACATTTCCTATATCAAGCTATGTAGAATCATTGCTTATGATCAGGCACCATCCGCATGTAGACCTCACCAAAGGTAAAATTCCGAACATGATGTATAGCCCAGCATTGATGTGTATGAGCAAGTCAATCTGTACGAGTGCTATAGCATCATGGGAGCCTCCACCAGAAATTGTGTCAAGCTGAATTTTGATGGTTCATATGTTGCTGCAGACAGATCCGCAGGAGCAGGCATGATCCCGCGTGACCATGCTGGGTAATCTTTGCGGCATGTAGATGGCTCTCCGATTGCCCCGGGTCGCTAGGGGCTGAGCTTGCTGCATGTGAAGAGGGACTTAAGTTGGCACTACACTCATCACAAAAACCAATACTGGTGGAGACTGATTGTGCTGCAATCTTGTCCTTAGTGAATGCAGGGTCACTTGATCATTCGAGGAACATGTACCAGGTGGCTGTAATAGCAGAACTGTTGAAGAAGAGGCAAGCTAAAATTACGAAAATCAAGAGAACAGAGAACCAGACCGGGTAGCCATTGGACGTCAACAACAAAAAACGGCATGTTGGTTAGCAAATTGTCCTCATGAGATTAGCACTATCAGCATGAGTGATTGTAAGAACATTAATACTTAAGTAATGAATTGCTTTTACCCCGCAAAAAAGGAGATTATAAAAAAGATAAAACACACCTCATCATATCCCCCACACGTCAAACCACTTTCTTTTTTATGAAATCCCAACCACATAGCGAAGTGATAACCCACAAGTATAGGGGGTCGCAACAGTTTTCAAGGGTAGAGTATTCAACCCAAATTTATTGATTCGACACAAGGGAAGCCAAAGAATATTCTCAAGTATTAGCAGCGGAGTTCTCAATTCAACCACACCTGGAAACTTAATATCTGCAGCAAAGTATTTAGTAGCAAAGTAATATGATAGTAGTGGTAATGGTAGCAGAAGTAATATTTTTGGGTTTTGTAGTGATTGTAACAGTAGCAGCGGAAAAGTAAATAAGCGAAGAACAATATATGGAAAAGCTCGTAGGCATTGGCTCGGTGATGGAGAATTATGCCAGATGCGATCGATCATGTAACAGTCATAACATAGGGTGACACAGAACTAGCTCCAGTTCATCAATGTAATGTAGGCATGTATTCCGAATATAGTCATACGTGCTTATGGAAAAGAACTTGCATGACATCTTTTGTCCTACCCTCCCGTGGCAGCGGGGTCCTATTGGAAACTAAGGGATATTAAGGCCTCCTTTTAATAGAGTACCAGACCAAAGCATTAACACATAGTGAATACATGAACTCCTCAAACTACGGTCATCACCGGGAGTGGTCCCGATTATTGTCACTTTGGGGTTGCCGGATCATAACACATAGTAGGTGACTATAGACTTGCAAGATAGGATCAAGAACTCTCATATATTCATGAAAACATAATAGGTTCAGATATGAAATCATGGCACTCAAGCCCTAGTGACAAGCATTAAGCATAGCAAAGTCATAGCAACATCAATCTCAGAACATAGTGGATACTAGGGATCAAACCCTAACAAAACTAACTCAATTACATGATAAATCTCATCCAAGCCATCACCGTCCAGCAAGTCTACGGTGGAATTACTCACGCACGGCGGTGAGCATCATGAAATTGGTGATGAAGGATGGTTGCTGATGACGATGACGACGGATTCCCCTCTCCGGAGCCCCGAACGGACTCCAGATCAGCCCTCCCGAGAGAGTTTAGGGCTTGGCGGCAGCTCCGTATCGTAAAACGCGATGAATCCTTCTCTCTGATTTTTTTCTCCCCGAACACGAATATATGAAGTTGGAGTTGAGGTCGGTGGAGCGTCAGGGGGCCCACGAGGCAGGGGCGCGCCCAGGTGGTAGGCGCGCCCCCCACCCTCATGGACAGGGTGTTGGCCCTCTCACGTGGATTCTTCTTTCAGTATTTTTTATATATTCCAAAAATAATCTCCGTTGATTTTCAAGTCATTCCAAGAACTTTTATTTCTGCACAAAAATAACGCCATGGCAATTCTGCTGAAAACAACGTCAGTCCGGGTTAGTTCCATTCAAATCATGCAAGTTAGAGTCCAAATCAAGGGCAAACATGTTTGGAAAAGTAGATACGACGGAGACGTATCAACTCCCCCAAGCTTAAACCTTTGCTTGTCCTCAAGCAATTCAGTTGATAAACTGAAAGTGATAAAGAAAAACTTTTACAAACTCTGTTTGCTCTTGTTGTTGTAAATATGGAAAGCCGGCATTCAAGTTTTTAGCAAAGATTATGAATGAACCACATTCGCAATAACATTTAGGTCTCATGTTTACTCATATCAATGGCATAATCAACTAGCGAGCAATAATACTAAATCTCGGATGACAACACTATCTCAAAACAATCATAATATGATATAACAAGATGGTATCTCGCTAGCCCTTTCTGAGACCGCAAAACATAAATGCAGAGCACCTTTAAAGATCAAGGACTGACTAGACATTGTAATTCATGGTAAAAGAGATCCAGTCAAGTCATACTCAATGTAAACTAATAGTAATGGATGCAAATGACGGCGGTGCTCTCCAACTGGTGCTTTTTAATAAGAGGATGGTGACTCAACATAAAAGTAAATAGATAGGCCCTTCGCAGAGGGGAGCAGGGATTTGTAGAGGTGTCAGAGATCGGTTTTGAAATAGATATGAATAATATTTTGAGCGTATACTTTCATGGTCAACATAACAACCGAGAGATCTCAATATCTTCCATGCTACACACATTATAGGAGGTTCCCAAACATAATGGTAAAGTTTATACTCCTCCTCCACCAACAAGTATCAATCCATGGCTTGCTCGAAACAACGAGTGCCTCCAACTAACAAGAGTCCCGAGGGAGTTTTGTTTGCAGTTATTTTGATTTGATTTGCATAAAGCATGGGACTGGGCATCCCAGTGACCAGTCATTTTCTCGTGAGTGAGGAGCAGAGTCCACTCCTCTTGAGAATAACCTGCCTAGCATGGAGGATACAGACAACCCTAGTTGATACATGAGCTATTCGAGCATACAAAACAGAATGTTTATTTGAAGGTTTAGAGTTTGGCACATACAAATTTACTTGGAACAGCAGGTAGATACCATGTATAGGTAGGTATGGTGGACTCATATGGAATAACTTTGGGGTTTGGAATTGGATGCACAAGCAGTATTCCCGCTTAGTACAAATGAAGGCTAGAAAAAGACTGGGAAGCGACCAGCTAGAGAGCGACAACAGTCATGAACATGCATTAAAATTAATCAACACCGAATGCAAGCATGAGTAGGATATAATGCACCATGAACATAAATATCGTAGAGGCTATGTTGATTTTGTTTCAACTACATGCGCGAACATGTGCCAAGGCAAGCCACTCGAATCATTCAAAAGAGGTTACCACCCTATCATACCGCATCACAACCATTTTAATAGCATGTTGGCACGCAAGGTAAACCATTATAAGATCATAGCTAATTAAGCATGGCATAAGCAACTACAATCTCTAATTGTCATTGCAAACATGTTTCTTTCATAATAGGCTGAATCAGGAACGATGAACTAATCATATTTACAAAAACAAGAGAGGTCGAGTTCATACCAGCTTTTCTCATCTCAATAAGTTCATCATATAATCATCATTATTGCCTTCACTTGCACGACCGAATAGTGTGGATAATAATAATAGTGCATGTGCATTGGACTAAGCTGGAATGTCCAAGCATTCAATTCAAGAGAGAAGACAAGGTAATATGGGCTCTTTGTTAGATCAACAATAATGCATATAAGAGCCACTCAACATTTTCATTATGGTCTTCTCCTCTCGACCTCCAAAGGAAAGAAAAGAAAAAAAACTATTTACACGGGAAAGCTCCCAACAAGCAAAAGAAGAACGAGAAATCTTTTGGGGTTTTCTTTTTAGTTACTACTACAGGCATAGAAAGTAAACTAACTAAAAGCTACAACTAATTTTTTCTAGTTTTTCTTAAGGTTTTTCAAACACACAAGAAGAAAGCATAAAAAGGGAAATAAACTAGCATGGATGATACAGTGAAAAAGTATGAGCACCGACAACTAGCATGAGTGTGTGAGCATGAATGTAATGTCGGTGAGAAATACATACTCCCCCAAGCTTAGGCTTTTGGCCTAAGTTGGTCTACTGCCATGGCTGGCCTGGCGGATATCCAAAGTTGTAGTTGGGGTCGTACTGAGAAGGAGCCTCGGGTTGCCACTGGTTGGAAATCTCCTCTGAATCCCACTGGTAAACAGACTATCATGAAGGAACAAATTGTGGTTCCGGATCTGGCTCAGTAGTTGGTGTGGGGTTTCGGTAGGTGTGAATGGCCTCCGACGGAACAAGGTACTTGCCTGCAGATAAGTCAAACAAGGAAGGAGCAGGCAAAGTGATAGTCTTAGGGTGATTTTTATCAAAAATCAGCTTGTACTTAAGCATCTTTTCCTTATTCTTAACGATAAAATCATGTGCTACCATACTCTTATAGTCTAGAAAAACAGGAGGCAACAACTTTTCTTCTTTCTCATAATGTCTAATAGGTATGTTAAAATGTGCAGCGAGGCGCGAGGTGAAGATACCACCCAAGATGGGGCCCTTAGTACGGTTAAGATTTAACTGCTTTGCAACAATAGCGCCCATACTAAATGTGTCATCAGGAACAAGGCATGTCACAAAATAACAATATCGGGGGCACTAAGGTTGCCACAGTTTCCGCGACCAATCAAGCATCTACTAGCAAAAATTGCAAAGTAACGTAGAACAGGAAAATGTATGCTAGTAATTCTTGCATCGAAAACCTTCCTAGTTTGCCCTACAGCAATTGTATCAATAAACCCCTCCACATTGTTACGATGTGGTTCCTCTATGCTGCCTGAAAAAGGCAACTTGCAGACCTCACAAAATTCATAGAGGGACATCTCCTTATACTCATCATATAAATAGAAATCCACCGAAGGTGGTGACCTCCTAGCATGGAAATGAAAAGTTTCCACAAAAATATTAGTGAGTAAGAGATACTGTTCGCGTTGGTCGCGGAGGAAGTCCGTGAGGCCTGCATTCTCAGCCAACTCATAAAAATCATCATAAATCTCGGCTGCTCTCAAGAAATCATCATAAGGCCATTCACATGGCCGAACTTCCATGGTGCGAGGGAGATAATATTTGGGCTTCTTGTTCTCTTCACTTTGTTTATCCTTCGAGCTTCAGCTCGATGAGCCCCAAAAAAAATCTCTTCAACTTTTTCTGAAAATTTCTAAAAATTTTAGCAACTCAATATAAAAGTGAACCAAACTGAACAAAATTGATAGCAACTACTCCCACAAGTGCCTAGAGACTATATCATGCATTAGAACTACCACTACTAGGAAAAGGGCTATAGATGGAAATGACACTAATGGCGCACCAGACATGTGGTGCGCCATTACTATATACTAATGGCGCACGATCTGTTGGTGCGCCATTAGTGTGGAAGACACTAATGGCGCACCAGGCACACGGTGCGCCACTACTAACAAAATGTTTTTTTCATTTTTTCAAACATACTAATGGCGCATCTGGGCAGAGTGCACCATTAGTAGTTAGAACTACTAATGGTGCACCAGTCATCGAGTGCGCCACTACTGTATTTTTTTACTTTTTTGCAAAACTACTAATGGCGCATCGTTGCATAGTGCGCCATTACTAGTTTAAACTAGTAATGGCGCACTATGCCACGGTGCGCCATTAGTATATAATTTTTTTTTACTTTTTTGCAAAACTACTAATGGCGCATGTCTGTGTGGTGCGCCATTAGTATTTTGGGTTACTAATGGTGCATGTCTCTATGGTGCGCCATTAGTAACCTAGGACTAGCTAGATATTTTTGGACAGCCACACCTACACACTCACTTTCCCCACTTCATTCCCCCACCTCCTTCTCTAAGCTTGTCGGCTACCTCCTCCTCCTCACCTCATTTGCACCATAGATTCATCAAAATTAAGTGTTGAAATTACCTTTTTTTTGATAGGTAAATAAGGGGAAAGCTATCTTCATGTTGTAGATCTACTTTTTTTCTCCCTAGCTCGCTCCAACAATGTGCACATGCACTTTTTGTGGCCTAGCTAGATCTATGTATGTTTGTGGTGTTGCATATGTTTGTGGTGTTCCATATATGTTTGTGTTTGTAGGTACCGGTATTTGAAATGCGATAGTTGCCAATATTTTGCCGGAATGTTGATTCATTTCTGTTTCGGCGAGAATTCTGGCACTATGCATTCTTTTTGGTCCTATTTTTAGGGAAAGTCCTGCCAAATTTTTTCTTGGTTCTAAAATATCTTTTTGCTCTACCCCGCAGGCGACCATGGTCCGCACGATGACCGAAGGCATCGTGAATAGGTTTTTGAGCTCCGCGAAGGCCGAGATGCTTCAAAAGAACGAGACGGAGATAAGATGTCCGTGTTGAAGATGCAAGCTGAAGAGCCTTATTGCGGACTCGGATTCCGGGCAGGTGCGGGACCACCTGCTCTTGCGTGGTTTCATGGATGGCTATTGGTGGCAAGGTGATGAAGATGACTATGAAGTCATCCATGGGGGCCGGGCAAGAAATGAGGAAGGGCAGCAAGACAACCACCGCAGCTCGGGCGGGCGAGAAGACGAAGAATCTCCAGGACATGATCACGACGGTGATGCTGTACACAGTCATCATGTAGAAGATGTCGGACATGATGATGAGGAAGATGCCGGTGCAGACGAAGGGCATGATCATGAAGATCTACATGCCGGAGGAGCAGACGACGATGGACCATCGATGGGCTGGGTGCATGACCCTCATATTCAAGAGCTGCTTCTCAAGCGGACGGATAACGCAAGAGCTGCCGCCCGAGAGAAAGCCAAGCTGGATCAACTAGAGATAGACGCAGTTACTCCATTGTATGAAGGATGAAGACCCGAGGATACCCGCATGAAAGTAACGCTCATGGCTTTGGAGATGAAGGTAAAACACAAAATGATCGACGCATGCTTCAACGAGAACATGTCAGTCTGGCACGAATGTCTTCCCAAGGGGAACAAGTGCCCGACCAGTTTCGAGGAGGCGAAGAAAGTCGTGTGTCCTCTGGATTTACCGCACGTGAAATACCATGTGTGCATGAACAATTTCATCATTTATCGGGGCGAGCACGCGGAGTCTACCATATGTCCGGTGTGTGGCGTCACTCGATACAAGAAGAGGAAGAAAGCTCCTCGAAAAGTGGTGTGGTACTTTACGATCACTCCTCGTCTACAGCGGTATTTCGTGGACCCTAAGGTAGCAAAGCTCCTGCGTTGGCACGCGGATAGGGAGGAGAAGAAGCGAGAAGATGACGCAAATGATCCGGAGATAAATAAAAAAGACAAGATGCTGAGTCACCCTAAGGATGGGAGCCAGTGGCAAGCGTTGAACTTCAAACACCCAGAATTAGGGAAGGATCCAAGGAACATCGTGCTGGGCGCAAGCACCAATGGAGTCAATCCATTTGTCAGCCAGAGAAGCACACATAGCACCTGGCCTGTGTTTGTGTGGATGTACAACCTTCCCCCCTGGTTGTGCATGAAGAGGAAGTACATTCACATGAGTATGCTAATTGAAGGGCCGAAACAACCAGGGAATGACATCAATCTGTATTTGGGGCAGCTGAAAGAGGAGCTAGACACGCTGTGGAAAACGCCAGCCAATACGTGGGACGCCGCAGAGAAAGAATATTTCCCTATGAGAGCCGCACTGCTCACGACGGTGCACGACTATCTCGGTTACGGATATCTCGCGGGGCGGGTGGTCCACGGATTTTCTGGATGCATCAGGTGCATGGATGACACAACGTATCGCCAGCTAGATAGAGATCCCGGGTCTTCGAAAACCGTGTTCATGGGACATCGAAGGTGCCTTCGCGACGATGACCCGTGGAGGAAACGCAAGGATCTGTTCGATGGTGAAACCAAACTCCGAAGACGCCTGCGTAGAGGAGCGGCGAGGAAATAGACGGGCTGTTGAAAAATTGGAAAGATTGCCCACTGCCGGGAAAGAAGCAAAAGGCGCCAGAGCCGGGAAAGAAGCGAAAGGCACCAGAGCCGCTGCTGAAGGTATGGAAAATGAGGTCTGTTTTCTGGGACTTGCCGTACTGGAAGATCCACCGTGTGCCTCACAGCCTTGATGCCATGCATATCACGAAGAACGTGTGCGAGAGTCTGCTTGGTACCCTGCTCAACATGCCAGAGAGGACCAAAGATGGGCCAAAAGCAAGGGCAGACTTGAAATCAATGGGCATCAGGCAGGAGCTTCACGCTAATGATGATGATGATGATGATGAGGCGAAGCAGGACACAGAAAGTCGTCGCAAAGGCAAAAAGGCCAAGAAGACCGGAAATGACTACCCTCCCGCGTGCTTCACTCTAAGTCAGGAGGAGATCGAGCAGTTTTTCACCTGCCTCGTAGGAGTAAAACTTCCTTACGGTTACGCGAGGAAGATAAGCAGATACCTAGACCCAGCGAAGCAGAAGTTCAGCGGGATGAAGTCTCATGAGTGTCACGTGCTGATGACGCAGATACTTCCAGTTGCAATCCGTGGGATCATGGAGGCGCACGTCCGTGAAACGCTATTTGGCCTATGCAACTTTTTTGACGTCATCTCTCAGAAGTTAGTTGGCGTGAGGCAACTCAGAAGGCTATAGGAAGAGATCATGGTGATACTATGCGAGCTTGAGATGTACTTCCCGCCCGCATTCTTCGATGTTATGGTGCATCTGCTGGTCCATATCGTGGAGGATATCATCCAACTCGGGCCGACGTTCCTGCACAGCATGATGTCGTTTGAAAGGATGAATGGTGTCATCAAAGGATACGTTCGCAACATGTCATGTCCAGAGGGAAGTATATCCAGGGGCTTTCTAACCGAAGAGTGCATCTCCTACTGCACGAATTATCTAGGCATCGAGAACCCCGTTGGTCTTCCCGTCAACAGGCACCTCGGCAGGCTCACTGGATGGGGTCACCGTGAGGGTCGCCGCAAAATGCATGTCGACTTCGAGGGTCGACTCGCCGACTTTGAAAGAGCAAACCTAGTCGCGCTACAACACATAGACGTGGTCGATCCTTGGGTGGTAGAGCACAAAACCTTTATTGAGAAGACGTACAATGACCGAGGCCAACAGAGGACGGACGGAGATATAATCAAAGAGCACAACTCATGTTTCACGCGTTGGTTCAAGCAGAAGCTTCTATCGTACCCTTTACATGAGGATTCTTCCGCGGAAGAACAACTCATATTCGCCTTGTCACAGGGCGCCGAGGACAACCTGATGACCTATGAGGCGTACGATATCAACGGCTACACATTCTACATCGAGGACAAGGACATGAAGAGCGATGGTTATCAGAACTCCAGGGTAACGATGAAATCCTACACCGGTAACGACAAGGACAGATACTATGGAAGGATCGAGGAGATCTGGGAGCTGAGCTACGCTGGAGAGAAGGTCCCGATGTTCCGTGTTAGATGGGCCAAGAGCGTCCTAAAAGAAGACCGGTATTTCACCACCATGGTTATACCCGAAGCCAAATCCAAGACCGCGGGCGCAAACGTCACCGTGAAAAATGAGCCATGGGTATTGGCTTCCCAAGTGGACCAATGCTTCTTCATTACCGACCCGTCAAAGCCCAGTCGTGTTGTCGTGAGGAGAGGCAAAAGGAAGATCATCGGAATGGATGGAGTAGCCAATGAGCAAGACTTCGACAAGTACGGCGACCCGAAGATCAAACATGACGACGATGATGAAGTAGCAGCATACACCACAAGAAGAAGTAGGACCACCCTACCTAAAGGACGTCCGTTCCACAGAAGAACTCCATTTGCGAAAAAGAAGGGCAAGAAGATTATGAACAGATAGCTAGCTAAGATTGACTATATTTAAATTGTAGTCTTCATTTCTCGGTTGTATTTCATGGGCACTTTTTGATATCATGAATATTTTTAAATTTCATGGGCACTTTTTGAATTCATGAATATTTTTTCAAATTTGATGATATTTTTTCATATTCAATATGATAAAATATTGAATATTCATGAGGACACTCGATCTCGATCCCCCTCCATCTCGATCTCGATTCCCCCTCCATCTCGATCTCGATCCCACCCGCGCCTCCTCTCCCCTCTTCATTTTAAAAAATAATAATAAAAAAGTGTAGACTACAATTGTTGTTAAACAACAATTATTACTGTTTTTATAAAAAAAATTACTATTTCATATTCATATTCATTTTCTAAAAAATTATTACATGCAACAAAAAAATTACTTATGGCGCACCTCTGGCTGGTGCGCCATTGCTATATATAAAAAAAGATTACTAATGGCGCACCTCTGCCTGTTGCGCCATTGCTATGTAAAAAAAAGATTACTAATGGTGCACCTTTGCTTGGTGCGCCATTGCTATGTAAAAAAGATTACTAATGGCGCACCGACCGCAGGTGCGCCATTAGTAAGATTCCCCCCTAGCTAATTCCCTCCCTCTCGCCAGATCCCCTTCGTCCCTCTCCCTCGCCCCCCTAGCTAATTCCCCCCGCTGCCCCGACCCACGCCGCCGCCGCCCCCGTGCCTCCGTCTCCGTCGCCGTCCCCACGCCGCCGCCGCCCCCGCGCCTCCGTCTCTGTCGCCGCCCCCACGCCTCCGCCGCCCCCGCGCCTACGTCTCCATCGCTGCCCCCGCGCCTCCTCATCGTGGTCAGGTAACCCTTCTTCCTCTGCCTCTCTTCTCCTCTCTTCCTCCTCTCTTCTCCTCTCTTCCTCCTCCCTCTGCCTGTCTTCTCCTCTCTTCCTCCTCTGCCTCTCTTCCTCCTCTCCTCTTAGGTAACCCAAACTTAATTTTGTGATGGTGCATTAGGAGGATCAGGAGGCAAGTTGCAGTGCTGCAAGTGGCAAGAAGAAGAGCAGCAAGCATTAGATGCTTGCACTCCTGCTCTTATTTGCTTTTGAAGCAAAGTTTTTTTTCCGAGCCGGAATAACATAGTAAAAAAGAAGTTCTGAACAAGCTGTTGCTTTTTGCTGTGAATGTGCAGGTGTTCCTGGGCTGAGGGAGAGGATAGAGGCACGAGGAGGAGAAGAGCACCTGGACCAGAGGTGAGAATGAATGAGCTGGTGTTTAAACCATGGCTAACTTAATTTGTGTTTGGGGTTGGAGCTGGGAAAGAGAGACAAAGGGATAGGAGGGGGAGGGGAAAGAGAAATGTTTATTTTAGGGTTTAATTAGACGCAAGATTCTAGTGTTTAACCCTGTTGTGTTGCTTCTAGAAATAATATAAAAGCTGTGAAAAAGAAATATGTGGAGTTGGCACTTTACATAAGGTTGTAGATCATTGTAGTGTCCTAATGTCTAAGACTGTTGCATTGGAGGTTCATCTTGCAAACATATCAGAACTTGCAAACATTTTATTACTTGTTGCATTGGAGGTTCATCTTGTCTTGAGGCAAACAAATCAGCATTGGAGGCCCATCTTTGAGGCTCATCTTTATTACATATCAGAACTTGCAAACAAATCTGTGAAAGACTTAAAATTGCTGGGTTTTGTCTCCGACCATTGTGTCGTGATGAATTTGCAGGTACCCCGAGAGGCCCTTGAGTTTGTCGGAATGTCGATTAACTTCTGTTCCGGCAAATTCGGGTACTCCATATGTCCTATTTTCAGCAAAGGTCATGCTGAAATTTTTCGTGAATTTTAGCATGACTTTGCTAAAAATAGGACATATGGGGTACTTGCGACTAATGCATGGGCCGGGGTATCTTAGTACTTAGTTAAGTAGGATCAACTGCCCCGCCATTCTTGCTGCATTAAACCATAGGTGGCAATAGAGCCAAGTGATTAGGCCCAACTTAGAATTCTCCTTAGCATCGATAAACCCTTGATGATAAATCCAACATAGGTGGCAATAGAGCCAAGTGATTAGGCCCAACCTAGGGTGCCTCGGCATCGATAAACCCTAAATGATGAAAACTTAACTTGGCTTCTATAGGGTGTCTTGGTGTCGATGAGAACCTAAATGATGTACGCTTAGGCTTTTAGGGTGCCTCGGCGTCGACAAAACCTAAATGATGAAAGCTTAGGCTTTTAGGGTGCCTCGACGTCGACAAACCCTAAATGATAAAACCTTGGCTTTTAGGGTGCCTCGATGTCGATAAGAACCTAAATGATGAAATCTTAGGCTTTTAAGGTGCCTCGGTGTCGACAAACCCTAAATGATAAAAGCTTAGCTTTTAGGATGCCTCGGTGTCGACAAACCCTAAATGATGTAGTTTTGAATTATGAACGTAGGATATGTCGTCGTCATCATCGGACGACGAAAGTCTCCCGGCGGAGTGCGACTGGTGCCACGACGATCGACGTCTGTGCGACATGCCTCACCTGGACGATGATCGGCGCTTCAGCATTAAGCTCGAGGAGACCTTCGAAGTTGAAACGGTACACAACGACGACAAGTGTTATTTTCATAATTAAGCATGACTTCAACTATTTCAACGTGTAATTTTCATCTTTTACAATTCGAGTATAGCTTATCCCATGCCATGCAAGACGCTATGTCTTGGAGAGGATGGATTTTGAAGACCATGAAATTTCTGAAACAAAGAAAATTCACCTAAGGACTCATCACGATGTGGACTTTGAAGTAAATCTATATAATTCTAAGAGCGTAACCCATTTTGGTTGCAAAAATTGGGAAGCATTTTTCAAGATGTATGGTTTTGATGAGGGTATGCTTATCACCATAGATCTTGGTAATCCTGAAATCAACCAAGACAATATGGACATTTGGGTCCTTGTTGATACGCCTCCAGTTCTACCGCTATGTGAGTTTCTCAAACATAGTTATTAGATAATTTATATTGTTTATTTCAAAATAGTTGACAGCTTATTTCCATTGACAGCTTATTTTTATTGTTCAAAGAATGTGCGGGAGATGGTAGACAAAACCCACTACACCGATGGCTCCGAATTAACAACTTACAAGGAGAAATATCATCTGGTCGGATTTTGTACTGACATTGAGAATTACATTATCCACAATCAAACTCCTCAACATTATGGTAAATACGTGCCACTAGTGCATGTGTTCAACTATGGTAACTACCATGGAGATGCCCTGGTAAGATTTTTACTATTACGACATTCGTGCATCTTTTGCATACTTCTAAAACTAGTACATCATTGCTAACTATGAAGTTATTACTATGTTTTTCAACAGATAATCCCAGAGAATTGTGTGCCTCATATGATGTATCAGAAAGGTGGTGTTAATGTTTTGAACATACAGCCAGGTCGTCCTACGGATCTCAATTGTCCATACGAGATTTCTAAAAGAAGTGGAGACATGAAAATCAAAGGATGGAAAAAATGTATGGACAGTCGTAAGGAGCTTCTTGTAAGCAAAAGGAAGCGAAGCGCAAGAATTGGAGACAGGATGTTCTCCATTCTCCATAATGGAGAGTCAGGGTCTATATTGTTTTATGCTATTTTAGCTTAAATAGGGTATTTAGGTCCTGCCTAATACTGATGATCATGTGCTAAGAACAATTAAGTAGGGTTGGTTCGATGACTATCAAGATGATGATCGTATGACTTGTTATGAATAACGAGTAGAAGTTGTATGATGATGATTAGTAGGGCTTGTTAGGATTAGTATTACTTCCGACAAACTCGATACTCGCGGTCTCGAGACTTGTAATGTTTTATCTTTGTTCGGTCTTTTGAATTCAGAGACTAATATAATGAATTGTATTCGAAGACTAATCTTCTATTGTATTCGATGAATCTGTTGTTGCTGTGTGCTACTGTCTATATTCTGTCAAATAATATATTTTGTAACCTGTGCAAAAATCAGAAAATTAAAAAAAACCTAATATTCATACTAATGGTGCATCACTACAGAGTACGCCATTAGTATGCCAAGTATACTAATGGCGCATCCATCCGCAGTGCGCCATTAGTGTGCCAAAGCACATGGTTAAATATGGCCCTGGGAGGCATACTAATGGCGCATGGTGTTATATACTAATGGCGCATTGCGTGGTGCGTCATTAGTATACCAGATACTAATGGCGCACCAGTGGTGCACCATTAGTAAAAAATACTAGTGGTGTGATACTAATGGCGCACCAGTGATGCGCCATTAGTAGGCAAAACTGGTGCGCCATTAGTAGGCCTTTTCCTATTAGTGTACTTGGGACCATATAAATTTGACATGCAAGCTCAAGAACAGGGTCACCTAGGCAGCAAAAATTTGCGATGAATAAAGCACTAGAACAAAAACTAATTGGACCATTGGAGGAGTCACATACCAAAGAACAATCCCCCAAAGCAGTTTTGTGAATGGAGCTTTGAGCTAGGAGATCGAAAATGGCAACAAGATGATCTAGAACTCGTGCTTGAGCTGGTTGATGATTTTTTTGGGAGGAAGAAGGAGTGTGTGGTGGCTGGAATAAGTGGAGGGGACCCACGTGGGGTCCACGAGGCAGGGGCGCGCCCAGGGGGTGGGCGCGCCCTCCAACCTCGTGGGCACGTGGCTGCTCCCCCTGCTATGTTTTCAATGCCAGATATTCTCAAATATTCTAGAAAAATCATATTTAATTTTCAAGGCATTTGGAGAACTTTTATTTTTGGGGTATTTTTTATTGCACGGATAATTCAGAAAACGGACAGAAAATACTATTTTTGCTTTATTTAATATAAATAACATAAAGTAAAAGGAGGGTACAGAAGGTTGTGCCTTCTAACTTCATCCATCTCATGCTCATCAAAAGGAATCCACTAACAAGGTTGATCAAGTCTTGTTAACAAACTCATTCCGAATAACATGGAACCGGAGAAATTTCGAATAACACTATGTTACCTCAACAGGGATATGCATGTCCCCAACAATAAGAATATCATATTTCTTCTTGACAGTAGGAAGAGGGAATTCAAAACCTCCAATAGTGATTGTTGAAATTTTTCCAATAGAATTGATACTGTGGACTTGAGGTTATTTTCTCGGAAAGTGTACCGTATGCTCATTACCATTAACATGAAAAGTGACATTGCCTTCGGTGCAATCAATAACAGCCCCTGCAGTATTCTGTCGGATTTCAGGTTACGGCAGACCCTTGAGGTTCGGACACTGGGGTGCGCACGGAGATCTCTCCCTACTGATCTACGTCCAATCTCCTCGCGTGCTCTCAGCAGGAAAACAACGAACAACACAAGGGACACGAGATTTATACTGGTTCGGGCCACCGTTGTGGTGTAATACCCTACTCCAGTGTGTGGTGTGGTGGATTGCCTCAGGGGCTGATGATGAACAGTACAAGGGACGAACAGCCTTGCGAGAGGTGTTCTTGAGCTGGTGCGATGAACTGCTTGGGTGAGTTCAGTCGCCTCTCTCCCTCTCTCTCTGCTAGGGCTCTACCAGATTTCTAGATGTCCCTGTACTTTGCGATGGCTAGCTCTATTTATAGAGGCCTTGGGCCTCTCCCCAAATAATGAGCGGGAAGGGCGCCAACAATTGGCCATTTTGAAGGGGAACATCTAGTACAAGTTATCCTGATCAAAGGTGGTCTTCGGCTGCCAAAAGTACTGGTGATGACGCCGTCTTGGGCTCCACTGTGACCTCCGTCCTGCCACTCTGTTGGTCTTGGTCTCGTTGCACCGGAATGGTAAACTTTGCCCAATGCCTTGGCCTGTGCTTGCCCCCTTTGCACCAAAGGGGAAACAAGGACACTGCGCAGGCCGGCACCCGCCTAGAGCCCGCCTGGTCTCGAACATCATGGCTTGCATCATAGGCTCCTCGCGAGGTACCCCTGCCTTGATCTCTCCGCCTCCTCGCGAGCCTGCCTGATGAGGCTGCCTCTGAGGAAGCTTCCGGTCGTCCGCCCCGCGAGGCTTGGCCCCTCGCGAGGGTCTTGAGCTTGAGCTGATGAAGATGGGCCGCGCTAGGCCCCCACTTGAGCCACGCCGCAAGCCGCAGGCAGGCAAGTCTGGGGACCCCCGTTCCCAGAACACCGACAGTAGCCCCGGGCCCAAGGCGCGCCCAGGCTTGGCCTAGTAGGGAAGCGAAGGGGCAAGCGTGAAGCGCTGCGGGCCCTAACAGCCTGCGGCCTTGGGCGCCACGTGGCGATTGATTGGACGTGGGCGTTTGCGCTTCCCCACGATGTCTCGGCAACTGTCCATCTGACAAAAGAGGTGTCCGGGCCAGACTTACTTGCTTTATTCTCGTTCGCCTCGCTCCAGATCCCCTTTCTCGCTCTCCTCCTTATTGCTTCCGAAATCCTCTAGATCTGTCTCAATCCTTCTCGCCCAGCACGCCATGGCGCCTCGCAAGTCCCCGACCGAGGCCTGGTACTCGTCGGCCCTGGATTCCCCGAACTTGCCGGAGAAGAACCTCGCCCTCACGCGCCTGATGACGGTGGGGCAGGGCAGCAAGGGGGCGACTGTGCTCAAGGCCGGCTCCGACTGGCCTGAAAGCAAGGGGAGCACCTTCTATCTGTTTTTTGTGAGCGCCATCGTCGCCGGTCTGGTGCCTCCTTTCTCTGAGTTCTTCTTTGCTGTTCTCCGCAAGTATAACTTGCAGGCTCTGCATCTCCACCACAACTCTGTTCTCCTCCTGGCGATTTTTGCTTACTACTGTGAGGCTCATGTCGGGGTAAAGCCCTCGGTGGCTTTGTTGCGCCACTATTTTTCCCTCCGGGTTTCTGGTGGCCATGTCTCTGCCTGTGCGAGCTTCGTCGCATACTCCAATTCCAATGCTATCTCGAAGCCTGGGAAGAGAATCGAAGGCTTCTGGAGCAAGTGGGTCATGGTGGACGTCGGGCGCCTCCACCCCTGTCTGGTGTTGCCTACGGGGCAGCCCAAGGCTGTTGACGCGTGGTCCCGCACGGAGCTCGTCGACCCCCGTGCGAGGATGGTGCTGAAGAGGATGAACGCGGACCTGAGGCCGAGCAACTTTGGGGCGGCGAAGCTGACTGGAGCCACGCTCCTGGGGGAGTTCTTGGAGCACCGAGTGGCTCCACTCCAGGAGCACTCGCTCCCATTGTGGAGGCTTGGGGAAGCGGACGCCGTCTTGCGCCTGAGCTCGGAGGCCCTGACCGATGAGAATCTGGTCGCGACCCTCCATTCCTTGGTTGGGGGAGACGTGGCGAAGCCGGTGGGCGCCCTCGTCCCCCTGTTCCTTTGTGACGACTGGGAGCAGGTGGTGAACGCCATGCCCACCTTTAATGGCGATGGGATGGTGCCCGCGGAAGCTCCTGAGGTTCTTGCGGCGCTGGCAATGGTGAACATGTCCTCCGGCAGCTCCAGCGGGAGTGAGGAGGAAGAAGAGGCAGAGGAAGAAGAGTCTGGCTTTGAGGCGACTGCGAGGAGTCGGGGGAGTCCTTCCCTCGGCTCCGGTCTCTGGCCCTCCGCTCCATGCCGGATGACGACGATGTCGGCGCCAGGCGAGGAGGGGAGGACTCTCCCTTGGTCACAAGGAAGGGCAGGTCGGGGCTGGTTCCCCCAGGGTCCGCTCTGATCCCTGGGCGGTCTGAGGCCAGCCCCAGCCCTCCCGACGTGGCTTCTGCTTCCGGGCCTCCCGAGGTGATCCCAGCTGCAGGCTCTCGGGCTTCAAGTTCGGACGGAGATTGCTTGGGTCCGCGAGCGACGACCGGTAAGTGCTTGATTCCTGCTTTGCTTGGTTTCTGCCGCCGAGGCTTGACGTCCATATTCTTTTGTCAGACCGGCGCCTGCGGCGAAGAGGTTGAAAGGGGCTTCTGCGGCCCCGCTTGGGGCAAGTCCACCTACCGAGACGGCGCCTTCATCCACTGAGGGGAAAGACGGCGCGGCTCGCGCTTCCCCTGCTCGGTCGTCCTCGCGAGGCCGACTAGGACGCCTCGGCGAGGAGTCAGCCCCCGTAGCCCTGCTGACCCTGGAGTCCACTGTGCTTGATGCTGCAGCCGGGGTAGCCAAGGCCCAGGGGGTTCCTTCCTGCCAAGCCGTGATCACGCTGCCGTCTTCTTCGCCCGCTCCACCGGTTCCCGCTTCTTCTGTTCCCTCTGCCGCCGTCTTCGACCAGGTCGCCAGCGAGCTGAGCTAGCTGCGGGAGGATCTTCTGAGCGCGGACCCTCGCCTAGTGGCCGGGCGCCTGGAGCTAGCTTCTGGTTGGGCCCGTTCCGTTGCCTCTGTCCGAGTAGCACTGAGCCAGGCCGTGGCGGCCTCCGATGGGGAGAAGCAGGCCACCAACCAAGCCAAGGCCGCTCACGACGCTGCCCTGGGCAACGCTGCGGCTGCCGAGGCTCGCTGCAAGGAGCTGGGGGTCGAGCAGCAAGGCCTGCGCGACGAGCTCACAAGGAGGTCCACGGCCGCCAGGAGAAAGAGAAGGAGATGAAGGCTCCGGAGGCTGCCATCAAGGACTAGGACGTCAAGCTTGATGACCGCCGTGGCCGGTTGGAGATGCTGGAGCGGTTGCTGAAGGCGGAGAGGACCGAGCTGGACGCCAAGGCGAAGGTCCTGGCGGAGGATCGGGTGGCCTTCACGAAGATGGAGAAGAGGGCTTGTGCCACGCTGAAGACGCTTTACGAGAGCAACTTGGAGGAGCCGATGGCCGGTGCGGATGACGGCCCCGCCAAGCTGCTTCCCTTCCTGGTCAGTGTGCTTGAAGATGTCGTAGACGGCCTTGGCCCCACGGCCGAGGCCGAGGCGCGTGCCCTGTCTTCGGCGGCACTGACGCGTGTCCTCAGCCACGTCTACCTGCGCGACCCCAACGTCGACCTCGACAGCCTGCTGGAGCCCGTGAGCGGCGACCTTGCCGCCGCTGCCACTGAGGCCGTGAAAGGCCGAGCCGAAGCTTTGCTGGGGAGGTTCCGCGCCTTCAGCATCTTGCCCGGGCGCGGTGCCGCCAGCTCCGCGGCCCCAGGAGGCGGCGCCACTGGAGAGTGATCCCTTCGCGTCTTATGTCCTGTTTTTATTCCTGCAACATGCACCATGCCTCGCAGAGGCGTTTAAACTTGTGTTTGGCGTCGTGAAACAATCTATGGCTTGTAATATTTGCTTTGAATTTCCTGGAATTTGCATTTTTCTCCCCTACTTGCTCGCGCTCTACGTCGGCAGGGCCCGGCCCCGCGCATACCTCACACAGCGTTAGCCCCGACCGGAAACTAGGACGGGACTAAGGAGCGAGGGGCTATGTGGGAAGTTAGGCTCCTGAGTCACGATGCTCAGGAGTCCCCCTTGACGCACAAGCAGCAAGTAGGAGAGGGGGAACGAGGAGTGGATTGATCGCTCTGCGTCGGCAGGTCCCGGCCCCGCGCATACCTCACCCAGCGTTAGCCCCGACCGGAAACCAGGACGGGACTAAGGAGTGAGGGGCTACGGGGCAAGTTAGGCTCCTGAGTCGCGATGCTCAGGAGTCCCCCTTGACGTTCAAACGGGTTTCCATACCTTGGCTCCGCTCAGGGAGGGGCGCGTGACGACCAGGTTTGAGGGACCTGGCTGGGTGGCGTGCGCTCGGGCGAGGCCCGGGCGTAGCCCCCGTGTCCAGCCCCCTCGCGAGGCGCTCCCGAGGGGAGGCGTTGTGACGGTGCCGAACACTAAGCTCTAGGCTCCCTGAGGTTGGTACGGCCGTGGGCCGCCCTCAGTTGTTTATCACCAGCGCGGAGCATAGCGCTTCCGTATGTGTACGGGCATAGCCGCTCCTCGGCAGTGTCGTCAGCCAGCGCGGAGCATGGTGCTTCCACTGGTACGTGGGAGGGGGCTCCCCTCCGGGAGGAGCCCCTGGGGCGTGTACAGCCCCGCCCTGACACGTGGCCGGCACGGTAGGGCTAGGAGAGGTGTATCTGGGCACTCGTGAGCTAGCGCGGGACTCACGAGGCCCTACCTCGAGGTGGGTTGCACCTGGCTCTGGGCCTTTATCAATGGTGTGTTCCTGCAGGGTGGTTAGAATGCAAATGCTCTATGTCCTCAGGTCCCGGCCCTCGAGCGAGCTCAGCCGCCGCTGGTATGACAGGTCATGATGCCGTGGGTCAAGGCCAGGGGGTGAGGGCTGGAGAGCCAGTAGGAGCCCATGAGTCACGATGCTCAGGTACCACCCTTTTAACGTGCAAGCACTTTGCATGAAAGCGGAGAAGTCCGCGATAAGCACTAGGTGACAATTAAGCGTGAAAGAGCAAATTCATTTTAAGTAGACGCAGGAAAAGCAAATGCCGTTGGGCCAGGCCCGAGCAGCTCGGGGATGATGCAGCCCGAGGGGCGCCCCCAACAAGGTAAGTAAAGAGCATAAGCAAAACGGATACATGCCGCAGGGGCGGACCCACGCGGCTTGGGAATGATGCGGCCCTGTGGGCGCTCCCACCTAAAAATGGAACTTGGAAAGATGTCACCTGGTGCCGTTGAAGATGAAGTGATGTTGAAGAAGCGGGCGATGCGCGATGAAGACATCGATCCTTACGAGCCCCCAGGCCCAGGAGCCTCGGGAGGCTCCGGGGGCACAGGTGGGTCTCCGAGAGCCATCTCCATCTCCACCAGGACCGCACGATGCCTGACCTCCTGAGCCTCCAGAATGCTCCTCAGCAGGCGCTGATGAGCGGCGACCGCGTTCGGCAGGCCGAAAGGCATGCGAACGTAGCTGTGAGGTGGACCCTCGCAACGCCCCACGCGTGAAGGCCAGAGGCGCTCCTGAGACGTGGCTCGCTTGAGCCCTGGCACATCGACACAGATCCGCATCCCACCATCCTCGCTTGGATGTGGGGCTACGGTGGGCAAGCGGCGGCTGCCGCGCATGACTCTCGACTCCTGTAGCTCCTGAGTGTTGCTTGCGATGAACTCCTGAGGGTTTGGTCTTCCTTGCCTTGTACATTCCTGAGGGAAACGTGCCTGGAAGCACCCCTCCAAGTGGTGCCCGAGCGCCTCCCTCGCGACCTCGTCAAGGTCGGTGGCTCTCCAAGAAAGAGCCCCCGAGCCCTGCCTGAGGAGGGCGCCCGGTGCGCCTTCCTATGCGAGAGAGGGTGGTGCTCCTTGATTGGGCGCAGATCCTGACGCAACACCTCCGGAGGTGCCTGCCTCCTGATGGCTTGGGCCAGGAGAAACCTTCTTCTTCTTGGGGGTTGCCTCGGGAAGTCTTCCGTTTCTGTGGTCCGGGTCTTCGATTGCTGTGGCTTGGAACGTGCGCTCAAGTGAACATACTGCGTCCCTTTCTTCACAGGGTACGATGATGACTCCATCGCTTCCTGGCATCTTGAGGACATTGTATCCATGGTGAGTCACTGCCATGAACTTGGCTAGGGCCGGGTACCCAAGGATGGCGTTGTACGGCAGACGGATGTGGGCAACGTCGAAGTCGATGAGCTCAGTGCGGTAGTTGTTGCGCTGCCCGAAGGTGACTGGAAGGCGAACCTGCCATATCGGAACAGTGGAACCATCAGTGACTCCTGAGAAGGGCTTGGTTGGCTGAAGCTGATCGTATGGCACTTGGAGGTTGTCGAACGTCTCGACGGACAGGACATTGAGTCCTGCTCCGCCGTCAATGAGGGTCTTGGTGACCTACACATTGTTGATGACTGGGGAGCAAAGCATCGAGAGGACTCCGGCCGTTTCTGCGCACTTGAGCTGATCCGCTGAGCTGAACGTTATAGCACACGCAGACCACCTGAGAGGGCGCGTGGCCTCAAGCATGGGGAGGACTGCATTCACTTCGTGAGCAAACTACTTGAAGATGCGCTATGAGGCTGGGGCCTGCGCGCCACCCAAGATGCAAGCGATTGCGCGCGGCTCCTGGAAGCCCCCAGCTTCCTCGTCTTGATGTTGGTCTTCGTTCCTCCTTGGCGGTGGCGGCAGAGGAGGAAGGCCTGCGTTGTCGTGCGGGTGATCCTCACGAGGCTGACCTCTCCAGCCTCCCTCGCGAGGCTGGTCCTGCCAGTGATCCTCGCGAGGTCGGTCACGCCACCCTTGGCGAAGGCCGCGGTCTTCCCATCGTCCGCCACCTCTTCCTCCTCCTCGGCCATAGCCCCTATCATTGCGCTCGGGGCGTCGGCCGACACGTCCATCTCTCACGGCCCTGAGCTCTTGACATTCGTTGGTGTTGTGAGTGTGGAGGTCGTGGTACACGCAGTACCGGCTGCCCTTGGATGACTTAGGCTGATCCCTGCCTCTCTTGGTGTCTGGCTCCGCTGCAAGCACGGCAGCCCCCTTGCGCTTCACGTCCTTGGCCTTGGGCTTCTTCTCTTCTGGGTCGGCAGCCGGGAGTTCGAGGAGGGAAAGGTGCCCTTCCTCAGCCCTGGCGCACTTGGTCGCCAAGTTGAACAACTCCAGGGATGTGCACAGGTCTTCATGGATTGCTAGCTCCTCCTTCATCTTGACGTCGCGTACGCCGTCGGAGAAGGCCGAGATGATGGCTTCTTCAGTCACCTTGGGGATCTTGAGGCGAGCATTGTTGAAGCACTGGATGTATTTCTGCAGGGTTTCCCCTTGCTGCTGCTTGATGCAGCGCAGATCGCTCACGGCCGGGGGCCGGTCGCGAGTGCCCTGGAAGTTGGCGATGAAGCGATTGCGCATCTCGTCCTAGGAGGAGATTGTGCTAGGAGCCAGGTTCAGGAGCCAGGTGCGGGTGTCACATCCCTAGCTTTACCCTGGCCTTGGACTAGTTTGGTTGCTGCATCATGTTTAAATTCAATTGAAATTTGAATTGAGGAATTTTCCAAGCCTCAGAAAACCTCCAAAAATAACCAACATTTAAATCTCATCAAATGAGTCCAAGAAAATGTTCCTGTTATTCTGTGAAAATATTGGCATGAGGTGAAATTCAAACCAATATTTTGGGAGTCACAGAAATAATTTATTTGGGCCTTTGATTTAAATCAATAATATATTTGGGTTGGAATTATTTCTGTTATATAAGAAATAATGTCCAAATAATCCCAAACTGAAATGTTTCATGTTGGGTTTATTCCATACAGTGAGCATGAGCAGTTTGGTGAATTTTGAAAGTATCTAAGTATTTTTAATAAAGCCACAAAGTTGCAGAATAATAGAAAACAGGATATATATAAAAAAAGAGGAACCTTACCGTGTAGCCCACCACTGTAGTGGCCTACTGGCCAAAGCCAGCCCGGCCCACCAGGGGCAGCACCGTCTTCTTCCTCCTGCCAGGAGGAGAAGCAGCTGCGTGCCCGATGGCCGGCGAGCCGCGCTGGCTCCTCCCTGCCTACGTGCCCCCCCCTTGACTGCCTGGTCGCCGCCACGCACCCCCCTGACCCCCTCGTCCTCTCCCCTCTCTCCCTGGACCTCTTTCCCTCCTCTGCTTCCTCCCTTCTCTCTGTTCATGGGCGCCGAGACTGCCGACGAGCACCACCGCGACCACAGCCTTCCCCATGCCCCTCCGACGTGACCTCGAGCTCCGCCGTAGACCCATACGCCGTCTCCACCGAGCCACGTGACGAGAAGAGCCTCGGAGCGCCACCCCGACATCTTCTTCCTTCTCGGGTCACCGAGATCGCCGGCGACCGTGCTTCCGCTCCGACGCGTCCCCGAGCCCGCTGGCCTTCTCCTCTGCCCCGAAGTGAGCCACTGACCTCCCCCATCCTCTTCTTTTCTCTCCCCGTGCGTCGTAGCGACTGCACCGCGCTCACCCGCACGCGCCGCCGCCCGCGCTCATCGCCGGTGGTGCTCCGGTGACCATATGGACCCGGGCTTGAGCCCATTGCACTCCCCGCATCGCGTAGGAGCCGTAGGTGCTAGCGCCGTCCCGCCTAGGCCATTGCAGCAATGAGCTCGGCCTCGCCCGAACTCCAGCAGCCGCAAGGCTCGTCGTCGGCGTCGATTCCGGCCGTCCTAGGCCCGACAACCACCACCACTCGACGCACCGTCGCGCCAGCTTTCCAGAGATCCCAGCCAAGCTTCGAAAGCACCACAGCTGGACTCTGAGCACCTCCGCCGTGCCTGGCCATCGCCAGCGGCCTAACTCCGGCGAAGCCAACGTGGCGATGTCATTAGCCTCTAATGACGCCTTAACTAACACCTTAGTGCCACTGCCGTGTGGGCCCCGGCGCCAAAAAATAATTAGTTTAATTTCTGTTTAGATTAGTGCTAATCGGTGTGGACCCCACGTGTCAGCTTTGACTTGGTCAAGTCAACGTTGACCGGTCCCACCTGTCATAGACCCAAATCAGCCTGAGACACTGACCAGTGGGTCCCAGCATCAGGTTTGACCTGGGCTGACGCTATTGACTTGATGACATCATTCTGACGTCAAGCTGACACAGTAATGCTTTCCGGATTTTAAATAAATCAGAAATGATTTATTTAATTCAAAAAAATGTCCAAAACTTCCAAAAATCATAGAAATTCAACCGTAACTCCAAATGAAATAAATTATATATGAAAAATTATCAGCAAAATTCAAGGAATCCATCTGTACCATTTTCATGCATGTTTGAGCAAGTTAACCTCACTGATTAGGATGAAACATGATTAGGGAAAATTTCATAATAGGTTTGGAGTTGGAATTTGATATAATTTTGAATTCCACTTCAATTAAAATGACTTTCTATTGCATTAGCCAAAACACACTCATTTTTCCATGTCATGAGCATGCATCATATTGTTGCATATCGTCATGTGTTGATTGAGTTCTTTCTCATTTGCCGGTGTTTGTCCCCTCTCGATAGACGTTGTACCGACGCTGTGATCGTTGACACTGATGAAGACCCAATGATATCCTCAGAAGTGCCAGGCAAGCAAAACCCCCTTGTTCATTCCGATACAATCCCACTCTCTCGCTCCGGCTCTCTTTTATTGCATTAGGACAACAACGATTCATCTGTTACTTGCTGCAGTAGTTGAACCCCTTATCCTCTGCATGACCTGTCATTGCCACAGTAAATAGATGAAACCCACTAGCATGAGTAGGAGTTGTTTGAGCCCTGATGTGCCTACTCATTCATGCTTGTTTGTCATGCCTGCTATTGCATAGAGTTGTGTCGGGTCTGATTCATCAGGGATGAATCGGAGGTGTGTGAACATGTCCTACTGTGTGTGAGCTAAGTGTGTGAACACGATTTGGTAAAGGTAGCGGTGAGAGGCCATGTAGGAGTACATGGTGGGTTGTCTCATTGCAGCCGTCCTCAGGAACTGAGTTCTGTATCTGTGATCCATGAACAGCTACTACCACTCATTGGGATCCTTAATTGACCCTCTCGGCTTCTTGATCACCCTTGTCCTCTGTCCAGGAGTAGCAACTAGTTTCTGGTGTTTATAGGATATGTGTTGGCGGCCGTGCGTAGCGCTGATCCTAGGGGTGGGCTATGTTGCGGTAGATACACCGTGGCCGGGCATGCCGGGCGCCCGTTTGGTGTCTCGGAACCCTGTACACATCGTTCGGGGCCGTATGTGGAAACCTCGGCCGGACTCCCTGCGGATGGAACCTGGATAGGCGATAAACCTGGACTAGAGACTTGAGTGTTTAGGTAGGCCGTGGCCGACACCCTTATTGGGCTTCCGCTTGAAGGTTGCCGAGTACATGTCGTGTAAACGGCGGTAAGTGGTGAGAGCGTGTGTGAAGAAGCACACCCCTGCAGGGTTAACATCATCTATTCGAATAGCCGTGTCCGCGGTAATGGACTTCTGGATTGCCTATAACAGTTCATAGACAGTGAAAGTGGATACTCTAAAATGCGCAAGATAAGCGTGAGTACTATGGATGGTGCTCTCGTAGGTAGACGAGAGCGGATCCATAGTAGTGTATTGAATGGTGAATATGTGGACTCGTGTGCGCCACCTCAAAAGAGTTGCTTGCAATCATAGTTCAGGTTAGCCACTGAGTCAAAGCTGGCTTGCTGCAGTTAAACTCCACCCCCCCTCCTTGTTGATACCGATGCATATGTAGCTTAGTTCTGATGTAAGTCTTGCTGAGTACCTTTGTACTCACGTTTGCTTAATTTATGTTTTGCAGAGAAATTTCAGTCTCGCTAGTAGTTCCGCGTGGACTTCGATGTTTAGCTTGATACCTCAGCTACGATCTTGTGCCCTCGGCAGGATCTGGTAGATAGTCAGGCTTCTTAGCCTTCTTCATTTGCAGTTGTCTATACTCAGACAAGTTAAGCTTCCGCATGTGCTTGTTGCTTGTATGCTCTGTATGTTGGGTCATGATACCCATGTTTGTAATATCTCGCTCCTCGGAGCCTAATGAATAAATACTTTGAGTCGTAGAGTTATGTTGTGATGCCATGTTGTATGTGCACATATCGAGCATATTGTGTGTATGATTGAAATGCTTGGTATGTGTGGGATCCGACAACCTAGTGGTTTATCCTTGGTAGCCTCTCTTATGGGGAAATGTAGTCTTGTGCTTCCATGAGCCATAGTAGTCCGCTACAGCCCGGTTCACCGGAGTCCTGCTAGCCCAGCACTACTGCTCAGGACACTTGACTGGCTGGCATGTGTTTCACTTCGTTCCTGTGTCTGTCCCTTCGGGGAAATGTCACGCGGTGACATCCGGAGTCCTGCCTAGCCTGCTACAGCCCGGGTTCCTGGAGTCCTGTTAGCCCAGTGCTACAACCCGGATTCACACGCTGCTGACCGACATGCTCGATGTGATTCAGGTATGCCTGTTCCCATAGGTTAATGCCGCTTTGGGTTCACGACTAGCCATGTCGGCCCGGGTTCTCTGTCATATGGATGCTAGCGACACTATCATATACGTGAGCCAAAAGGCGCAAACGGCCTCGGGTCATGGTAAGGCGACACCCGTGGGGATACCGTGCGTGAGGCCGTAAAGGGATATGAGGTGTTACCGGCTAGATCGATGTGACATGGAATCGGGGTCCTGATAGCGGGCCCCGTCCTTGAGCGCCATGGGGAACCAGTTCGCCATGACCCTTTCGTCCCCGTTGGCGGCTTCGATCCATAGCTCATAGAGCTGTAGGAACTCCGCGGGGTCCGACGTGCCATCGTAGCGAGGGGGCAGGTCAGGATTGAACTTGCCTGGCCATGCGACGCCGCGTAGCTCGGGGGTGAGGGCACGGCAGCCTGATGTGGCCACCGCTGCCTTCTGCTGGTACTGGGCTTGTTCCTGGGGATTACCGCGCGCCGCCGCTTGGAGCAGCGCGGGGTCTTGGCGTCGAGGTGCAGGGACGCGATCTTGGCGCGCCGGCGCTGGGAGCGCGCGAGCACCTTCTTGGGGACGAGTGATCTCTTGGCAGCTCATTTCTTGCTGCGCAGGCGCCGGGCGCGGAGGGTCTCGCCCCGGGGCTGCACGCCTTGGAGCCAGGGCGCCTTCTTGGGGAGGAGGTGGTGGAGGCGCCTCCTGATCCCCGCCTCCTGCGCGGAATGGAGGGCGAGGCGGTGAGAGGGACGGCAAGGGGGAGCCCCCTGCGGCACTGACGAGCTCGGTGATGCAGGCGAGCCAGTCCTCGTAGAGGTCGTCGACTGGGCGGTAGTGCAAGAGCTCTCATGCCAGGAGCAGCGCGGCGTGCGCGTCCGTGGGGGCGCGACTGGCGTGGGACGACGAAGCGGCTGGAGTCAGCGATGGTGTGGCAGTGCGGCCCTCCCGCCGCACCGAAGGATGCTGGGAGGAGGCCTGCTACTCGTTCCCCGCCGGGCCGGTGGCGGCATTGGCGGCAGGCGATGGGGAACGACGGGGGCATCCGCCGACGGGTGTCGTCTGGGCGACGCGGGTGGCGAGAGCAGCCCGGCACTCGGCGCGAGCCCGACGAGCGTCAGCCATGGACACGACGGAAGATCGTACGCGAACAGCGGAAGAAATATTCCGGCGCACCCCTACCTGGCGCGCCAAATGTCGGATTTCGGGTTCCGGCAGACCCTTGAGGTTCGAACACTGGGGTGCGCGCGGAGATCTCTCCCCTACTGATCTACGCCCAATCTCCTCGCGTGATCTCAGCTGGAAAACAACAAACAACACAAGGGACACGAGATTTATACTGGTTCGAGCCACCGTTGTGGTGTAATACCCTACTCCAGTGTGTGGTGTGGTGGATTGCCTCAGGGGCTGACGATGAACAGTACAAGGGAAGAACAGCCTCGCGAGAGGTGTTCTTGAGCTGGTGCGATGAACTGCTTGGGTGAGTTCAGTCGCCTCTCTCCCTCTCTCTCTGCTAGGGCTCCACCGGATTTCTAGATGTCCCTCTACCCTGTGGTGGCTAGCTCTATTTATAGAGGCCCTGGTGTTGGGGAACGTAGTAATTTCTAATAATTTCCTACGCACACACAAGATCACGATGATGCATAGCAACGAGAGCGGAGAGTGTTGTCCACGTACCCTCGTAGACCGAAAGCGGAAGCGTTAGCACAACGCGGTTGATGTAGTCGTATGTCTTCATGGACCGACCGATCAAGCACCGAAACTACGGCACCTCCGAGTTCTAGCACACGTTCAGCTCGATGACGATCCCCAGACTCTGATCTAGTAGAATGTCAGGGAAGAGTTCCGTCAGCACGACGGCGTGGTGACGATCTTGATGTTCTACCGTCGCAGGGCTTCGCCTAAGCACCGCTACAATGTTATCGAGGATTATGGTGGAGGGGGGCACCGCACAAGGCTAAGAGATCAATGATCAATTGTTGTGTCTATGGGGTGCCCCCTGGCCCCGTATATAAAGGAGCAAGGGGAGGAGGTGCGACCAGGCAAGGGCGCACCAGGAGGAGTCCTACTCCCACCGGGAGTAGGACTCCCCCCTTTTTCCATGTTGGACTAGGACTTGGGGGGAGGAGAGAAAGAGAGGAAAGGAAAGGGGGGAGCCGCCCCCCCCCCTCCTTGTCCAATTCGGACTTGGGGGGAGGGGCGCGCGGCTGCCCCTTGGCCTCCTCTCTAGTTCCTCCACTAGGCCCATTAAGGCCCATTAGGTTACCGGGGGGTTCCGGTAACCTCCCGGTACTCCGGTAAAATACCGATTTCAGCTGGAACACTTCCGATGTCCAAACATAGGCTTCCAATATATCAAGCTTCATGTCTCGACCATTTCGAGACTCCTCGTCATGTCCATGATCACATCCGAGACTCCGAACAACCTTCAGTACATCAAAACATATAAACTCATAATGAAACTGTCATCGTAACGTTAAGCGTGCGGACCCTACGGGTTCGAGAACAATGTAGACATGACCAAGACACGTCTCTGGTCAATAAAAAATAGTGGAACATGGATGCTCATATTGGCTCCTACATATTCTACGAAGATCTTTATCGGTCAGACCGCATAACAACATACGTTGTTCCCTTTGTTATCGGTATGTTACTTGCCCGAGATTCGATCGTCGGTATCTTAATACCTAGTTCAATCTCGTTACCGGCAAGTCTATTTACTCGTTCTGTAATACATCATCCCGCAACTAACTCATTACCTGCAATGCTTGCAAGGCTTAAGTGATGTGCATTACCGAGAGGGCCCAGAGATACCTCTCCGATAATCGGAGTGACAAATCCTAATCTCGAAATACGCCAACCCAACAAGTACCTTCGGAGACACCTGTAGAGCAACTTTATAATCACCCAGTTACGTTGTGACATTTGGTAGCACACAAAGTGTTCCTCCGGTAAAGGGAGTTGCATAATCTCATAGTCATAGGAACATGTATAAGTCATGAAGAAAGCAATAGCAACATACTAAATGATCAAGTGCTATGCTAACGGAATTGGTCAAGTCAATCACATCATTCTCCTAAGGATGTGATCCCGTTAATCAAATGACAACTCATGTCTATGGTTAGGAAACATAACCATCTTTGATCAACGATCTAGTCAAGTAGAGGCATACTAGTGACACTCTGTTTGTCTATGTATTCACACATGTATTATGTTTCCGGTTAATGCAATTCTAGCATGAATAATAAACATTTATCATGATATAAGGAAATAAATAATAACTTTATTATTGCCTCTAGGGCATATTTCCTTCAGTCTCCCACTTGCACTAGAGTCAATAATCTAGTTCACATCGCCATGTGATTTAATACCAATAGTTCACATCGACATGTGACCAACACCCAAAGGGTTTACTAGAGTCAATAATCTAGTTCACATCACTATGTGATTAACACCCAAAGAGTACTAAGGTGTGATCATGTTTTTCTTGTGAGAGAAGTTTAGTCAACGGGTCTGCCACATTCAGATCCGTAAGTATTTTGCAAATTTCTATGTCAACAATGCTCTGCACGGAGCTACTCTAGCTAATTGCTCCCACTTTCAATATGTATCCAGATTGAGACTTTGAGTCATCTGGATCAGTGTCAAAACTTGCATCGACGTAACCCTTTATGACGAACCTTTTGTCACCTCCATAATCGAGAAACATATCCTTATTCCACTAAGGATAATTTTGACCGTTGTCTAGTGATCTACGCCTAGATCACTATTGTACTCCCTTGCCAAAAACAGTGTAGGGTATACAATAGATTTGGTACACAGCATGGCATACTTTATAGAACCTATGGCCAAGGCATAGGGAATGACTTTCATTCTCTTTCTATCTTCTGCCGTGGTCGGGCTTTGAGTCTTACTCAATTTCACACCTTGTAACACAGGCAAGAACTCTTTCTTTGACTGTTCCATTTTGAACTACTTCAAAAACTTGTCAAGGTATGTACTCATTGAAAACTTATCAAGCGTCTTGATCTATCTCTATAGATCTTGATGCTCAATGTGTAAGCAACTTCACCGAGGTCTTTCTTTGAAAAACTCCTTTCAAACACTCCTTTATGCTTTGCAGAATAATTCTACATTATTTCCGATCAACAATATGTCATACACATATACTTATCAGAAATGCTGTAGTGCTCCCACTCACTTTCTTGTAAATACAGGCTTCACCGCAAGTTTGTATAAAACTATATGCTTTGATCAACTTATCAAAGCGTTTATTCCAACTCCGAGAGGCTTGCACTAGTCCATAAATGGATCGCTGGAGCTTGCACACCTTGTTAGCTCCCTTTGGATTGAAAAAATCTTCCGGTTGCATCATATACAACTCTTCTTGCAGAAATCCATTCAGGAATGCAGTTTTGACATCCATCTGCCAAATTTCATAATCATAAAAAGCGGCAATTACTAACATGATTCGGACAGACTTAAGCATAGATACGAGTGAGAAACTCTCATCGTAGTCGACACCTTGAACTTGTCGAAAACCTTTTTGCGACAATTCTAGCTTTGTAGATGGTAACACTACTATCAGCGTCCGTCTTTCTCTTGAAGATCCATTTAATCTCAATGGCTCGCCGATCATTGCGCAAGTCAATCAAAGTCCATACTTTGCTCTCATACATGGATCTCATCTTAGATTGCATGGCCTCAAGCCATTTCGCGGAATCTGGGCTCATCATCACTTCCTCATAGTTCGTAGGTTCGTCATGGTCAAGTAACATGACCTCCAGAACAGGATTACCGTACCACTCTGGTGCGGATCTCACTCTGGTTTACCTATGAGGTTCGGTAGTAACTTGATCTGAAGTTACATGATCATCATCATTAGCTTCCTCACTTATTGGTGTAGTAATCACAGGAACAGATTTCTGTGATGAACCACTTTCCAATAAGGCAGTAGGTACAGTTACCTCATCAAGTTCTACTTTCATCCCACTCACTTCTTTCGAGAGAAACTCCTTCTCTAGAAAGGATCCATTCTCAGCAATGAATATCTTGCCTTCGGATCTGTGATAGAAGGTGTACCCAACATTTTTCTTTTGGGTATCCTATGAAGATTTACTTCTCCGATTTGGGTTCGAGCTTATCATGTTGAAAAATTTTCACATAAGCATCCCAGTCCCAAACTTTAAGAAACGACAGCTTAGGTTTCTCCCCAAACCACAGTTCATACGGTGTCGTCTCAACGAATTTAGATGGTGCCCTATTTAACGTGAATGTAGCTGTCTCTAATGCATAACCCCAAAACGATAGTGGTAATCGGTAAGAGACATCATAGATCGCACCATTTCTAATAAAGCACGGTTACGACGTTCGGACACACCACTACACTGTGGTGTTCCGGGTGGCGTGAGTAGTGAAACTATTTCACATTGTTTTAACTGAAGGCCAAACTCGCAACTCAAATATTTTACTTCTGCGATCATAGAAACTTTTATTTTTTTTACGATGATTCTCCACTTCACTTTGAAGTTCTTTGAACTTTTCAAATGTTTCAGACTTATGTTTCATCAAGTAGATATACCCATATCTGCTCAAATCATCTGTGAAGGTCAGAAAATAATGATACCCGCCATGAGCCTCAACACTCATCGGACTACATACATCAGTATGTATTATTTCCAATATGTCAGTTGCTCGCTCCATTGTTCCGGAGAACGGAGTCTTAGTCATCTTGCCCATGAGGCATGGTTCGCAAGCATCAAAATGATTCATAATCAAGTGATTCCAAAAGCCCATCAGCATGGAGTTTCTTCATGCGCTTTACACCAATATGACCTAAACGGCAGTGCCACAAATAAGTTGCACTATCATTATTAACTTTGCATCCTTTGGCTTCAATATTATGAATATGTGTATCACTACGATTGAGATCCAACGAACCATTTTCATTGGGTGTATGAACATAGAAGGTTTTATTCATGTAAACAGAACAACAATTATTCTCTAACTTAAATGAATAACTGTTTTGCAATAAACATGATCAAATCATATTCATGCTCAACGCAAACACCAAATAACATTTATTTAGGTTTAAGACTAATCCCGAAAGTATAGGGAGTGTGCGATGATGATCATATCAATCTTGGAACCACTTCCATCACACATCGTCACTTCACCCTTAACTAGTCTCTGTTCATTCTACAACTCCCGTATCGAGTTACTACTCTTAGCAACTGAACCAGTATCAAATACCGAGGGGTTTCTATAAACACTAGTAAAGTACACATCAATTACATGTATATCAAATATAGCATTGTTCACTTTGCCATCCTTCTTATCCGCTAAATACTTGGGGCAGTTCCACTTTTAGTGACCAGTCCCTTTGCAGTAGAAGCACTTAGTCTCAGGCTTAGGTCCAGACTTGGGCTTCTTCACTTGAGCAGCAACTTGATTGCCGTTCTTCTTGAAGTTCCCTTTCTTTCCCTTTGCCCTTTTTTTGAAACTAGTGGTCTTGTTAATCATCAACACTTGATGCTCTTTCTTGATTTCTACCTTCATCGATTTCATCATCATGAAAAGCTCGGGAATCGTTTTAGTCATCCCTTGCATACTATAGTTCATCACGATGTTCTACTAACTTGGTGATGGTGACTAGAGAATTCTGTCAATCACTATTTTATCTGGAAGATTAACTCCCACTTGATTCAAGCGATTGTAGTACCCAGACAATCTGAACACATGCTCACTGCTTGAGTTATTCTCCTCCATCTTTTAGCTATAGAACTTTTTGGAGACTTCATATCTCTCAACTCGGGTATTTGCTTGAAATATTAACTTCAACTCCTGGAACATCCATATGATCCATGACGTTCAAAACGTCTTTGAAGTCCCGATTCTAAGCTGTTAAGCATGGTGCACTAAACTATCAAGTAGTCATCATATTGAGCTAGCCAAACGTTCATGACGTCTGCATCTGCTCCTGCAATAGGTCTGTCACCTAGCGGTGCATCAAGGACATAATTCTTCTGTGCCGCAATGAGGATAAACCTCAGATCACGGATCCAATCCGCATCATTGCTACTAACATTTTTCAACTTAGTTTTCTCTAGGAACATATCAAAAATAAAACAAGGGAGCTAAACGCAAGCTATTGATCTACAACATAGATATGCTAATACTATCAGGACTAAGTTCATGATAAATTTAAGTTCAATTAATCATATTACTTAAGAACTCCCACTTAGAAAGATATCCCTCTAATCTTCTAAGTGATCACGTGATCCAAATCAACTAAACCATAACCGATCATCACGTGAAATGGAGTAGTTTTCAATGGTGAACATCACTATGTTGATCATATCTACTATATGATTCACGCTCGACCTTTCGGTCTTAGTGTTCCGAGGCCATATCTGCATATGCTAGGCTCGTCAAGTTTAACCTGAGTATTATGCGTGTGCAAAACTGGCTTGCACCTGTTGTGGATGGACGTGGAGCTTATCACACCCGATCATCACGTGGTGTCTGGGCACGACGAACTTTGGCAATGGTGCATACTCAGGGAGAACACTTTTTATCTTGAAATTTAGTGAGAGATCATCTTATAATGCTACCGTCAATCAAAGCAAGATAAGATGCATAAAAGATAAACATCACATGCAATCAAAATGTGTGACATGATATGGCCATCATCATCTTGTGCCTTTGATCTCCATCTCCAAAGCATCGTCATGATTTCCACCGTCACCGGCATGACACCATGATCTCCATCATCTTGATCTATATCAATGTGTCATCACATGGTCGTCTCGCCAACTATTGCCCTTGCAACTATTGCTATCGCATAGCGATAAAGTAAAGCAATAATTTGGCACTTGCATCTTATGCAATAAAGAGACAACCATAAGGCTTCTGCTAGTTGTCGATAACTTCAACAAAACATGATCATCTTATACAATAACTTATATCTCATCACGTCTTGACCATATCACATCACAACATGCCCTGCAAAAACAAGTTAGACGTCCTCTACTTGGTTGTTGCAAGTTTTACGTGGCTGCTACGGGCTTAGCAAGAACCGTTCTTACCTACGCATCAAAACCACAACGATAGTTTGTCAAGTTGGTGTTGTTTTAACCTTCGCAAGGACCGGGCGTAGCCACACTCGGTTCAAGTAAAGTTGGAGAAACTGACACCCGCTAGTCACCTGTGTGCATAGCACGGCGGTAAAACCAGTCTCGCGTAAGCGTACGCGTAATGTCGGTTCGGGCCGCTTCATCCAACAATACCGCCGAACCAAAGTATGACATGCTGGTAAGCAGTATGACTTATATCGCCCACAACTCACTTGTGTTCTACTCGTGCATCAACGCATAAAACCAGGCTCGGATGCCACTGTTGGGGAACGTAGTAATTTCAAAAAAAATTCCAACGCACACGCAAGATCATGGTGATGCATAGCAATGAGAGGGGAGAGTGTTGTCCACGTACCCTTGTTGACCAAAAGCGGGAGCGTTAGCACAACGCGGTTGATGTAGTCGTACGTCTTCACGGCCCGACCGATCAAGCACCGAAACTACGGCACCTCCGAGTTCTAGCACACGTTCAGCTCGATGACGATCCCTGGACTCCGATCCAGCAGAATGTCGGGGAAGAGTTCCGTCAGCAGACGGCGTGGTGACGATCTTGATGTTCTACCATCGCAGGGCTTCGCCTAAGCACCGCTACAATATTATCGAGGATTATGGTGGAGGGGGGTACCGCACACGGCTAAGAGATCAATGATCAATTGTTGTTACTATGGGGTGCCCCCTGCCCCCGTATATAAAGGAGCAAGGGGGAGGAGGTGCGGCCAAGAGGAGTCCTACTCCCACCGGGAGTAGGACTCCCCCCTTTTTCCATGTTGGACTAGGACATGGGGGGGAGGAGAGAAAGAGGGGAAAGGAAAGGGGGGCGCTGCCCCCCTCCTTGTCCAATTCGGACTTGGGGGAAGGGGCGCGCGGCTGCCCCTTGGCCTCCTCTCTACTTCCTCCACTAGGCCCATTAAGGCCCATTAGGTTACCGGGGGGTTCCGGTAACCTCCCGGTACTCCGATAAAATGCCGATTTCACCCGGAACACTTCCGATGTCCAAACATAGGCTTCCAATATATCAATCTTCATGTCTCGGCCATTTCGAGACTCCTCGTCATGTCCGTGATCACATCCGGGACTCCGAACAACCTTCGGTACATCAAAACATGTAAACTCATAATGAAACTGTCATCGTAACATTAAGCGTGTGGACCCTACGGGTTCGAGAAAAATGTAGACATGATCGAGACACGTCTCTGGTAAATAACCAATAGCGGAACCTGGATGCTCATATTGGCTCCTACATATTATACGAAGATCTTTATCGGTCAGACCGCATAACAACATATGTTGTTCCCTTTGTCATCGGTATGTTACTTGCCCGAGATTCGATCGTCGGTATCTTAATACCTAGTTCAATCCTGTTACCGGCAAGTCTCTTTACTCGTTCTGTAATACATCATCCCGCAACTAACTCATTAGCTGCAATGCTTGCAAGGCTTAAGTGATGTGCAGTACCGAGAGGGCCCAGAGATACCTCTCCGATAATCGGAGTGACAAATCCTAATCTCGAAATACGCCAACCCAACAAGTACCTTCGGAGACACCTGTAGAGCACCTTTATAATCACTCAGTTATGTTGTGACGTTTGGTAGCACACAAAGTGTTCCTCCGGTAAACGGGAGTTGCATAATCTCATAGTCATAGGAACATGTATAAGTCATGAAGAAAGCAATAGCAACATACTAAACGATCAAGTGTTATGCTAACGGAATGGGTCAAGTCAATCACATCATTCTCCTAATGATGTGATCCTGTTAATCAAATGACAACTCATGTCTATGGTTAGGAAACATAACCATCTTTGATCAACGAGCTAGTCAAGTAGAGGCATACTAGTGACACTCTGTTTGTCTATGTATTCACACATGTATTATGTTTCCGGTTAATACAATTCTAGCATGAATAATAAACATTTATCATGATATAAGGAAATAAATAATAACTTTATTATTGCCTCTAGGGCATACTTCCTTCACCTGGGCCTCTCCCCAAATAATGAGCGGGAAGAGCGCCAACAATTGGCCATTTTGAAGGGGGGCATCTAGTACAAGTTATCCTGACCAAAGGTGGTCTTCGGCTGCCAAAAGTACTGGTGATGACGCCGTCTTGGGCTCCACGGTGACCTCCGTCTTGCCGCTCTGCTGGTCTTGGTCTCGTTGCACCGGAATGGTAAACTTTGCATGATGCCTTGGCTTGTGCTTGCCCCCTTTGCACCAAAGGGGAAACAAGGACACTGCGCAGGCCGGTGCCCGCCTGGCGCCCGCCTGGTCTCGAATGTCATGGCTTGCGTCACAGGCTCCTCGCGAGGTACCCCTGCCTTGATCTCTCCGCCTCCTCGCGAGTCTGCCTGATAACCCCTGCCAGTGATGCACCATTAGTAGGCAAAACTGATGTGCCATTAGTAGGCCTTTTCCTAGTAGTGTACTTGGGACCATATAAATTTGACATGCAAGCTCAAGAACAGGGTCACCTAGGCAGCAAAACTTTGCGATGAATAAAGCACTAGAACAAAAACTAATTGGACCATTGGAGGAGTCACATACCAAAGAACAATCCCCCAAAGCAGTTTTGTGAATGGAGCTTTGAGCTAGGAGATCGAAAATGGCAGCAAGATGATCTAGAACTCGTGCTTGAGCTGGTTGGTGATTTTTTTGGGAGGAAGAAGGAGTGTGTGGTGGCTGGAATAAGTGGAGGGGACCCACGTGGGGTCCACGAGGCAGGGGTGCGCCCAGGGGGTTGGCGCGCCCTCCACCCTCGGAGGAGATGGAGCTCCAGGGATGAGATCGGTTTAATCATTTACTTTATTGTGGCAAATGACGGTATTATCGAGATTGTTTCCTTTTGCATAATATCTGTGTCTGGTTGTTAATATTCTCCCCTGCACGAGCAATTCCCCGGGGCATGGGAGATGTAAGGGATAGGTGAGATTCATTTATGCCTAATCTGCATGTTGATATTTCTGAGACTATCCTTATTATTAATTATTACTAGTAGGTTGATACTCTGCAGTGAACATCATGCTGGTCTTATAATTTAAGAGGCCATGCAACATGACCTGAAAACCTACATAGGTAGTCATGTACGTACTGCTTAGTGAGTCCATAACTGATGCCCTTTGAGAAGGACGGTTAAGTTTTTCGGGAGAGCTTCGGGGTGAGTTCTTATTGTTGATCGTCTTCATCCACTACTTCAACTACGTCCTCGACCTCCCTGCCCGACGCCATGGTTCACAACCCCGCCGCTGCGAAGAAGACGGTCGAGGCAACGTTGTTTCCGCCGTCGCGACTTTGTCCTAGCGAACTGGAGGGTATGATCTTTTCATCCCCTATTTACATGTTCATGTGTTAGGTGTACTTTATGTTTTCATAGATGTTCTTGTTCTATGCTTAGTACGCACCCATATGTTGTTTCATTGATTATTCATGAATAAACGATTATCCAATGAACCCTCTTTCACATCATTAACTACTACAATATCATACTGTTGCATTGATTATTTGTACTAGAACCCTCTTTCGCACCATTAATGACAGTGTCCAATGAAGTCATAAACTACACTTAAGATTATCCAATGAAGCTATAGCAATTCGAACAAACAAACTGAATTCTTAAGGAACAATGTAATGCAGCAAAATTAATACTGGGGAATCGAGGAATTTTTTCAATGCAGATCTTTTGGAGCTTTACTCCTAACATATTTCCACATGTAAATAAGTCCAATAGACTATTTACATATTTTCTCAAAATTACCAACCTGTGCTGCTAGTTACTCTTACTGCTAATAGGGAATAAAACTAAACCTCAACCGGAAAAAACCATGCCGGAAACCGCAGGCTATCCCATGACCATCTCCTTGGCCTTACCCTCCGCGAAGCTCGCATGAACGGCACAATCGTCCTGTGCACCACACTGTACACGCCGGCGTGCCCAAGGGGATTGCCATGATCGAGCAGGAAGTAGACACAATCTCCTCGAGCTCCATCGACATCACTAGCAGGGAAAGACATGGAGCACGCGGCGCCGACAAAGAGTGCCCAGCCGTTGAGGCTGCGGGCCGTCTTCCACAGGCCAAGGCCGGGACCGTCACTGAGGTCCGCCTCGAGCACCTCGAACCGACAACTAAGATGTTGTTTGCGGTCAATTCGCGGGGGCAGGGCCCGGTAATACCTCCTCACCAGCAGCAGCTTGCCATTGGATTCAACCAGATATTGCTGTACTTGCTCGTTGGGGTTATTGTCGTGGGAGAATTGTTTCAGATACATGTCCGGTTGAAGGTCAGGGGGCCATATCCATGATGTGAACGCTTTCACTTGGGGTTGGACGCCGGTCGGCGTCGGCTTGTCGAGCCAGCCATCGGTGAGATCGACGGCGAGGAGCTCCTGGAATATCCGGACCTGCGCGTACATCTTCCCTTGAAAGAACGCGATGTCGAGGATGGTGGATGTCTCCTGGGTCACAACGCACGAGTTGATCTCGCCGGCCGGTCGGCACGTGGAGATAAAACTCTGGATTTAGAGCAGTTGCTGGCTACAATGGCCACGAGGCGTTGATGGTTCGGCGAGGCTGCCACGGATGACATCGTCACTTTCATGATCTTCATATTCTCAGACCACTTGGACTCGAACTTCTTCTCGTCGCAGGGATATACCATGTGCGACCGCAGGAGAGCGGCCAGCTCGGGGAGAGGCGTCGCGGCGCCGGAGAACCCGCTGACCACGGAGCACCGCCCGTCTTTGCCGTGGTGGAAGAACATGCTCTCGCCGGCGCTGTAGCAGGGACCGTCATCGTTTGGAATACGCAGACGGTACGCACTGTTGTTGGCGAAGTCCAAGGCGGTACCGTCCGGGAGGGCGAGCCAGGGGAGATGCGGAGGGGCCCCGCACGGCTGGAGCTTGACGCCCATGCGCCATGGCCGGCAGATGGCGCGGAGGCGGACGCGGTCGGCGAGGGACGGGAGCCGGGAGCGGACGTCGCGCAGGACGTCTGGCGCTAGGCCCGGCCATGCGCGCTGGCGTGGACGTTTCGTCGATGCCGTCATTACGCAGCTTGATATGATTATATTAGGGTTTCGGCCAGTACAGGTACTACCACATCATATCCTGAACATCTGTCGCAGTGTCGCTGTACCAGATAATCAGGGTATCTTCCTCTCTTTTTTAGTAGTAATAACACAATTAGGGTTTCATCCGTTTCGAAAAGAAAAAACAATTAGGGTTTCTGCCTTAAATCAAGGGGTGCGCCGGACGCATGTTGGGCCAGCCTAATAAGCACATCTGTCGATGTACCAGCCGGCACGTAAGAAAAATATCTATGTTAACTGTTCACACTATTAAAAAAATGTCACTATACTTTAAGAACTCATTCTGTTAGAAATATATTCATGCACTTTTGTAAAGATGCCCCTGCATTTTTATTAAAAAAATGTTCACATGTCTATAAATATTGTTCACGTGGCTCTAGAAAAAATTTTGTATTTTTATTTTACCCTGCAAAATAAGTATAAAGGAAAAAAATAAAAACTGAAAACCCAATCGAAAGGAAAAATATATATACACACGAATATAGAAAAGAGAGAAGGAAAAATAATAATAAAAGGACTGGCTAAAAATAAAGAATTAGAATTAAATAAAAAAATCAAGGAATAAATATAAAATAGGAAAAAAACTTCTCATAAAACAAACAAAAACAACTCTTGTGCCAAGATTTGTCACCGTCGGTGCTGGCGATGGCGTTGCTCTCGGTGTTGTTCCTCTTCGCCTTCGCTTTTGACCCCATCTCGACCCCTTCTTCCGTTGTTGTCTAACCCCGCCCTAGGTCTCATGTGGCATGAGGAGACCGTACGTCCACACACTCGGACGTTGTCCTTCAAATGAGCCCTTTATATCAAGGGGTGCGCCGGATGCATGTTTGGCCAGCCTAATAAGCACATCTGTCGCTGTATTCCCTCAAAAAAAAAAGCACATCTGTCGCTGTACCAGCTAGAACGTATACTTTAAGAAAAATATCTATGTTAAATAAAATGTTCACACTATTAAAAAATGTCAATATACTTTAAGAAAATATTCATTCTAGAGAAATATTCATGCACTTTTGTAAAGATGCTCCTGTATTTTTAATTAAAAAATGTTCACTTGTCTACCTTGTCTCTTAGGTGTGCGCCATGCATGGAGGCGCGGTGAATCTCGGCCCTTGTCGGCGGGAAGGCTCCTACTTTTTTTGATATCCTTTGTGTTCGTTTAGGGTTTGTATAATGCTCAGGGAGACGAGGCGACGACGCCTTCCTGAAAATGGAATAAGGTTCTCGTCGCCTTGCCCCGTCCTGGCGGTGCGATTAGCCACGCCGAAGAGCGTGTGGAGGTGTGTCTTCGGTGGATCTCTGTAACGCCCCGAGACCGATGTGCCAGATGTCCTCCAGTTATTCGCTGTTGTTGCCTTGTCATTTGCTTGCGTGTCGTATCTTGTCATGTCATCATGTGCATTGCATCATCATGTTTTTAAAACATGCATCCGTCCAGGTTTCCCAGTTCCTTCCGTTGTCCGTTCTGAGCCCAGACACACTCGCACGCGCCCACGGCATGTCCGAAATAGTATTTTATAAGTGGCCAGAAAATGTTCTCGGAATGGGTTGAAAGTTGGCGTGCGGTGTTGTTTTGTTGTCAGTAGACCGCCTGCCAAGTTTCATCGCATTCGGAGTCCGTTGGACGCCCCAACGGATAACTATAGCGGCAGTATAGCCGGTCTAACGTTGGACATTTTCGGTCTTCGGAAACAGTCGACGGGCCTCTCCTCTTCTCTCTTCTCAGACCTTTGCCTTCTGCACTACCTCTCACCGCCAGGCCCTACCTAACCTCTCTCGTCAGCCCGCGGACCTCCTCCCGCGCGCGTCCGAAAAGTTGTCCCGAACCCGACCCGGACAGTCATCACCGTTGGATCCGGATCATCCCCAAACATCTACAAAGCGTCTCCGTTTTGTTTATTGGGCTTCCTAACTTAGTTTTTCTTGAACCGCCCGATTTCGATCGGAGGGTCCAAATCTACCCTAAACTCCCCTCTTTTCCTTATATATATATATACTCCCTAGTCTAAATCTAGACCAAACCCTAGAAACTAGGTCCTTTGTCCCTGTCGCCGCCGCCACCCGGTCTCAATCCCCCTCGGGATCCACCCATCCCCAACCATTGCTCGCCACCTATCGCCTCCAGATCCCCTCGCCCTCCGCTTTGCTCGATCCGTGCGCCTCTACTCTGCCATCACCGGCCTCCCCCGCGCCGGAGTCGCGCCACCATCGGCCGCCTGCTGCATCGCTAGGCCATCCTCCTATCTCCTCCTTCCCCTTCCGTTCCCTCCTTCCTCCTTACATGCCGTAACTCCCTCCACCTCTTTGTTTTCTCTCACAGGGAGAACATGATGCGCCGGCCTCCATGGATTTCGCACCGGAGTCCCCGACCGCGCCTCGTTCCTGGATGCAGGAGCACGAGTTCCCTCCTCCTCGTTGCACGCATCGCCCGCCGAGCCGCCCGAGTACCTCCTCCAGTTCGTCGCCCCGGTCGCCGCCTCACCAAGCTCCATCGCCACGAACGAGTCGTCGCCCCGCCATGTCCCTTGCCGGAGTGAACTCGTCACCAAGTCCCGCAGCCGCTGATGCCATCGCGCCTTCTTCCCCTGCGCTGCTCGTGCGAGAGCCATGCCCAGCGCTCAAGCCCGTACCGCACCTCTGCTCGGGAACGAGCTCGGCGCCGCCCATTGCTTCGCCCGCACGATCCCGCTGCTGCCAGCGTCCTCTGCTTCTTCCAGGACCCCGCCTCGTCTCCGCCCGATCTACTGCGAGCTACCTCCGAATGGAGCTCCATCTCCTCCCTAGCCCCGGATCCGGCGATCGCCTCCCGTTCAAGCCACTCCGCCCTGCGCCAAGTCCCTGGAGCCGCCGCCCTGCTTCATGCCTTGGCCCGCCATGGAGGGACGGCTCTGCCAAGCTCCGCAGCCGTCGTCTGGAACAACCTCCTGCCCGGATTCGTCCAGCGCCATCTCGCATCGCCTCCTGCAAGCTGCAACTGCTCTGCTTCCTCCATGTCGTGGCCTCTGCTTCCTCTACAATGAGCAGGCCGCTCGTCCCGCGCCCTGCGCGTTGACCAGCCGCTGCTGCGTCCCGATCGAGTGCCTGGGCCGGCCTCGCCTTGTGCTTCATCGCGGCCCAGCAAGGCGTTGAGGCCCAGTCTCTCCACCAGTCTGTCTCCTCTCCGAACAGGCCGAGGCCCATTGTGAGGAGCTCCCCAGCCCAGCTCGGTTCCGTTTCAGCCCATGTTTTTTTCCCTCTCTGCGAATTTAGTATTTATCCAGGATTTTCCAGTTTTGCAGAAAAGCCCTCAAACTTCACGCATATCTTATATCTCAAACTGTGCATCATATAGAAAAACTTTATATATGAAATGTGCTTAGTTTTTCATCTAGTTTCATAATATGCCACTTTCATGCATGTTTGCAATGTTTAAAATGGTGTTTGATTAAATTTGCTCCTATGCCATGTTAAAATGCTTTAATTCATAACTAAATAACCGTAACTCGGAATTTAATAAACTTTATATGTAAATGGGGTAGAAAAATGCCTAGTTTAGCATGGTGTACTTGTTTTGCATGTTTAACAACCCTAAAATTGTGTTTAGGGCAGAACAGTACCAAATCTATAATATGCTCATGAGGAGTTTCCAGAATTGTTGTTCATTGCTTCCGGCCTCATTTAAACTTGCCTAGATTAGATAGTTTCATCATGCTTAACCCTCTTGTCATGTTTAACAACATTTAATATTGTTGGGTACCTAAACAAGATCGAACTAAATAAGTCACGTCGTGTTCCGTCAATATGCAACTCGTTGCATATTGAGCTCCACTTAAGTTGTAGGATTGCTTGTGCATTTTGCTATGCCATGCCTCTTTAAACCGGACATGCATCATACTTGATTGTGCATCATGCCATGATTATGTGGTGGTTGTTTACTATGTTGTTTGCTTTTTCAGGTGTTGCTTCTTCGGGTTGGTTCCGGTAACGTCGCGTTTGTGAGGACCAGTTCGACTACGTCTGTTTGTCTTCTTCATGGGCTCATTCTTCTTCCTTGCGGGATTTCAGGCAAGATGATCATACCCTCGAAATCACTTCTATCTTTGCTTGCTTAGTTGCTCGCTCTTTTGCTATGCCTATGCTGCGATACCTATCACTTGCTTATCATGCCACCCATATTGTTGAACCAAGCCTCTAACCCACCTTGTCCTAGCAAACCGTTGTTTGGCTATGTTACCGCTTTGCTCAGCCCCTCTTATAGCGTTGTTAGTTGCAGGTGAAGATTGAAGTTTGTTCCTTGTTGGAACATGGAGATGTTGTTCCTTGTTGGAACATGTTTACTTGTTGGGATATCACAATATATCTCATTTAATTAATGCATCTATATACTTGGTAAAGGGTGGAAGGCTCGGCCTTATGCCTGGTGTTTTGTTCCACTCTTGCCGCCCTAGTTTCTGTCATATCGGTGTTATGTTCCCGAATTTTGCGTTCCTTACGCGGTTGGGCTATAATGGGAACCCCTTGACAGTTCGCCTTGAATAGAACTCTTCCAGCAATGCCCAAAATTGGTTTTACCATTTTCCACCTGGCCTTTTTTTCCCTTGGGTTTCGCGGACTCAAGGGTCATCATTATTTTACCCCCCCCCCCCGGTCTAGTGCTCCTCTGAGTGTTGGTCCAAACTAGAGTCCTGTGCAGCGCCCCCTCGGGGAAACTCGAGGTTTGGTTTTAGTTGTATGGAGAGCTCATCTGAGTGTGCCCTGAGAACGAGATATGTGCAGCTCCTATCGGGATTTGTCGGCACATTCGGGCGGTGTTGCTGGACTTGTTTTATCCTTGTCGAAGTTGTCTTGTAGAACTGAGATGCCGAGTCTGATCGGAATGTCTCGGGAGAAGGTTTATCCTTCGTTGACCGTGAGAGCTTGTTATGGGCTAAGTCGGGACCCCCTTGCAGGGATTTGAACTTTCGAAAGTCGTGCCCGTTGTTATGGGCAGATGAGAATTTGTTAACGTCCGATTGTAGAAAACCTGAAGTTGACCTTAATTAAAATGCATCAACCGCGTGTGTAACTGTGATGGTCTCTTTCCGACGGAGTGCGGGAAGTGAACACGGTGTTGGAGTTATGCTTGACGTAGGTTGTTCTAGGATCACTTCTTGATCATAGTTTCTCGATCGTGCTTTGCCTTCTCTTCTCGCTCTCATTTGCGTATGTTTAGCCACCAAATATGCTAGTCGCTTGCTGCAGCTCCACCTCATACCTTTACCTTTTCCATAAGCTTAAATAGTCTTGATCGCGAGGGTGCGAGATTGCTGAGTCCCCGTGACTCACAGATACTCCCAAAACCAGCTTGCAGGTGCCGATGAGTCCGTGCAGGTGACGCCACTGAGCTCAGGAGGAGCTCGATGAAGATCTTTTCCTTTGTGTTGTTCCGTTTCCAGTTGATCAGTAGTGGAGCCCAGTTGGGGTCGATCGGGGGACCTTGTCGCTTTTGGGGTTCTTCTTTTATTTTGGTTCCATAGTCGGACCTTGATTGTATTTGGATGTTGTAATGCTTTATTCATGTAATTGTGTGAAGTGGCGATTGTAAGCCAACTATTTATCTCTTTCCCTTATGTATTACATGGGTTGTGTGAAGATTACCTCACTTGCAACATTGATTTCAATGCGGTTATGCCTCTAAGTCGTGCTTCGACACGTGGGAGATATAGCCGCATCGAGGGCGTTACAAGTTGGTAATCAGAGCCTTCCCCGACCTTAGGAGCCCCCCTGCTTGATCGAATTAGCTGACATTGTTGAGTCTAGAAAAATGTTTTGAGTCACTTAGGAATTATATATCGGAGAGTTTAGGAATTCTTTTTACTCCTCAGTCCCTTCATCGCTCTGGTAAGGCATCCTGACATGGAGTTTTGACTCTTCTCTTCTCAAATTTCACTAAAAAAATTTAGGATCACGCGGGTATCTTGGAATCGTTCCGATGGTTTTGTGACGAGAACATTGTTCTTGGTGCCTCCTGTCATTTAGGGGTTGTGGCAGTGTCCCGGGGAGTTGAGCTCCAAGGTGTTGTCGTCACAATTTTATCATTGCAGTTCTGGAATACCTGAGTTTAGTTTCGCCGACATCGAAAATCTCTTTTATGCAGTTGTTGGTGAGATAACCTCGACGCCACCCAGTACTGGGCAGGAATTCGGGAGTATTGCCATAACTCGTATAACGGATGCTTTTCGAAGGTTGAGGTAGATGATTTCCGAAGGTTTCTTGGTTATGTGTTGAAGAATGGATACAGCTGGATGTAGGATTTGCTAGTTTTGGGTGAGATATTATGCTTCCCCTGTATCCCCAACACCTGATTGCATAACCAGAAAATTTCGGGAGTTTATAAGTGGGAATTCAAGTAGCTCTTAGGATATCTTTCCGCCAGATGTATGATATGAAATTGGGGTTCGACGTCTAGTGGTCCGCCTATCCACGGTTGGTTTTACAGTGGTCTCGTTGTGTCTTAAAGAGTCCTTGGCTATGCTGACTCGGGGACGCTTCGTATGTCATGTGCATTGCCTTGTACATGATGGTGTTGTACGATCGAGCCCGTGTAGGCCCCACCACGAAAACTTCGGACGAAATTCTCCATATTGTAACACCCCGAGACCGATGTGCCAGGTGTCGTCCAGTTATTCGTTGTTGTTGCCTTGTCATTGCTTGCGTGTCATGCATTGCATATCATGTCATCATGTGCATTTCATTTGCATACATGTTCGTCTCATGCATCCGAGCATTTTCCTCGTTGTCCGTTTTGCATTCCGGCGCTCCGTTCTCCTCCGGTGGTCATTTCTACCTTTCTTTCTTGTGTGGGGATAACATTTCCGGAGTGGACCGAGACTTGCCAAGCAGCCTTGGTGTACTACCGGTAGACCGCCTGTCAAGTTTCGTGCCATTTGGACTTCGTTTGATGCTCCAACGGTTAACCGAGGGACCGTAAAGGCCTTGTGTGTGTTGCAGCCCAACACCCTTCCAATTTGGCCCAAAACCCACCTAAACCTCCTCCATCATCTCGGTCGTTCGATCACGATCGCGTGGCCGAAAACCGCACCTCATTTGGACTCTCCTAGCTTCCTCTACCTATATATATGTGATCCCCTCCGAAATTCCGCGGTACAAACTGTTAGGGAACGTAGCATAAATTCAAAATTTTCCTACGTGTCACCAAGACCTATCTATGGAGTCATCTAGCAACGAGGGAGGAGTGGATCTACATACCCTTGTAGATCGCGCGCGGAAGCGTTCAAGAGAACGGGGTTGATGGAGTCGTACTCGTCGTGATCCAAATCACCGATGATCCTAGCACCGAACGGACGGCACCTCCGCGTTCAACACACGTACGGAGCAGCGATGTCTCCTCCTTCTTGATCCAGCAAGGGGGGAGGAGAGGTTGATGGAGATCCAGCAGCACGACGGCGTGGTGGTGGAAGTAGCGGGATTCCAACAGGGCTTCGCCAAGCACTGCGGGAGGAGGGAGATGTGTCATGGGAGGGAGAGGGAGGCGCCGGGGCTTAGGTATAGTTGCCCTCCCTTCCCCCCCACTATATATAGGGCCAAGGGAGAGGGGGAGGGCGCAGCCTTGCCCCTTCCTCCAAGGAAGGGTGCGGCCAAGGGGGGGGAGGAGTCCATCCTCCCCAAGGCACCTCGGAGGTGCCTTCCCCCTTTAGGACTCTCCCCTCCTCTTGTCCCTTTGGCGCATGGGCCTCTAGGGGCTGGTGCCCTTGGCCCATGTAGGCCAAGGCGCATCCCCTACAGCCCATGTGGCCCTCCGGGGCAGGTGGCCCCACCCGGTGGACCCCCGGGACCCTTCCGGTGGTCCCGGTACAATACCGCGCACTACTAGAAAAAGGGCTATAGATGGGATTGATACTAATGGCGCACTAGACAGGCAGTGCACCATTAGTATATACTAATGGCGCACCACCTACTGATATGCCATTAGAGTTGAAACTACTAATGGCGCACCTGGCCCAGGGTGCGCCATTAGTATCAAATTTTTTTTAACTAGTGCGTCTGTCCAAACATACTAATGGCGCATCCAGTTACAGTGCGCCATTACTAGTTGTAACTAGTAATGGCGCACCAGCCGGAAAGTGCGCCACTAATGTTGTTTTTTTATTATATTTTTTATTCCCTTTTTTGCAAAACTACTAATGGCGCACTCTCCCACCGTGCGCCATTACTAGTTTAAACTAGTAATGGCGCACTGTGGGACAGTGCGCCATTAGTATTTTTTTTTGCAAAACTACTAATGGCGCAGCACCAGGAGGTGCGCCATTAGTAACCTGGATTACTAATGGCGCATTTAGAGTTGGTGCGCCATTAGTAAGTGGGCAGCAACAAGATATTTTGGACAGCCTCTCCTACCCACACTCACTTTCTCCCCACTTCATTCTCTCCACCTCCTCCTTGTCTCGGGTGCCTCCTCTTTTTCACCTCATTTCCACCATAGATTCATTCAATTTAAGTGGTTAAATTACCTTGTTTTGATAGGTAAGTAAGGGGGGAAGCTATATTTATGTTGTTCTCCCTACAACAATGTGCACATGCATTTTTTATGGCCTAGCTAGATCTATGTATGTTCGTGGTGTTGCATATGTTCGTGGTGTTGCATATGTTTGTGGTGTTGCATATGTGTTTGTGTTTGGAGGTGTACCGGTATTTGAAATTCGATAGTTGCCAATATTTTGCCGGAATGTTGATTCATTTCCGTTTCGGCGAGAATTTTGGCATTAAGCATTCTTTTTGGTCCTATTTTTAGGGAAAGTCATGCCAAATTTTTTCTTGGTTCTAAAATATCATTTTGCTCTACCCCATAGGCGACCATGGTCCGCATGATGACCGAAGGCATCGTGAATAGGTTTTTTGAGGTCCGCGAAGGCCGAGATGCTTCAAAAGAACGAGACGAAGATAAGATGTCCGTGTCGAAGATGCAAGCTGAAGAGCCTTATTGCAGACCCGGAATCCAGGCAGGTGCGGGACCACCTGCTCTTGCGTGGTTTCATGGATGGCTATCGGTGGCAAGGTGATGAAGATGACTACGAAGTCGTCCATGGGGGCCGGGAAAGAAATGAGGAAGGGCAGCAAGACAACCACCGCGGCTCGGGCGGGCGAGAAGACGAAGAATTCCCAGGAGATGATCACGACGGTGATGTTGTACACAGTCATCATGTAGAAGATGCAGGACATGATGATCAGGAAGATGCCGGAGCAGACGACGGGCATGATCATGAAGATGATGATGCCGGCGGAGCAGACGACGCTGGACCATCGATCGGCTGGGTGCAGGACCCTCATATTCAAGAGCTGCTTCTCAAGCAGACGGATAACGCAAGAGCTGCCGCCCGAGAGAAAGCCAAGATGGATCAACTTGAGTTAGACGCGGTTACTCCATTGTATGAAGGATGCAGGCCCGAGGATACCCGCCTGAAAGTAACGCTCATGGCTCTGGAGATGAAGGTAAAACACAAAATGACTGACGCATGCTTCGACGAGAACATGTCATTCTGGCACGAACGTCTTCCCGAGGGGAACAAGTGCCCGACCAGTTTGGAGGAGGCGAAGAAAATCGTGTGTCCTCTGGATTTACCGCACGTGAAATATCATGTGTGCATGAACAATTGCATCATTTATCGGGATGAGCACACGGAGTCTACCATATGTCCAGTGTGCGGCGTCACTCGATACAAGAAGAGGAAGAAAGCTCCTCGAAAAGTGGTGTGGTACTTTCCGATCACTCCTCGTCTGTAGCGGTATTTCGCGGACCCTAAGGTAGCAAAGCTCCTGCGTTGGCACGCGGATAGGGAGGAGAAGAAGCGAGAAGATGACGCAAATGATCCGGAGATAGATAAAAAAGACAAGATGCTGAGTCACCCTAAGGATGCGAGCCAGTGGCAAGCGTTGAACTTCGAAGACCCAGAATTTGGGAATGATCCAAGGAACATCGTGCTGGGCGCGAGAACCGATGGAGTCAATCCGTTTGGCAGCCAGAGAAGCACACATAGCACCTGGCCTGTGTTTGTGTGGATGTACAACCTTCCCGCCTGGTTGTGCATGAAGAGGAAGTACATTCACATGAGTATGCTAATTGAAGGACCGAAACAACCAGGGAACGACATCAATCTGTATCTGGGGCTGCTAAAAGAGGAGCTTGACACGCTATGGAAAACGCCAGCCAATACGTGGGATGCCGCAGAGAAAGAATATTTCCCTATGAGAGCCGCGCTGCTCACGACGGTGCACGACTATCTCGGTTACGGATATGTCGCGGGGCAGGTGGTCCACGGATTTTCTGGATGCGTCAGGTGCATGGATGACACAATGTATCGCCAGCTAGATAGAGATCCCGGGTCTTCGAAAACCGTGTTCATGGGACATCGAAGGTGGCTTCGCGACGATGACCCGTGGAGAAAACGCAAGGATCTGTTTGATGGTGAAACCGAACCCCGAGGACGCCCGCGTACGAGGAGCGGCGAGGAAATAGACGAGCTGTTGAAAAATTGGAAAGACTGCCCACTGCCGGGAAAGAAGCAAAAGGTGCCAGAGCCGGGAAAGAAGCGAAAGGCGCCAGAGCCACTGCTGAAGGTATGGAAAACGAGGTCTGTTTTCTGGGACTTGCCGTACTGGAAGATGCACCGTGTGCCTCACAGCCTTGATGTCATGCATATCACGAAGAACGTGTGCGAGAGTCTGCTTGGTACCCTGCTCAACATGCCAGAGAGGACCAAAGATGGGCCGAAAGCAAGGGCAGACTTGAAATCAATGGGCATCAGGCAGGAGCTTCACGCTATATATGATGATCATGATGATGATGATGATGATGATGAGGCGAAGTAGGACACGGAAAGTCGTCACAAAGGCAAAAAGGCCAAGAAGACCGGAAATGACTACCCTCCCGCGTGCTTCACTCTAAGTCAGGAGGAGATCGAGCAGTTTTTCACCTGCCTCGTAGGAGTAAAACTTCCTTACGGTTACGCGGGGAAGATAAGCAGATATCTAGACCCAGCGAAGCTGAAGTTCAGCGGGATGAAGTCTCACGACTGTCACGTGCTGATGACGCAGATACTTCCAGTTGCAATCCGTGGGATCATGGACGCGCACGTCCGTGAAACCCTATTTGGCCTATGCAACTTTTTCGATGTCATCTCTCGGAAGTCTGTTGGCGTGAGGCAACTCAGAAGGCTACAGGAAGAGATCGTGGTGATACTATGCGAGCTTGAGATGTACTTCCCGCCCGCATTCTTCGACGTTATGGTGCATCTGCTGGTCCATATCGTGGACGATATCATCCAACTCGGGCCGACGTTCCTGCATAGCATGATGCCGTTCGAAAGGATGAATGGTGTCATCAAAGGATACGTTCGCAACATGTCACGTCCAGAGGGAAGCATAGCCAGGGGCTTTCTGACCGAAGAGTGCATCTCCTACTGCACGAATTATCTAGGCATCGAGAACCCCGTTGGTCTGCCCGTCAACAGGCACCTCGGCAAGCTCGCTGGATGGGGTCACCGTGACGGTCGTCGCGAAATGCATGTCGACTTCGAGGGTCGACTCGCCGACTTTGAAAGAGCAAACCTAGTCGCGCTACAACACATAGACGTGGTTGATCCTTGGGTGGTACAGCACAAAACCTTTATTAAGAAGACGTACAATGACCGAGGCCAACAGAGGACGGACGGAGATATACTCAAAGAGCACAACTCATGTTTCACGCGTTGGTTCAAGCAGAAGCTTCTGTCGTACCCTTTACATGAGGATTCTTCCGCGGAAGAACAACTCATATTCGCCTTGTCACAGGGCGCCGAGCACAACCTGATGACCTATGAGGCATACGATATCAACGGCTACACATTCTACACCGAGGCCAAGGACATGAAGAGCGATGGTTATCAGAACTCCGGGGTAACGATGGAATCCTACACCGGTAACGACAAGGACAGATACTACGGAAGGATCGAGGAGATCTGGGAGCTGAGCTACGCTGGAGAGAAGGTCCCGATGTTCCGTGTCAGATGGGCCAAGAGCGTCCTAAAAGAATACCGGTATTTCACCACCATGGTTATACCCGAAGCCAAATCCAAGACCGCGGGCGCAAACGTCACCGCGAAAAATGAGCCATGGGTACTGGCTTCCCAAGTGGACCAATGCTTCTTCATTACCGACCCGTCAAAGCCCAGTCGTGTTGTCGTGAGGAGAGGCAAAAGGAAGATCATCGGAATGGATGGAGTAGCCAATGAGCAAGACTTCGACAAGTATGGCGACCCGAGGATCGAACATGACGACGATGATGAAGTAGCAGCATACACCACAAGAAGAAGCAGGACCACCCTACCTAAAGGACGTCCGTTCCACAGAAGAACTCCATTTGCGAAAAAGAAGGGCAAGAAGATTGTGAACAGATAGCTAGCTAAGATCGATTGTATTTAGATCGTAACCTTCATTTCTCGATTGTATTTCATCGGCACTTTTTGAACTATCATGAATATTTTAAATTTCATGGACACTCGATCTCGATCCCCCTCCATCTCGATCGCTATCCCACCTCGCCAGATCCGGCCATCCCCCTCGCCGCCGAGCACCCCCCGGTCCACCGGCCGTCGCCGCCGACCCCCCGCACCCTCAATTCCCCTACTCAACCGCCGCTGCCGACCCCCCGCACCCCTCCCCTACTCAACCGCCGCCGCCGACCCCCCGCACCCCGCGCACCCTCCCCCGCTCCACCGGCATTACTGTTTGATGTAATTTTTTAAAAAATTATTACTGTCTTACAAAAAAATATTACTATTATGATTTAAACAAGTTTGAACATATTTAAACACAAATAAGTATCAAACAACATTTTAAATGCATAAAAAAATTGTGGAGCCTGGGAATCAAACCCAGGACCTCCTGGTGTGAGAACTGGCTGCTGACCAGTCAAGCTAGTAGAGGGAACTTGGTGTGGATCAGGTCAGGTGGAAGATAACCTATTGGCTCGAGCAGAAATCAAAAAAAATACTAATGGCGCACCACGGTGGGGTGCGCCATTAGTATGGATATACTTATGGCGCACCGAGGGGTGGTGCGCCATTAGTATTGTGCCATTAGTATGAGATTTCAGTGCCCACGCCATCCTCTCTCTCCCCTCTGTCTCTCTCCCCTCACTGCGCCGTCCCCGTCCCTGTGCCCGAGCCGCCCCCGTCGTCGTGCCCGAGCCGCCCCCGTCGTCGTGCCCGAGCCGCCCCCGTCGCCGCCGATCCCCACCGCCCTCGCCGCCCCGACCCACTGCGCCCTGCCTCCTCGCCCCCTCCCCACTTTCCCCCTCGCGCTTCCCCTCGCCCTTCCCCTCGCCCTCTCGCCTTCTCCTCTCCCCCAGATCCGCATCGGCAACCCGCGCGCGACGCGCCCGTCGCCGGCCACCTCGCACCACGTTGGGGTGCCCAAGCACTCCACCTCCCTCGACTACGTCTCCTCGGACAAGCCGCAGGACTCCTGACGCCCCCGCGACACCTTCCCCGCCACCGGCTTCCTCTTCGGCCCGGCGGACTCCGTCGACAATTCGCTCCGGCGAGCTCTCCCCCGAGCCCGCTTTGCTCACCTGCAGGTGACGGTGAGCTCCTCTGTCGATCCCCTCCCTTTCCCCTTCATCGTGATGCACAAGTACATGAATATTGCTACCGTGCTTATAAGATAGGTATATATATCTCATTTGTAAGAACATGAATATTGTGGCACGACATAGCAAGGAGACCATTCAAGGAGATGTCAACTATTTTTATGACTGTGTGCATGATCAACAATTTTTTTTGTATGTTAGTTCTCTGCAAGACCTTTTGTGCAACTGGAAAAAAGGATAACTAACTGCAACATCAAATTCAATCAATTAAGCCACACATTCATGTATTAGGCATCAAATGGACTAGCATCATACAATGGACTAGCATCATACAATACGAAAATGATTCTGCAGTTCAGATTCAGTCACATGATTCCCGGGGACTTATCAGGAAAGCTAGGCGTTTTAGTATCTTCCCAGTTCCCACTACCGTTGCGTACACACGCCACATGATTCCCTCTGGCAGCAAATTACATCACAAAAAGTATTAGTAGTCTTCCAAAAAATTCTCTAAAGCCTTCAAAAATTGAAGTACAGGAAATATCCTAAGAGGCTAAAAGTGCCTGTGTACCTTCCCGTGAAAAAAGTGCTTAAATAATAGAAAAAAATGCCATGAAAACCTTTTCGAGTCTGTAGGGAGGAAACTTCACAGATGCTAAATAGATAGCCCTAGATGCTTTATGAGCTAAGCAGTTCCTTTTTCTAGAGATCGTAGATGCACTTGCGCAGTTAAATATGGACTGTGCTTGCTCCCAGGACTGCATCTTGTAAAGCTACATATGTACGGCTAGTCACGTATCTATATGGGATTGGTTAGTGCTTTAGTTTAATGATTTTTTCTCTTGTTAGATCTTAACCTTCCTCAGTTCTCTATGTTTCCCTACTTGGGAATATTAAAAGGCAGTAAGTTGTTCAGAACAAGGATCAATTAGTGAGCTAAATAATGGTGGTTTAGGTGGACATACATGTGATCCCCAATACCAAAGTCCAATTGGGGAGCCTAACTATGCCAGAGCAATAGATTTTTCTTCCCAAGGCTATTCCCTTTTGGGAGGGCTTTAAAGATTGTCAGAATGTTAATTTGCCACAACTTACTATGTAAGTACTGCTAACTGCAATTTTCTTGATTCCTCCCACTAGAACGTGTTTCTGCGCCCTGATCAGGGAGGAGGACACTAAAATACTGCTCTGATTCATTATTCCGTGACATGTCTAGGAATCTTTGATGCCTCTTGGCAATGCAACAAAGGCAACACAGTACAAGTTAAATATGGACTGTGCTTGCTTCCAGGACTGCATCTTGTAAATCTATATATGTACGGCTAGTCACGTATCTATATGGGATTGGTTAGTGCTTTAGTTTAATGATTTTTTCTCTTGTTAGATCTTAACCTTCCTCAGTTCTCTATGTTTCCCTACTTGGGAATATTAAAAGGCAGTAAGTTGTTCAGAACAAGGATCAATTAGTGAGCTAAATAATGGTGGTTTAGGTGGACATACATGTGATCCCCAATACCAAAGTCCAATTGGGGAGCCTAACTATGCCAGAGCAATAGATTTTTCTTCCCAAGGCTGTTCCCTTTTGGGAGGGCTTTAAAGATTGTCAGAATGTTAATTTGCCACAACTTACTATGTAAGTACTGCTAACTGCAATTTTCTTGATTCCTCCCACTAGAACGTGTTTCTGCGCCCTGATCAGGGAGGAGGGCACTAAAATACTGCTCTGATTCATTATTCTGTGACATGTCTAGGAATCTTTGATGCCTCTTGGCAATGCAACAAAGGCAAGCATTTGACTTTCAGTGTTGGTGATTCTGCAGTTGCTGTAGACTACTATAGTGATGAGTGTCTAGCTTTTGTAATCTACACTTCTTGCATAATTTGGATGTACTTGGCATTAATTCAGATTCAGTCATGTACTTTCCAGCATGCTTCCTCCTGTAAGTTATATGATTTATTATACAATCACTACTTTCCTGTAAGTTATAAAGACAGAATATCGGATAATCCCTCTTGTAAGTTATATGATTTATTATACAATCACTACTTTCCTGTTCTCTTATGCAACAGCTGTCAATCTAGTTTGCTACCAAAAAAGTTGTATTAATGAGTAATGACTGAGTTCAGTTTTCATTCTCCAGTGTTAAGAGTGTTGCTCCAAAAAAATGTTGTTTCGTAGTTAAATGGGTGCCTTTAACTTCTATGCATTGGCTGGACATCAACATATTACCATAAGTGTTTTGTTTTCTGTTGCCAGTTATTCTCCTTGGGATTGTGAGAAATAGTGCTTGGTATGTCTCCTGTTCTGGGTCATGGACTTTGTGCCATGCCCACATTGGTTTTCTGTTTGGCCTCAATTTGGCCTGACAAATGATGGTCTACTAGCTGGTCTACTAGCTGGCAAGATGCTTGGTATATATATGTTGTGTTCAGTTTTGGCAGGAGTTCAGAACTGTTAGGCAAAGGTCATGTATCCGACCATCGTGTCCTTTTTTGCCTTGTCCACCTGAGAGGCCCTTGAGTTTGCTGGAATGTCGATTAACTTCCGTTCCGGCAAATTCGGGTACTCCATATGTCCTATTTTCAGCAAAGGTCATGCTGAAATTTTCCGTGAATTTTAGCATGACTTTGCTAAAAATAGGACATATGTGGTACTTGTGACTAATGCATGGGCCGGGGTATCTTAGTAGTTAATTAAGTAGGATCAAGTGCCCCGGCGTACTTGTGACTAATGCATGGCTTTTAGGGTGCCTCGGTGTCGATAAAAACCGAAATGATGAAAGTTTAGGCTTTTAGGGTGCCTCGGCGTCGAAAAACCCTAAATGATAAAAGCTTAGCTTTTAGGATGCCTCGGTGTCGACAAACCCTAAATGATGAGACCATGATCTTGTTCCTTGACAATAACCAACTTTTTGACCAAACTTTGTTCCTATTTATAGAGAAACATGGCCAACAACGATGAGGCCGGGGGTTCGGGCGGCAAGAAATTCTGGGAGCTGTCCCAGGAGATGGACGAACAACCTCACTTGTATGAGGACGCCGCCTTCCCCACCGATCCTGAGACCACTGATGGTACCGCCGAGGATGACCCCACTGATGCCACCACTAATGGTGCCGCCGAGGATGCCACCACTGATGATGGCGGCGCACGCACAGATGGCAGCCAACCGAAGAGGCAACGGAAGGACCGGCGCCCGACCGTGCTCCGCACCCTCAAGGAGGAAGTTACTGAAGTGGACTCCAACGGGAATCCAACGGCGCCCGAACGAATAGTCAAGGGGTACTCGCTTCAGCTCGGGTGCATTCTCCGGAGCACCGTCTCGATCAACACCGAGAACCTCAGGCATCCTGACCGAGGGAATTTGCGCAACCTCCTCTTCACGAAGCTGCACGAACGATACAAGTTCCCCGCTGAATTTGAAAACACAAGCCTCAAAGGGAATAAAGTGAACAATGCTGCCCTCACGAAGATGAGCACGGCCCTATCTACTTGGAAAAGCAATGTGAAGAGAATGATAGTTATGAGAAGATCAAGGAGAAAAATCCTTCGATCACCGAAGATGACTACAACGACTTCAAGATCAATTGCTCGAGCACCGCAAGCTCCGAATCAAGTAAGTGGGGGAAAGAAATGCGGGAGCTGAACTTAGGGGAACACACACTCGGTCCCGGCGGTTACAGAGTGGCGGAGCCTATATGGGACAAGGAGGAGGCGGACCGTGCCGAGCAAGGCCTACCGCCCCTCTTCGATAAATACGGTGACAAGCAGACCAGGAACTTTGTCAGGGCCCGGTACAAGAAGGACCCGAAAACAAAGGAGCTTACCACGGATCCGAAGACCAGGGCGCTTGAGCTTGTTCTGGTAAGGAATACACCCCCGCGTAATTAGCTCCATATGGTTGCATTCTAATTAATGAAGCCAAATTTCTAAATGGTTCACATTCCTTCCGCAGGCGACTGAAAGCAGTAGCGCGGGGTCGACTAAGAGGCAACCCTTGGGACACCACTCTAAATAGGGCGTTGAATGTAATGAAGAACAAGGATAAGCTCAGTAAGCCGACGTCAGCTGGTCGTGTGGCCGGCAAAGGCTTGTCGACAAAATGGTCGTCATACTATAACACTGGTGGGCGAAAGGAGAAAAAGACCAGCTCGGAAAGCCAGGCGCGCGAGGTTCAAGAACTCAGGGCACAGGTGGCGCGGATTCCGGAGATTGTCCAAGAGCAAGTGCAACAACAACTCGGAGCGACGATCACCGCCATTGTGCCTACCTTGATCCAGGGGATTAGTGCGTGGATTGCGGGCGGCCAACAGGGGCCGCCCCCGATTCCTAGCTTCACGGCCAGCAACTCGCAGAACGCGATGGCGGGGCCATTGGTGTCTCCGGCGGAGGCGGCACGGGAGCTTAATGCACCCGGGTGTACGCCGGCCGGCACCTCTGCAGCAAGCGGCCCCTCCGTCAACTGCACGCCCGCCGTTGGCGGTGCCTCGACATTAGCCGAGCTCGACCCATCATCACGGTAACTAATTAAGCCTCTCTCGGCCGAGGACTTCATCTCCTTGCCTTTGACTGGGCATCCCTGAACGCCCTACATGTTTTCGCAGGGCGCCGCCGACGTTCCGTGCACTCTCCTGCACTTCGTGAACAACGAGTTTGTCGATGTCGCCAAGGGAAAAATCGTTCAACCGGGCAACCCCTTTGTTCCACGGTACCCAGATGCCACCCAACTTGTTTAGGGTTCAACTGGTTCGGGTGCTGCCAGGCTGCGACGAGTTGTTACCTCCGATTCGACCCGTCGGGGCCGACGATGATGACGTGATGACCCTCAGCGCCTACCTGAGCTGGCCCTGCTTGGCCGAAGAGCCAGATTCGTTTGGGCGGGACACCACCCCAAAGACAACCCACCGCCAGTCGTGCCGGCGCCAAGTCGGCCCCATGGCAAGACCGCCGCAACGGTGCCGGACATCCCTATGCCACTGGATCCAAACATGCATATGGCACAGGATCAGAACGACGACGACGACGATACATTTGCCAACGTCGATCAGTACTTTGCCGATCATGGGTACGGTGGCGACTTCATGGGGCCTCCTTCTCAAGAACCCAACCCAACAAAAGACGTGCGCGATCTAGCTGGTACGCGGAGAAGCCAAGTTGCAACAGGCGTCGTCTGCAGTTCAGCTCTCAGGAAACGCCTCCAGCTGCCGACTTCACCGAGCCTCAGATAGGCGAGGTGCGAAATATGATCAGCCCCAACACACTCAAGAAGGCGGTCTGTGAGCAGAACTCGGTCCCATTACAGGAGAAGAAGAAGGCACGCAAAAGAAAGACTAACAAGGGTGCGGGCCAGCCGGCACCGAGTACGATCCGTGCTCAGGACGGGCCACCTTCACCTGAGGATATCTCGAGGAGGGTGCATGTGGCGGGTAGGCCGATGCTACCGAGAAATATGCTCGATGCTGCAACCGGTGCTATGCGGAGTCTGCATGACAGTGTTCTTTCTTTGGAGAAGCGGCGTCTCGGAGAGAAGGATGTGGCATACCCGGTTTTCGCGGCCAAGGTGCCAGAGGGCAAGGGCTTTGTGGATAACTCCATCGGGGGTACGATCGTCCTGCGGTTTGATGACATCCACGCTATGTTGAACCTTCATCCGCTGCACTACACCTTCGTTCGGCTATTTTCGCTGAGTATGGAGATGCGGATCATTCGCGACAAGACCCCGGACATCGTGATAGTCGACCCCTTCTACATGCGTGCCAAGATCTTGGGCAGCGCTGGGGACCGGCAAGTCGCGAGTTCTTACCTCGAAGGCGTCATTCTGGCAAACCAAGATAAGGATAACTTCCTCGTGCCTTACTTTCCCGAGTAAGTCCTCCCCTCAACCGCCCCGTAACATATGAATTCTTAGATTTCGATCGTTTTTCTTTTAACATTCCGTGTTTTCTGCAGTGACACACGTTGCACGCTCATCCTCCTAAGCCCCAAATATTCCATGGCCACGTATTTCGACCCGGACCGTCAGTCGAACGTAGACTACACAAATGTCAAGAAGGTTCTTGATGATGTTCTCCCCGGCTACGTCAAAATCTGGAGGCACCTTCACAGGCTATTTAAGTACGGCAAGCACGTGTTCTCCCACAATACGACTGTTCTGCTGCGTCAAGCAGCCGCCTGGCGGTCAGAAGGGTGCCTACTACGCCATCCATCACATGCGGGCGATCGTAACGGGACCATCATCAACTCTGCTACCGAGTAAACTCAAGATTGGGCCGCGAGCGTGTCGGCAATCCAGGACGCGGACATCAGACAAGAATTCTTTCGCATCCAGTCGGAGTTTGCGGAAATCATCCATCAAGATGTCCTTCGTACCTCGGGGCAGTTCTACCTCAGAAATCAACCGTCCAACAGTGACATCGACACAATCCTACAAATGCAGCTGACAACGCCCGTTCTTTCATGACTCCCACGATAGACGCGGCTTCATCCATGCTCCGGTCCTCGAGTCGAAAGCAGTGATGTTGTGTCTAGTTCTGAAACATCGATTGGCTCATGTTGTAATTAAACTTTAATGAACTTGTAGTATGTCTCTTTGGTTTCGAGAGTCGTTCAAAGATGTATCGTGCATTAATGTTTGCTTTTCCTTCCATCGTTCTGTTGCATACTTATATATTGCTTATGTATTGTCTGTGAATTGGTACTAACATTTCGTTTGGCTACTGCATAGCGATGCCGTGGTATGTCGTGTACAAGGGTAAGGTTCCGGAGTCTACGACGACTGGGAGGAGTGTTCGGAGACAGTTCACCGATTTAGCGGTAACAGTTACAAAGGGTACGCCACTAGGGCCGAGGCCGAATCTAGATACGCCGCTATCTAGCGGGAGAGGGGAGGGAGCGTTGGAGGAACCGGATGAAGACGAGTTTCATCGTGATGATGCTCATCGTGATGACCACGGCTCTCTTCTATGTGATGGTAGTTTAGATGATGGATATCGACTTGTAATGTGAAGACAAACTCGCGGTCTCGAGACTTGTAATATAATGTTCTATCTTTGTTCGGTCTTTTCAATTCGGAGACTAATATGATGACTTGTATTCGGAGACTAAAATGATGAATTGTATTCAGAGACTAATCTTCTATTGTATTCGATGAATCTGTTGTTGATGTGTGTTGTCTATATTTTGTCCAATTATACATTTTGTAACCTGTGCAAAAAACAGAAAATTAAAAAATTAAAAAAACCTAATATTCATACTAATGGCGCATCACATCATAGTGCGCCATTAGTATGCCAAAGGATACTAATGGCGCATCATTAAACAGTGCGCCATTAGTATGCCGAAGTTACTAATGGCGCACCTTCCTGTCGTGCGCCATTAGTATGCCAAAGCACCTGGTTATACATGGCCCCCTGGGAGGCATACTAATGGCGCACTATTGTATATACTAATGGCGCATCTGGGGTGCGCCATTAGTATACCAGATACTAATGGCGCACCAGTGGTGCGCCATTAGTAAAATATACTAATGGCGTGCTACTAATGGCGCACCACTAATGCGCCATTAATGCCAAATTAGGTGCGCCATTAGTAGGCCTTTTCCTAGTATCCGGTGACCCCGAAACTGTCCCGATGGCCGAAATAGCACTTCCTATATATAATTCTTTACCTCCGGACCATTCCGGAACTCTTCGTGACGTCCGGGATCTCATCTGGACTCCGAACAACTTTCGGGTTACCGCATACTAATATCTCTATAACCCTAGCGTCACCGAACCTTAAGTGTGTAGACCTACGGGTTCGGGAGACATGCAGACATGACCTGACTCTCCGGTCAATAACCAACAGCGGGATCTGGATACCCATGTTGGCTCCCACATGCTTCCACGATGATCTCATCGGATGAACCACGATGTCGAGGATTTAATCAATCCCGTATACAATTCCCTTTGTCTAGCGGTATTGTACTTGCCCGAGATTCGATCGTCGGTATCCCGATACCTTGTTCAATCTTGTTACCGGCAAGTCTCTTTACTCGTTCCGTAACACATCATCCCGTGATCAACTCCTTGATCACATTGTGCACATTATGATGATGTCCTACCGAGTGGCCCAGAGGATACCTTCTCCGTTTACACGGAGTGACAAATCCCGTCTCGATTCGTGCCAACCCAACAGACACTTTCGGAGATACCTGTAGGTGTACCTTTATAGCCACCCAGTTACGTTGTGACGTTTGGACACCAAAGCACTCCTACGGTATCCGGGAGTTGCACAATCTCATGGTCTAAGGAAATGATACTTGACAGTAGAAAAGCTTTAGCATACGAACTACATGATCTTGTGCTAGGCTTAGGATTGGGTCTTTGTCCATCACATCATTCTCCTAATGATGTGATCCCGTTATCAACGACATCCAATGTCCATGGTCAGGAAACCGTAACCATCTATTGATCAACGAGCTAGTCAACTAGAGGCTTACTAGGGACATGGTGTTGTCTATGTATCCACACATGTATCTGAGTTTCCTATCAATACAATTCTAGCATGGATAATAAACGATTATCATGAACAAGGAAATATAATAATAACTAATTTATTATTGCCTCTAGGGCATATTTCCAATAGTCTCCCACTTGCACTAGAGTCAATAATCTAGTTCACATCGCCATGTGATTAACACTCACAGGTCACATCGCCATGTGACCAACATCCAAAGAGTTTACTAGAGTCAATAATCTAGTTCACATCACTATGTGATTAACACTCAATGAGTTCTGGGTTTGATCATGTTGCTTGTGAGAGAGGTTTTAGTCAACGGGTCTAAACCTTTCAGATCCATGTGTGCTTTACAAATCTGTATGTCATCTCCTAGATGTAGCTACCACGTTCTATTTGGAGCTATTCCAAATAACTGTTCTACTTGGAGCTATTCTAAATTGTTGCTCCATTATACGTATCCGACATCTCTACTCAGAGCTATCCGGATAGGTGTTAAGCTTGCATCGACGTAACTCTTTACGTCGAACTCTTTATCACCTCCATAATCGAGAAAATTCCTTATTCCTCTAAGGATAATTTAGACCGCTATCTGGTGATCTACTCCTAGATTACCTTTGTACCCTCTTGCCAGATATGTGGCAAGGCACACATCAGGTGCGGTACTCAGCATGGCATACCGTATAGAGCCTATGACAAAAGCATAGGGGACGACCTTCGTCCTTCCTCTTTCTTCTGCCGTGGTCAAGCTTTAAGTCTTAACTTCATACCTTACAACTCAGGAAAGAACTCCTTCTTTGACTAATCCATCTTGAACACCTTCAAGATTATGTCAAGGTATGTGCTCATTTGAAAGTACCATTAAGCGTTTTTGATCTATCCTTATAGATCTTGATGCTCAATGTTCAAGTAGCTTAATCCAGGCTTTCCATTGAAAAACACTTTCCAAATAACCCTATATGCTTTCCAGAAATTCTACGTCATTTCTGATTAACAACATGTCAACAACATATATTCATCAGAAATTCTATAGTGCTCCCACTCACTTCTTTGGAAATACAAGTTTCTCATAAACTTTGTATAAACCCAAAATCTTTGATCATCATCAAAACATACATTCCAACTCCGAGATGCTTACTCCAGTCCTCAGAAGGATTGCTGGAGCTTTGCATACTTATTAGCATCTTTCAGGATTGACAAAACCTTCCGGTTGTATCACATATAACCTTTCTCAAGAAATCGTCGAGGAAACAATGTTTTGACATCCTATCTGCAAGATTTCATAAATAATGCAGTAATCGCTAATATAATTCCAACAGACTCTTAGCATCGCTACGAGTGAGAAAGTCTCATCGTAGTCAACTCTTTGAACTTGTCGGAAAACATCTTAACGACAAGTCGAGCTTTCTTAATGGTGACATTTACCATCATTGTCCGTCTTCCTTTTAAAATCCATCTGCACTCAACAGCCTTACGACCATCGAGCTGTTCTGCCAAAGTCTACACTTTGTTTTCATACATGGATCCTCTCTCGAATTTTATGGCCTCGAGCCATTTATCGGAATCCAGGCCCACCATCGCTTCTCCATAGCTCATAGGTTCATTGTTGTCTAGCAACATGACTTCCAAGACAGGATTATGTACCACTCTGAAGTAGTATGCATCCTTGTCATCCCACGAGGTTTGGTAGTGACTTGATCTGAAGTTTCATGATCACTATCATAAGCTTCCACTTCAATTGGTGTAGGTGCCACAGGAACAACTCCCTGTGCCCTGTCACACACTAGTTGAGGAGACGGTTCAATAACCTCATCAAGTCTCCACCATCCTCCCACTCAATTCTTTCGAGAGAAACTTTTCCTCGAGAAAGGACCCGATTCTAGAAACAATCCCTTATTGCTTTCGGATCTGAGACAGGAGGTATACCCAACTGTTTTGGGTGTCCTATGAAGATGCATTTATCCGCTTTGGGTTTGAGCTTATCAGCCTGAAACTTTTTCACATAAGCGTCGCAACCCCAAACTTTTAAGAAATGACAGCTTAGGTTTCTCTAAACCATAGTTCATACGGTGTCATCTCATCGGAATTACGTGGTGCCCTATTTAAAGTAAATGTGGTTGTCTCTAATGCCTAACCCATAAACTATCGTGGTAATTCGATAAGAGACATTATGGTATGCATCATATCCAATAGGGTGCAGTTATGATGTTCGGACACACCATCACACTATGGTGTTCCGGGCTGTATTAGTTGTGAAAACAATTTCCACAATGTCTTAATTCTGTGCCAAACTCGTAATTCAGATATTCATCTCTATGATCATATCATAGATCTTTTATCCTCTTGTCACGACGATCTTTCAACTTCACCCTGAAATTACTTGAACCTTTCAATAATTCAGACTCGTGATTCATCAAGTAAATGTACTCAACATCTACTCAAACCATCTGTGAAGTAAGAACATAACGATGTCCACTACACGCCTCAGCACTCATTGGACTGCACACATCAAAATGTATTACTTCCAACAAGTTGCTTTCTAGTTCCATTTTACTGAAAAACGAGGCTTTCAGTCATCTTGCCCATGTGGTATGATTTGCATGTCTCAAGTGATTCAAAATCAAGTGAGTCCAAATGATCCATCTGCATGGAGTTTCTTCATGCATATACACCAATAGACATGGTTCGCATGTCTCAAACTTTTTCAAAAACGAGTGAGCCCAAAGATCCATCAACATGGAGCTTCTTCATGCGTTTTATACCGATATGACTTACGTGGCAGTGCCACAAGTAGGTGGTACTATCATTACTATCTTTTGGCATGAACATGTGTATCACTACGATCGAGATTCAATAAACCATTCATTTTAGGTGTAATACCATTGAAGGTATTATTCAAATAAACAGAGTAACCATTATTCTCCTTAAATGAATAACCGTATTGCGATAGACATAATCCAATCATGTCTATGCTCAACGCAAACACCAAATAACAATTATTTAGGTTTTAATACCAATCTTGATGGTAGAGGGAGCGTGCGATGCTTGATCATATCAACCTTGGAAACACTTCCAACACATATCGTCAGCTCACCTTTAGCTAGTCTCCGTTTATTCCGTAGCCTTTTGTTTCAAGTTACTAACACTTCGCAACCGAACTGGTATCTAATACCCTGGTGCTACTAGGAGTACTAGTAAAGTACACATCAACACAATGTATATCCAATATACTCCTATCAACCTTGCCAGTCTTCTCATCTACCAAGTATCTAGGGTAGTTCTGCTCCAGTGGCTATTCCCCTTATTACAGAAGCACTTAGTCTCGGGTTTGGGTTCAACCTTGGGTTTCTTCACTAGAGCAGCAGCTGATTTACCGTTTCATGAAGTTTCCCTTCTTGCCCTTGCCCTTCTTGAAACTAGTGGTTTCACCAACCATCAACAATTGATGCTCCTTCTTGATTTCTACTTTTGTGGTGTCAAACATCGCAAATATCTCAAGGATCATCATATATGTCCCTGATGTATTATAGTTCATCACGAAGCTCTAGCAGCTTGGTGGTAATGACTTCGGAGAAACATCAATATCTCATTTGGAAGATCAACTCCCACTTGATTCAAATGATTGTTGTACTCAGACAATCTGAGCACAAGCTCAACAATTGAGCTTTTGTCCTTAGTTTGTAGGCTAAGAAAATCGTCGGAGGTCTTATATCTCTTGATGTGGGCACGAGCCTGAAATCCCAATTTCAGCCCTCGAAACATCTCATATGTTTTGCGACGTTTCAAAACCGTCTTCGGTGCCTCAATTCTAAACCGTTTAACTGAACTATCACGTAGTTATCAAAATGTGTATGTCAGATGTTCGCAACATCCACAGACAACGTTCGAGGTTCAGCACACTGAGCGGTGCATTAAGGACATAAGCCTTCTATGAAGCAATGAGGACAATCCTCAGTTTACGAACCTAGTCCGCATAATTGCTACTATCAACTTTCAACTAAATTTTCTCTAGGAACATATCTAAACAGTAGAACTGAAGCGCGAGCTACGACATAATTTGTGAAGACCTTTTGACTATGTTTAGGATAATTAAGTTCATCTTATGAACTCCCACTCAGATAGACATCCCTCTAGTCATCTAAGTGATTACATGATCCGAGTCAACTAGGCCGTGTCCGATCATCACGTGAGACGGACTAGTCAACATCGGTGAACATCTTCATGTTGATCGTATCTTCTATACGACTCATGCTCGACCTTTCGGTCTTTTGTGTTCCGAGGCCATGTCTGTACATGCTAGGCTCGTCAAGTCAACCTAAGTGTTCGCATGTGTAAATCTGTCTTACACCCGTTGTATGTGAATGTTGGAATCTACCACACCCGATCATCACGTGGTGCTTAGAAACGAACGAACTGTCGCAACGGTGCACAGTTAGGGGGAACACCTTCTTGAAATTTTAGTGAGGGATCATCTTATTTACTACCGTCATTCTAAGTAAACAAGATGTATAAACATGATAAACATCACATGCAATCAAATAATAGTGACATGATATGGCCAATATCATATAGCCCCTTTGATCTCCATCTTTGGGCTCCATGATCATCATCGTCACCGGCATGACACCATCATCTCCATCATCATGATCTCCATCATCGTGTCTTCATGAAGTTGTCTCGCCAACTATTACTTCTACTACTACAGCTAACGGTTAGCAATAAAGTGAAGTAATTACATGGTGTTGTTTAATGACACGCAGGTCATACAATAAATAAAGACAACTCCTATGGCTCCTGCCGGTTGTCATACTCATCGACATGCAAGTCGTGATTCCTATTACAAGAACATGATCAATCTCATACATCACATATATCATTCATCACATCCTTTTGGCCATATCACATCACATAGCATACCCTGCAAAAACAAGTTAGACATCCTCTAATTGTTGTTTGCATGTTTTACGTGGCTGCTATGGGTTTCTAGCAAGAACATTTCTTACCTACGCAAAAACCACAACGTGATATGCCAATTGCTATTTACCCTTCATAAGGACCCTTTTCATCGAATCCGATACGACTAAAGTGGGAGAGACAGACACCCGCCAGCCACCTAATGCAACTAGTGCATGTCAGTCGGTGGAACCGGTCTCACGTAAGAGTACGTGTAAGGTTGGTCTGGGCCGCTTCATCCCACGATGCCGCCGAATCAAGATTGGACTAGTAACGGTAAGCATATTCAAAAAATCAATGCCCACAACTACTTTGTGTTCTACTCGTGCATAGAAACAACGCATAGACCTAGCTCATGATGCCACTGTTAGGGAACGTAGCATAAATTCAAAATTTTCCTACGTGTCACCAAGACCTATCTATGGAGTCATCTAGCAACGAGGGAGGAGTGGATCTACATACCCTTGTAGATCGCGCGCGGAAGCGTTCAAGAGAACGGGGTTGATGGAGTCGTACTCGTCGTGATCCAAATCACCGATGATCCTAGCACCGAACGGACGGCACCTCCGCGTTCAACACACATACGGAGCAGCGACGTCTCCTCCTTCTTGATCCAGCAAGGGGGGAGGAGAGGTTGATGGAGATCCAGCAGCACGACGGCGTGGTGGTGGAAGTAGCGAGATTCCAACAGGGCTTCGCCAAGCACTGTGGGAGGAGGGAGATGTGTCATGGGAGGGAGAGGGAGGCGCCAGGGCTTAGGTATAGTTGCCCTCCCTTCCCCCCCACTATATATAGGGCCAAGGGAGAGGGGTAGGGCGCAGCCTTGCCCCTTCCTCCAAGGAAGGGTGCGGCCAAGGGGGGGGGGAGGAGTCCATCCTCCCCAAGGCACCTCGGAGGTGCCTTCCCCCTTTAGGACTCTCCCCTCCTCTTGTCCCTTTGGCGCATGGGCCTCTAGGGGATGGTGCCGTTGGCCCATGTAGGCCAAGGCGCACCCCCTACAGCCCATGTGGCCCTCCGGGGCAGGTGGCCCCACCCGGTGGACCCCCGGGACCCTTCCGGTGGTCCCGGTACAATACCGGTACCCCGAAACTTGTCCCGATGGCCGAAATAGCACTTCCTATATATAATTCTTTACCTCCGGACCATTCCGGAACTCCTCGTGACGTCCGGGATCTCATCCGGGACTCCGAACAACTTTCGGGTTACCGCATACTAATATCTCTATAACCCTAGCGTCACCGAACCTTAAATGTGTAGACCCTACGGGTTCGGGAGACATGCAGACATGACCGAAATGACTCTCCGGTCAATAACCAACAGCGGGATCTGGATACCCATGTTGGCTCCCACATGTTCCACGATGATCTCATCGGATGAACCACGATGTCAAGGACTTAATCAATCCCGTATACAATTCCCTTTGTCTAGCGGTACGATACTTGCCAGAGATTCGATCGTCGGTATCCCGATACCTTGTTCAATCTCGTTACCGGCAAGTCTCTTTACTCGTTTCGTAACACATCATCCCGTGATCAACTCCTTGATCACATTGTGCACATTATGATGATGTCCTACCGAGTGGGCCCAAAGATACCTCTCCGTTTACACGGAGTGACAAATCCCAGTCTCGATTCGTGCCAACCCAACAGACACTTTCGGAGATACCTGTAGTGTACCTTTATAGCCACCCAGTTACGTTGTGACATTTGGCACACCCAAAGCACTCCTACGGTATCCGGGAGTTGCACAATCTCATGGTCTAAGGAAATGATACTTGACAGTAGAAAAGCTTTAGCATACGAACTACATGATCTTGTGCTAGGCTTAGGATTGGGTCTTTTTCCATCACATCATTCTCCTAATGATGTGATCCCGTTATCAACAACATACAATGTCCATGGTCAGGAAACCGTAACCATCTATTGATCAACAAGCTAGTCAACTAGAGGCTTACTAGGGACATGGTGTTGTCTATGTATCCACACATGTATCTGAGTTTCCTATCAATACAATTCTAGCATGGATAATAAACGATTATCATGAACAAGGAAATATAATAATAACTAATTTATTATTGCCTCTAGGGCATATTTCCAACACAAACCCTAGATCCAACTCCCTCCGCGCCGCCGGACACAACCTCGCCGGATGGACATGTCCGCTCGTCCTCGCGCCGCCGCTTCCAGCCTCTCCTGGGCCGCCACATGGCATGCCGGCCACCTCCCGCGCCGCGGCCCGCCCGGGCCTGAGGAGGGCCCCCGTGGTCCAATCGCGCCGCGCCGCCGCCTAGCGTCCCCGCCGCCCGCGGGTTCGACGCGCCGCCGCCCGCCTCCTCGCCGGCGTTCGCCCCGCCGCCCGACGGAGCTGCTCGTCGCCGCCGCGCCCTCACCGGCCGGAGCAAGCTCCGCCGCGGCCGGCCCGCGCCTGGGAGCGCCTCGGCCTCCCGCTCCTTCCTCAAGTCCGGTCGGCACCGGCCGGCGCCGCCGCTCCGCCGCCCGACGGCGTCGTCCTGCCTCGCCGCCGCTAGGCCCGGTCGCCGGGGCCCGACCGCGCCTTCACTCCGGCTTCCTCCCCTTCCTCCGGCAAGTCTCGCCTCTCCGGTGAACAGTTTTTCCAGCGAGACCCGGTTGCTACAGTGAACTCCGTTGATCCTCGTAATCCGCGTCGATCTGGATCTAGATCTGAAAATATCTCGGTTGACTTTCATCCCCAAACCCTAGATATTTTGCCTACTTCATCATGCCGTAACTTTGCATCCGTAGCTCCGAATCATGCATATAGCATATCAAAATGTTCGTCTCTGAGAGCACATCATTTCATCTTATTTCATCATTTTCATTTGAGTTCATCTTCATTCCCAAAATGCTGTTAGAAGAGTGCTACTTGGGATAATTGTCAGATCTGCTGCTCCATTTAGATATTTGTCATTTTTGCCATGATTATTGTGTGCATGATATGCCCATGAGCTCTACATATGTTTTGTTACATGCTTTGCCATCTTTCAAGTGGTGCTATCCATGTATTTTTGTGATGTGTGTGGTGACTAGCACAAGCTTGCAAATTGGTGCACTTGTTAATGCTGATTTCAGGGACTTAGCATTTCCACCAAGTCCTTGGTCTGTTCATCTCATTATGCCATATGTTCATGTTGTTTTCTAGTGATTCGTGCCTCTTTTGAGGATGATCAGTAAAGATGTTTTGTTAATCTTGTAGTGCTCTATCCATCCATGTCTTTGTTTGAAATTATGGAGCACCCTAGCTTGAGTCAATCAAGCTCTACTTTTGCTACTTTGTGAATCTGGGCAGATCGTCTACTTGTTAGCGATTTTGCGATGATGTTGTAGTTGATCCGTGCATGCCATGTTATTGTTCTTGCCATGTCTAGCTTGTATAATGTGTATTCTTGATGGGTGCATGTTTAGATTGCCATGACATGCTCTGTAGTGAGTGTATCGAGCTCGTAAACATGCCTACTTGATATCTGTTTCAGCATGTCCTAGTTTTCACTAAGTCTGAGAACTGATTATGTTTTTGCCATGTTCACATGCTTGCAAATGTATTTTCTGATCCCTTTTGGCTCAAGGTCACTAAGGGACTTTTGTTAAGCTCTTTGAGTAGCTCCATGCCATGCTTTACTTTGCCATGTTAAGTTCCTGTATCATATAGTTTTCATGCTCCAAAGAGTGCTATCTGATCTGAAATTCCAGACAAGTGTTAAATTCACTTTCTGAAATCTGTTTACCAAATGCATTTTTGCCATGCTTGTTTGAACCTGTTAATGGATGAATTGGCCGTAGCTCAGTGTTCATCTTTTGATAAGCATCATGAATGGATCCCTGCCATGTATTTTGTTGCCATGTTTGGGTGCTGTAGCATGTTTTCCTTGTTGCATTTAGGTGGTCACTTGCTGTAAATCGCAGACCGGTGCCATATTTGAATTGCTTGCCATTTCCAAACCGTGACTCCGATTCCGGCGTTCTTTATATCGTTTTCAAGCAATTTCATCTCACCTTACCAGTGGCACATTTGGATTTCCATGTTGAGGCCAGGTTCATTCATCTCTTGTTAAATCATGCATATGCATCGCATACCGCATCCCGCATATCATACCATGTTCTTGTGTTGGTTGTTTACTATGTTGTGTGCTTCCTTTCCGGTGTTTGCTTCTTCAGGTTGGTTCCGGTAACGTCGCGTTTGTGAGGATCCGTTCGTCTACGTCTGTTTGTCTTCTTCATGGACTCGTTCTTCTTCCTTGCGGGATTTCAGGCAAGATGATCATACCCTCGAAATCACTTCTATCTTTGCTTGCTAGATGCTCGCTCTTTTGCTATGCCTATGCTGCGATACCTACCACTTGCTTATCATGCCTCCCATATTGTTGAACCAAGCCTCTAACCCACCTTGTCCTAGCAAACCGTTGTTTGGCTATGTTACCGCTTTGCTCAGCCCCTCTTATAGCATTGTTAGTTGCAGGTGAAGATTGAAGTTTGTCCCTTGTTGGAACATGGAGATGTTGTTCCTTGTTGGAACATGTTTAGTTGTTGGGATATCATAATATATCTTATTTAATTAATGCATCTATATACTTGGTAAAGGGTGGAAGGCTCGGCCTTATGCCTAGTGTTTTGTTCCACTCTTGCCGCCCTAGTTTCCGTCATATCGGTGTTATGTTCCCGGATTTTTCGTTCCTTACGCGGTTGGGTAATAATGGGAACCCCCTAACAGTTCGCCTTGAATAAAACTCTTCCAGCAATGCCCAACATTGGTTTTACCATTTTCCACCTAGCCTTTTCTTTCCCTTGGGTTCTGCAGACTCAAGGGTCATCGTATTTAAACCCCCCTGGGCCAGTGCTCCTCTAAGTGTTGGTCCAAACTAGAGTCCTGTGCAGCGCCCCCTCGGGGAAACTCGAGGTTTGGTTTTAGTTGTATGGAGAGCTCATCTGAGTGTGCCCTGAGAACGAGATATGTGCAGCTCCTATCAGGATTTGTCGGCACATTCGGGCGGTGTTGCTGGATTGGTTTTAACTTGTCGAAGTGGCTTGTAGAACTGGGATACCGAGCCTGATCGGAATGTCTCGGGAGAAGGTCTATTCCTTCGTTGACCGTGAGAGCTTGTCATGGGCTAAGTTGGGACCCCCTGCAGGGATTTGAACTTTTGAAAGCCGTGCCCGCGGTTATGGGCAGATGGGAATTTGTTAACGTCCGGTTGTAGAAAACCTAAAGTTGACCTTAATTAAAATGTATCAACCGTGTGTGTAACCGTGATGGTCTCTTTCCGGCGGAGTCCGGAAAGTGAACATGGTTGTTGGAGTTATGCTTGACGTAGGTTGTCCTAGGATCACTTCTTGATCATAGTTTCTCGATCGTGCTTTGCCTTCTCTTCTCGCTCTCTTTTGCGAATAGGTTAGCCACCATATATGCTAGTCGCTTGCTGCAGCTCCACCTCATACCTTTACCTTACCCATAAGCTTAAATAGTCTTGATCGCGAGGGTGCGAGATTGCTGAGTCCCCGTGGCTCACAGATACTTCCAAAACCAGTTTGCAGGTGCCGATGTTACCGAGCAGGTGACGCAACCACGCTCAGGAGGAGCTCGATGAAGATCGTGTCCTTTGTGTTGTTTCTTTCTAGTTGATCAGTAGTGGAGCCCAGTCGGGACGATCAGGGATCTGTGTAGCATTTGGGGTAGTCTTCTTTTATTTTGGCTCCGTAGTCGGGCCTTGATTGTATTTGGATGATGTAATGTTTTATTCATGTAATTGTGTGAAGTGGCGATTGTAAGCCAACTATGTATCTCTTTCCCTTATGTATTACATGGGTTGTGTGAAGATTACCTCACTTGCGACATTGCTTTCAATGCGGTTATGCCTCTAAGTCGTGCTTCGACACGTGGGAGATATAGCCGCATCGAGGGCGTTACAAGTTGGTATCAGAGCCTTCCCCGACCTTAGGAGCCCCCACTGCTTGATCGTTTTTAGCAACCGAGTTGAGTCTAGAAAAATGTTTTTGAGTCATTTAGGAATTATATATCGGAGAGTTTAGGAATTCTTTTACTTCCCAGTCCCTTCATCGCTCTGGTAAGGCTTCCTGACGTAGAGTTTTGACTCTTCTCTTCTCAAATTTCACTAAAAAAAATTTAGGATCACGCGGGTATCTTGGAATCGTTCTGATGGTTTTATGACGAGAACATTGTCTTGGTGCCTCCTGTCAGGGGTTTTGTGGAAGTGTCCCGGGGAGTTGAGCTCAGAGGAGTTGTCGTCATAATTTTATCGTTGCAGTTCTGGAATACCTGAGGTTAGTACGCCGACATCGAAAATCTCTTTTATGCAGTTCGTTGGTGAGATAACCTCGACGCCACCCAGTACTAGGGCGGGAGTTCGGGAGTATTGCCATAACTCGTATAACGGATGCTTTCCAAAGGTTGAGGTAGATGATTTCCGAAGGTTTCTTTGTTATGTGTTGAAGGATGGATACAGCTGGATGTAGGATTTGCTAGTTTTGGGTGAGATATTATGCTTCCCCTATATCCCCAACACCTGATTGCATAACCGGAAAATTTTCGGAGTTTATAAGTGGGAATTCAAGTAGCTCTTAGGATATCTTTCCGTCAGATGTATGATATGAAATTGGGGTTCAACATCTAGTGGTCCGCCTATTCACGGTCGGTTTTACAGTGGTCTCATTGTGTCTTAAAGAGTCCTTGGCTATGCCGACTCGGGGACGCTTCGTATGTCATGTGCACTGCCTTGTACATGATGGTGCTGTACGATCGAGCCCGTGTAGGCCCCACCACAAAAACTTCGGACGAAATCTCTATCATATGTTTGTTCTGGCTTATTCTACAAGCCAATCCTTTGTTTTGATTTGAGTTGTGGTATTCGAGTTGCTTCGAAGTCAAATGTTGATTCCATCCCTTGTCTAAGTGGTGTTCTCATATTCCTATGTGAATACTAATCCTTCTCGATAATCGAGTTTGTCATTTCAATTTCTTTTCACCGGCGTGTTTCTCTTCAAGTGGATCCGATCATTTCAACATCCGCAAGATCAATTCTAAGTTTCTCAACGGTGTTCGTTGCATCCATTCCAAATTGTATTTGTTTTTCCCACCCTCCCTCCCTTTGTTTTTATCCAAGGATTCAGATTTCTTAATCGAGTATCCATCTTATGGATATGAAGTCTCTCCATTCTTTTTCGTCAATGTTCGTATCCGGTGATTCTCAGGAAGATTCTAATGGAGCTTCAAGTTCGTCAATCTTCATTCTTTTCATCTCCGGTAGTTTCAAGTCAAGCTTTATTGATCATATCCTTTCCTCGTTTCAATGTTTTCTCATGCCGGTGCAATTCTTAATCATTCACCTCTCACTATTCAATTGTTTCGGAGTGCTGAAGATATCTCAGAAGGATCGTCTTTTCATTCAGGATCCGTTAATCCTATTTTGAGGATGTTTATCTCATTCAAGTCTTTTAATTCAACCGTTGCATTCTCTCTCATAAATCGTTCTACGGTGTTCCTTTTGAGTGGGCCCTAACCCACAGGTCTTCTCCCAGGATCTTACCTGACTCTTCTCTTCTTTCCGGAGAGATTCTCAAATCCTTTTCAAAGTTTGACGTAAGAATGAATTGTCATCAGTCAAGTGCCTTTCTCCAAGATCTTTCAAATTATTTTCATCGTTGGCTAAACCTTTTCCATTCTTTATTCTGGAGTATCTCAACAATTCAGGGTGGTGTTTCTCGTCGTCATTCTCGGAATTTTGAAGACCGAAGAAGATTTTTCTCTTAATCTTGCTCCATTCTCTTCAAGATTCGTGGTTCTAGTTCAAGGCCATCCTTTCATAATTGTTTTCGATTATCAGAATTCTTTTCACCCATCCGGAGTAATTCAAGATTCTTCTTAGTTTGTTATCCGGAGTCGATCAATTCTGGATTATTCATGTTAGCTTCCAGTTATCATTCTCCAATCATACCGATGCATCATTCAAGTATAATCTCTAATCAGCTCATGATCTTTGTTCTCGTGGATCTAATTTCCCTCAAGTATTTTCATTCGTTCTCTAATTCCTTTTCGGTGATTTATCCGTTTACTTCGTTCTTTGTCAATGCTTACGGTGGTTCGTTCAAGATTTTCTTCTTTCTTATCATATCAATGCATTCGTTGTTTCCTAATTCTATCGGTGGTTAGTTGAAGATCTTCTCAAGTTTGCGCTATATCTCTCTTAATCCTTTCTACGAGAATAAGTAGTGTGTCAAATACATTGTTTGTCATCAATTTAATTGCTGAAGGATAAGCATAATGTAATTCTTATTCTTGTTTCATCGAGTAAATTCAATTCCTTATTCCGGAGCCTCATCAAAATTCTCGGTCGAACTTGTTTCATCTTTTCTTTTCTGGAGTTCCAAGTTTTTCCGCATTATATCGTCGTGAAGATTCATCTAAGTCATTTCAAGGCTTCACACTCTGTTCTCAACTTTTTTTCCTTCCGTCTTCATCATCCTTTTTGTTACCGGAGTTCTTCATGGATGTTTTACATGATGGTTCATAAAGGATTTAATTCCTTCTCGAAGTATTCATTGAGATTCTTTTTAGAGGAGCTCATGTATTCTTCATCTTGCAATCCGGAGTGCAATTTCTTTCTATCGTATCATTGGAGGTGGTATTATGTCATTCTTGATAATTTGAGTTCATGTTTCATGATTCATATGTTATTAAGAATGAGGCATTTTGAATCCATCAATCTCGTCATTGGAGTTATCTTGGGTTATATTTCACCAAAAGCCTTCCCTAAGGATTGTTGCTATTTATGGTGCTCATAAATGATCCAAGTTCTTCATTTGTCCTTTCCGGTGCGATATACTTTCTTGTCAATTTGTTCATATCAATCCAATTCTTTTTCCGTGAGTGGTAGGTTGTCACCTCATAATACGAGATGTATTCCATAAGACCATATCAAGCTTGTTCTTTTCGTTTTTGGTTTTCCAACAACTCCGTTCTAGCTTTTGTTGTAAGCGTGCTACCTCAAGATCTTGTTTTCCTTCGTCCATCCCATTCCATTCTTACTTTTGTTCCAGAGGCATTGCGATGTTTTTTGCTTCAACCATCATCTCGTTTCATCTAAGATCATGTTCTTTCCTGTGCTTATCCATCTAACCGGAGTGTTGTGTCATCTCTTCTAGTTCTTTTCATCTTATCAAGTCTTTCATCTCTTTTCAACCGAAGTGCTACCCGTATCGGTTATTTCTTTTTCCTCTTTCTTAACGGAGTGCTTTCAACTTTGTTCATCTCTGTCATTTTCTTCTCTCGAAGTGGCTTAACCTCTCAAGGTTCTTTGGTTTCACTCGTTTTTCAAAGAAGCAACTTAGTTTTTACCGCTTATCTTCCTCCTCCGTTTTTTCCCTCCGGTGCCATTCTAGATCTCGGGACGAGATCCTCTCGTAGTGGTGGAGTGTTGTAACGCCCCGAGACCGATGTGCCAGGTGTCGCCCAGTTATTCGTTGTTGTTGCCTTGTCTTGCTTGCGTCATGCATTGCATATCATGTCATCATGTGCATTTCATTTGCATACATGTTCGTCTCATGCATCCGAGCATTTTCCCCGTTGTCCGTTTTGCATTCTGGCGCTCCGTTCTCCTCCGGTGGTCATTTCTACCTTTCTTTCTTGTGTGGGGATTAAACATTTCCGGAGTGGACCGAGACTTGCCAAGCGGCCTTGGTGTACTACCGGTAGACCGCCTGTCAAGTTTCGTGCCATTTGGACTTCGTTTGATGCTCCAACGGTTAACCGAGGGACCGTAAAGGCCTCGTGTGTGTTGCAGCCCAACACCCTTCCAATTTGGCCCAAAACCCACCTAAACCTCCTCCATCATCTCGGTCGTTCGATCACGATCGCGTGGCCGAAAACCGCACCTCAGTTGGACTCTCCTAGCTTCCTCTACCTATATATATGTGATCCCCTCCGAAATTTCGCGGTACAAACCCTAGATCCAACTCCCTCCGCGCCGCTGGACACAACCTCGCTGGACGGACATGTCCGCTCGTCCTCGCGCCGCCGCTTCCAGCCTCTCCTGGGCCGCCACGTGGCACGCCGGCCACCTCCCGCGCCGCGGCCCGCCCGGGCCCGAGGAGGGCCCCCGTGGCCCAATCGCGCCGCGCCGCCGCCTAGCGTCCCCACCGCCCGCGGGTTCGATGCGTCGCCGCCCGCCTCCTCGCCGGCGTTCGCCCCGCCGCCCGACGGAGCTGCCCGTCGCCGCCGCGCCCTCACCGGCCGGAGCAAGCTCCGCCGCGGCCGGCCCGCGCCTGGGAGCGCCTGGGAGCGCCTCAGCCGCCCGCTCCTTCCTCAAGTCCGGTCGGCACCGGTCGGCGCCGCCGCTCTGCCGCCCGACGGCGTCGTCCCGCCTCGCCGCCGCTAGGCCCGGTCGCCGGGGCCCGACCGCGCCTTCACTCCGGCTTCCTCCCCTTCCTCCGGCAAGTCCCGCCTCTCCGGTGAACAGTTTTTCCGTCGAGACCCGGGTGCTACAGTGAACTCCGTCGATCCTCGTAATCCGCGCCGATCTGGATCCAGATCTGAAAATATCTTGGTTGACTTTCATCCCCAAACCCTAGATATTTTGCCTACTTCATCATGCTGTAACTTTGCATCTGTAGCTCCGAATCATGCATATAGCATATCAAAATGTTCGTCACTGAGAGCACATCATTTCATCTCATTGCATCATTTTCATTTGAGTTCATCTTGATGCCCGAAATGCTATTAGAAGAGTGCTACTTGGGATAATTGTCAGATCTGCTGCTCCATTTAGATATTTGTCATTTTTGCCATGATTATTGTGTGCATGATATGCCCATGAGCTCTACATATGTTTTGTTACATGCTTTGCCATCTTTCCAGTGGTGCTATCCATGTATTTTTGTGATGTGTGTGGTGACTAGCACAAGCTTGCAAATTGGTGCACTTGTTAATGCTGATTTCAGGGACTTAGCATTTCCACCAAGTCCTTGGTCTGTTCATCTCATTATGCCATATGTTCATGTTGTTTCCTAGTGATTCGTGCCTCTTTTGAGGATGATCAATGAATATGTTTTGTTAATCTTGTAGTGCTCTACCCATCCATGTCTTTGTTTGCAATTATGGAGCACCCTAGCTTGAGTCAATCGAGCTCTACTTTTGCTACTTTGTGAATCTGGGCAGATCGTCTACTTGTTAGCGATTTTGCCGATGATGTTGTAGTTGATCGGTGCATGCCATGTTATTGTTCTTGCCATGTCTAGCTTGTATAATGTGTATTCTTGATGGGTGTATGCTTAGATTTCCATGACATGCTTTGTAGTGAGTGTATCGAGCTCGTAAACATGCGTACTTGATATCTGTTTCAGCATGTCCCAGTTTTCACTAAGTCTGAGAACTGATTATGTTTTTGCCATGTTCACATGCTTGGAAATGTATTTTCTGATCCCTTTTGGCTCAAGGTCACTAAGGGACTTTTGTTAAGCTCTTTGAGTAGCTCTATGCCATGCTTTACTTTGCCATGTTAAGTTCCTGTATCATATAGTTTTCATGCTCCAAAGAGTGCTATCTGATCTGAAATTCCAGACAAGTGTTAAATTCACTTTCTGAAATCTATTTACCAAATGCATTTTTGCCATGTTTGTTTGAACCTATTAATGGATGAATTGGCCGTAGCTCAGTGTTCATCTTTTGTTAAGCATCATGAATGGATCCCTGCCATGTATTTTGTTGCCATGTTTGGGTGCGGTAGCATGTTTTCCTTGTTGCATTTAGGTGGTCACTTGCTGTAAATCGCAGACCGGTGCCATATTTGAATTGCTTGCCATTTCCAAACCGTGACTCCGATTCCGGCGTTCTTTATATCGTTTTCAAGAGATTTCATCTCACCTTTCCAGTGGCACACTTGGATTTCCATGTTGAGGCCATGTTCATTCATCTCTTGTCAAATCATGCATATGCATCGCATACCGCATCCCGCATATCATACCATGTTCTTGTGTTGGTTGTTTACTATGTTGTGTGCTTCCTTTCCGGTGTTTGCTTCTTTGGGTTGGTTCCGGTAACGTCGCGTTTGTGAGGACCCGTTCTTCTACGTCCGTTTGTCTTCTTCATGGACTCGTTCTTCTTCCTTGCGGGATTTCAGGCAAGATGATCATACCCTCGAAATCACTTCTATCTTTGCTTGCTAGATGCTCGCTCTTTTGTTATGCCTATGCTGCGATACCTACCACTTGCTTATCATGCCTCCCATATTGTTGAACCAAGCCTCTAACCCACCTTATCCTAGCAAACCGTTGTTTGGCTATGTTACCGCTTTGCTCAGCCCCTCTTATAGTGTTGTTAGTTGCAGGTGAAGATTGAAGTTTATCCCTTGTTGGAACATGGAGATGTTGTTCCTTGCTGGAACATGTTTACTTGTTGGGATATCATAATATATCTTATTTAATTAATGCATCTATATACTTGGTAAAGGGTGGAAGGCTCGGCCTTATGCCTAGTGTTTTGTTCCACTCTTGCCGCCCTAGTTTCCGTCATATCGGTGTTATGTTCCCGGATTTTGCGTTCCTTACGCGGTTGGGTAGTAATGGGAACCCCTTGACAGTTCGCCTTGAATAAAACTCTTCCAGCAATGCCCAACATTGGTTTTACCATTTGCCACCTAGCCTTTTCTTTCCCTTGGGTTCTGCAGACTCAAGGGTCATTGTATTTAAACCCCCCTGGGCCAGTGCTCCTCTAAGTGTTGGTGCAAACTAGAGTCCTGTGCAGCGCCCCCTCGGGGAAACTCGAGGTTTGGTTTTAGTTGTATGGAGAGCTCATCTGAGTGTGCCCTGAGAACGAGATATGTGCAGCTCCTATCGGGATTTGTCGGCACATTCGGGCGGTGTTGCTGGATTGGTTTTAACTTGTCAAAGTGGCTTGTAGAACCGGGATACCGAGCCTGATCGGAATGTCTCGGGAGAAGGTCTATTCCTTCGTTGACCGTGAGAGCTTGTCATGGGCTAAGTTGGGACCCCCTGCAGGGATTTGAACTTTCGAAAGCCGTGCCCGCGGTTATGGTCAGATGGGAATTTGTTAACGTCCGGTTGTAGAAAACCTAAAGTTGACCTTAATTAAAATGTATCAACCGCGTGTGTAACCATGATGGTCTCTTTTCGGCGGAGTCCGGAAAGTGAACACGGTTGTTGGAGTTATGCTTGACGTAGGTTGTCCTAGGATCACTTCTTGATCATAGTTTCTCGATCGTGCTTTGCCTTCTCTTCTCGCTCTCTTTTGCGAATAGGTTAGCCACCATATATGCTAGTCGCTTGCTGCAGCTCCACCTCATACCTTTACCTTACCCATAAGCTTAAATAGTCTTGATCGTGAGGGTGCGAGATTGCTGAGTCCCCGTGGCTCATAGATACTTCCAAAACCAGTTTGCAGGTGCCGATGTTACCGAGTAGGTGACGCAACCAAGATCAGGAGGAGCTCGATGAAGATCTTGTCCTTTGTGTTGTTTCGTTCTAGTTGATCAGTAGTGGAGCCCAGTCGGGACGATCGGGGATCTGTGTAGTATTTGGGGTAGTCTTCTTTTATTTTGGCTCCGTAGTCGGGCCTTGATTGTATTTGGATGATGCAATGTTTTATTCATGTAATTGTGTGAAGTGGTGATTGTAAGCCAACTATGTATCTCTTTCCCTTATGTATTACATGGTTTGTGTGAAGATTACCTCGCTTGCGACATTGCTTTCAATGCGGTTATGCCTCTAAGTCGTGCTTCGACACGTGGGAGATATAGCCGCATCGAGGGCGTTACACATATGTTTGTTCCGGCTTATTCCGCAAGTCAATCCTTTGTTTTGTTTTGAGTTGTGGTATTCAAGTTGCTTCGAAGTCAAATGTTGATTCCATACGTTTCCTAAGCGGTGTTCTCATACTCCAGTGTGAACACTAATCCTTCATGATAATCGGGATTGACATGTCAATCCTTTTTCAACCGGCGTGTCTCTCTTCAAGTGGATCCGATCATTTCAACATCAGCAAGATCAATTACCATTTCTTCTCAACGGTGTTTGTTTTCATCCGTCTTCAAGTTGCCTTTGTTTTCCCTCCCTCCCACCCTTTTTCTTCAACGACTCAGATTTCTTATTCAAGTACCCTTTTATTGATAAAGTCTCTCCATCCTTTTCCTTCAATGTTCTTATCCGGTGATTCTCATGAAGATACTAACGGAGCCTCAAGTTCGTCATTCTTCATTCTTTTCTTCTCCGGTGGATTCAAATCAATCTTTGGTGTTGATCATATCCCTTTTTCCTCATTTCAAATACCTTCTCATACCGGTGTACCTCATAATCGTTCACATCTCGCTATTCTTTTGTTCCGGAGTGCTAAAGATATCTCAGAAGATTCGTGTTTCCACTCTTAATCCGTTCAAGATATTTTTTAGGATGTTATCTCATTCAAGCCTTTTAATTCAACCGACGCAATCTATCTTTTAAATCATCAAAGGTGTTTCTTTTGAGTGGGCCCTAACCCACATGTCTTTTCCCAGGATCTTACCTGACTCTTCTTATTTTCCCGGAGCTATCCTAAATTCTTTTGAAGTTTGACGTAAGAATGAATCAGCATCAGTCAAATGTCTTTCTCCAAGATTTTTTCAAATTCTTTTCATAGTTGGCTCAACCTCTTCGCTTTTGATTCTTCCGGAGTATCTCAACAATACATGGTGGTGTTTCTCGTCGTAATTCTAAGATTTGGAAGGCCGAAGAAGATTTTCTCTCAATCTTGCTCCATTCTCTTCAAGATTCGTGGTTCTAGTTCAATCCATCCTCTCATAATTGTTTTGATTGTGAGAATTCCTTTCACCTATCTGGAGTCCATCAATTCAGATTTATTCATTCTCAGCTTTCAGTTATCATTCTCCAATCTTATCGGTGCTTCGTTCAAGTGATCTCTAATCGTCTCGTGATCTCTTCGTTCTCATGTATCTAAATCCTCTCAAGCATCTTCATTCATTTTATAATTCTTCCCGGTGTTTCTTTATCTTCTCTTCGTTCATTTTCAATTCTTACGGTGGTTCATTCAAGATTCTTCTTACCTTGTTATCATATCAATTCATTTGCTGTTTTCAATCCTACTGGTGGATTCGTCGAAGACCTTCTCAAGTTGGCGCCATATCTCTCTTAATCTTCTTTACGAGAATAAGTAGTATGCCAAATACGTTGATTGTCATCAATTTAAATTGGTGAAGGATAAGCATAATGTAATTCTTATTCTTGTTTCATCCAAGTGATTTAATTCCTTATTCTGGAGGTTCATCAAAATTCTTGATTTCTTTTGTTCATCTTTCTTTTCCGGAGCTCCAAGTTATTTCTATTATATCACCACGGAGATTCATCTAAATCGTCGCAAGCCTTCGATTGTGTTTTCAACTTCTCTTTCCGTTTTGATCATCCTTTTATTACCGGAGTTCTTCATGGAGGGTCTACATGACGATTCATAAAGGATTTAATTCCTTCTCGAAGTGTTCATCGAGATTCTTTTCAGAGGAGCTCATGCATTCTTCATCTTGCAATTCGGAGTGCTATTCTTTCATGCATATCTTTTGAGGTGGTGTTATGTCACTCTTGACAATTTCCCTTCGTGTTTCATGATTCACATGTTTTCAAGAGTGAGGTATTTCAATCCATCATTTTCTCTTCGCTCAAGTCATCTTTCCAACCAATCAACCTCTTCTTTGGAGTTATTTTGGGTTATATTTCACCTAAAGCTTTCCTTTAAGGATTGTCGCTCTTATGGTGTTTATCAATGATCCAAGTTCTTCATTTATCCTACCGGTGAAATAATCTTCTCGTCTCCTTGTTGATATCAATCCAATCTATCGTTTCCGTCAGTGGCAGAATTTCAACTCAGTTTTGAGAGGTTTTCAATAAGCCCACTACAACCTTGCTCTTTTCGTTGTTGGGTTTTCCAACAACTCCGTTCGACCCTTCTCCTAAAGATGCCTTTCAAGCTCTTTTGTGGCAGAAGTCGGCATTTTATTCTCCATTCTTTTATTTCAGTTATTTATCGTCTATTCTTTTGTTCCGGAGGCATGGTGATGTTGCTCTCTTCAATCCATCATCTTGTTTGTCAAGATCATGTTCTTTTCATGCCTATCCATTTAACCGGAGTGTGGTGCCATTCTGCTCAAGTTATTTTCGCCTTATCAAGCCTTGCATCTCTTTTCAACCGGAGTGCGGTCTGAGATTTTTCTTACACCTTGTTCCATTCATTCAATAGTTCCGGAGGCAGTGTGTTGTGATTTCATCAAGTATCCTCTCATCTTACCAAGTTCTTATTCAATTCCTTTTCTTTTCACACGGAGTGTTGCCCAAATTATATCATTCTTATTAGTTCTCTATCTTGTTTTAACCGGAGTGGTTTCAATATATATCTTGCCCTTCAACCTCAAGGTTCTCGTAATGTTCATTGTTCCTCTTTTTTTTAACGGAGTGTTTTCAACTTTGTGCATCTCTCTTGTTTTCTTTCTTTCAATTTATTCAACCTCTCAAGGTTTGTGGTTTCACCCGTTTGTCAAAGAAGCAACTTAGTTTTACCTCTTCTCTTTCTCTTCCGTTTTTCCCTCCGGTGCCATTCTAGATCTCGGGACGAGATCCTCTTGTAGTGGTGGAGTGTTGTAACGCCTCGAGACCGATGTGCCAGGTGTCCTCCAGTTATTCGCTTTTGTTGCCTTGTCATTTTCTTGCGTGTCGCATCTTGTCATGTCATCATGTGCATTGCATCATCATGTTTTCAAAACTTGTATCCGTCCGGGTTTCCCAGTTCCTTCCATTGTCCATTCTGAGCCCAGACACACTCGCACGCGCCCGCGGCATGTCCGAAACAGTATTTTATAAGTGGCCAGAAAATGTTCTCGGAATGGGTTGAAAGTTGGCGTGCGGTGTTGTTTTGTTGTCAGTAGACCGCCTGCCAAGTTTCATCGCATTCAGAGTCCGTTGGACGCCCCAACGGATAACTATAGTGGCAGTATAGCCGGTCTAATGTTGGACGTTTTCGGTCTCCGGAAACAGTCGACGGGCCTATCCTCTTCTCTCTTCTCAGACCTTTGCCTTCTGCACTAACTCTCACCGCCAGGCCCTACCTAACCTCTCTCGTTAGCCCGCGGACCTTCTCCCGCGCGCTTCCGAAAAGTTGTCCCGAACCCGACCCGGATAGTCGTCACCGTTGGATCCGGATCATCCCCAAACATCTACAAAACGTCTCCGTTTTGTTTATTGGGCTTCCTAACCTAGTTTTTCTTGAACTGCCCGATTTTGATCGGAGAGTCCAAATCTACCCTAAACTCCCCTCTTTTCCTTATATATATATACTCCCTAGTCTAAATCTAGACCAAACCCTAGAAACTAGGTCTTTTGTCCCTGTCGCTGCCGCCACTCGGTCTCAATCCCCCTTGGGATCCACCCATCCCCAACCATCGCTCGCCACCTATCGCCTCCAGATCCCCTCGCCCTCCGCTTTGCTCGATCTGTGCGCCTCTACTCTGCCATCACCGACCTCCCCCGCGCCGGAGTCGCGCCACCGTCGGCCACCTGCTGCATCGCTAGGCCATCCTCCTATCTCCTCCTTCCCCTTCCGTTCCCTCCTTCCTCCTTACATGCCATAACTCCCTCCACCTCTCTGTTTTCTCTCACAGGGAGAACATGATGCACCGGCCTCCATGGATTTCGCACCGGAGTCCCCGACCGCGCCTCGTTCCTGGATGCAGGAGCACGAGCTCCCTCCTCCTCGTTGCACGCATCGCCCGCCAAGCCGCCCGAGTACCTCCTCCAGTTTGTCGCCCCGGTCGCCGCCTCACCAAGCTCCGTCGCCACGAACGAGTCGTCGCCCCGCCATGTCCCTTGCCGGAGTGAACTCATCACCAAGTCCCGCAGCCGCTGATGCCATCGCGCCTTCTTCCCCTGCGCTGCTCGTGCGAGAGCCATGCCCAACGCTCAAGCCCGTACCGCACCTCTGCTCGGGAACGAGCTCGGCGCCGCCCACTGCTTCGCCCGCACGATCCCGCTGCTGCCGGCGTCCTCTGCTTCTTCCAGGACCCCGCCTCATCTCCGCCCGATCTACTGCGAGCTACCTCCGAATGGAGCTCCATCTCCTCCCTAGCCCCGGATCCGGCGATCGCCTCCCGTTCAAGCCACTCCGCCATGCTCCAAGTCCCTGGAGCCGCCGCCCTGCTTCATGCCTTGGCCCGCCATGGAGGGACGGCTCTGCCAAGCTCCGCCGCCGTCGTCTGGAACAACCTCCTGCCCGGATTCGTCCAGCGCCATCTCGCATCGCCTCCTGCAAGCTGCAGCTGCTCTGCTTCGTCCATGCCGTGGCCTCTGCTTCCTCTACAACGAGCAGGCCACTCGTCCCGCGCCCTGCGCGTTGACCAGCCGTTGCTGCGTCCCGATCGAGTGCCTGGGCCGGCCTCGCCTTGTGCTTCATCGCGGCCCAGCAAGGCGTTGAGGCCCAGTCTCTCCACCAGTCTGTCTCTCTCCGAACAAGCCGAGGCCCAATGTGAGGAGCTTCCCCAGCCCAGCTCGGTTCCGTTTCAGCCCATGTCTTTTTTTCCCTCTCTGCGAATTTAGTATTTATCCAGGATTTTCCAGTTTTGCAGAAAAGCCCTCAAACTTCATGCATAAATTATATCTCAAACTATGCATCATATAGAAAAACTTTATATATGAAATGTGCTTAGTTTTTCATCTAGTTTCATAATATGCCACGTTCATGCATGTTTGCAATGTTTAAAATGGTGTTTGATTAAATTTGCTCCTATGCCATGTTAAAATGCTTTAATTCATAACTAAATAACCGTAACTCGGAATTTAATAAACTTTATATGTAAATGGGGTAGAAAAATGCCTAGTTTAGCATGGTGTACTTGTTTTGCATGTTTAACAACCCTAAAATTGTGTTTAGGGCAGAACAGTACCAAATCTATAATATGCTCATGAGGAGTTTCCAGAATTGTTGTTCGTTGCTTCCGGCCTCATTTAAACTTGCCTAGATTAGATAGTTTCATCATGCTTCACCCTCTTGTCATGTTTAATATAGTTGGGTACATAAACAAGATCGAACTAAATAAGTCATGTGGTGTTCCGTCAATATGCAAATCGTTGCATATTGAGCTCCACTTAAGTTGTAGGATTGCTTGTGCATTTTGCTATGCCATGCCTCTTTAAACCGGACATGCATCATACTTGATTGTGCATCATGCCATGATTATGTGGTGGTTGTTTACTATGTTGTTTGCTTTTTCCGGTGTTGCTTCTTCGGGTTGGTTCCGATAACGTCGCGTTTGTGAGGACCCGTTCGACTACATCTGTTTGTCTTCTTCATGGGCTAGTTCTTCTTCCTTGCGGGATTTCAGGCAAGATGATCATACCCTCGAAATCACTTCTATCTTTGCTTGCTTAGTTGCTCGCTCTTTTGCTATGCCTATGCTGCGATACCTACCACTTGCTTATCATGCCACCCATATTGTTGAACCAAGCCTCTAACCCACCTTGTCCTAGCAAACCGTTGTTTGGCTATGTTACTGCTTTGCTCAGCCCCTCTTATAGCGTTGTTAGTTGCAGGTGAAGATTGAAGTTTGTTCCTTGTTGGAACATGGAGATGTTGTTCCTTGTTGGAACATGTTTACTTGTTGGGATATCACAATATATCTTATTTAATTAATGCATCTATATACTTGGTAAAGGGTGGAAGGCTCGGCCTTATGCCTGGTGTTTTGTTCCACTCTTGCCGCCCTAGTTTCCGTCATATCGGTGTTATGTTCCCGGATTTTTCGTTCCTTACGCGGTTGGGCTATAATGGGAACCCCTTGACAGTTCGCCTTGAATAAAACTCTTCCAGCAATGCCCAACATTGGTTTTACCATTTTCCACCTAGCCTTTTTTTCCTTGGGTTTCGCGGACTCAAGGGTCATCATTATTTTACCCCCCGGGCCAGTGCTCCTCTGAGTGTTGGTCCAAATTAGAGTCCTGTGCAACGCCCCCTCGGGGAAACTCGAGGTTTGGTTTTAGTTGTATGGAGAGCTCATCTGAGTGTGCCCAGAGAACGAGATATGTGCAGCTCCTATCGGGATTTGTCGGCACATTCAGGCGGTGTTGCTGGACTTGTTTTATCCTTGTCGAAGTTGTCTTGTAGAACCGAGATGCCAAGTCTGATCGGAATGTCTCGGGAGAAGGTTTATCCTTCGTTGACCATGAGAGCTTTTGATGGGCTAAGTTGGGACCCCCTGCAGGGATTTGAACTTTCGAAAGTCGTGCCCGCGGTTATGGGCAGATGGGAATTTGTTAATGTCCGGTTGTAGAAAACCTGAAGTTGACCTTAATTAGAATGCATCACCCGCGTGTGTAACCGTGATGGTCTCTTTCCGGTGGAGTCCAGGAAGTGAACACGGTGTTGGAGTTATGCTTGACGTAGGTTGTTCTAGGATCACTTCTTGATCATAGTTTCTCGATCGTGCTTTGCCTTCTCTTCTCTCTCTCATTTGCGTATGTTTAGCCACCAAATATGCTAGTCGCTTGCTGCAGCTCCACCTCATACCTTTACCTTATCCATAAGCTTAAATAGTCTTGATCACGAGGGTGCGAGATTGCTGAGTCCCCGTGACTCACAGATACTTCCAAAACCAGCTTGCAGGTACCGATGAGTCCGTGCAGGGGACGCCACTGAGCTCAGGAGGAGCTCGATGAAGATCTTGTCCTTTGTGTTGTTCCGTTTCCAGTTGATCAGTAGTGGAGCCCAGTTGGGGTCGATCGGGGGACCTTGTCGCTTTTGGGGTTCTTCTTTTATTTTGGTTCCGTAGTCGGACCTTGATTGTATTTGGATGTTGTAATGCTTTATTCATGTAATTGTGTGAAGTGGCGATTGTAAGCCAACTATTTATCTCTTTCCCTTATGTATTACATGGGTTTGTGAAGATTACCTCACTTGCGACATTGCTTTCAATGCGGTTATGCCTCTAAGTCATGCTTCGACACGTGGGAGATATAGCCGCATCGAGGGCGTTACAATCTCGCAGGATTCGGTTGTTGGTTGTCTTTGATGATCCTACAATATGTCTCGAGGGGGGGGATTAGACTACTTGCCAAAATTAATGAACTCTTTTCCCAATTTTAGTTCATTTAAGAAATTTCAAGCAAGTTAAATAACATCCTCCACATGCAAGTCTAGAGCATATAGGTAGCGAAAAGTCAAGACATTTTTTTGACTGAAAAAAGTAAAGACATTGCAAGTCATAATAATGTAGAGAGACATGTTTAGAGAATCGTAAACGCAACGGTGACATGAAATATTTTTGACCCGTGGTTCCGATAGGTGGTGGTACCATACGTCCACGTTGATGGAGGCTTCGATCTCAAAAGATCACAGTTGCAAGATTTCACAGAGGAATCAAGTCCACAGAGAGCTCACATTCATGAAGGATCCACAAAGAAGCAACCTTGCCTACCATGACTTACGCCCAAGTAGGGTTGGCCTCACTCGGGTAGAACTTCACAACGTAGACGATCGCCTTTCCCTAACAAAATTCTTGGTTTCTCCACACAATTTGGAGATTCCCAGGCACACCTAGCCAATGTAGGAGGCACCACCCTACTAAAGGTAGATGGTGTTGTTGTTGATGAACTCCTGACTCTTGTGCTTCAAAAGATAATATCATCAACACTCAAACACTCTCTCACAAATTTGGGTTTTGAGTAGGAGAGGTTTTGGGTGGAAAGCAATGAGGTGACTATAAATCGAAGAATGGATTGTTGGAGTCGAACCCTTTGAAATCAGCACAATGTGTGGAAGCTCTCTCTTAGAAATATGGATGCGTAATGTGTTTTCTTCAAGAGGTACTGGTGGAGTGCGTGGGGGTATATATAGGCTTCACCAAAAATCAGGTTGTTCCTCACATTTAGCACATTTCGATGAGAATTACTGAAAACACTCGGTCAGACAGATCTATACAAAGGATTTGAACTTTAGATATTTCAATAACTCTGGGTGAAACTGTTCGGTGGCTGTGATAAGTGCCTCGCGTCAGGTGCGTGGCACTCCGGCCCTCAAGTTTTTCGATGGCAATTCAAGTCAGACAAGGATGGCAAATTATAGTGACAACGACAACTTTCTGTCAAAAATAAATTAAAGCATGAAAGTTTCCATACTTGGCAACTAAAGTTACGATTCATGCGTCAGTAAACTTTTTTTTGCGAATACTTGCGTCAGTAAACTTTTCATCAAAGACATTCGAAGTTGGCATGTGCTCGCATCCGATGTTCGGCACTTACCAGGGACCAAAATCTACTAATGAGGTCATGTCACAAAACATGAAACTTAGGAGTACAAAATGAAATTTACTCTTAGAAATCTAAGATATTGATGAAACATGACATGTTTCTGATTCAGCTGGCCTGAAATCCCATAAAAGGGACGAAATATGTGTTGTTGTTTTTCGCGAGTGAAAATATGTATTGGTTAAACCTTTTTTTCATGATAATACATGTCTCATTTGTGTTATAAGGATCATAATACATCCACGTACATATGGACCTGGGAAAGCTGAACAAATAGCAAAACTCTAGCCTTAGCACAAGGGAACACCAGCCAAGAAGTAAAATTACAAACAGAGTCGGGCGGGCAAAATCCGGGGCCCTGTGCGAAACTAAAAAATGAGGCCCTATCTCACTAAAAAAACTAACGGGCAATTATAATGTGTGTGTGTGTATGTATATATATATATATCATAGAAAAAAATCTAATGTATATAACATAATGTTTTGCGCTTAGAGAAACTAGACCGATGTTTCCCCATGATGACTCAAATGCGTATTATTGAAACACAAGATACAAAAGATGAATAAAATACAATTGAACAGTAGCATATATCAATAAGTTCAAGCATCAATGTTTTGGGTCTGACTCACCTAGTTTTGGGTCCTCTCTAGTTGAACTGCTACACCGTGAGTATGATGTTTAACCGAGGAGGTAAGAACCGATCTCTAACAAAGAATGAAGCGATCCCAGCCAAAAGTTAATTAGGAAATTAGAAATTAGGAGTAGAAAATGAAATTAATCAAAAAGGAAGACTCTCTAAGCACCTGGAGTAACGGATCGATCCGGTGAGTGTGAAATGTGGGAGAGGAAGCCATGAACAGGGACAAGAAGGCAACAACGGCACTAGGGCAGCAACTTAATCCGATCAGTCCGACGATGCGAAGACGACGAGATGATCTGTTTCCTGCTGGGTTTGGCAAACAATGAACTTGGAGAGATACCTTTGGATCACTGGATCACTATCACTCTATCAGTTTCAAATACTACCTAATATTCAGGATGAGATACCTGGTGTTGCGTGATCGCCTAACGCCTGGTCGCCGTTGGCCGGCGTGACTGTAGCGTGACGCCAACGGCCCGATGCGGCTGCAATTACGGTTTTGAGATGGAGACAGACGATCCCAATTCCCTCGGCGTAGGCTGCGATCTCGTTCTTTCTTTCTTTTGATGGACGATCCCGATTCCCTGCCGTAGGAACGAGACGAGGCGAGGCGCTCGATGCCTTCCACTCAGGCCCAACTCTAGCGCCCAGTGGCCCAATATGGCCTCGATCTGTTTTTTAGAAATACTAGCCTACATAAAAATATTTGGGGCCCCCAAAACTTGTGGGCCCTGTGCGAGCCGCACATTTGGGACAACTGTGGGCTCGACCCTGATTACAAACAAGACTGAATAAACCTCTGAGCTTGGCACCAACGCCTATCACCTGCCTATGCCACCACCACAACAATCATCAAAGGAAAAAAAGACGGATCACTTCCACACCTAAGCTCGACGTGGCTCAACCGCTGACATGCATCTTGGCAAACCTCCAAGGTGTCTCGCCAAAAGCGAAACCATTACCGTTGAATGAATCAGACGGGGGCAACACCCGGAAACACCGTCAAACTAAATATCTGGCACCCTCATATGACTAAGACGTCGGAGGAAACTATAGCTGTTATCCACGTACCACGAACACAACACACGATCCACCATCTTCCAAGTGCCGCCGATACAAACCACAATCTGCATCCGCTCCTGGACTGCCTCCCAAACTCTGCGCCAGTGCTGAAGCAAACGCCGTTGCAACGACAGAGCCCAAGGACACAGGTCCGCCACGAGGGTGCCGCTGCCACACCATCTGCCGTGACAACCAAACCGGACACATCAATCAAGGGCACCAAGGCAACCAGGGAGGTTACAACCATCAGGGGAGTCAGCAGCAGCAGCAGTCGGGTTATCAGAGCAATCCCAAGCAGCTGAACAGCGGGCAATATCATGTCTTCACTACTAGTTTGTGCAAACGTGATCAGAAGCTTCACAAAAGGGCAGTAAATTCTGTTGAGCCGGCAGTACCTCAGTATTTACGCTGGTCTGAGCAACCTATCTTGTGGAGTAGAGATGATCACCCTCCCCCCCCCCCCGGGTTGATAATCCAGCTCACTTGGCCCTGGTGGTAGCCCCTCAAGTTGGGGGATACAGTTCACTAAAGTGCTCATGGATGGAGGAAAGGGTAATTACCTCTACGTCATCAGCTTGACTAGCTTCTGCATCCTCCTGAGGAAGATCATTGTTAACAAGATGCATAAAAAGAGAGCCAATTGAGCCAAGTTCTACCTCAACTTCTGAATCATCAGTATCATCATCAAGCTCCATATTAATCTGGTTAGTCGCTTTCCGCTTTGACGTCCGTTTTACGGCTTTGGTCTTTGGGCGGGATGGCTTGACCGCTTTGTCTCCAGTTGGCTTTGTTGCTTTCTCTATAGATTTCCGTTTCCAGAAGGGGTCATCACCCTATATATATAAAGAAGAAGGGTTACAGATTGTATAAGTTAAAGATATTAGAGATGAAGAGGAAGTGTAATGCTTACAGTAGGCGGTTTGTTCTTGGCATAGAAGGGACTCAGACCGATTTGACTACAGACCAGTTCTGATTCATTCAGAATCTTCTTTACACCTTCAGTAACTTCTTCTTTAGATAATTGGATGTTGCAATGGCGTTGGGGGTCGTCAACCTCACCGGTATATTCGCACATTAAACCGGGACGCTGGCTTAGCGGCAAGATACTCCAGGATATCCAACAGCGCACAAAATCCATGCATGTTAAACCGTTTGCCATAAAGGCCCGGAGCTTGGCGAGTTGAGGAGCGTATTTCTCCCTTTCTGAAGAGCTTAGGCGTTGTGGCATTGGGTGATTATTGGATAGTCTGTGATCACGAAAGCCGGGGAGGGGATTTTCATCCTCGGGCGAAGTGTCTCTGCAATAAAACCATGTTTGGTTCCATTCCTTTGGGTGACTATGATGTTTGGCATGAGGAAATTCCACTTCTTTCTGCTTCTGAATCGAGACACCACCAAGTTATGTGTTCGGGCCATTTACAAACTCTGTGCGCCGGTTTAAGTGAAAGAAATCCTGGAACAGTTCTGCAGCTGGTTCTTCTTGTAAATATACTTCACAGAAGACCTGGAAGTTGCATAAGTTGGAAAGTGAGTTGGGACCAATATCTTGTGGATGCAGTTGGAAGCTGGCAAGCACATCTCGATAAAACTTTGACCCTGGCGGTTTGAAACCACGGCCTATATGGTCAACAAAGACCACCACCTCGCCCTGCCTTAGGGTTGGAGGATTTTCTGTTCCTATTACTCGCCATTTGATCTCAGTTTTCTTAGGCAGAGAGCCGATGCCAACCATCTCCTTCAACTGAGCCTCAGTAACCCGGGAACGAGCCTAGTTGCAGGCAGTGAATTGTTTGGCCATTGCAAAGCAAACAAACTGAAAATGAAAGGCCGGTTTATAAATTACGCATGATTATATACAAGAGACAAGGGAGTAAGAAACATACTGATATGTGAAATGGTACAACTCGGAGACTAATGCAATAAGAGAAAAAGGGTATACTAGCACAGGATTTCTCAGACACTATTAAACCGGAGCATAATTATGAAGGTAAAATGCTCCTCCGGTTTATCAGAGGGCTAATGGCATAGACTGTTTATACAAGGTCAAACCGCCTATATTGGTGCGAGGAGAAACAGATCTCACAGGAACATAGAAACAGATCTCACAGTGACATATAAAACTTTCGGATCTAAGATAAGACAGAAAAGTAAAAATAATTGGATCTTGAAGGGGTGCAGAACTGAAGCAATTTATGACAGACTAGATTAGTTCTTTGCGCATAAGGATTTGTGATGACCATGGTAGGTTAGCTACGGCAAGAGATACGCCAAGCATGAAGTGTTCATCTACATACTAAAGGAAGAGCAGGGAAGAACAACACTGATGAACTTCGGAAGAAATGTGAAGAACATCGAAACCCTAGAACAGATCTGTGGCGAAAAAAGCAGAGAACTTACCGGAGCTGGTGAGGAAACGGAAAGGCGCCGCGGTATTCTGGTGCGTTCAGGGTGATGCAGCGGCCAGGGTCGGAGCAAAGGCGACGGTCGACGGTGGCGGCGGAGCTCCAGAGGTTGAGCGGCGCAAGGAAGACGACGCAAAGAGGCACGGGGGGGAAGGTGAAAATGACCCCTCGGCCCTATTTATAAGGTGAAGCGATAAAACGGCAAGCATGGGAATCGAGGAGCCCAAAAATGGATAAGTTAATAAAGGTGTCTCCTCGATGAATGAATATATATTAATTGAAGGTAATCTCCGACATCAATGGATGGATGACATCAGGGCGGTTTATCATAATTTTGAAATATGACATCATGGTGGTTTACAAGATCAAAGTGAAGATAGGAGAGAAGATTTTTTCTAAGTATGGAAGATTGACATGAACAAGTTCAAACCAATCTGGGGCCTAATGTTGGGGATATTACTACTGGAGGTAAACCGGCCTTATGTAGCTGGATTGACTCTTTGAAGATTAGAAGCCCATGAAGATGTGAGGATAATGGCGCTTTAAGGAAGGCCCAAGGCCCAAAGGCGGGTTATAGCATGTAAATGTAAACCGACCTAGTCAAATAACTTGTATGATAAGATAGGGAGAGTAGAGACCGAACCGGACACGTTTATGATCCGGCTTCGGGGCTCTGTAGTCCATCGGGCATCAACCTATGTATATAAAGGGACGACCCGGCCACGGTTTAGGGACAGACAACAACAACTCGAGAGTCAGACAAAGCGGATTCGCTCCCTGGCCTTCAAAACCCTAGCAATACCAATCGCAACTAGACATAGGCTTTTACCTTCCTCGAAGGGGCCGGACTAGTATAAAATTCCCCGTGTCCCTTGTCTGGTTTAACCCCTTAAGCTAACCTGTAGCGATGGCTCCACGACTAAGTCCTTTCATGAGGACATCTGCCGTGACAAACCCACGACACCATCCTTACTTAAACAAACTGGAATCCAAATTCATCTCCAACCATAGGGCCAATCGGCTCATCAAAGTAGGATCAGTCATCACCACCGCCAAAGACAAGACGACGAACAGTCTAAAAACTAAGCTACTTTGGCCAAAAACTATCCATATGTGTAGATCTGACGACCACTCTCATCACCGACAACGAAGGTCATCTGTAACACCCGGATGTAACTTCCCTAATATGTACTCCAACTCTTGTCGTTTCCGGCGCTAAGTTATTTTATTTCCTCGGGTTCGGGTTTTTTGTCTCCGTCTGTTGTTGGCGTTGTCATGCATCTCATATCATGTCATCATGTGCATTGCATTTGCATACGTGTTCGTCTCATGCCTCCGAGCATTTTCCCCATTGTCCGTTTTGCATTCCAACGCTCCTATCTCCTCCGGTGGTCATTTCTACCTTCTTTTCGTTTGTGGGGATTAAACATTTCCAGATTGGACCGAGACTTGCCAAGTAGCCTTGGTTTACTACCGGTAGACCGCCTGTCAAGTTTCGTACCATTTGGACTTCGTTTGATACTCCAACGGTTAACCGAGGGACCGAGAAGGCCTCGTGTGTGTTGCAGCCCAACACCCTTCCAATTTGGCCCAAAACCCACCAAAACCCTCTCCAACATCTAGAGCGTTCGATCACGATCGCGTGGCCAAAAACCGCACCTCATTTGGACTCTCCTAGCTCCTCCTATGCCTATAAATAGGTCCTCCTCTGATTTTCACGGGTCTCCTCTCCCCCCAAACCCTAGATCCATCTTCCCCGCACCACCGGACGCGTCCAAACCAGGCCGGACATGTCCAACGTCCCCGTGTCGCCACCACGTGTTGCCCCGTGAGTCACCAGCGCCCTGCGCCCACTTCGCCGGCCCGCCAGGCCCAGGCGGGGCCCTCCCCGGCCCGCGCTCAGTCGCCGCCGCTTCACGGGCTCCCCGAGCCGCGCCTCCGCGCTGCTCCTTGCCAGCACGAGCTCGCCGCCCCCGCAGCTCGCCGGCCACCGACTCCTCAAGCCCTCGCCGTTCGCCGCTCCTCGGCGTCCACGCCCGCCGCACCGCCAACCGCCGCCAACCGCCTTTACCACGGCCACCTCGAGCTCGCCGGCCTCCTCCTCCGCCGCAACGCCAAGTCCGGCGACGTCCCCATCTCCGGTGAGTTCCCGGCCAACCTCGGGAGACGTGCCCCGGATCCAGATCTAAGGAACCCTAGGGGTTGACTTTTCCCCCGTTTTTAGTATTTTTATGCAACTTCATCGTGTCGTAACTTTGCATTCGTAGATCCATTTTGGGAGTGTAGCATATCAAAATGTTCGTCTCAGAGAGCTCATCATTTCATCTCATTGCATCATTTTCATTTGAGCTCATCTTGATGCCCGAAATGCTGTTGGAAGAGAGCTATTTGAGTTAATTGTCAGATCTGCTGCACCAAATAGTTATTTGTCATTTTTGCCACGATTATTGTGTGCATGATATGCCCCTGAGCTCTACATGAGTTTTGTTATATGCTTTGCCATCTTTACAGAGGTGCTATCCGTGTATGTTTGTGATATGTGTGGTGACTAGCACAAGCTTGCGAAGTGGTGCATTCGTTAATGCTGATTTCAGGGACTTACGATTTCTCTAAGTCCTTGATCTGTTTTTATCAATATGCCATATGTTCATGTTGTTTACTAGTGATCCGTGACTCTTTTGAGGATGATCAGTAAGGATGTTTTGTTAATATTGTGGTGCTCTATCCATCCATGTCTTTGTTTGCAATTATGGAGCACCCTAGCTTGAGTCAATCGAGCTCTACATTTGCTATTTCGTGAATCCTGGCAGATTGTCTACTTGTTAGCCATTTTGTCGAGGATGTTGTTGTTGATCCGTGCATGCTATGTTGTTGTTATTGCCATGTCTAGCTTATATAATATGTACTCTTGATGGGTGTATGCTTAGATTGTCATGCCTTTCTCTGTAGTGAGTGCATCGAGCTCGTAAACATGCCTACTCGTTAACAGTTTTGCCATGCTTGTTTGAACCTGTTAATGGATGAATTGGCCGTAGCTTAGTGTTCATCTTTTGTCAATCATCATGAGTGGATACCTGCCATGTATTTTGTTGCCATGTTTGAGTGCTGTAGCATAATTATCTCGATGCATTTAGATGGCTACTTGCTGTTTATCGCAGACCGGTGCCATATTTGTTTTGCTTGCCGTTTCCAAACCGTGTCTCCGATTCCGGTGTTCTTTATATCGATTTCAAGTGAAATCACCTCACCTTTCCAGTGGCACACTTGGATTTCCAATTTGATACCAGGTTCAATCATTTCTTGTCAAATCTTGCATATGCACCACATATCACATCCCGCATAGCATACCATGTTTGCATCATGTTGTTTGAGCTTTGCACGTGGTTGATTGTGTTCCTTTTGCTTGTTTGTCTTGTTTGGGGTAGAGCCGGGAGACGAGTTCGCTAATGAGGAGCCCGTTGAGTTTGCTTTCGAGGATCCAGTCAACTCTGACAACTTTGTAGGCAAGATGATCATACCCTCGAAATCACTTCTATCTTTGCTTGCTATATGCTCGCTCTTTTGCTATGCCTATGCTACGATGCCTACCACTTGCTTATCATGCCTTCCCAAATTGCCATGTCAAACCTCTAACCCACCTTGTCCTAGCAAACCATTGATTAGCTATGTTACCGCTTTGCTCAGCCCCTCTTATAGTGTTGCTAGTTGCAGGTGAAGATTGGAGACCGTTCCTTGTTGGAACTTCATTATCTTGTTGGGATATCATTATATTATCTTGTTATCTTAATGCATCTATATACTTGGTAAAGGGTGGAAGGCTCGGACTTTTTGCCTAGTGTTTTGTTCCACTCTTGCCGCCCTAGTTTCCTTCATATCGGTGTTATGTTCCCGGATTTTTGTGTTCCTTACGCGGTTGGGTAATAATGGGAACCCCTTGACAAATCGCCTTGAATAAAACTCTTCCAGCAATGCCCAACCTTGGTTTTACCATTTGCCACCTAGCCTCTTTTCCCTTGGGTTTCCGGAGCCCAAGGGTAATCTTATTTAACCCCCCCCCCCCCCCCCCCCCCCCCCCCCCGGGCCAGTGCTCCTCTGAGTGTTGGTCCACCTCGTCAGCCGCCGGTGGCCACCAGGGGCAACTCTGGGCTGGCCTACCAGAAGTTTGGACAATCTGAGTGTGCCTTGAGAATGAGATATGTGCAGCTCCTATCGGGATTTGTCAGCACATTCGGGCGATGTTGCTGGATTGGTTTTGACTTGTCAAAGTTGTCTTGTAGAACCGGGATACCGAGTCTGATCGGAATGTCTCGGGAGAAGGTATATCCTTCGCTGGCCGTGAGAGCTTGTCATGGGCTAAGTTGGGACTCCCCTGCAGGGATTTGAACTTTCGAAAGTCGTGCCCGCGGTTATGGGCAGATGGGAATTTGTTAATGTCCGGTTGTAGATAACCTGAACCTTAACTTAATTAAAATGAATCAACTGCGTGTGTTACCGTGATGGTCTCTTCTCGGCGGAGTCCGGGAAGTAAACACGGTGTTGGAGTAATGTTTGTCGTAGGTTGTTCTATAGTTATTCGTTCGTGCTTTGCCTTCTCTTCTCGCTCTCGTTTGCGAACAGGTTAGCCACCATATATGCTAGTCGCTTGCTGCAGCTCCACATATTACCTTGCCTTACCTATAATCTTAAATAGTCTTGATCGCGAGGGTGCGAGATTGCTGAGTCCCTGTGACTCACAGATTACTTCCAAACCAGATGCAGGGCCCGATGACTCCGTTCCAGATGATGCTCTTGAGCTCAAGTGGGAGTTCAATGAAGACTCCCGTCGTTACTATGTGTCTTTCCCTGATGATCAGTAGTGGTGCCCAGTTGGAGCGATCGGGACCATGTCGCATGTTGGGGTTGATCTTTTATGTTGGTACCGTAGTCGGACCATGAGTGTATTGGATGATTGTTATGCTATTTATGTACTTTGTGTGACATGGAGAGTGTAAGCCAACTATGTACCTTTCCCCTTATTATCTATTTACATGGGTTGTTGTGAAGATTACCTTACTTGCGACATTGCTTTCAATGCGGTTGTGCCTCTAAGTCGTGCTTCGACACATAGGAGATATAGCCGCATCGAGGGCGTTACATCATCGGCGGAGGGGAGCCGCGGAGGACTGTGACGAAGGAACTAGCCGGCTACGGGCGCTGGCGATATCACCTCTTCCTTCGAGAGGAAGAAAGAACGATACGCGTCCTAACATGTGTTGGTTAAACTCGTGAGGTCATGGTTGTACTTGTACGGTGCATGCTCGTCGTGGCAGAGCCGTCGTACACTCGTACAAGGGGAGAGGAAAGAGAAGTTGCAGTGGAAGGAAACAAGGAAGTTTTGCAAGGACGACCATGAATTGTTTATTGTTCGCCCGTCTAGATTAGCAGCCGCCAAACGTTGAACAATTGTCGGAAATCGTCGACCCGCAACAAGTTCCTGCCGCCGGACACTCCATACCATATTGTTTCTATGTCAGAAGGCAAAAGAGGTTTGGAAAAAGCTGGGGATGTACGTGGTAATTAAGAAAGCTTGTATTATTGATCGTGCGGGTGAGGCGGTTCTTGAATTTTTACTTCTTATGCCACACCAAGAACTATCTATATTATGGTGGGAGAGACGCATGTTGGTTCATGAAGGGAAATCTCAAGAAGTGAAACAGATTTCGATGGGGATTCGTGCTATAACTGCAAACTATGTGAATGCCCACTCCCCTAGTGCGACTAGTAGAAAAGAAGGATGGAGCCGACCTCCTATGGGTTTGTTAAAGTAAATGTTGACGCTTATTTTGACCATGATATGCTCAGGGGCACGGCAGGTGCGGTGCTCAGAGATGACAGAGGAAACTTCATTGCTGGCGGAAATTGGAAGATCGATTGGTGTGCTGATGTACTAACAGCAGAAGCGATGGCTCTTAGGTTTGGTTTAATTCTTGCACAAAAGGTGGGATGCAATCGTCTTATTATTAACTCTGATAATATGGAAGTCATCGACACAATGAAGAATGGAGGACAATCGGCGGGAGTTGCGGCGGCAGTATTCGAGGATTGCTACTTCATGGCATGCGATTTTCCGTTGACTAGATTTGAACATTGTAATAGGGAAGCTAATAAGGTTGCTCATGAACTTGCTAGGCTAGCGAAAGTTTTTGTAATTAAAGATTGGTTTGAGGAGCCTATGGAGAATATTGTATCTTTTCTTATAGAAGATGTAACTATAATTTCCAACTAATAAAGTGGATGTTTTCTTTCAAAAAAACTTACATACGTTGTGCTATATATGCTGGCCATTAGAGCAATTTCAACGTGCCGACTCAAATGAACGGCGATTTCGTCCGCTTTTTATCCGTTTGGGTCGACCGCCCGTCCTGTGTCTGCCTTTTTTTAGATTTGGGTCGGTAGCGCGTCCAACGCGCCGATCCATATATGGCCGTCCAATATTTACATTGATTTGCATTCAAACATATTGTCAAATAACATAGTTTTACCGAATAAAAATATTATAGTTTTACAAGTCGGATACAAATAAAAATGTTTCACATAGTTTTGAAAACAAATAAAAGAACATACATCTATTGGCCAACATGAGCCCATATATGCTCAACCAAATCATTTTGCAGCTGCACGTGAGTTTTCCAATCACGCATGTCTTCATGAAATTGAATGAACTGTTCAAATGTTGTCACTACTCCATGCTCAGGCACAACATTCTCACTCTGAAACTGAAACCCTTGATCGTACAGATGTTCCGGGCGCTCGTCTTCTACGATCATATTGTGCACGGTCACATAAGCAGTCATCACCTCCCACAGTTTCTGTGTGCTCTAGGTATTAGCAGGATACCGAATGATGCCCCATCGAGATTGCAAAACACCAAAGGCACGCTCGACATCCTTCCTGGCACTCTCTTGCTTGTGGGCAAATCTTTTCCTCTTCTCTCCGACGGGGTTGGGTATTGTCTTGACAATAGTGGTCCACTAAGAATAGATACCGTCACTCAGGTAGTATCCTTTGTCGTAGTTATGTCCGTTGACAGTAAAGTTCACCGGTGGGTTGTTGCCTTCGGCAAGCCTAGCAAACACTGGCGAGTGCTGAAGCATGTTGATATCATTGTGTGATCCAACCATGCCAAAGAAAGAGTGCCAGATCCAGAGATCTTGAGACGCCACGGCCTCTAATATGACAGTGCACGCCCTGACGTGTCCCTTATACTGCCCTTGCCAAGCAGAAGGACAGTTCTTCCACTCCCAGTGCATGCAGTCTATACTGCCAAGCATCCCTAGCAAGCCCCTTCTGGCATTCATTGCCAACAAATAGGATGTATCTCCAGCTGTCGGCTCTCTCAAGTACTCAGGGCCAAACACATCAATAACAGCCTTGCATAACTTATACAGGGACTCTACGCATGTAGACTCACTCATACGGACGTACTCGTCAATGAGATCACCGGGCACTCCGTATGCAAGCATTCGGATGGCGGCAGTGCATTTCTGATAAGAGGAGAAACCGATCTTGCCAACGGCATCCTCTTTGCACTCGAAATAGTCATCATAGCCAACCCCCTTTCTAATACGGTTGAAAAGATGCCTACTCATATGGAAACTACGGCAGAATTTTTTATGTTTGAACAATGGATTTGTTGTATCAAAGTAGTCATTCCAAAGAAGGAAATGCCCGCTCTCTCGGTTGCGATTCAACGCCGGAAGGTGGCTCGGAATGGAGCCACGAAACAACAGCCGCTGGCTGTTGAGGTGGTGATGGACCAATACGGCACCCAATATCTCCTCCTGCTCGTCGGACAATGAATCGTCGGAGTCGCAAAGGAAATTGTGGAAAAAAACTCATCGGCGGAGTCCATTTTCGTACCTTGGCAAACTGTCGAACAGCTTGCGGGCGTCGATGAAGGAGATGGCCGGCGAGGGGAGTCGCGGCGCGCACGGACCAGCTAGCTGCCCTGCCGATGTCCGACGAGCGTGCCGGTGAGGATCTGGCCGGGGCGGCGAGGCGGCCTCTTGGTCGCGGGCAGATGTGCAGTTGGGGGGAGCGGCGGTGGGAAATAGTTTGCTCCCTGGTGGCAAGACGGCGGTGGCGGGGCGACGGGGGGAGTGAGCAGCGTTGCTGGGCGGATGTGGAGACGGCGGCAGCTGGCAAGTCGCCGGCAAAAAAGGACGGCGGCGTCGGCGACGAAGGAGACGGGCGAGGGTTGCTGTTGGCTGGGGGGTGGGGGAGGCTAATGAGCCACCGACCAGCGGACCCGAGGAGAGGAGAAGGCGAGCGTGCACGTGCCCGTCGAGTGTCCGCGCCAACGCAAATCCGGCTCAAAAATGGGCCGGGAATGGGTCGCCTGCGGACGAAAAGCGGACGCGTGTCCATTTGAATCGGCGCGTTGGGCTGACTTTTCTGTCCACGCGGATCCAGACGGACAACGGCGGACGAAATGGATCACCTCATTGGAGTTGCTCTTATTACGTAAAAAAATATACTTCTTAGATTTGAGGATCCCAAATTAAATGACGCACCCAGTCCGGTGGGTACTTCACCAAGTCAAGTCACGGCTACAGTAGCCCGACTTGGCCTTTGTGAGGCGTCCGATCAAAAGCAAGCGGTCAAGATGGAAGCACGGAGGAGTGCTATCCGGTCCTTTCCTCTTTTTCCTTTCCAAATCCTAGACGGTCAGGGTAAACTCCTCCCTCCAACTTCGCCGGTGAGCCCGTAGATTCGCCTCCCCTTTGCCTGCCGCTCTGGTGATCGATGGCAGGGAGGGGAATCCCGGTGCCTCTGCTCCGGTTAGAAGTTTAGGTTAGGATTTTCAGTCCTCGTGGGTGCGGTGCTCGGGTGGATGGAGACACTACTTCGAGTTTGTTTTTCGGACTACGGTCTTCCTCGAGTTCATCCATCTGGATGTAGTCGATGGAGCTCTGACGTAGATTCTTGTCGTCCCTTTGGGGCGGTGAGATTAGGGTTTTCTCGTCTTGTGATGAGATTTGGTGTCGGGTGCGTCAGATCTATGCAATGATTCAACGGCGATGATTCCGGCTACAGGGCGCTAGCCCTTAGGGGCACGTGCATGAAGACTTCCCGACTGTCATCAATAAGGTCAAGCAGGATCCGGTAGGGGAGTAGCGACAATGGCGCATCGGCGGCTCATTTTAGCGGCCACAGTGGTTGTTTGGGGGTCTTGGAATCTCAATGTATTTTTCATTATGTTCAAGATGCTTTGTACTTCTTCTGAACTTTTTGACAATAGATTCAGATCATTTTCATAAAAAAAAGATGGAAGCATCGTGCATAAGTACAATATCAACTTTGTGCATAAATGCAGTGTCAACATGGAAGGTCTTTGTCCCTGCTCTTGCCTAGGTGATTAGAGTTTCTCTGCCTCCCATCGGCATTGCCGCCGGTTTGTCTCCTTAGGGCCATGGAGGCCCGGTGGACCTCAGCCCTTGCCCACGGGAGGATTCATGCAATGTGTTTAGGTGTGTGTTTTAGTTTGATTATGGTTTGTGTCATCCTGAAGGAGGCGAGGTGGCGGAGGTTCTCTGAAGATGGAATAAGTTCCTCCCCACATAGTCCCTGCCACGATGGTGCATCTAGCATCATTGGGGGGCATGTGGAGTTGTGCCTCAGATGGATCTCGTGGAATTTGGTCGGTGTTGGTCTTTGATGGATCTCTATGGACACAGTCTACAGTTTGGATGTTTCGGCGGTTGCTGTTATGGTGCGATGATCATATGAGGTGAGGAAGTCCTGGATTAGGGGGTCTCCGGATGGCCGGACTATATCCTTTGGCCGGACTGTTGGACTATGAAGATACGAGATTGAAGACTTCGTCCCGTGTCCGGATGGGACTCTACTTGACGTGGAAGGCAAGCTAGGCAATACGGATATGTATATCTCCTCCTTTGTAACCGACCTTGTGTAACCCTAGCCCCCTCCGGTGTCTATATAAACTGGAGGGTTTTAGTCCATAGGACAACATACAATCATACCATAGGCTAGCTTCTAGGGTTTAGCCTCTCCGATCTCGTGGTAGATCAACTCTTGTACTACACATATTATCAAGAATAATCAAGCAGGACATAGAGTTTTACCTCCATCAAGGGGGCTCGAACCTGGGTAAAACATCGTGTCCCCTTCCTCCTGTTACCATATGCCTTAGACGTACAGTTCGGGACCCCCTACCCGAGATCCGCTGGTTTTGACACCGACATTGGTGCTTTCATTGAGAGTTCCTCTGTGTCGTCGCCATTAGGCTTGATGGCTCCTTTGATCATCGATGGCGATGCTGTCCAGGGTGAGACTTTCCTCCCCAGGCAGATCTTTGTATTCGGCGGCTTTGCACTGTGGGACAACTTGCTTGGCCATCTGGAGAAGATCGAGAGTTACGCCCCTGGCCATCAGGTCAGGTTTGGAAGCTTAAACTATACGGCCGATATCCGCGGAGACTTGATCTTCGACGGATTCGAGCCCCTGCCTAGTGCGCCACACGGCCACGATGAGCATGATTTAGCTCTGCCATCAGACAGTGTCCAGGAGACCGCGCAGGCAACCGCTCCGACCCTCAATTCGGAGCCCGCTGCGCCTTCCATGGGCGGGTGGATAGACCCCGCCACGGAGGCCGCACTCTCATCGGCGATCGAGCCAAGTATTGACCTTACCCTTCACAGGAGCCGTGACGCCGAATTAACGGATTCCTCCCCGGCCACGGACTCCGCACCGCCTGCGCCCGTGCCTATCGAATCTGATTGGGCGCCGATCATGGAGTTTACCTCCGGGGATATTTTTCAGCACTCGCCCTTCGATGACATATTGAACTCATTAAGGTCTCTCTCCTTGTCAGGAGAGTCCTGGCCGAACTATGTTCAGCAGGATTGGGATGCGGATGACGAAGAAATTCGCCGCCCACCCACCACCCACTTAGTAGCCACTGTCGACGACTTAACCGACATGCTCGACTTCGACTCCGAGGACATCGACGGTATGGACGACGATGTGGGAGGAGAAGAGGAACCACTGCCCACAGGGCACTGGACAGCCACCTCATCATATGATATATACATGGTGGACACACCCAAAGAAGGCAATGGCGACGTGACATCGGAGGATGACCCCTCCAAGAAGCAACCCAAGCGCCGGCGTCAGCGGCGCCGCTCTAAGTCTCGCCAAAGCAAAAGCGGTGACCCCGGCACAGGAGACAATAGCACTCCGGACAGTGCCAAAGACGATAGCAATCCCCTCCAGCAAGATCTAGGGCAGGAGGATGGAGAAGCCAGCCCTCCAGAGAGAGCGGCAGATGGAGAGGCGGAGGATGATAATTACATGCCTCCCTCCGAAGACGAGGCAAGCCTCGATGATGATGAATTCGTCGTGCCTGAGGATCCCGTCGAACAAGAGCGCTTCACGCGCCGACTTATAGCCACGGCAAATAGCCTTAAGAAAAAGCAACAGCAGCTTCAAGCTGATCAAGATTTGCTAGCTGACAGATGGACTGAAGTCCTTGCGGCCAAGGAATATAAACTCGAACGCCCCTCCAAGAGTTACCCAAAGTGTAGGCTGCTACCCCGACTGGAGGAGGTAGCACTCAAACCTACATCTCCAGCATATGATGCGGCTGACCGGCCACCTCGTGGCCGCGATAGAGAGGCATTTCAGCCAAAAGCTCAGCCTGCATTCCGATGCCACTCAAATAAAAATGACAAGGCACGGGGAAACATGCTAGACCTGCGAGACGTATTGGAGGATAAATCAAAACATATAAGATCGATCTACAGATCACGAGGGCGCGCCACTATGCGAGACGATAATCGTCACACCGGATACAGTAAAAGTAAGTCCGGCCGGGCCAAACACAGCAGGCAAGACTCATTTGAGCTGCGTCACGATATAGCCCAGTACAGAGGCGCCGCACACCCCCTATGCTTCACAGACGAAGTAATGGATCATCAAATCCCAGAGGGTTTCAAACCCATAAATATAGAATCATACGACGGCACGACAGATCCTGCGGTATGGATCGAGGATTTCCTCCTGCACATCCACATGGCCTGCGGTGATGATCTACATCCCCAAGGACAGAAGAGGTCCCCCCCACAAGTGCAGACGGTGAACATGATATACGCAACCCACATCCCCAAGAGGGAGCGGAAGGGTGCGCTAAGGGACGTATATGCGTTGGAGCCAGTCGCCCCAAAGTTCAACCATGGTCCTCTTGTCCGATCACCTTCGATCACAGGGATCACCCCACTAGTATCCGTCATGGCGGATTCGCCGCACTGGTCCTAGACCCAATCATTGACGGATTTCACCTCACTCGAGCCCTTATGGATGGGCAGCAGCCTGAACCTGCTTTATCAGGACACAGTGCGCAAAATGGGTATAGACCCCTCAAGGATCAAACCCACAAAACGACCTTCAAAGGCGTCATACCAGGTGTAGAGGCCCATTGCACAGGCTCAGTCACACTGGAAGTGGTCTTCGGATCCCCGGATAACTTCCGAAACGAGGAGTTAATCTTCGATATAGTCCCGTTCCGCAGTGGCTATCATGCACTGCTCGGGCGAACCGCATTTGCGAGATTCAATGCGGTACCGCATTATGCCTACCTTAAGCTCAAGATGCCAGGACCTCGGGGGGTCATCACAGTTAATGGAAACACAGAGCGTTCTCTCCGTACGGAGGAGCACACTGCGGCCCTCGCAGCAGAAGTGCAAAGCAGCCTCTTAAGGCACTCCACCAGTTCGGTGATTCAAGACCCGGACACCTTCAAGCGCGCTCGGAGTAATCGGCAACAAGACCGCCTGGCACATTCTGAGCTCGCATAGCAATGCGGCCCCCACCCCAGTACCAGCCAAACGGCGAAATCTGTGCCACGTGTACATAACTACGCATTGAAAATACCATGGGCATAGGTGGGGAGGGGGCAAGACTACGGCACGCTCCAAGACGCGGCTTAACCGCACTAGGGGCTTCCCGCTTTGTTATTTTTCTCTCTTTCAGGACTTCAATCTCTGGAAACCCTGTCCGGCCGTATGATGGCCGAACACGTGATGCAGCAACCAAGGGGGCAGAAAGCTACGTCGCACCACGGAACTCCCAGGTGGATTACGATAACGAGTGAAATACTTGCTTTAATATCAGTCCTTAGCTTGCCCTTGGAGGGGACATGTCAAATAGTCCTACTTTTTGCTTATTGCACTACTTGTATCATTGTGCTTTAGCGCACCTTTTTGAATAAACAATGCATAGCACTAGACTATTATTGCATTCTCTATTCTTCTTTTTTTATATACATATGTTCATTCATGACATCCGGCACCCGTACACTCTGGTACGGCCAATACGCTAGGGGCTTAAGCATACCCCATAATACAGCGTGAGAAGTCCGAACACTTTAGATAGTGCGGCACCCCGAACTTATAGCATTATATGCATCAACTCCGAATCATGTCTTGGGTCAATAGTTGGGTTTGCCCGGCTCCCATGTTTTGGTACCTTACGTTCCGCTATATCGGCTATGGTAGCACTGGGAGAACTACTGCGATTGTGCCCCGGTTCTGCTGGGCTAAGCACCTCAGTAGAGAAAGCTAAAACTGACTGTCATGATAAGGCGAGAGACTGGTCGCTGTTCGAGAGGTTTCGAGTCCCTAAAAACTTATGCCGCTTAGAGCGAGGAGTCGGCTTTGTCCGGCTTAAGGCGTGTATAGCGCCCCGAATTCGGCCTTCCGAATACTAGGGGCTTCGCCAAAATTTAAAATTATAGAATTCTATGGCTAAGTGAGAGTGATAAAGCATTATAGTCCGATTGCCTTGTTCGTTGTGCTGAGCACCTCCCTCGAAGGACCCAAATATGGGAACAAGAGTGCTCAGGTTTATCCCGAACACCCCAACACTCATGGCATGGGGGCAGAAGCCGACGACTAGCCATCTCTCAGATAATATAAACAGCCGAACAGAAGGTAATATTTTAAATTCAAACAAGCGTTGCATAGCGCATATGAACAAGTTTTCATAATACAGGATCACACGAGCAAGTTCATTCAAATATTACATCTTTCGCACACTTGTCCGCTACAAGACGGGCACCCTTCAGGACACCCTCATAGTATATCTCAGGGTGGCGATGCTCCTTGCCCTGCGGCGGACCCTCCTTCACCAGCTTCTCGGCGTCCATCTTGGCCCAGTGCACCTTTGCACGGGCAAAAGCCCGACGTGCACCTTCGATGTAGATGGACCGCTTGATGACTTCCAGCCGAGGGCAGGCATCCACAAGCCGCCTCACCAGGCTGAAGTAGCTGTTGGGAAGGGCTTCGCCAGGCCACATCCGGACTATAAAGCCCTTCATGGCCTATTTGGCCACCTTGTGCAGCTCGACCAGTTGCTTCAGCTGGTCGCTCACAGGCATCGGGTGTTCGGTCCCAGTATACTAAGACCAGAACAGCTTCTCCGTCGAGCTTCCCTCCTCGGCCTGGTAAAACCTTGCGGCATCTGACACGCTACGGGGAAATCTGCGAATGCTCCTGGAGAGCTCCGGACTCGGGTAAGTAACAAGTAATTTACTTTCACATGCTTGCTTTGCATATTGAATGCCTTAACCGCCGCAATCTTTCTCATTGCCTCAATCTCCTGGAGGGCCTTGTGGGTTTCCGCCTTGGCATTCTTTGCGCTCTCAAGGGCAGCGGCAAGCTCAGACTCTCGCGTCTTCGAGTCAAGCTCCAAAGCCTCGTGCTTCGTAACGAGAGCCTGGAGCTCTTGCTGCACCTCGCCCACCCGTGCCTCTTGCTTTTCTCACTCGGCGTGCTCCCGGGCCGCTTTGTTTTCGGCCTCGGACAGCGCTTGCTTCAGGGTCGCCACTTTGGTCGTGGCCCCTGGCAAATTCGTGATGATCCTGTCATTTTGCAATCGCACCTTTTTTGTATACATATATATCTATAGACAAGGTATTACTTACATTTGTTCTCCTCGAGCTGCCTCTTGGCAAGGCCAGGCTCTTTCTCGGACCCCTCGAGGTCCTGCTTCAGTGCGGCGACCTCCGCAGTCAGTGCGGCAGAGGTCAGCAACGAAGCCTGCATACGCATATAAACATACTTATATTAGACTCCTGCAGATATTAATTGATCCTCTGTTCGGCTTTTCTTCGTGAACACCAAACAGAGCATCAGGGGCTACTGTCTATGCGGTAATATTTTCCCTATATTTTAAATACTTACCTCGAAGCCTGTTAGAAGGCTAGCACAGGCTTCAGTCAGTCCGCTCTTAGCGGACTGAACCTTCTCGATCACCGCACTCATAATAGTGCGGTTCTCTTCGTCGATGGAAGCGCCGCGAAGCGCTCCCAGCAGGTCGTCCGGTGCCTCTGGATGGGCAGAGGTCACTAGCACGGGCATCTTACCCCTTTTGGAAGGGGGCCGCCTGCCCGAGTCCGGAACCACTGGAGGTTCCGGCGCGATGTTCGGCTGAGATCCGAACTTGGAGCCCCCGGGAACCTTGCTCCCTTTGCTCCTGGAGTCCGGAAGGTCGCCTTGAGGCGCCTCTGGGACTGTCGCCCCCTGGCTTGGTGCCCCTTAAGACAATACCTCGGCGTTGTCCGTAGGGCAAGGGGAGGAGGCGGTCGGAAGTGGATCGCTATCCATATCCGACGAATCCAAGGAGCCGTCCGACGAGGATACGTCGATACGGGCTTGGGGCGGTCTTCATAATCATATTCGGCGTTAGGAGAAGCAGTGCGACAAAGGTATGCTATGAGTTACTCTGGTATCCGAATACTTACGACTTCGCCAGGGGCTTGGCCCTGAGCAGCCACTCGTCTTTGCCTTCGGTGGCGGTGGTGGAGCAGTCCAGAAGAAGAGTCCTTCCCTTCTTGGACCCTTCGGCCTCCCTAGTCGAGGCGGCCTTCCTTTTCTTGTCTCCCCCGGCTGGAGGGTGAGCATCTTCATCTTCCTCCTCGTCTTCATGGGAGGAGTGCGTCATGGAGTTATCGGACGATGAGTCTGATACCACCTGGTGCCGGGAACTCTTTCGGGTTCCCTTGGCCTTCTTCTTAGTCTTCTCTGGCACCTTATAAGGAGCCGGAGTCAGCATCTCCGTCAGGAGAGCGCCCGCGGTGCCTTCGGGCAGGGGGGTCGGACAGTCGATCTGCTCCGATGCCCCACCCAGTCCTGTTAAAGGCATGAGAGCTCAGACCCCGCGCATGGTTAAGCTATGGGAAATAAATATCCTACCAAATTTATAGAACTTACCGGATTCGCAGGGCGCCTCGCGCTTAGCCCGCGGTCTTCGGTGAGAGAGGGAGGGACCTCGGCGCCCTTGAACAGCACCCTCCAGACGTCTTTGTGCGTCGTGTCGAAGAGCTCGCTCAGAGTCTGGTGTCGGGCCGGGTCGAACTCTCATAAGTTGAAATCTCGTTGTTGACACGGGAGGATCCGGCGGAAGAGCATGACTTGGACTATGTTGACAAGCTTAAGTTTCTTGCTTGTCATGTTCCGGATACATTTCTGGAGTCCGTCCAGCTCTACCGATGAACCCCAGGACAGGCCCTTCTCCTTCGAGGAAGTGAGCCGCGTGGGGATTCCGGATCAAAACTCGGGGGCCGCCACCCAGTTGGTGTAGCGCGGCTCGGTGATGTAGAACCACCCCGATTGCCACCCCTTTACGGTCTCCACGAAGGAGCCCTCGAGCCATGCAATGTTGGGCATTTTTCCCACCATGGCTCCGCCGCATTCCGCTTGTTGGCCGCCTACAACCTTCGGCTTGATATTGAAGGTCTTCAGCCATAGGCCGAAGTGGGGCCGGATGCGGAGGAAAGCCTCGCACACGACGATGAACGCCGAGATGTTGAGGATGAAGTTCGGGGCCAGATCGTGAAAGTCCAGCCCATAATAGAACATGAGGCCGCGGACAAATGGATGGAGGGGAAACCCCAGTCCGCGGACGAAGTGGGGGAGGAAGACCACCCTCTCGTGAGGTTCTGGGGTAGGGATGACCTGCCCCGCGGCTGGCAGCCGGTGCGTGATGTCCGCGGCTAAGTATCTGGCTCCGTGCAACTTTTTAATGTGCCCCTCCGTGACGGAGGAGGCCATCCACTTTCCTCCCGCTCCGGACATATTTTGAAAAGAGTGGAGGAGGAGGATGCGGACTTGGGCGCTGGAGCTCGAGTGCGTGAGAATGGATGAGCAAGGAGGAAGAAGGCGTGGGTGGAAAAAGGTGAGATCTTATCCCTTTATAAGGGCGGGCTAAACTATACGCCCCCACTAGCCTGGTAAAACTCGCTTATCCCCCAAGCGTCGTAATTGATGGCGCGGTTGGGTTACCCACGTCCGTATTGATGAGAATCCCGTAATAAGGGGAACACAATCCCTGCTTCGGCAAGACGTGTCAAGAAACCACCTCGCGTTATGTGCGGGGCTGGTTAAAGAAAAATGGTTCAAATAATTACCGGGCCGTGCCGTGATGTCACGCTGCCAAAACATGTCAGCAGATTAGATTTGTGGTAATATTATTCTCTCTACGATGGTGTGGTGGAACTTATTTTGCAGGGTCGGACACTATCCTTGTATTCAAACTCTTATGTGGTGTATTCAGAGGAGGAACCTGCCTTGCAATGCCAAAGACAATACTGCGCGCCGGACTCATCGTCATTGAAGCCTGGTTCAGGGGCTACTGAGGGAGTCCTGGATTAGGGGGTCTCCGAAAAGCCGGACTGTTGGACTATGAAGATACGAGATTGAAGACTTCGTCCCGTGTCCGGATGGGACTCTACTTGGCGTGGAAGGCAAGCTAGGCAATACGGATATGTATATCTCCTCCTTTGTAATCGACCTTGTGTAACCCTAGCCCCCTTCGGTGTCTATATAAACCGGAGGGTTTTAGTCCATAGGACAACATACAATCATACCATAGGCTAGCTTCTAGGGTTTAGCCTCTCCGATCTCGTGGTAGATCAACTCTTGTACTACACATATTATCAAGAATAATCAAGCAGGATGTAGGGTTTTACCTCCATCAAGAGGGCCCGAACCTGGGTAAAACATCGTGTCCCCTGCCTTCTGTTACCATCCGCCTTAGACGCGCAGTCCGGTTGCTGTTATGGTGCGATGATCATGTGAGGCCTTAGCATGATGACTTCCTGACTGTCTACCACAACAAGTTTTGCTCGTTAATGACGCGGGAGGGGCGATGGCGGTAGCGCGCCTTCAGCTTGCTCCAATGCTTTGTAGTCGTCGTTAGGTAGTCTACGGACATGAATATAATTTTTGTTAACTTTGGTGTTCTTTTTACCGCCATGACAGATGATGAATATATCGAAAATTGGTCCCGCAAAATATAGGTAATGTTATCAGGTGAACGTTCGCTGGGAGAGGATGGCAATACAAACGTTTTTCACGTTAATTATATTGTGCAGAATATGACAATTTCTTCAATCGAGCATGACAATTTTTATAGCTCATTTTGCCAGGAATTGCCATGTGTTCTTGAAGAAATCGTCATCCTCCCACAGTGTAATTTGAGACAATAGCCAGAATGCCACTATGAGAAATCGAACTTGCCAAAATACCACTATAAAAAACCAATTTGCCAATATACCACTGCACACTCAGTTTTTCTTGTCAAAATAACACTTTCGTTAGTTGTCAAACTTTTTCTGTTAATCAAACCGGAGGCAACTTGTCAGTTTTTTGGCTATTCCAAAATTACCCCCGTGGCTCAACCCTATCCTCTCCTCCCCCTCTCCTCCCGCACGCACACACCAGGAGCATGGCGGCGCGAGGAACCAGCCGTCACCGGCGCCGCCCCGCAGCTCCTCCCTCCCTCTGACCCTCTCCGCCACCCATCCCCCAGGTCCCTCCGTGCGCCGCCCTCCTCCTCCTCCCTGGGTTCGTGGCTGGGCAGCCTAACGCCCTCACTCCCGCTCGTCGGCGCCTGGCTGGCCGCCCGACGCATCGGCTCCGGCGCCAGCCAGCCCAACGGCGCAGCTCCGGTCAGAGGTATCCGCCCCAGCTCGTCCCGGATCAGTTTGCCGGCCTCCTCTGCTCCATTGCAACCTTACCCAGCTCGTCCATCTGCTCGAGTTCGTCCCAGATCAGTCCTACGGTGGCGCTCCATTGCTTGGCACCGACCGGACCAGCTCGCGGCCTCCCCTGCAACCTCGCCTTCGAGTGGCTCCTCTGCCTCCAACCCTCCAGTACATCTCCAGCGGCAAAAGGTACAAAATTTCCCCCTGTTTTCATAGTTCCTTTTCATTGTAAGTGCAGCAAATTTAGAATTTGTTGTGTTTGTGTGTTTCAGAGTCGATTCGATGGCCGATTTCAAAGTAGAAATAGATGTTCAGTCCTACTTGACGATTGTAGACGGCAAAAGAGTTTACAGAAGGGGCAAAACATGGGATTTCATGGTCGGTCGGGACTTGTCTGTGGCGCGGATAAAGGAGGTTGTGGAGGAGAAGTTCAAGTGGTCTCCTGATCAGAGAAAGACTATTTGGTATGGAACAGGATATAACACCATCCCATTGATCTCTGAATCAGAGATAGCTGAATTGTTTGATAGGTGTTCTAACACGAAAATAGTGAGGTTTGGTGTGACCATTGAGAACAAACAGCAACACAAGGAACAAGCTCATATCATGGCCGAGGATATGGATGATCAATCTATTCATGCTCCATTCTTTGCTTGGCCGAAGCAAGCCTATGAAGGCGAGTATGAGGATGATGAGCCTGTAGGATGCGGTGAGGAGAACACCTATTGCATGAGAATGCGGAGTCAAAGGAGAATGCAAAGTCAAAGGAGAAAAATGTCGAGCCAAAGGCTGCAAGAGTACCATTGGGAACACTAGATGTTGACAACTCTTATGATCCACATCATGTGCGAGGGGATGATGAGACATTACTTGCAAACAATGTGGCTCCTACTGAAATGCTGTCAAAATGCTGCTGAAATGTTGTCAAAATGTTGCTGGAATTTTTCAAAATGATGCTGAAAAGTTGCTATCTTGTTGTTGGATGATGCAAAGTAAGATTATGTTGAGTTGGTGATGTTTTCATGTCAAATTGGCTCCTGAAATGTTGCACTATAGTTGCTCTTTTTGTTGTTGAAATGTATGCTTTGGGCTATGAAGAGGTAAGGGTATAGAAGTCTTTTTTGAATGGTGTTACTCTCCGTTAGTCACTAGTGGTATTTTGGCTAGAGAAAATTGGAAATAGTGGTATATTGGCAAGTTGGTTTTTCATAGTGGTATTTTGGCAAGTTCGGTTTCTCATAGTGGCATTCTGGCTATTGTCTCATGTAATTTGCCATAAAAGTGTTCGCAAACGTCATGCCTCTCGGTGAACATTCGCAAGCTATTGCGGTCCGATCATCAGAAAAAACGTTATTCCATCTTCAGAGAACCGGCAGAGGGCATATTGGTCTTAGTAGTATGGTATTGGATGCTGCCTGATCATCATCAGAAACAAAGTAATCCAAAACTTTATTTTGCCCCTTGGAGCATTCCACCAAATCCACCTACGTGAAAGGGCCAAATCTCATGTGAACAAGAGAAAAGGGGGTCAAATCTTTGTTTCTCCAGGAAGAGGGCGTTGCGTTAGGCAGAGGCGTGCATCCACTCCTGGACGCGGCGACAAATTGCCCCGACTTAGTTTTAGGTTAACAAGAATATCTTTTTGCTTCCTGTACCAAGACCATTTACAAATACAAAAGCGAAGGGGCGAAACAGAATAGAATAGAATCCCATCCTCTCCATCCTAGGAGAGCCCGCATTCCCTCCCCTCCCCACCTCGTTGCCCTCGCAGATCCCCCACCCCCGGCGAATGGCGTCCCGTCTCGCGTCCCGCCTCCTCCTCCGCCGCCCCGCCGCCGTAACCCCTCCCTCCCTCCCTCCCTCGCTCCCTCCGCTCCTGTTTCTCGCCTATGTATCCATGTTCTGGGTGATCTGATGCGATGATTCGGCCGGATTGGGGATCATCCGCCGGGTGGTTTCCGCGGAACGGGCTTGGTTCCATGGAGGCGATTTACTGTTTTTTTTTCCTGCGAAAGTGATTTGCTGCATCTTCCACGTCACCTGCGCATAATTTGTTTCCAATTGAGAGGATTTATTTTCGTCGGATCGTTTTGCGGATGCGGTACGCGTGTCTGATTTTGACGTCGTGTAGGGTCGTGGAGATTTTACCCTTTTTTGCGTCAGATAGTCTTGATTTTGATCCGTAGAGGATTGTTGAACCGTGACGAAGGGATACCCCTGCGACGATCGGAGATCGTACTACCAGATTGTTGCCTTTTGCTCCCACGCTTAGTTTTGGCCTTATTTGGCAGAGTTGAGGTTGATAATTTCTAGATATCGACCCAAACATGCATGTTGCAAAGTGAATGCGAGTTGTTGGTATGGTTAAGAAATTAAGGAAATCGGAATTCGTCATGTCTGAAACTTAGTAATGTAGCCTTGGAGTTCATTGACCTGTTTGAGTAGACTAGATGTCAAATTTTCACGCGGAAACTAACTTCTCCAATGTAGATTTGTACCCATTTCAGTGATCTGTTAACCAGTTTAGTTTAATTTTGCCATGGTTTACTTATGATCCTTGAACTTGCATCAGGTCGTCCATCTATCCATTTACTTTTAGAATGTATGCTTAGGTCCCTTAAAAACGTTAAGTAGGTCAACTAAACTGGTTTTGGAGGATGTGTCTAGGAGAGCTTGCAAGATATCACCAGGTTGAGCAGACTAGAGCTCAGAGTTTCACATGTAAGCTCAGTACCCAAATGTAGATGTTTTTTTGTATGAATATTCGGTGATCTGTTAACTACTCCTAGTTAAGTTTTATTTTGACATCGTTTGATGGTTGAACCACTAGGATTTGGTTGCCGCGGAGGAGATTTGCTGTCCCTTCTACGTCGTCTGTGCAGAATTTATTAATAATTCAAAGCCTTTATTTCCGTCAGATTGTTTTACGGGTGGTAGGTGTGGTGGATTTTGACATCATATGGGTTGTAGAGATTTAGTCCTTTTTGTGTCAGATAATCTTTGATTTTTTTTGGACAAAGATAATCTTGATTTGATCTGTGGAGAATTATTAAGCCACATTGAAGGAATAACCTGTGACGATCAGAGTACATGCCAAGTTATTGCTTGCTTCCATAATTGATTTTGACCTTATTCGGCAGAGTTCAGGCTATAATAATTTCTAGGTATCGAACGAAACCTGTATGCTGCAAAGTGAATGCGAGTTGTTTATATGATTTACACATTTGGGGAGAACTGTGGGGATGTGTGTACAAGAGCTTGCATGCTATGGCTCAACTAGATGAGCCAATTCATCATGTCTGAAACTTAATCTTGTAGCCCGGGAATTCTATGACCTTGTTAAGCAGACAGAGTTTCGCATGTAAGCTGAATGCATAAATGCAGATGTGTCCTGTTGTACGCATGTTCGTTAATCTGTTTACTATTTTAGTTGGATTTTGCCATCAGTTGATGTTTGAATCAACTGTAAGATGTAGTAAGCATGAAGTGGACTTATGGTCCTTGAACTTGCAATGGGTCCATCTACATCCATTTACTTTCAAAATGCACGTGCAGTTCCCTTAAACACGTTAAGTGGGTCACTAGGGTAATCCAACTGTGCCAGACGGTCATGTTTCTGTAGTTTTGTTCATTGGTTACTCTATTTTTAGACGATCGAGTTCTTCACATTCTAGTGATAACATAATAGTACATCACACAACCTCTGTTTTTCTTTTCTGTTGGGAAATTTTTTTTTTGCCACTACATTCTGTTGCTGACATGCACGACCAGACCACATTGTCTGTGGCACAGCCAGTAGAAAATGGCACTGCTTAGTGCCAAAAACTTATTTCTTTCTCATTCATTTGTTTCTACAGAGTTATATAGTTTCCCTTTGTTCATTTACTTTTGCATGCTTAAATTTGGTAGGTTCTTCTAATGGTTCTAGTGCGCTTGCAGGTATTAAGTTTGCTCCAGAGTTCTAGACATGCTAGACATTTCAGCACTCAGTTACTTGAAGGTTAGTAGCTCTACAGATGTTACTTTTGAAGTTGGTTACTGTTAGTTTGCTTGGCAACTAATGCTTTTCTGCAATCTTCATTGCAGGTGCTCCGAGACTTCCAAAGCCAACATGGTAGGGAGTAACCTTTGCGCTTCATTTTGTCATTTTGTGATTGTAGTATATAATTTATTTACTGACAAAACTTTATTGTATTTAGTTGGTGGTTGCTACTACTTATTACACTGTTATAAAACCCACTTTTTTCATTGAATAAAGTATGACCTTTAATGATTTATTGTAGTGAACGCTATTTCCTTCGAAATGCTTCTCCTTACCAAATTTGGAGTAGATCATTTGCTTCAGAGAATGGTAAGGTATATCAGCCCTGTAGAGGATATTGATAGTTGTGAATTGTTGCCTGACAAATTCTTTATCATCTCGTCTTTGTTTTAAGGTGACTTGGTTGAAGCTGTTGTGCCCTTCATGGGTGAATCTGTAACTGATGGAACCCTTGCCAATTTCTTAAAGAGTATGCACCTGCCTCTCTCTGTTATTCAAGTTGTCAACGTTTATGCTCCTGACATGTTATTTGCTGCAGAACCTGGTGATAGAGTTGAAGCTGATGAGGCGATAGCTCAGATTGAAACTGATAAGGTGATGCTTTGGCTCATTCATTCCCATTTTAATACCTGTTTTTTAGTTTGTTCTGCTGTTCTTGATGATAGAACGATCCTTAAAATGGAAGTGCTCCATTCTATTTTCAGGTTACAATAGATGTTTCCAGTCCAGAAGCTGGGGTAATTGAAAAGGTGACTGCCATCCATGCATTTTGTGATTCCAAATTTGCTTTGCACGCCCCACAAGTTACCTCAATTGTGTATTTAGCAGTATGGCTACTCTCCTGATCACATCAGTGCTTTGCAGTTCATTGCCAGTGAAGGTGACACTGTTACTCCAGGTACCAAAATTGCCGTGATATCTAAGTCTGCTGCTCCAAGTGAGGCCCATGTTGCACCATCTGAAGAGACCTCCCAGAAGGAGACCCCTCCTCCACCTCCTCCAGAGAAACCTAAGGTTGAGGCAAAATCACCAAAAGTAGAATCTGTCAAACCACAGGCGTCAAAACTAGCCTCCCCCTCAGAACCTCAGCTCCCTCCAAAGGAAAGAGAGAGACGGGTAAGGTCATTCATGTCATTTGGTTATATATGGTTGATCAGACATGCTATGGATACATTATTTTTGGATTGTGATAAGTGCAGGTGTCAATGCCAAGGCTCAGGAAGCGTATAGCAAATCGTTTGAAGGATTCTCAGAACACTTTTGCACTACTGACTACATTCAACGAAGTTGACATGTAAGTGCATCAGTCGTTTGTTTTCTAATATCTGTACCTTTGTAGTGTCAGTGTGGTTGGTGTACCCATGAATGCATCACTGGCTTTTGGCACCTGCGTGAGCCTAAGTTACACCAAACTTGCCCAAATTTCTCCACTATCATTATTCTAAAAACAATGTCCCTCTCAATTATGTCCTAGGGTTGACATGATGAGTCTGTAAAGTGTAAATGAAGCACCATTAAACTGTATCAAGTATAAATAATGTGCAAGTATGCTTCAAACATGTTATGCTCCAAAATAATTAGTCGGATGAGTATGAAAAAAGTTCCATAATAGTTGTCCTATTGAGTTTACATCTTTGTGCTTATCTTCTAATGCTTTCTTGATATGTCTTTATTTTACTATACGCTGCTGATATGTCCCTGAATAAGTTGTTTCATTTTTATTACAACTGCTTCTTCATTGCATTAGGACCAATTTGATGAAACTGCGGACTGACTACAAAGATGAGTTTGTTAAGAAGCATGGTGTCAAATTGGGCCTGATGTCCTGCTTTGTTAAGGTAGTAGCAATCTGATGAGCAGCTTAAATGATTGTTTGGTAATTTCCTGGGTCATCCTAAATCCACTTGTTTTTTGAAGGCTGCTGTTTCTGCGCTTCAAAATCAGCCAATTGTCAATGCTGTTATTGATGGTGATGACATCATCTACAGAGACTACATTGACGTTAGTGTTGCTGTTGGCACTTCCAAGGTACTGACACCTTTTCTTCTCTAGGTTGAATTACGGAACGGCCAGCATTTTCTTTTTACCATGCATCCTGCTGTCATAATGTGATATGAATGTCGTTCTGCTTTAGGGTCTTGTGGTGCCTGTTATCCGTGATACAGAAGGAATGAACTTTGCTGACATTGAGAAGGGGATAAACAGCCTTGCAAAGAAGGCAACTGAGGGGGCATTGTCAATTGATGAGATGGCAGGGGGAACCTTCACAATCTCAAACGGTGGTGTCTATGGAAGTCTTATCAGCACACCTATCATCAACCCTCCACAGGTTCTCGTTTTGTTTGCTGCCTTCTACGTTTCTTTGTTAAAATTCTACAATTCACCTCCTAACTCAACCCTTAATTCCTTGCCTAACGCAGTCAGCAATTCTTGGAATGCATTCTATTGTCCAACGCCCTGTGGTTGTGGATGGCTCCATCCTTGCGAGGCCAATGATGTACCTTGCACTGACATATGACCATAGGCTGATAGATGGCAGAGAAGCTGTTCTGTTTCTGCGCCGCATCAAGGACGTGGTTGAAGATCCACGGAGGTTGCTCCTTGACATATAGTTCTGTTTGTTACTTCTGGGGTAAAGATTGCTTCACATCGATTTCGGAATAATTGTACACAAAATTTTGACTCATGCCGTAGTCGCTTCTCCAACAATTGAGAATTCGGTTGCTGGCCTCTGAATTGTAGTAGAAACATCAACGAATTCATTTCCTTTTTCTGAGGTTATACTTGTTGGGACGTACTAGTTCCCTAAACATATTATGATCTACAATAGCAATGGACACCCTCAACTTTGTCGTGCCATTTAACGTGCTAATTATCTCATGTGACGTCTGGTTGATTGGTATCAGGCAGGCAGGGCCGGTCCTGGAGTTTCGGAGGCCCCGGGGCGAACTCAAATGAAAGGGCCTTGTGGCGACATTGGAGGAAAAAATTGATTCCATACATTGATAGATAGATTTTTTTTTTTGCAAAGCTACAAGAAAAGGAGTGAAGGCACCTGAAGGCGGAAGGTTGCAGTAAATCAGTGACAATATGTGTTCTTCACGCTTCAGCTATCCATCAATCATCAAGGAAACAAGAAGTCCAAGTCTTCAGGACCAAGTCGGCAGGAACAGATGATCAAACTCTGCTCAAACTCTGCTCTAAAAAGAAGATTATAGATGAATCACTATTCACTAGATTAAGATTGAGGGCTACGAGAAATTCTTCTAGAGATTCTTGCTATTCCTTGCAAGTGCACCCTATGTGCTAGCATCCGCCGGTGGCCGCTGTCGCAGACTCCCAGTCGCCCGTTGCCCCGATCGGCCGATCTGTGGAGGTGAACAAGCGAGAAAAGGAATCGGCGTCGGCGTGCAGTCTAAGGAGGAACAGAGTCGCTCGCCCGTGCCTGTGAGTGTGGAGCTTTGCTACACGCATGGACAGATGACAACGGGCTTTTACGGGGAAGCTTATCTGGGACATTTTGATTGGAAGAAAGAATGATGAGGGGCCCACACCCCCTGAAAATCAGGGGGGAGAAGATTAGTTAACGAGGAGACCCTGTAATAGGCCCGTAATAGTCCGTTGATTTAGAATTTTCGGTGAGTGTGCCCCTTCAGTTTCAGGCCTCTTGGCTGTTGGGCTTCTGCCATCTGTACGAGATGGGCCTCTCTGTCTATAGGCCTTTTTTTATTTGCACCAATTTGTCAGGGCCCATATCTATATATACACTGCAGGTTACGGCCCTAGGTCGGGGCCTCTAGTTTGGCTGGGCCCCGGGCCGTCGCCCCTGCTGCCCTGGCCCAGGGCCGGCCCTGCAGGCAGGTGTTTGATCGTGACAGTTCCAGTGTATTTTCCACCTTTACAATTTCTAAATTTCCAGCGTGGTGCAATTGCTGTGTCTGAATGCCCAGTAGACTTCCATCGAATTATTTGAGCTTTTGAAGTTTCTCAGGTCATTCTTTTCGCATTCTAGTGACACAAAGTTCCCCTTGAAGTTTTCTAGCTCTCTTCCAAGTGGAGGAGTTGTTTGTAAGTGAAACACAATCTATGTATAATTCAGTAGGCGTTTCTTGAAATGCATTCGAACGTTTAACGCCCCGTGGTTGTGGATGGCAACATTCTTGCAACACCCTTTGATGTACCGTGGTTATGCATTACTTGCTCTGACTACAACCGAATCTAACTGTTCTTTGTCGCTGATTTTTCTGCTTCTCTTAAAAAATCCGAATTGTGGGGCTCTTAGCTGTAGAAGAGAGCTCAATGGAACTCATTCTCTTTTTTACTTTTATAAGGTGTAGCTCCGTAAGCTTATTCTCGCTTTACAATAGCAAGCTGCCACCCTCCCCACTTTGCTGCGCCATTTCTACATGATAACTGTTTCACGCGGTATCTGATTGCTATCTGGTGCTTGATCTCGACAATCTTCAGATTATTTACCACCTTTAAAGTTTTGAAACTTCTAGCCTGGTATAATTGACTGTTTGGGATTTTGTTCTGAAGTTTCTTAGGCCATACTTTTTGCATTCTAGCTGAATTTTGTTAAGTGGTATTGAAACAAAGTTACCACTGAAAAATCTGAATCACTCGGTTTTTCCATGATTTTGTATGATGAACGACCCTCAAGCTCTTTCTCATGATTACCTAGGACGAACGACCCTCAAGCTCACATCTCCAAGGCACGCATCATGCATGTGAGATGAGTCCAGTAGTTCCCTGCGTATTTAATACCATGTCTTGGCATGGCATCCAGCCGAGATAAGAACACATGTTAGGGCTCAGAGTCTCGCACAACTTGCATATTAGAAGCAAATTATCAATGAGATATTAGAAGATAACTGAGCCAGTAAGGCTAGTGTTCTCTTGCTCCACAGGCAGATGAGTTTTGTATTGATTTCGGATGCTTATAGGTATTATGGCTAAGATCAAACAAAGCCCTAGCCTTGTTCCGTACATAAGTGAACTATCTATGCATGCTAAGGTGAGCACCTCTGCTTGCCAACGGTGCGGTGTCCGAGGGGAGGGGGCCTTCTCCGGAAGCGGAGACGGATGGCGTCACGACGGTGTACTAGATAGAGGAGCAACATTGCTATTGGAGAAGGAACCCCATAGCTGTCAACGTCTATACATTTAGACCTTTATTGTTACTCCTGTTTTCAAATCACTCTCTGTAACCCTCGGGCTATATAAGGGGCGGGATGGATTTGTATCGATCAACTATTCTGCCAATTATTGGCTTTACATCAATATACACTTATACATACACTATATACTCAAATTCATGTCTGTTCTTCCTGATCCATACATTCCTCCCTAATTTTGTTCGTGGTTTCTACTCAAATCCATGTCTGATCCATCTGGGATCTGACACTTTGTCCTTTTGGGAGCCGACGAAGCATGGTTTTCCTCCGGCGACAGGCTGCTTTCTTGACAATGTCCTCTGATTGTGGGTTCGACGGGGGCATCGATGCTCAAGCCGGTGCTTAGTGTGTTCGGAGTTAAGTGCTTTTCAGCATCTCGTATCTTTCGTTGTTTCTTTGTGTGGGCGTTAGTTTACGTTAATGTGTGGAGGTGGGTTGTGTTGTTGGTTGTGAGCGTATCATTAATTTAACATCAGTCATTTTCTATATAAAAAAAATCTGAATTACATATGACCTTTTGCTGGTAGCTGACATGCAACAGTTGATGTATTTAGACCGAAAATGTTTGTAAGCATGTGGTTGTTAACTTGTGACACAAAATCAGAGTATTCCCAGATCAGTGCCCATGAACTTCAGTAGAAAAAGTCAAATGGAAGTGTTTGCAGTTGTTAGATCATCTAGACACATTAACAATCACATCACTGAGTTACTGATACGAATCATTTTCCTTGAATCACACATCCAGATTGGTTCTACATTGCATGGTAATTTGTTTGTCCTTGCAAAATGAAATTTCTTTCTCTTATAAAAAATTACAATCCCATAATCCTTCCTCGAACCATTTTCTAATGTGTAAATGGCAGTTCTGGTGAACAATGCTCAAACTTTAAGTGTGATTGACAAACCGAGCCTCCGCTTTGTTAATAGAAATGATTAACCTCACCCTAGCCCTCTTTGTTTCCACCCAACAAATTCATTCATAGTTTTGTGCAACGGCCGATCATGCATGGTAGGGCATGTAGCACCGTACCCGATTCGCATTGTCTGTGTACCATATGTACTCTCAAGCTAGTGCATCACTCTCCGACTCTGTCGTGACATTTATCTCTTTGTTTGATCATATGCATAGGTAAACGGTATTTGAGGCACAACCACTCCCAGTTTCATGTTCTCTTCCGATTACCTTCGCGTCACATATTTCACATGCAGTGTTAAGAAATGGTTCTCTCTCGAGTAGGGCGTTTTGGTGCCCAGGCTCATCTGCACCCGGTTAGAAAAAATTCGTAAAAAAATAAAAACAAAATAAAAAAATTCCAAACTTTTTTTGTGCAGTAGACAATTTGATGCGTGAGGCCCGCTGCAAATTTCAAGTCATTCGGACATCTGAGCAGCTTTCAGGAAAAAAGACAAATCGGGCCAAAACAGTACATGAACAGTAAACATTTTTACGGACCCCCAATTTGTGTTTTTTTGCTGAGAGCTCCTCAGATGTCCAAATGGTTTGAAAATTGGACCGAACCTCACGCATCCAATTTTCTACCACACAAAAAAAGTTTGGAATTTTTTGAATTTTTCTAGTATTGTTTTGATTTGTTTCGTCAGCGCGGGTGCAGAGATGGATTTTCGTTCTCTCTCATGCTAGATGTCCATTGTATACATGCATTGTCGCTTCTCTTCAACTTTTGCATGATAATGTAGTGTGTACGATGAATGACCCTCAAGCTCTTCCCATGGTTCTGTACAACGAACCATTTTCTTTATTTTCTTTCCCGTTTTGAGAGATTATGCCCATCTCATAAGCATGCATCATACATTTGAGATGAGCCCAGCCATTATTACCATTAGTATTTAATAGCATGGCTTGGCGCCTTGGTGTCTAAGCTGAGACAAGAATATTAATGCATATGAGCACAAGCTGCAAATTTAGACAATGACTCAGTCTCTCCCTAGTACTGCTTACTAGAAAGCAAATACCAATGGGATATTTGAAGACAACTGAATTAGTGGTTGTACGTCAGTGTTATCCAGCTTTACACATGAAGGATTTGGAGAAGATATTTATTTCCACGATCAAGGGAGGCACCATTAGGCCAACAACACGACACGTAGAGGTAAACCTGGCCCCTCCTAGAAGGTTCATAAGCTTGTTTCTTTGGAACATAAGTCAACAGAGACCTAGGGATTGATACTCGTGGAGGATCAGAGCTTCCATCATGAAGTTGACCTTGATGCACCTCTTCGCATTAGCAACTTCCATGCAACCGGAACAACTAAGGTTGATGGTCTATTCTTCTATTCCCCGTAGGACTGTGGATAAATTACCAGGGTTGTAACATTGTGTCAAATTCTGGATCGATGTTGTTGGTTGTTGTACAGTAACTTGCTTGTCCTCCGTAAAGTGCAGTTATGCTAATAGATGATCAAACCTAACCTTGTTTGTAGTTCTCATATCAGACCGTACATTTCACCTTTACAGTTTCAAAATTTATTGTACAGTACAGTTGCCGCCTCTACGGTCAAGTAGAATTCTAGTGAATTGTGTGAGCTTTCTTTTGAAGTTACTCAGGTCATCCTTTTCGCACTCTAGTGACAACACAAAATTTCCGCTGAAGTTTTCCCATGGTTCTGTACGACAAAGACTCTAAAACTCTTGACGGACACTCTAAAACTCTTCATATTATGTACCATGAACTGCCCCCTCTTTTTTCCTTTTTTGTGGGAGGCTACGCTTACATAGTTACATGAGATGAGTCCAACAACAATGCTTATATGATACAGTGGCTTGCCATGGTTGACTGGTTGCATTTTAGAAGCAAACTTCCAATGAAGTATTATAAGATAATTGAATTTGGTAAGATCGGTGTTATCTAGGTCTGCATGTGGAGGAGTTGTCTACTGAGTTGGCATGGTTGTCTCTTGGCACTGGGTGTCAAGTGTGGTCATGAAACCAAATGTTGGCAGATTTGGTAACAACCTATGCTATCCTTTACTGGATTCACATTGTTTGTATGCCAACTCACAATCATAACTTTGTCAGGGAAAATCACAACTAGGTGCCCAAGGAGTCACCTGGTGACTTTGGCGAGCAGCAAGGCCCGACATCATCTACCATGTTGACTGATTTCCTCAGCTGCATCACTCGCCGTGTTCCTAGCCTGGTGTCTTTTGACGCAATGTGGCATGGACAGGTTGGGCGTCCGTTCAAAGCCTCCAGTAGTTTTTTTTGGAAATGGAGATGCCCTCGACCTCTGCATCGTGAAGATGCATGCAGCCATATTATTAATAATCCGGACAAAGTCGTCAAAAAGGTCTTACAGCTTGCAAACGGAGCATAACAAAGTGAACAAAAGGGAAATAACATGCTGACACGATCAACCGATATGGTAATAAGAAGGATAAACTCCCTAGACTCCTATCCTATTATGCGAGCGCCATCCGAACCGGTTGAATATAGCCCGAGCTACCATCTCCCATTGATTGCACCCAGTAACCAAAGGCTTTCTGAAGTCCATAGGAGTGAGTAAGGACCACATACGGATCCAAGATGTAGGCCTCAAGATAACCTGCAAGAAAGTTAGAGTGTGTTGTCTGTTAAAAATCATGCCATTCCCGCAGTTCCATATAACCCATAATAGTGCACATATTCCAATCCGAATACGAGCCGCAGTACTTTGCTCAACTCCAGCTAACCACGTCCCAAACAAAGACACAATACGAACTGGAGGGATAATTTTGAAGGCTATATGAATCGTTCTCCAAAGTAAGTTGGCAAGTGGGCAATCAAGAAATAAGTGTTGTATTGTTTCATCATGATCACAAAAACAACATCGTGAGCTGCCTACCCATCGCCTTTTAATTAAGTTATCCTTTGTGAGTATCACTTGTTTGTGGACAAACCACATAAAATTTTTAATACGCAAAGGAACCTTGACCTTCCAAATGTGCAACGACCTTGAGAGTGGGCCAGAATTAATCAAATCCGTATAAAAAGATTTTACCGTAAAAGTCCCATTCTTAGTTAACTTCCATTGTGACGCATCTGGTTGATCAGAGAGTTGAACGTCTATCAGTCTCCGAACCAAATGCATCCAGGCGCTCCATCTCGCACCAACTAACACCCATCTGAACTGGATGTTCAAGGGAATAGTTTGAAACACCGTGCCTACATAATCCTCCTTACGTTGCATAATATTATAAAGGGTGGGATATTGAATGGCCAGGGGCGTTTCTCCTAACCATGTATCCTTCCAAAATCTTGTTGACATCTCATTGCCCACCAAGAATTTGACCCGACGAAAGAACAAATCCTTCGTTCTCATAAATCTCTTCCAGAATGGCGAGTCAGTCGGTCGCATGATAACTTGAGCTAGTGTCTTCGAGTGCAAATACTTATTGCGCAGGATTTGGGACCGCATACCCTACGGCTCATGCTCTAGCCTGTATAACCACTTACTCATAAGACACTTATTCTTAATTTCTAAGTTCTCAATACCGAGACCTCCTTGGTCCTTCGGTCGGCATAGAATGTCCCATCTCGCAAGACGGTATTTCCTCTTGGCCTCATCAGACTGCCAGAAGAAGCGAGATCTATAGAAGTCAAGTCGTTTCTGAACCCCTTTCGGAATTTCGAAGAACGAAAGTAAGAACATTGGCATACTAGTCAGTATTAAGTTAATCAGAACTAGCCGACCTCCATACGACATAAGCTTGCCCTTCCAGCAGCTAAGTTTTTTTTTCAATTCGTTCTCCAATGCATTTCCATTCTTTATTGGAAAGTTTACGGTGATGAATCGGAATACCCAAGTAACTGAAGGGTAAAGAGCCTAATTCGTAACCGAACAATTGTCTGTAAACTTGTTCCTCCTCTTTGGCCTTCCCAAAGCAGAACAATTCACTCTTATGAAAGTTTATTTTTAAGTCAGACAATTGTTCGAAAAGGCATAGGATAAGTTTCATATTACGGGCCTTTGCCAACATCAACATTCAGCTTAAGCACATCTTTAGGTGGTGACGTTCTACCATCTAGTGATATGGACAGGTTGGGCGTCCGTTCAAAGCCTCCACTAGGTGGAAGCCCCATCGACATTCAGCTTAAGCACATCTTTAGGTGGTGACGTTCTACCATCTAGCGGAAAGCTCTTGTTTGTGAGGCTCACATACGTTTTGGTGAATCTCTTTGGGCACCGGGCAAACTCAGCGTCACATAATGTTGGGTAATTTTGACATGAAGCTTGTTCCTTCTCTTCAACTTTCCCATGTGTGATCATGTACAACGAATGGATGAGAGACCCTCAAGCTCATTCCCATGATTCTGTATGACGAACAATTTTGTCTCTTTTCTTTCGCCTTTGAGAGATTAATTATGCTCATCTCCTATGCATGCATCATGCATTCGAGATGAGCCCAAGTGTTACCATGCACATTTAATAGCATGGCTTGGAATCGGGGTGTCTAAGCTGATACAAGATGAAACATATGAGCACAAGCTGCAAATGTAGAGAGCAACTCAAAAGCCTCTTCTTAGCTGCTAAATTGCTAGAAGCAAACTACTGATGTGATACTAGAAGATAACTGAATTATTGGTTGTATGTTAGTATGAACTCTGGTGGCTTGTCCGGCCAACAACCCGTTATAGTAAACCTATCCCTTTGTGCCAGTTCATGAGACACACAGTTAGCATCTCTGGAGTGAAAATGAACCGAGCAATTAACACTCGCCCTAGCTAAGGGTTTATACCCAAGGATGATATGTGGATCGGAAATGTTGTGTTAAACAACGCCCTTCATCGCATTAACGACACCCACGCAATCAGAACAACTAAGCTTCATGTAAAGCTGCATGTTTTTCTTCAGTCGTAGGTGTCTACATAAATGATCAAATTCTCGATCAGTCAGTTGCTGGATGTAGAATAACTTTTGTCCTGAACCATTTTTGTTAGCAAAGTGCAGCAGTTCTGTTAAAGAATGATCAAGCCTAACCTTGTGTTGTAGTTCTGTAATTCAGCCTGGCATTGCGTTGGCAAAGAATCGTACTAACTGCTCAGTACGTGAACCACCTATCACATATGCCGATACTCCGTAGTGGGAACCGAGGCAAAATATACTTCACAAAAATGGGATCCTGCATTGCAATAGGACTGCATAATCATGAGTCAAAGGACACTTCACAAGAGGGAATGGCGTGCATGTTAACCTGTGATCCTTAATTAGTTGGCTCTTCCTGGAGCCCTATGATTGTATAAAGCGCTAAATCAAACGGTATAGAATGACAAAACAACAAAATGAGTTCTACCTTCTTTTAGGAATCGTAGGATGGTTTTGCTAAATCTTAGGTGCATGAAATTGTTCACTGCGTTAGTCGGTTTTTGCATTGCACGAGGCCGAGCCAAGACTTCGTCGAAGCGGGGGACAACATTGTGAGTGGCAACGAACTGTGGTGTCCTAGGTGGAGGCGGGGAAGAACCTTACCGGGGGGGCGGGGGGGGGGGGGGGCAGTGGCGGAGGCAGGGGGTGCTGGCAGGGGCCTTGGCCCCCCTATGCTCTCACAAATACACCTATATGTACTCTTAATTCTCCATTTGTCAGACAAAATTATCTAGGTTTAGGTGATTTGGCCCCCTCTAACATTATATGACATGTTTTGGCCCCTTCTATATTCAGTTTCTGGCTCCGCCACTGGGGGGGTAGAGAGATGGGCGGGACGGTGGCCAACACGGTGGGGGTGTCCAGGGGAGGGCAGGGAGGCATATCAGCGATGGCCATCGGTCGGCGACAGGGGGGAGTGGTGGTGGTGCTAGGTGGTTAGGGCTGGGTAGGCCGCGGGGGAGGAAGAAGATGAATAGCTGACGACACGCTATTGATCAGACGATCGAGAGAGAAAGGGACTGGCGTTGAATTTTTTTTAGGTACTTGACGTATAGGTGATCCCATTGTTCTATGATTCAGGGCTTAAAATATGAGTTCTACACAGGCCGCCTCAATAAAAATAACAATATGAAACCATTGCTAAATTATTGACAAAAGTGGCCGATCTCAGAAATTGAGAAAACTCACCCGCTATGCCTTGAAAAATTGAAGGATCAGAAGATCATTTTCACTTGTTGTCACTACCGCATCCATGTCATGATATCAATTTCCAAGATTCTCCTAATGCATATTTACATCTCCATAGTTTTCCCCAATTTAACTCTTGAACCCTAACCCTAACCGCAAGTAGAAGGGGACGAGAAGGGAAAAAAACTTATTCAACGCCGCCGAAGGACGACACCCAATGGTGGCTTTCCATGAGATTCGCTCTTGCCGCCCTGGCAAGAGCAAACCCATCCGCGTATTCCAATCAATGAGGCGACCTCCATGTCTCCGTTGGCTTGTTAGGGTTGAGCTCCCGCACAACTCTGCTGCCTCAGGTTCTCCGACGCCCGCATCGCCACCTGCACCATAGCCGCGATCGCCATGGATGGGAGTGGAGTGAAGACAGAGGAGAGCTAGCGGGAAGAGAGAGAGAGAGAAAGAGCATCGTTTGGCGCCATCCCCGCGTGATGTTACATCACATAGGCAAATGGTGGGACCCACCTGTCTGAAACATGCTTACAGCCCTAATCTGCCAATCAATGCTTTCTACAAAATGTTTGCTGTAGATTTATTTATTTTTGCAATTTTTTTGTAAAACCATGCTTTCTGATGACCAAGCCTTCAATATATATGGTGACATTATCCATTTAACTCCTTTTGGCACTGGGCGATCGCGTCATATGTACTCATACAGGTTTCAGAAACTTTGTTGGCGTGAACAACAATGTGCAGCTCGGTAAATGTTGATGATGCTTTGGATGTACTACCTAGCCTCGAGTACTCTCAAGCAAGTGCAACACCCTCACAAACACATAAGAGACAGCTTTATGATCTCCCCTCGATTGGTAACTCCGCGACCTGCTGTGGCGCAAATTTAACATGAAGGGTGTCGGTCCCTTCTCTTCGACTTTCCCATGCATGATTATGACAAGGAATGATCCTCAAGCTCTTTCCCATGAATTTGTACGATGGTTCTCTTTCCTTTCTTTCACGTTTGAGAGCTTATGCTCATCTTGTAAGCGTGAATCATGCATTTGAGATGAGCCCAACCGTTACCATGCCTATTTAATGGCATGGCTTGTGACATGGTGTCTAAGCTCAGACAAGAAAGCACATATATGAGCACAAGATGCAAATGGTGGATAGCGACTCATTCACTAGCTGCTTATTATACTTACTAGAAGGCAAATCACAGATGTGATATTAGAAGAGAACTGAATTAGTGTACAAACGACCCTATCCAACACCCTTTTTTTCAGGGTTGCACTCGATCTAAAACCCTATTTATTGGTTTCAAACGGGATAACTTTATTTACTGGCTTGGGACAGGCATAGCTTTCTTTTGTTAGCAGTAGCAACAATTGTTCTATTCATCAATCGCCAGTACATTCAGTTGCTAGGGGTTTACACACGCCTAGGATCAGAGTTATTATTGTGTAAGTTCAACCTCATGCTATTCGTCCCAACGACATGCATGCAATCGTGATAACTACCTGCATGGAAACATTGTGTCAAGTCCTGGATTGATGTTGTTTCTGGCAGTTCTACATTTTACAGTAACTTGCTTGTCCTTGGGGTTTTACATCTCCACAATCATGCCATGAACCATTTTCAAATGAAGCCCGATTGTTTTAAAAGTTGTAGTCCTCTAACCAGTTTGCATTCCTTAAAAACAGTTTGCATTACTTTGGCAACGAACCATACCAACTGCTTGGTAAACCACCAAAAGTGAACGTGTTGATGGCCCCAGCTAGCAGCCTCTGATCGATGCGAGCACGAGACTGTCCGATAGCATATGTCGATACTCAATGGTGGTAAACCTGAATTGCAATAGGACTGCATAATCATGAGGGAACAACATGTGTGTTTTGTTGTTCCTGCAACCTATGACTGTATAAAGCGCTAACAAACAACAAATGAATGACAGAACAACAAGCAAAATGAGCTCTACACAGGCTGCATCAATAGAAATGACACTAGGATAACCACCGTTGAACTCTTGACTAAAGTGATAAATCTCAGCAATTACCGAAAAAGGCTTTCGCCCCGCTTTATAAATAAAGCAAACCACCGAGCGCAAGGTCAGCACGGAATCATCCGCACAACATACATACAACGCCACCGTAGCAAGGTCCAACACACACGCACAAACACAAACACTACACAAGGTTCAGCTGTGGGCACAACACAACAAGCCCAACACAGACAAGAGGCACACATAACACATAGACGGCGGTGGCGGCGAGGAAGATAAAATCTAATCCGGCTCTGGAAGTGCTGGGGGAAGAGGAGGAGCCATCTGGAGAGCCATCGTGCGAAGCTGGGTGATGATGGAGGTGATGGCGTCTCTCTCCTTGGAGCAGCTAAGCGACCTCCAAAGCTGCAAGTAATCAGACCATTTAAACAAAGCGTCAGTAACGCAACGAAGAGGGACAGGCTGAATCACAAGCTTATTCCTAATGGTCCACAGCGTCCAGGCAAGCACACCGATAGTCAACCACCTAATGTGGCGAGATGCGGGTGGTGATGCTTGAAGTTCGGCGAATAGAGCGGGGAAGTTGTTGTGGTCCCAGCTTCCACCCACTACTTCGCAGAAACAGCTCCAGAGAAACTGCACAGACACGCATGTGAAGAAAATATGGTTTGTGTCCTCTTCAGGCCCGCAGAGCGGGCACCGCCCATCACCAGGGCCGTTGCGCTTCAGGACCTCAACGCCAGATGGAAGGCGGCCGCGAATCCGTTGCCACAGGAAGATCCTAATCTTCAAGTGCAGCCGGATTGCCCAGATGGTGGTGAGAGCTTTGTGACCCGGCGAAGGCACAATCGCCTGATAGGGAGATTTAGATGAGAATTGCCCAGATGGCTCTAGCCGCCACCTAGTGCGGTCCTCACCAATCTCCAGATCTGGTTCGTGTAGAGCAATGCAGTCGAGTAGGTCGTGCCACGCATCGGTTTCCGCCGGACCAAAGGGCCGCCGGAAGGCGAGGTGCCCTAAGTCAATAAGGGCCACCGCGACAGAAATCCGCGGATCAACCACGATGGAAAACAGGTCAGGGAATCGAGCCGTGAAGGGGGAGTCTCAGCCCATCTATCAAACCAGAACAGCGTGGCAGTGCTAGATCCAACCGCGATGGAGGTGCCGGTGCGGAGGACTGGAAGAAGCTGTATGGCTGATTGCCAGAACTGGGACCCACTGAATTGTAGGGTTTCGTAGTAATTTCAAAAAATTTCCTACGCACACGCAAGATCATGTGATGCATAGCAACGAGAAGGGGGGAGTGTGATCTACATACCTAGTAGATCGACAACGGAAGCGTTTGGTTGATGTAGTCGTACGTCTTCACGATCTGACCGATCAAGCACCGAAACTACGGCACCTCCGAGTTCTAGCACACATTCAGCTCGATGACGATCCCCGGACTCCGATCCAGCAAAGTGTCGGGGAAGAGTTCCATCAGCACGACGGCGTGGTGACGATCTTGATGTACTACAGTAGCAGGGCTTCGCCTAAACTCTGCTACAATATTATCGAGGACTATGGTGGCTGGGGGCACCGCACACGGCTAAGGAAAAGATCACGTGGATCAACTTGTGTGTCTCTGGGGTGCCCCTGCCTCCGTATATAAAGGACTAAAGGGGGGAGGCTGGCCGGCCATGAGGGGCGCGCCAGGAGAGTCCTACTCCCTCTGGGAGTAGGATTCCCCCCCCCCCCAATCCTAGTTGGAATAGGATTCGCGGAGGGGGGAAAAGAGAGAGAGGGGCCGGCCCCCTCTCCTTGTCCAATTCGGACCAAGGGAGGGAAGGGGCACGTGGCCCACTATGGGCTGCCTCTTCTCTTTTCCACTAAGGCCCAATAAGGCCCATCTAGCTCCCCGGGGGGTTTCGGTAACCTCCCGGTACTCCGGTAAAATCCCGATTTCACCCGGAACACTTCCGATATCCAAACATAGGCTTCCAATATATCAATCTTTATGTCTCGACCATTTCGAGACTCCTCGTCATGTCCGTGATCACATCCGGGACTCCGAACAACCTTCGGTACATCAAAATGCATAAACTCATAATATAACTGTCATCGTAACCTTAAGCATGCGGACCCTACGGGTTCGAGAACAATGTAGACATGACCGAGACACGTCTCCGGTCAATAACCAATAGCGGGACCTGGATGCCCATATTGGCTCCTACATATTCTACGAAGATCTTTATCGGTCAGACCGCATAACAACATACGTCGTTCCCTTTGTCATCGGTGTGTTACTTGCCCGAGATTCGATCGTCGGTATTCCAATACCTAGTTCAATCTCGTTGTTGGCAAGTCTCTTTACTTGTTCTGTGATACATCATCCCGCAACTAACTCATTAGTCGCAATGCTTGCAAGGCTTAAGTGATGTGCATTACCGAGAGGGCCCAGAGATACCTCTCCGACAATCGGAGTGACAAAACCTAATCTCGAAATACGCCAACCCAACATGTACCTTTGGAGACACCTGTAGTACTCCTTTATAATCACCCAGTTACGTTGTGACATTTGGTAGCACCCAAAGTGTTCCTCCGGTAAACGGGAGTTGCATAATCTCATAGTTATAGGAACATGTATAAGTCATGAAGAAAGCAACAGCAACATACTAAACGATCGGGTGCTAAGCTAATGGAATGGGTCATGTCAATCAGATCATTCACTTAATGATGTGATCCCGTTAATCAAATAACAACTCATTGTTCATGGTTAGGAAACATAACCATCTTTGATTAACGAGCTAGTCAAGTAGAGGCATACTAGTGACACTTTGTTTGTCTATGTATTCACACATGTATTATGTTTCCGGTTAATACAATTCTAGCATGAATAATAAACATTTATCATGATATAAGGAAATAAATAATAACTTTATTATTGCCTCTAGGGAATATTTCCTTCAGTCTCCCACTTGCACTAGAGTCAATAATCTAGATTACACAGTAATGATTCTAACACCCATGGAGCCTTGGTGCTGATCATGTTTTGCTCGTGGAAGAGGCTTAGTCAATGGGTCTGCAACATTCAGATCCGTATGTATCTTGCAAATTTCTATGTCTCCCACCTGGACTAAGATCCCGGATGGAATTGAAGCGTCTCTTGATGTGCTTGGTTCTCTTGTGAAATCTGGATTCCTTTGCCAAGGCAATTGCACCAGTATTGTCACAAAAGATTTTCATTGGACCCGATGCACTAGGTATGACACCTAGATCGGATATGAACTCCTTCATCCAGACTCCTTCGTTTGCTGCTTCCGAAGCAGCTATGTACTCCGCTTCACATGTAGATCCCGCCACAACGCTTTGTTTAGAACTGCACCAACTGACAGCTCCACCGTTTAATGTAAACACGTATCCAGTTTGCGATTTAGAATCGTCCAGATCAGTGTCAAAGCTTGCATCAACGTAACCGTTTACGATGAGCTCTTTGTCACCTCCATATACGAGAAACATATCCTTAGTCCTTTTCAGGTATTTCAGGATGTTCTTGACCGTTGTCCAGTGATCCACTCCTGGATTACTTTGGTACCTCCCTGCTAGACTTATAGCAAGGCACACATCAGGTCTGGTACACAGCATTGCATACATGATAGATCCTATGGCTGATGCATAGGGAACATCTTTCATATTCTCTCTATCTTCTGCAGTGGTCGGGCATTGAGTCTTACTCAACTTCACACCTTGTAACACAGGCAAGAATCCTTTCTTTGCTTGATCCATTTTGAACTTTTTCAAAACTTTGTCAAGGTATGTGGTTTATGAAAGTCCAATTAAGCGTATTGATCTATCTCTATAGATCTTAATGCCTAATATGTAAGAAGCTTCACCGAGGTCTTTCATTGAAAAACTTTTATTCAAGTATCCCTTTATGCTATCCAGAAATTCTACATCATTTCCAATTAGTAATATGTCATCCACATATAATATCAGAAATGCTACAGAGCTCCCACTCACTTTCTTGTAAATACAGGCTTCTCCAAAAGTCTGTATAAAACCAAATGCTTTGATCACACTATCAAAACGTTTATTCCAACTCCGAGAGGCTTGCACCAGTCCATAAATGGATCGCTAGAGCTTGCACACTTTGTTAGCTCCCTTTGGATCGACAAAACCCTCTGGTTGCATCATATACAACTCTTCTTCCAGAAATCCATTCAGGAATGCAGTTTTGACATCCATCTGCCAAATTTCATAATCATAAAATGCGGCAATTGCTAACATGATTCGGACAGACTTAAGCATCGCTACGGGTGAGAAGGTCTCATCGTAGTCAATCCCTTGAACTTGCCGAAAACCTTTTGCGGCAAGTCGAGCTTTGTAGACAGTAATATTACCATCGGCGTCAGTCTTCTTCTTGAAGATCCATTTATTCTCAATTGCTTGCCGATCATCGGGCAAGTCAACCAAAGTCCAGACTTTGTTCTCATACATGGATCCCATCTCAGATTTCATGGCTTCAAGCCATTTTGCGGAATTTGGGCTCACCATCGCTTCTTCATAGTTCGTAGGTTCATCATGATCTAGTAGCATGACTTCCAAAACAGGATTACCGTACCACTCTGGTGTGGATCTTACTCTGGTTGATCTACGAGGTTCAGTAGTATCTTGTTCTGAAGTTTCATGATCATTATCATTAGCTTCCTCACTAATCGGTGTAGGTGTCGCAGAAACAGGTTTCTGTGATGTACTACTTTCCAATAAGGGAGCAGGTACAGTTACCTCGTCAAGTTCTACTTTCCTCCCACTCACTTCTTTCGAGAGAAACTCCTTCTCTAGAAAGGATCCATTCTTAGCAACGAATGTCTTGCCTTCGGATCTGTGATAGAAGGTGTACCCAGCAGTCTCCTTTGGGTATCCTATGAAGACACATTTCTCCTATTTGGGTTCGAGCTTATCAGGTTGAAGTTTTTTCACATAAGCATCGCAACCCCAAACTTTAAGAAACGACAACTTTGGTTTCTTGCCAAACCATAGTTCATAAGGCGTCGTCTCAACGGATTTTGATGGTGCCCTATTTAACGTGAATGCGGCCGTCTCTAAAGCATAACCCCAAAACGATAGCGGTAAATCGGTAAGAGACATCATAGATCGCACCATATCCAGTAAAGTACGATTACGACGTTCGGACACACCATTACGCTATGGTGTTCCGGGTGGCGTGAGTTGCGAAACTATTCCGCATTGTTTCAAATGTACACCAAACTCGTAACTCAAATATTCTCCTCCATGATCAGATCGTAGAAACTTTATTTTCTTGTTACGATGATTTTCAACTTCACTCTGAAATTCTTTGAACTTTTCAAATGTTTCAGACTTGTGTTTCATTAAGTAGATATACCCATATCTGCTTAAGTCATCCGTGAAGGTGAGAAAATAACGATATCCGCCACGAGCCTCAATATTCATCGGACCACATACATCTGTATGTATGATTTCCAACAAATCTGTTACTCTCTCCATAGTACCGGAGAACAGTTTTTTAGTCATCTTGCCCAAGAGGCACGGTTCGCAAGTACCAAGTGATTCATAATCAAGTGTTTCCAAAAGTCCATCAGTATGGAGTTTCTTCATGCGCTTTATACCGATATGACCTAAACGGTAGTGCCACAAATAAGTTGCACTATCATTATCAACTCTGCATCTTTTGGCTTCAACATTATGAATATGTGTGTTACTACTATCGAGATTCATCAAAAATAGACCACTCTTCAAAGGTGCATGACCATAAAAGATATTACTCATATAAATAGAACAACCATTATTCTCTGATTTAAATGAATAACCGTCTCGCATCAAACAAGATCCAGATATAATGTTCATGCTCAACGCTGGCACCAAATAACAATTATTTAGGTCTAATACTAATCCCGAAGGTAGATGTAGAGGTAGCATGCCGACCGCGATCACATCGACTTTGGAACCGTTTCCCACGCGCATCGTCACCTCGTCCTTTGCCAGTGTTCGCTTAATCCGTAGTCCCTGTTTCGAGTTGCAAATATTAGCAACAGAACCAGTATCAAATACCCAGGTGCTACTGCGAGCTCTAGTAAGGTACACATCAATAACATGTATATCACATATACCTTTGTTCACCTTGCCATCCTTCTTATCCGCCAAATACTTGGGGCAGTTCCGCTTCCAGTGACCAGTCTGCTTGCAGTAGAAGCACTCAGTTTCAAGCTTAGGTCCAGACTTGGGTTTCTTCTCTTGAGTAGCAACTTGCTTGCCGTTCTTTTTGAAGTTCCCCTTCTTCTTCCCTTTGCCCTTTTTCTTGAAACTAGTGGTCTTGTTGACCATCAACACTTGATGCTCCTTCTTGATTTCTACCTCCGCGGCTTTCAGCATTGCGAAGAGCTCGGGAATAGTCTTATTCATCCCTTGCATATTATAGTTCATCACAAAGCTCTTATAGCTTGGTGGCAGTGATTGGAGAATTCTGTCAATGACGCAATCATCTGGAAGATTAACTCCCAATTGAATCAAGTGATTATTATACCCAGACATTTTGAGTATATGCTCACTGACAGAACTGTTCTCCTCCATCTTGCAGCTATAGAACTTATTGGAGACTTCATATCTCTCAATTTGGGCATTTGCTTGAAATATTAACTTCAACTCCTGGAACATCTCATATGCTCCATGACGTTCAAAACGTCGTTGAAGTCCCGATTCTAAGCCGTAAAGCATGGCACACTGAACTATCGAGTAGTCATCAGCTTTGCTCTGCCAGACATTCATAACATCTGGTGTTGCTCCAGCAGCAGGCCTGGCACCCAGCGGTGCTTCCAGGACGTAATTCTTCTGTGCAGCAATGAGGATAATCCTCAAGTTATGGACCCAGTCCGTGTAATTGCTACCATCATCTTTTAACTTTGCTTTCTCAAGGAACGCATTAAAATTCAACGGAACAACAGCACGGGCCATCTATCTACAATCAAACATATATAAGCAAGATACTATCAGGTACTAAGTTCATGATAAATTTAAGTTCAATTAGTCAAATTACTTAAAGAACTCCCACTTAGACAGACATCCCTCTAATCCTCTAAGTGATCACGTGATCCAAATCAACTAAATCATAACCGATCATCACGTGATATGGAGTAGTTTTCAATGGTGAACATCGTTATGTTGATCATATCTACTATATGATTCACGCTCGACCTTTCGGTCTTCGTATTCCGAGGCCATATCTGCATATGCTAGGCTCTTCAAGTATAACCCGAGTATTCTGCGTGTGCAAAACTGGCTTGCTCCCGTTGTAGATGGACGTAGAGCTTATCACACCCGATCATCACGTGGTGTCTGGGCACGACGAACTTTGGCAACGGTGCATACTCAGGGAGAACACTTCTTGATAATTTAGTGAGAGATCATCTTATAATGCTACCATCAATCAAAGCAAGATAAGATGCATAAAAAGATAAACATCACATGCAATCAATATAAGTGATATGATATGGCCATCATCATCTTGTGCTTGTGATCTCCATCTCCGAAGCATCGTCGTGATCACCATCGTTACCGGCGTGACACCTTGATCTCCATCGTAGCGTCGTTGTCGTCTCGCCAAGTTTGTGCTTCCACGACTATCGCTACCGTTTAGTGATAAAGTAAAGCATTACATCGTGATTGCATTGCATATAATAAAGCGACAACCATATGGCTCCTGTCAGTTACCGATAACTCGGTTACAAAACATGATCATCTCATACAATAAAATTCAGCATCATGTCTTGACCATATCACATCACAACATGCCCTGCAAAAACAAGTTAGACGTCCTCTACTTTGTTGTTGCAAGTTTTACGTGGCTGCTACGGGCTTAAGCAAGAACCAATCTTACCTACGCATCAAAACCACAACGATAGTTTGTCAATTTGACTCCGTTTTAACCTTCGCAAGGACCGGGCGTAGCCACACTCGGTTCAACTAAAGTTGGAGAGACTGTCGCCCGCAAGCCACCTATGTGCAAAGCACGTCGGGAGAACCGGTCTCGCGTAAGCGTACGCGTAATGTCGGTCCGGGTCGTCTCGTCCAACAATACCGCCGAACCAAAGTATGACATGCTGGTAGGCAGTATGACTTATATCGCCCACAACTCACTTGTGTTCTACTCGTGCATATAACATCAACATATAAAACCTAGGCTCGGATGCCACTGTAGGGTTTCGTAGTAATTTCAAAAAATTTCCTACGCACACGCAAGATCATGTGATGCATAGCAACGAGAAGGGGGGAGTGTGATCTACATACCTAGTAGATCGACAATGGAAGCGTTTGGATTATGTAGTCATACGTCTTCACGATCCGACCGATCAAGCACCGAAACTACGGCACCTCCGAGTTCTAGCACACGTTCAGCTCGATGACGATCCCCGGACTCCGATCCAGCAAAGTGTCGGGGAAGAGTTCCGTCAGCACGACGGCGTGGTGACGATCTTGATGTACTACAGCAGCAGGGCTTCGCCTAAACTCCGCTACAATATTATCGAGGACTATGGTGGCTGGGGGCACCGCACACGGCTAAGGAAAAGATCACGTGGATCAACTTGTGTGTCTCTGGGGTGCCCCTGCCTCCGTATATAAAGGACTAAAGGGGGGAGGCTGGCCGGCCATGAGGGGCGCGCCAGGAGAGTCCTACTCCCTCTGGGAGTAGGATCCCCCCCCCCCAATCCTAGTTGGAATAGGATTCGCGGAGGGGGGAAAAGAGGGAGAGGGGCCGGCCCCCTCTCCTTGTCCAATTCGGACCAAGGGAGGGGAGGGGCGCGCGGCCCACTATGGGCTGCCTCTTCTCTTTTCCACTAAGGCCCAATAAGGCCCATCTAGCTCCCCGGGGGGTTCCGGTAACCTCCCGGTACTCCGGTAAAATCCCGATTTCACTCGGAACACTTCCGATATCCAAACATAGGCTTCCAATATATCAATCTTTATGTCTCGACCATTTCGAAACTCCTCGTCATGTCCGTGATCACATCCGGGACTCCGAACAACCTTCGGTACATCAAAATGCATAAACTCATAATATAACTGTCATCGTAACCTTAAGCGTGCGGACCCTACAGGTTCGAGAACAATGTAGACATGACCGAGACACGTCTCCGGTCAATAACCAATAGCGGGACCTGGATGCCCATATTGGCTCCTACATATTCTACGAAGATCTTTATCGGTCAGACCGCATAACAATATACGTCGTTCCCTTTGTCATCGGTGTGTTACTTGCCCGAGATTCGATCATCGATATTCCAATACCTAGTTCAATCTCGTTGTTGGCAAGTCTCTTTACTCGTTCTGTAATACATCATCCCGCAACTAACTCATTAGTCGCAATGCTTGCAAGGCTTAAGTGATGTGCATTACCGAGAGGGCCCAGAGATACCTCTCCGACAATCGGAATGGCAAAACCTAATGTCGAAATACGCCAACCCAACATGTACCTTTGGAGACACCTGTAGTACTCCTTTATAATCACCCAGTTACGTTGTGACGTTTGGTAGCACCCAAAGTGTTCCTCCGGTAAACGGGAGTTGCATAATCTCATAGTTATAGGAACATGTATAAGTCATGAAGAAAGCAACAGCAACATACTAAACGATCGGGTGCTAAGCTAATGGAATGGGTCATGTCAATCAGATCATTCACTTAATGATGTGATCCCGTTAATCAAATAACAACTCATTGTTCATGGTTAGGAAACATAACCATCTTTGATTAACGAGCTAGTCAAGTAGAGGCATACTAGTGACACTTTGTTTGTCTATGTATTCACACATGTATTATGTTTCCGATTAATACAATTCTAGCATGAATAATAAACATTTATCATGATATAAGGAAATAAATAATAACTTTATTATTGCCTCTAGGGCATATTTCCTTCACGAACCGCTGGCAGAAAGCGAGTGGTTGACCACGGAAGTATTTCTGCTGGATGATGCGCAGCCACAAGCCACCTTCTCCATTCGCAATCCGCCACAGCCACTTGGCCAGGAGAGCAATGTTCATGCGCTTGGAGGACATGATCCCGAGACCGCCCTGTTCGCGAGGCTTACAGATCTCTGACCACTTAATCATGTGGTATTTCTGCTTGTCGCCTTCACCCACCAAGAAGAAACGTCCCTAGACTGTGGCAATCTCATGGTGCAGCGTCTCAGGTAAGCTGTCGAAACTCATGATGAATAGGAGCAAGCTGGCGAGATATGAGTTAATGAGTACCGTGCGGGCGGACGTAGAGAGACAACGGCCCTAACGCTACTCCAACCACCCCGCTCGTGCAGCCGCGGGCGCTGGCCGATCCTGTTGAGATCCCCAGCCGCACCCGCTCCCGCACCGCAGCCCTTCACGCCCAAAGCACATCTCGAGTCTTGGGGTCAAGCAGCCCCTCGATGATCTCATGATGCGCACACTGTTCTGGAACATCCGCGGTTTCGGCCAAGACGGCCGACGCCGCCAACTGATAGAGTACATGCGCATTGAACGAATCGACATTGTGGCCATCCAAGAAACAATGCGCATGGAAAATCTCAGCAATTGAGACAAACCACCCACTGTACCGTGAAAAATTAAAGGATCAGCAAAATATCTCCACTAGTTGTTACCACATATCAACACCATAATATCAACTTCCACGATTCTCCTAATGTAAATTTACATCTCCATAGTTTTCAGTGTGAAACAGGAGCAGCAGTAGTAAGCAGTGACACACTTCGCGTCACTTTCAGAGTTAATATCAGAAGTTACTTGCAGTTCCCCACAAGCTAAACAATCCTCTTGATGGAATCTACCCGGTAGTTGATATTTAAATATATTATAACTGAGCACTTTTCCAGCTCTCTCAGGCCACAAGCTTTTCCAACCGTTTGATCGTGACTGTTGAGGATTTCAGACCATTAGATTAGCTGTGAGTCACGCCTAATCCAGCTCCGTTCGCTGACACGGACCGCTAACGGGCTGGGGCAGCTGCTCCCGCAGCAAAATTGCTGTCACGTGGTTTATTGGGCTCATTCTCGCAGGAAGCCCATTGGAAACTCCCTTCGCTCGACGCCCCCTCCCTTCGTCTCGACTTCTCTCTCTCCGCCCCTCCTCATTCTAACCGCGCTTGGGTGGCAGCGGCGGTGAAGTGGCCCCCCCTTTCTGGTGAGATCTATAGCACGACAGGCGGCAGTAGCGGTGAAGTGCCTCCACCTCCAGGTGAGATCTGTTGCGCACACGATCTCTCTCTCTCTCCCTCTCCCCCCTCTCTCTCTCACCATCGCGGATCAGCGCCACCGTAGCCTGTGTTCAATCCCACACCGCCGCCTCTATCTCCCAGTGATGTCGTCTCGCCGCCCTCGGCCTCACCATCAACTGATGCAGGGGAGTGATACTGCCACCTCCATCTCCCCTTTCCCTGCCTCTGAACCCAACTGAGAAGAAACTCATCTCTTCCCCTCTCCCAGGGCATCCTCTCTTACCCTCCCATGGCTCCTCGTCCTCCTCCCATGGCCACCAAATTCTGCAAGGATTTTTTATTCAAGTTGTTCTTTGTCACCAGGTCGCCGGCAAGGTCTTAGTCCATGATTTGTTCGTCTCGCTTTAGAGGTGGGAATGATGTTTCATCACGGATTGCAGAAATAAGTGCCGCGTCTTGACTCAGATTGGTCTGGATTTGTGCAGACGGTGGAGGTGAAGAAGTCTGAGCGAGGGCTCAAGGAGGTGGAGGAAGAGATGGTGGCCAGCACCGCTCCTTCGGCCAGGAAAACGTGGGCACTCCGGTTCGTTCATATCGACTAAATCACGGGGTCGATGAGTCACTATTGCCCAAAGCCAAGCGGTGAATGGCGCTCACGAGCAAAAGCAGTCACATAATCATCTTCAGGGCTAAGATCAACGTGCTCCTGCCTTTAGGCCCTTTGCCATCACGCTCCACTACCTCTCTAGAAACCACAATAATCACACTTATAAATTAATTTTCAGTATTCATCAGAATTGTACAGTATTACTTGCCCTTTTATATTTAATTATTTTTTCTATTTAGTGTTACTTTTGAATCTTTTATAGCACAAGCATCCGTTTCTTCTTATAAATTCTATGTCACGTTTAGTTGCAGTAGCAAGACTGACATGTAGTGCCTTCTATATCCTCAATTTTCTATCTTCAAATGGTTCATATTAAAGCAGATGTACTCAAACATGTAATTATGTTTCCCCAACAATTGTGCTTTATGCTAACATAATTTGAAATGAATCCATGTGTTCTAGGAGGACAAATTCGAGCTCCATATTACTTGGTCTGCTGCTTCTTCTGGGTTGTCTTCTACCTTCCAGTAGATTCTGTGAAGCTCCAATGGCTATCAAACAGGTTAGTGCTCGTGCCCTATTATGCCTCAAGTTAATTATCTTGCGATGCAATTTCATATTTTATGGTCTGATTGCTCTAGGTGGAACTGACCGCTCTACTACAGTGTGATTGCTCTAGATGGAACTAACTGCTCTATTGCACGACATTGCTAGGTCGCCATTGATTTCGATTATGGGCGTGATATTGTGATATTATCCATGAACTGGAGAATGGAGTGAAAACAATTGGTCTACTGATGAACTTGACAGTTAGTATTTTTTATGGCAGATGCATCGAATTTAAGTGTCAGGAGTCTGCCTTTTGATATGCCCTTGTGGTGCGTTGCCTCTCCATTAAATTCTCATGTTCGCGGATTCTGGAGTGTAGTTATATTGTGGCATACCTTTTTAGATGAAAATATAATGGAGTGGTATGTTCCATCACTTGGGACCATGTAATTATATTATTTGATATTTAGTATAGAGTTCTGAACTATCTTGGTTGGGCTTGATTCAGGCAAAAAAATACTTCTGCAAAGTGTTGTAAAAGGAGGAGATGTCTTGCTCTACTGCTGCTTGGTACCAGACGTGAACGACTTCATTAGGAGTTTGCTGCATGGTTGGAGGTCAGCTCAGCTTTTCTATCTGCTTAACTTTTGCGGATATAAAAAATTATGTAGTCTTGAAGCTGAAATTTAGTTGATTGAAAGTAAAGAGATTCAGAGTAAGAGACTTTTTTTTTGCACTCAGGGGACGAGCACGGTAACATGTCTTCTCACTCCAATATTTGTGACTGAATTTGATAAAAGGGTTTTTATCATTTATGCCATCGGTTTCTCCCACTACTCAGTTTTGCCACTAGGAATTTCAACTGCTCAAAAATGCCATCGCTGTGTTAGACATATGTTCAAAAATGCCACTGGACACCATTATTGTGATCTCAAATCTCTTTTGCCATGTTATAATGACATAAATACCTATGAACCAGCATGCCAGCTCTCCTTCTATCTTACTACAATAAAGTGTGGGGCCCACTTGATCCCAATGACGTTCTTATTTTTTTATAAAATTATTCGCTTGGTTACTCCGGACAAGTGGGGCCACACTTATCATTGTGAGATAGAGAGAACTGACATGTGAGTCTAGGCTTATTTTTGTCATATAACATGGTCAATGAGTTTGATGTGAAAATAACGATGTCTAATGGCATTTTTGAGGAAACATCTAACGGAACGTTGGCATTTTTGAGCAAACATCTCACGGATCGATGTCATTTTTGAGTAGTTGTAATTTCTAATGGAAAAACTGAGTAGTGGGACACAACTAGTGGCAAAAATGATAAAAACCCTTGATAAAATTAGGCACTGCATTTTTTTCAAATTATTGGCAAAATACACTCATGGACAGTTTTAAAGAAAACAAAAGTGCGTAATTTTCCTCTGCTTTGTGTTGAAGTCCTCTTGTATAGGGCATTTGAGGTTCTGTTTAGTGCATAATTTGGCGAATCTTTTGCAGCAAACACTTATTTATTTGCTTTGCCATGAAATTTCCTACATATGACCGTCCTGTCTATCCAGGTGCCATAATTTTATGTTTGACATCTAATAAGTTAACTTCAAATTTGAATGCCATGTATAGCATTTTCAGAATTGGAGTGACGGCATCGGTCGTCGCTACTACTTTAGTGATCTAAAACGTCTTATATTAGCTTGCAAACGTAGTATTTGGGTTGTCATTGACATCACACATTGACTGGCGATGTTGCATGTCAGAGGGGTCTACTCATACGTGCAGTTTTCCATTGTCTCTGGTGATTCTTTTCTTTATTCCCCACCTTGCACGTTTGGTATATTCATGGGTTCACCCTTCTTTCTAATATTTTAGTTTACTAAAATCGTAACAATTGGTGTCAAAACCTTATATTCGATGCTATTGCAGATCAGTACCATTACCCTGTTTGCAGATTTTTAGTTAACCTGTATTAGAAGAAATCATACGCCAACTTACAACCCTACTCAAAAAAGATATTAGAAAATCAAATAAAACGTAAGCCAAAAAGATGACCAATACATTGGTACTATTTGGATCATGCTTCTTACATATATGTTTGATTACATTATCTATACAATTCTATAATTGTCCACATTATTTTCCTTAGCTTAACATGCCATTGCATTCCATACATAACTATCCGTTATAACAACAATTATAAGGTGAACCATGTTTGCCGCGACTTGCACATTTTTAGTGTTCAATGGACTAAGACCAGAGTTTTCCCGTCTGTACACATTCTATTTGCATTACATTGTTCTGTAAAATAATACTGACAGCTTCATCATTGTGTTCTACAGGAAGGTAGTTGATGCCACTAGAGATAATAAACCATTTGGATCCCAATACCATACCATGTTGATCTACACCTGGTGTGCTTTCTCTCCTATTTATGCTTTTGTTTCAGTGGTTCTAAGGCTCGCACATAATGATTAAGAAAAGTAGCACAATGTTTTTTGGCTATTTGCTATCGATGGCATGTTGCAGTTTGCCATGGACCATGCTAAACGTGCATCAATCCAAGGAATAATGTACCTTATGGGATTTCTCATATATTTGTAGATTTATTGTATTTTCTTTGAATTGGATTGTAGATCTGTTTTTGTGTTGTCAGAATAAACAATGCATGAATTCGGTAACTGATTTTATAGCTGCAATCTCCTAAGCACAATTACTCATGCTTTATTTTCTAATTTTCAGTTTTCTTTTGTCGTTAAATACTATACAGCTTGGTTTTGTTACCAACTTTAATCCAATCATATATTTACATCAATCACTATTATTTTAGTGACAAAATAGACGGGCGCAGCAACGCACGCCATCATGGTCTAGTCAGGAGTTACGATCACAGGCTTGTTCACCTGCCCCCAGGCTGCAGCAGTGCTTCTTGTTTGTGTCGATTGCTACAGCTTCCTGAGCAAATGTCCACCCGCAGGCGGGGTCGCATCAGATCCAAAGCTCTCGCCCGTGTCCACCCGCAGGCGCTACAACGTGATGCAGAGGGCCAGCTCGTCCTCGTCTACGGCAGCATGGCGGGGGAAATGTACCAATCTTCGTCGCTGGAGCCGTCGAAGTGGCTGCAGGTGCTGGACATGGTCGCCGGAGATTGGGAGTTGACGGATTGGAGAAAGGGGGAACGGAGCAGAGCAGAGTGAAGTAAGGCTAAGGTTCGATCCGGATGGGGTTTTTGTGAAGTCATTGTTGGCCAAAGGTGGGCTGTGTGGACATGACGGACATGCCCGAACCGTCTCTTATCCGCCCTACATTTGGGCTGAAAATGAGGGATGTCGGTCAGCCCATGCGTTTGAGGTCGATTTAAAGCATCCGAATAAGTCGGGTATTTTGACCGGTCCTCCCGCCCGGGCATTTGATGGGTTTGAGGCGCTCGGCCATTAGGGGCTCACGCACGTTTTGGTGAATCACTTTTGGCATTGTGCGGCCATACATGGTCATGGAATTAACGGTCCGTAGATCGTGTAGCTAGCACAACTTGGCATGGGCACCGGACCGGATACATGTTGTTCATGTGCTGTATACTCACACAGGCTTCACTAATGCTCCAGATCTTTCTTCAGTCTGAGTTGGGTTAGAAGCATGGAAGGTATTTGCACCATCACCGTCCTCAATTGGTGAGGCCCTTTGTGAGGTGTGTGTTGTGTGGGGGGGGGGGGGGGGGGGGGGGTGTATTAATGACGAGACAAATCTGACCTTCTTTTCAAAAGAAAAAATGCAACGGACCGGGTAGCTTCACAACTGCAGCACTAACTTTGTCGGCGTGAACAACAACTGCAGCTCGATTGTAAATGTTGATGACGCTTTCTATGTATTCTCAAACAGGTGTAGCACTCTCCTACTTTGTCATGTAATTTATCTCTTGTTGAATCATATGTGTAGGTTTTCCTCATAAAGAAGAAGAATCATATGCATAGGTAAATGGTAGGTATCTGAGTACACAGCCATGACACATTTTTATGCTCACCGTACCCCTCCGTAATTCTGCGTCATACAGCGGAAGAAATTTAACATGATGAGCGTACATAATCATGCATAGAAGTTGAAGAGAGAATTGTTCGTCGTAATGGTTGGGCTCGTCTCAAATGCGTGATCCTCAAGCTCTTTCCAACGATTTTGTACAACAAGCTGCTATATTTCTTTTCTTCCATGTTTGAGACCTTATGATCATCTCCTAAGCATGCATCATGCATTTAAGGTGAAGCCATCCATTACCATGCATATTTAATAGCATGGCCTGTGAGACGTGGTGTCTAAACTGAGACAAGGAAGCACAGGCTGCAAATGTAGATAGCGACTCAGCCTCTCACTAGCTGCTTAATTACTAGTAGAAGGCAAATCATGGATGTGATATTAGAAGAGAACTGAATTAGTGACGGTATATCAGTGTTATTTTTCTATACAAACGTTCCACTTGAGGATGCGGTCTACTGCTTTGGGACGGGCATAGCTTTCTCTTGTTAATAGTAGCAACAATTCTATTACTTGTCAATGCCCACTACATCTAGTGGCAGAGCTAAGGATGGGTCTCAGTTCTCTAACATAACTCGACAGATCAAAGTACAGCCGACATGGATAGAGATTTACCCTCGGTGAGGATCAGAGTTGTTCGTGCATGGTCTGCTCTTCTTCAGCCTGTAAGCATACGGATAACTACCTGCCTTGTATCACTAGTCAAATTCTAGATTGATGTTGTTGCTGGCAGTTCTACATTGTAGTTTAATTTGCTTGTCCTCGGGGTTTTACATCTCCACAATATTACTATGAATCATTTTTTTAAATATGCACCATATTTGAATCCGCAAAGTGCAGACGCTCCGCTGAAGAATTATCAAAATTGACTTCGCTTGTAAAGTGTATGTGTTGCCTTGGCAACAAACCATAACCACCAAAAGTGAATGCGCTGATGGCACTAGCTACCCGGCACTGAGCGGTGAGAGCACAACACTATGATCCATCACATATGTCGAAACTCGATAGTGGTAAGCCTGAATTGTAGCAGGACTGCATAATCATGAGGCAAAACACACTTTGCAAAAGGGAACATGTATGTTTGCCTGTAATCCTTAATTTGCTCTTCATGAAGCCTATGATTGTACAAAGTGCTAAAGCAAACAGCATAGAATGACAAAACAACAACAAAATGAGTTCTACACAGGCCGCATAAGTGAAAATGACTGTGTGGTGGTAATCACCAGTGAACTCTTGACCAAAGTGACAGATCTCAGAAATTGAGAAAACTCACCCAATGTACCATGAAAATTTAAAGAATCGGCAAAACATCTCCACTTGCTGTCACTACCACATCCATGTCATGATATCAATTTCCACGATTCTCCTAATGCAAATTTACATCTCCACAACCACAGTTCTCAGTGTGAAACAAGAGCAGCGGTAGTAAGTAGTAACACACTTCGCATCACTTTCGGAGGTAATATCAGAAGTTATTTGCAGTTCCCCACAGGCTATCCAATCCTCTTGATGGAGTCTACCAAGTACTCGATATCAGGAGTTAGGATGGCACGCTTGTTCACCTCCCCCAGGCTGCAGCAGTGCTTCTTGTTTGTGTTGATCGCTACAGCCTCTTGAGCAAATGTGCAGTCCAAACCAGCTGAAACCTGCACGTTTTATTCATCTCAAGTACTGCATCATCGAAAGACTAAACATAAGCTGAAAATGCAGCATAAAGAAGTGCAGAATTCTTAAACACTTACATCAAAGAGTGCATCTCCAAGCCTCATCTTCACTTTACCACTCTTGTACACGAGCAGCTTCCCCATGAGACCACCTGGCAAATCTTTTAGCTTACAGCCGTTGATCGACTCGAGTCTCCTCTTCTTGTTGGTTTCTTCTGTTTCAACCCCCTCACTGTCACTGGTGTCCATATCTCCCCCAGCAACTGATACAACCTGCGGTAAAGGAAGAGATGCAGGGAACTGGAAGAAGAGCAACTGTGGTGTATTCATCTTGTCCTCAGTGTCCTGTTAAACAATTGATATAATACATCAGTTTTTAGGCTACTAATACTATACAGCCGGTACAATTAGTTCGATCAATATAAGATACAAAACTAAAAGAGAATGAGTAACCGACAGTTCCATCACAAGAAAAGACAGTTCCATCAACATGTGGTGTTTTTTTTTGCATTGATATGAATACCTGAACAAGAACGGTGTTCCTCGACATGATATCATGCAACATGATATACATACCATTAGCCCAAGTTCTTTAGCTGCAGTTAATTCACCATCTTGTGTTCTGCTGGAAGAAAACTCTCCGAACGCGTCTTTGTCAAAATCTTCTGTACCGAAGATAGAAGAATGTCGATTAAAGCGTTTTTGAAAGGCAAACTGTGAGCATGATGTGGCAAAAAGCCAAAAACTGCAAAAATGAACAACACCATAACCTGGATCTGCAGAGTGGGGCCTCCTCAGAGGGAGAGTAATAGGAGGATAGTTGTAGCTGTGATGGGTAAAGTCCTGCAACAGTTAGGAGATAAGTCAGGTAATTAACAAAACAACCGCCCATCACCCCACCCCTTATGTTATGCTTGTATGAGTTTACTAACCTGAGGTCCAGTGAACTGTTTGGGTAACTTTGCAGCAGAAGACGTAACGCCAGACATCATATACTTGTTAAAAAGGTTTACCTCCTGCTCTTGTTTAACTAGCAGAAGAAATGATACATTGCTCTGTAAATGTTCAGATGAAGGTAAATACGGAACAAATGGGAGTGGCAACCTTAAGCTACTACCTGATGAAGAACTTTTAGGGTTGGGGAAGGATCTTGCAGTTGAAGAGTTCACTTGTCCAAATGCAACCTGAACACAGGCTTCTACAGTCGTAATGGAGCAGTATGTTATTACTAAATTATAAACTGAAAACAACATAATGCCGTTACACCGGCGGTATTGAGATTGTTATAAATATTCATAAACCCATATTTTATGGACGAATCAGTGCTGACTTCTAAATAGAATTTTGATTATCTAACTTGCAACAATTATCTAAGCCTCTAAGGTGCATCATGCTGCATGTCATTAGTTTGGACAAAACCTCCAGTAGAATTATATCCTAGGCTAGTGCCGATTTCATGAGACAACTCCAGAGTCCAGATTTTTCCTGACCAAACATGTCTGCTTAGGCAATGCAAGTTGAATAGATAGCATATTTGAACTAGATGCCTTTGTGCTCCTTGCACTTGGACAGCTCACCATTACCATTTACCCAATAGCTATTCGATATGAACATGGTCAGTATGAAATGTTCAAAAATACAGAGATACTGGTGTCTTATTTGGCACAAATCGTTCAGTGGCTCTCAAGATTCAAAGGAGGTTGTGATTCTAGAATCTTAGGAACTTTGTGTGACAGAAACTGCAGTTAACTGATTAGTTATTTTTCATCAGACGTAGGCTAGTGAATGCAGGATCGAACAGGAAGTACAGTAGATATTGCAAGGCAACCAACATCAATAAAGTACTAACCACTTTTCTCAGCCTTGGATCTTCTTTCGAGGGCACCTTGACTCTGCATATGAAACCACAGAATAAAACACCAGCAACCTAAATCAGGCACGTAGAAATTGGACTCAAGACATACAAGTACCTGTGGTATTCTAAGTTTCATCAGTAACTCCTTATCAATTGTGTCAAGCTCCCTCTCCTCTTCCGGTTCCCTGTAGAATCCCACCATTACTTTCTTTGCACAAGCACTGCGCCTACTTTAAATAGAAAATACTGAGTCGAACAAGCATGCATAAACAGAGCATTGGTTAATGTACATTACATCTTAGGGACAATTTTTGGTGTCTTCTTAGTAGGCACCTTGGGTGAAAATTTAAGTCCGGCCTGCGCGCGAAAAGTAGAAGTAAAGAAATGGTAAGCAGCAAACACACTGAGCTTATATGCATATCATATTTAGCTGGAGAAAACATTCACTTTGCGGCGATTGGGTGGAGTGGAAGCAGAGCCATCCTTCTCTTTCCCTTTTTCAGTCTTGTCGTCCATGAGAACCAAGTGGAAGATCTACAAGAATGACATGATGAGGTAAAAAAACTAAAAAGTTGGGTAAAAGGAATGACATGATGAGGTAAAACTTGGGTACAAGGGCGTCTCCCAAACAAGTTTTGCCAAGTAACACTAGTGCACACTTTGTCCATAGTCAACTCCCATAAAATTCCGAAGTCCTGGCTGGTGACACAGTTAAGCAATAGCTTGAACTTGCTAAGCGATCTCCAGGAGCGGCATACTGCGTGTGGCATGCGCATCCTCCACTCATGCTCATCCGCACGCATGAACACTACTGGCTTGTGAGCTATGAATGTGCAGCAAAAGAATTCCTAGCGCTCACAGAAATAACGCCGAACAGCTTCAGGGCGTCCCCTAAGCCCTCCCGCACCTCACCACGGAGCGGAAACCCCACACCACCAGCAAAAGGTCCGAATTCCAAAACCCGCACAGAGCACGACTGGACGACAAAATTGACGATGGCACAACGATCGCCGGCATTGCAACAGGACAAACTACGAATCCCGGGCCTCCGATCGGTCTGCTACCCTCCCGTCCGGCTCGACCGCCGGCCAGGGCGCCGCCAGCAAGAGGCGCAGCGAAGATAGCGAAGAGCCGAGGCAGAGCAACGCGACGGATCCGGTTGCGGGGGGAGGGCTGCCTCCTTACCTCGGCCGCGGAGAAGGCAGGGCCGAAGAGCGGTGGTGTAGAGAGGCGCGCGGTGGTTCCGGCCGGCCGCGCAGCCGAGGGTGGAGCGATGGAGGTAGGGGAAAGTGGAGAAAGCAGGGGAGGAGGATGCCGATGTCTACAGGCAACAGCTTTGCAGCCGCAGCAGGTGGAGACACGTGTCCCGCCCGCTGAGGGTCCGCTGGAAAAGGCCTGGACGGCGACCGTAAATTAGAATTCCGTTGCTGTCCTGCAGCCAAGTGGCACATACACATCGTGTTTACTCAAGTAAAAAGGTTGACCCAGGACAGACAGCTACATTTTCGAATGTTATTAGAATGGTCACTTTGACAAAAAAAAATTATCCGGGTGGTTTCTATGACTCATTCAGAGAGAAAATCTCCTTCCCAGTTGTCACGAACAAATTATGTGGTCATGTTGAGTGTCTACTATAAGTTTGAAGCACGTGGTGACATGACACACTTATTGCATATATCAAATATTTCTAAAGTGAGTAGATTATGGACATGTGTATGTGTGCCCTTTTCATGTTTTCGCGGTCAATTTGACACTAAATGTTGCAGGGTAAATAAATGTGTTCACAAGACATAAGAAACAAACCTAAAATGCCAAGACAACATGGATTCTACCAATTTTTAGAATCTACTCAGGTGCCTGGCAAACTTGTCATCGACCGATTCCTAGGAGTCAATGTAGCCTGCAAAATCAAGCGCGAAAAGAAGAGCAAACTAAGCATTGCATGAGTGACAGGAGCTACTCTGAATAGCCAAGGAGGACATGCCTATATAAACTCCGAATAGCTCTATTTTTTCCATACAAAAGGAAAAAAACAGAGCTATATATAGCAAAGTTTACACATATATGCATGTAGTGTAGGCAAGTCATCCTTGGCTACCAAATCAGCTATATCCCTCATACAAGGCCCCTCTTCTAAGTTGTAATATCTTTCATCCGTTGCTGCATTGCATTGCACCGTTATATGTGCCCGAGTACTTATAGTAAACACAAAGGTCCTGCATATGCATGAGAAGAATAATCAGAGTCTGGCCATCTTTGACACTTATTAATTATGTATAGACCAGAATATATTCAGTTAGGTTTGGTTTTGGTAGATTCTTATGCTTACTGACGGTGCAGCTTAATAAGGTTGACACGTGCCTACAAGGGTTAAAAGGTTGACTATTTGAGAAATTTCGCATATTGTTTACGACGAGAGAAGCTAATGAATTAGCGCATCTTTCCCTAAGCAGAGTAATTTCTTTTGGAGACGTTGTTTGTGGATAAATTGTATCCCATCCTTCCTTACGGCTTGTGTAATGAAGGATTGTAATCCTGTGTTTTGACTAATAATGCTCTTGATTAAAAAAAGGTGTGTGTGTGTGTGTGTGTGTGTGTGTGTGTCATTTCACATATGTAACTACAATTCTACATGTGTTGGCAAATCAATCTATTCCTTCCCCTTCCGCGACAGCGGGAAGAGAAGTCCAGGTGCCTCAGTCCAGCTAGTACTTTAGGTTAGGGTTTTTCTCTCATGGGGATGGCGTTGTGGCGGATGGCGAGCTTCATGTTCCAGCTGGTTTTCCAGGCTTCGATCCTCCTGAGTTCGTTTGTTGGGATGATGTCGCCGGAGTTTCGGTGTAGATTCATGTCGTCTCCCTGGGATGGCGACGTTAGGATTTCACGTTGTACCTACACAATAGTGAGTTTTTGTGTCACATACTTCAGATCAATTCAATGGTTCAACGGAAACAACTGTAGTTCCAAGACGTTGGTCCTTAGTGGAACGTGCACGAAAACTTTCCGGTCGTCCTCGACAACGTTAGGACAGCTCCGGTAAGCGAGCGGCGTGGCGTTCAGTGGTCCAAGAACCCTGATTGAATTTTTATTATGTTTGTGATGCTTTGTATTTCTGGTGAACTTTTATACTCCTCTATTTCTTTTGACTTCGTGTATTTGATTCGTCTATAGTCAAACTTTGTAAGTTTGACCAAATTTATATTTAAAACATGAATGTGTACAATGCCAAACAAATATAATATGAAAATATTTTCCATGATGATTCTAAAGATATTGATTTTGTATTGTCAATGTTAATAATTTTGTGTGTAAACTTGGTCAAGCTTCAAAAGGTTTGACTTCAGACAAACCTAATACGCGGAATAAAAATAAATGAAGGGAGTAATAGATTTGGATATTTTCGCAAAAGAAAACACTTGGCACAAAAAATGATCAAATCTCTGGTTTGAGATCTTACCTGGCCACGGTGGATTTTTTTAGTAATATAGTTGAAGTACTAACACTAGCAAGGTGTCACTGATGCAGAGAACAGAGGTTTGAACTCTTCGTCAGGAAAAATTGAGAGATGCCAGAGAATACTGAATTTCAAAACTATGTGACTCTAGTCCTCAGTTGACATTCACAAATATAGTGATGTGTGTTTCGGTCCTTCTTGGTATTTCTAAAATAAAAAAAACTGTCAGCTCATGATAAATGATTATATTGATTGTTTTTTTGCGGGAAATAAATAGATTAAGTTGACCTTAAAATTCAAGACAAACTTATGGACCTTCATGGAATTGTTACTCCAACTGTTTATCTTTGCCTTGAGAAATTATTCCGAGTTCCATGAGGAGTTTCGACCGTCTCCTTTTCAAAAAAAATTGAAAATAAAATATTCTCTCCAATCCATATTACTTGTCGCTCACTTTGTACAACTTTGTTGCGTTGGACGTAATGCACGAGAGCCGTGAGAGTAGCATGACAATTTCGAGCGATGGGCCGGCAAGAATCACATGATAGTGTTTTCCAATGGAAATGCGTAGGGCCGATCAATCGGCGGGAAATCACATCCTTATGGCATAATGCGTGTCTTACTTCGGCCATGGTTTCTGATCGTCCACCTGTTGGGCAACTTTCTGAAGTCAATATTCCTTTTGACATCCTGCCTCCGCTGGCCTTCTTCTTTTTGTTCTAACACAATGCACAGACATTACATGATCTAGTCATTCGCAACACTATCAGACATTTCTAGACTTGATTTTTGAGAAAGAAAGAGCCGAAGTTTGTCTTTTGACATCTACTTTCTTCCATCATAGATAGATTAGGAAGGACTAGTACATAAACTTTCCATCTGTGTGTGCATGTGCCAGTGGAATCGTACCATGTTTTATTCGGGACGGCGGGCAGCTGCACGATGCGCAAATCAGGAGCTGCTAGATTGGGAATCTGAGCTCTACCGATAGGCTAGTTTAATTAGCTGGGGTGATTACTCCACTTGTCCTCATGCAAACAAAAGTAGGCCGGCCGGGCTCTGACTTGGCTTTTCTGGTAGCTCGGATGCAGCTAGCAGCTACCAAGATGACACGTGAATTGTTCACTATTTTGGGATTTTAAATAACTCCCTCCGTCCCATAATGTAGTGTCAAAAAACATCTTACATTATAGAACAGAGATAATAGCATGTAATTAGGGGAAGACTCGATGTTAGAGCATAGTCGACGTGCTCGGAGAAAATTTTTTCACGAGTGTGCATATCATATATTAAAGAAGAAAGGCAAAGAAAGCCTCCACCACTTTACACAGTTTGTTGGTACAAATTACTCCTCACTGGTCCCCCACCTCTCCACCCTACTAAAGAAGGGGGTTACATTCCCTTTCATTAGCCCAGCCGAAGCCTACAGTTGGCCCTCTTGCCTCACTCTCCTAAGTAGATACTCTAAGCAAGGGCGCGCCCCATCAAAGATAATACCATTCCTAAGCTTCCACAACTCCCACCATACTAGCACAATAATAGTACGGAGATCTTTGGTGCTCATGCCTTCTAATCCTTACTTGTCCACAGCCCATTTCGCCAACTTGTCCTGTTGAGTGGGAGTCCAATCCGGTTTGCCCAAGGCCTCGCAGATCCTCGCCCAAGCAGTCCTAGCAAAGACGCAAGTGAGTAAAATGTGGTTAATGGTTTCGTCCTCCTGGTCACAGAACGGGCATGCGTCCTGGTGTGGCAACCCTCGCCTCGCTAGTCGGTCGGACGTCCAGCATCGGTCCCTGAGGGCCAACCACGTGAAGAACTTGCACCATGTTGGTGCACGTGATTTCCAAGTTAGATCCGCCGTCACACTTCTTTCTCGACCCCAAAAGCCAGCCTCATAGGCAGATTTGACGGAGAATTGTCCGGTGGCCTCCCACGACCAGACCACCTTGTCAGGCACATCCACCATGGGCTCCCAAGCTGAGACTAGTTGCCATACCACAAAGAACTCGTGCAAAACACGGCAGGTCCGATGTCAGGGCCAACATCCAAAGCCCAACTCCCATTCTCCACCGCCGATGCAACTAACCGGGAGTCTCTGATGCGTTTTGGAACCCGGCTGTATAGGAGCGGTGCAACATCTTGAATCCGGCTGCCATCAAGCCAGCGGTCCTCCCAAAAACGTGTTGCAAGCCCAGAGTTCGCCACACTCCTCATGGCCGCCCCTACACAGCCCCATTGACTCCTCCAGGACCTTGATCTTGAACTCTCTCCATGGCCTCGTCTCATCACTCCTCGCAAGCCACGGCCATCTCGCTTGCATTGCTATGTTCATCCAGCGTAAATTTGGCAAACCAAGGCCACCTGCCCATTTCGGTGTGCACACCGCGTCCCAAGCCACCGCACAATTGCCACCGTTGGCCTCCGCGCGTCTACACCACAAGAAACCTCTGCAAATCTTCCTCATTGCAGCAATTGTTTTTATCGGTAGATCTAGCGCCATCATTGCATGGATCGGCATGGCACATAGCACCGATTGGACCAAGGTAAGTCTGCCGCTCTTTGGCATAAGCGATGCCTTCCACTTTGGTAGCTTATTAGCCATTTGATCCACCAAATACTTCAACTGCATCGCCGATGGCCTCCTTAATGAGAGTGGCAGCCCCAAATACCTAATCGCCGATCGCCGACGTGCTTGGAGAATTGAGGGCGCACATGGGCTTCATGGCTAGCAAGGGCGGCGATACGCATGATGGACATTAGAACAGAGCATCTACATTAAGACCTGACAAATCATAATAGAAAGGCATGCAATAAAGTTATGGCAGCAGATAGACAAAATATAGAGAGTGCTAGCCCTTTGCAATACAGAGTAAAACAATGGTTTGTTCACTTAATTTAAGTTACTGACACAACTCTACGTCTGGTTGAAGGGGGTGAGATTGAACTCGGAACTCATAAGATAAAGTTTTCAATGGTTTGTTCACTTAATTTAAGAACTCAATCACTTAGCAGTTTTAGGCTCTGAGTTTTTTCTCACTAGAATTCTCTCAGATCTATGGGAGAGCAGTTTTAGGCTCTGAGTTTTTTCTCACTGGAATTCTCTCAGATCTATGGGAGACATGGGTTGCTCAGATAATCTCTGCCTAAATTTTATGCGGAGCAGCCACCGGTTTAAGGTTGAGTTAAGAGGGTCTTTATAGTCGGTGGAGCAAACCTGTGGGCCAATATGAACATTGGAGGCTCACTCACATCATCAACACGACACGTGGCTAACGGTAGGATTTCAAAGCAACTCTCTCACGTGGTCTGTCTTCCCGCGCAAGACAACTAGTTGTTTTGCAAGGCAATTGCGCTAAGGAGTCTCGAAGAATAACATCTCGGACTCTGAAGCCAAATGCACTTGTGTTTACGTTCTCAAAGTTTTCAATGAAAGATTTTGGGTTTGGATTGAGCACATACTAGAAGAGTTCAATCTAACTTTCACTTTGACCCCCTCAGTAGTACAGTTTGTCATATTGACTCAAATGGAAGCAAAATAAACTAGTAAACCAAAGTCTACAGTTCTGGCCCATATTCTTCAATGCTTTCATAACATATTTAAGGGTCATAACTCTTTGTTAAACCAAATCCTCACATACTATCGTTGCATACTAACAAAAGATATCGAGGAAGCATATTTAGGGCGCCCGTGTGTACTAGCACATTTAGGTTCATAACTCATCTAGTCCCTTAACTGTTGATACTTCTGGCCCATGTGTGGCCCGTGGTGCCTATTGATCAGTTTCGGCCCGTACCGTCTGCATTTCGGCCAACTTCCGAGATGTGGTTTCTCTGGGCCATTTTCAGCCCTTTGTGTCTACCGACCCATTTACTGCCCCTCGTGTCTATGTGGCATTTTCGGTCTATGGTGGATTTCGGTGCATTCAATCAACCCGTAGGGTGTTTCTAAAAAAACGTAGGGGCTTTTGGACCATTTACAGGTCGTGTTGCTTCTGGTCTCATTTACGGCCCATGATGTATAACAACCCATTTACGACGCGTTGTTCATCTTGGCTGGTTTTGGCCTCCAATGAAGAGCCCTCCGGATAAACAACACAGAAGAACCCTGCCAACCAATGTCAAACAATCGACCAAAAGTGTCAAGAATCAGACAGCTCCGATCTTAATAAAGAGGTTCGCATGAGAACAAGCACATCGATGGCAAGTTCATAGACAAACGACGCGTTTTACTCTTTGAATTTCGCCCAAATGATATACAGTATACAGAATAACCTTTGGGCTTCTGTATCTGATATAGTACTACAAAATCCAATACTAGGAAAAACATGCAGCTCCTATCGAGCTACCTTCCTGAAGCCATTTCCCTCCCGTTGTTGCTGCCCAGACAATCAGCGAGAGACTGTCCAATGGAGTACTAGACACTTGCAGCACAGTACAGCCACCTGCCGTCGCGGCCAAAAGAAATTGGAGGAGCTAATCTCCTCCTCATCAGGCGGTGGTGAACTCCTTGGCCTTGTCGGGGCCGCGGGGGCGGTACGCGGCGATGATCATGGGGTCTAGGAGCAGCGGCAGCAGCTCGTCCTGGATGCACTTGTAGATCTCCCCGCATCGCGTCTGCACGATCTTGGCGAGGTTCATGGCGTTCTGCTTGTCTTGCCGGACGTCGTCCTCGTCCGGCACCGGCCCGTACTCGGTGGCGAGCAGCTTGGAGAGGCGCTCCACGTTGCTCTCCAGCTCCTCCTGGTAGTTCTCGAAGAGGCCCTGCGCGATGGGCAGGCTGCCGCGGTGCGCGGGCCGCGTGCGCACCTTGTCGTCGTCGCCGAACATGTAGTAGGCGAAGACGTAGGAGCGCGAGAGCACCTGGCGCGACTGCAGGAGGCCGCGGTGCGCGTCCGTGAGCCAGCTGGCGTCCTGGATGAGGGGCTGGTCCTGCAGCGCCTCCAGCAGCTTGACCCGCTCGTCGATGGCCGGGCCGAGCTTGTCGTGCTCCAGCTTGTGCGAGTCGCCGTGGATCTTGAAGCGGTCGTAGTAGTGCGTGTAGCGGTGCAGGTTGCGCTTGGCGTTGTCCACCTTCTTCTTCTCCTCCCCGACGAAGCGGTTGCAGCTGTGGCCGTCGATGCTGTCCCAGTTGTGCGCGGACCCCGTGGCGCCGCCGCACTTCCAGCTGCACCGGCCATCATCCATGGATTCATGAGGTTCACAAAGCCAAGCTAAGCTAGGTAGTGATCCATCCATCAGGCCAAGAAGAAGCCATGGATGGGTGGATCGAGATGGAGATGGAAATGGCTGCTTACCATAGACACTGGCCGCACTTGCAGGTGACGAGGTTGCAGCCGCCGTCCTTGACGATGGGCTTGAAGCACTTGGGGCAGCTCTTGGTGTTGGCGAGGATCCAGTTGACGGTCTCCGACTCGCCGTTGCACTTGACCTCCCACATGTCCCACATGGTGCACGGGCACGGCGAGTGCGCGGCGGCCGCGCACGCGAAGCAGAAGCCCAGGCCGCAGGGGCACTCCACCTCGGTGTAGCGCTCGCCAGCGCCCACGCGGATCGCGCGGCCACAGTGCGGGACGCTCGGGCACCACTTCACCGAGTCGTTGTTCTCGAGGTACGACTCGAGGAGGAAGCGGTCAAAGCGCCTGGCCGCGTCGGGGTACTTGCCGGCGAGGAGCTGCTGCACCACGGCCTCGTCGCACACCACCGGGCACTTCACCCCCATGCACCGGATCTGCTTCTTGCCGCTGTCCACCGACGCCTTGAAGTGCTCGGTCCAACCTGAACTCACAAATTAAGAGCGAAAACGACACCATTAAGGATTGACTATCCTTGCACATCACAGAAGTGTCTCTCACTCGGCAAAGAAAGTCTAGTTGCTCAATCAAAGGTCATGAAAACGGGATTATTTATCTAATGGAAACCAGATCAGTTTGTCTAATTCACATCTAAATGTTTTTTAAGGATGTCACATCTAAGCTCCTACAAGTATATAATGTAGCAATAAGAAATAAAAAAACTAGGATAAAAAAAATAGACCACAAACAGAGTGGACATCAGCTTAGATGTGACACTATGTCACATCTAGATGTGTCCTAGACAGACCCAAACCAGATAGATGCATATTTTGTAGGAAAAGTGTGTTTCTTGCGCACGCAAATGCATACAGCTCCGAACTATGAAATCAGACAAATCTAACATTCAACTATCCACAATCACAATGTGGTTCTAACCATTTTAAAGCTATTCTAGATGATGTTGCGCTTGCGTCTGTACGACGTCACTATGTATATCATAGAAAATAGCAGTAAAAGAGCATAACACCATGTGATTAAATTTATGATATTTTGCGTTCTTTTGAAAAGATTGGATTTTTAAAAAACAGACCTTTTCAGAATCATTTCAAGTTTTGTTATATGATAATGCGGCAGACACTGGCACTAGTGGTGGAGCTACGTAAGGGCCGCCCTGCCCAGTCCATTAGAAATGGAGTGCTGGACCCCAGCCCAGGAGCAATTTTCTTAGGAATGGCCCAGGGGTTATTCTACCCCGTTTTCATACTTAATGAGGGTTAGGTTTGTCTAGTATTAGGTGTAATGTGCACTTTCAAATGGACGAGGGGTTGCAAAATACAGTTTATCCTATCTTAGAAATTGTGTGTAACTATATAGGATTTATAAAATGTGCAACTAGACGGTTGCACACAACTCCTTTTTGTACATTTTTAGGATTAATTATGCCAGGACTGGAGTATCACTAGAGAACTAGCCATGAACAGGGTTGCGTGGAAGCTTACTATCCATGTATCAGAACCATGAATTGGTTGCGAGATCTTATGAGTTTCACCTCTAGCCTACCTCAACTTGTTTGGGACTAAATCCTTTGTTGTTGTTGTTGTTGTTGTTGTTGTTGTTGTTGTTGTTTTAGGATTGATTATGCACAACTTAGTCAACTTAGAGATAACAATTTCTTATGCTACCGAGAGAGATATAATCCATTAACAAAGACAATCTTAGGAAGAACTGCATTTCGTGAGAGTGAGAAATTTGATTGGCTAACCGGGGCTAAAGAATTGTGCGTCAACCTTGGTATAACTCAAAAAAGGTAGACTGTTCAGATTATTAAGCTATGATACCATGTGTCCATGTAGTATTGTATATGGACAAATTTTGAGCCTATGAGCTGGATTTATGATGTCCACGCATGAAACTTAATAAATTGTAGAATACCAGCAAAAGAGTTCTTAATAGGTTATAAGCTGTGAAGATAACAAGATAAACATTGTGAAGGGGGAAACTCACAGTCATTGCAGAAATAATGGCCACATTCCATGGTGGAGACGGCACCCACAGAGAATTCATCAAAGCACACCATGCAGTTCACCACTCTCGAGGGCGGCGCCTTGCCGTTGATATTCTCCTGAAGCACGATGCCTGCCTCCCTGAACATGCGGTCTCGCTCCTTCCTGTCGAGGTGGTCGTAGATGCAGTCTATCTTCCACCGGTGGTGGATGAGGAGAGCGCGGGCGTTGTGCTGCTTGACGTTGAGCAAGTTCGTCACCATGGATAGATCTTGTTGCTGTAGGTAGAGAACCAAAGAGAATATTGTACATTACTCGTCTGATCACAGTTGGGAGACATGTATAATGTTAACTGCAAGCAGTGCCTGGTATAGTGACTCTAGTTACCTGTGCAGTGGAAAGAGACTCTTGTGTAATTGCCTGCAATAACAGATGGAAGAGTAGTTCAGTCGAAAATATATAATAGAACACCTGCACCTAGGCCCTCCCTATCTAGCCATCCATTCTGCGCATCGCGGTTCGTGCAAACACATTTTTCTTTTTTGTTTCTCTCGCATAAAACATGTTTTCAAGTTCAAACCTTTGCAACGTGGCAAAGCTTTCTATCTAGAATCTAGAATAAATCTTTCAGATTTTTTGGTCAAAATAATCATTTTTTGTATATTTATTTTTGACCAAAAAATCTGAAAGATTTATCCTAGATTCTAGATAGAAAGCTTTGCCACGCTGCAAAGGTTTGAACTTCAAAACGTGTTTTATGCGAGAGAAACAAAAAAGAGAAAATTTTATATAGAAAGTTAGTTGTGTTGCACAGATCTTAAAGCAATATTGGACAGCCAGGATAGCAGGGCCCGGGTGCAGATGTTCTAAAAATCCACGTCCATAGTTCAGTAGTGCATCTTCTGATTTACAGTAAAACAGCAGAATAAATATTAGCTAATCCAACTAAAGCAAACCACTCGGAAAAAAATGAGTGTTCAAACTTAAGACTAGGTAGTTATTGCAACCACAGCAATCCGATCGATCAGCGTCAAGGAGAATTTCTGTATTGTCCAAACAAATTTTACATTGATAAGAAAGAAAGCCCATGCAAGACACAGAGAGAGTCTACTAGAGTCGAAAATTCCAATATGTCGAGCCATTTGCAGGGATAATATAGGATTCAAGTGATCCAAAGAGCTTCTATAAGAAGAAAAAGGAAATCATGTGGACTATTGTGATCCAAATTCCTTTGAAAATATCTTGACAGCGAGAGGGAATAGATGAAAATTGTGCTCAGCTAAATATCTTACTGCTAAGACTAAAAATCAAACCAATCTATTAGTGTCAAAAACGTTCTTATATTATGAGACGGAGGGAGTAGTATATTATCGTTAACGATGCCCTCCACTTTTATCAGTACATAAACCTGCATTGCATTTGAATTCAGAAACCATTGGGCGCAATAAAACCATACCACAATCGCCCGTCGGAAGCCGATCTGGCAAGAGTTTATGGAAGCCTCGACATTAACCCCACCGATTAGGTAAAAAAACAGAGATTCCGCGCAAACCCCAGGACCCTAATTTGATTGCCTTCGATTTTCTCTCTCTTGGACCGATTTGGTAAAGATTCAATCGGGCAGTAACCGAGGGCGCAATGGGCGGCGTTGGTCGACGGGCTTACTACTTACCCAGCAATCGGCGGGGCGATCCGGCATCGGCGTGTCGTCCTCGAACAGGCCGTCCTCGTCGGCCTCCATCGCCTCCTCCTCGTCGGCCTCGTAGTCATACTCGTAGTCGTAGCACTCGTCGTCGCTGGCCATGGCGGGCGAGCCCGCCGCCGGAGCCGAGGGGTTTTGGATTAGGTAACGGGGCGGCGAGGCGAGGCGAGGCGAGGCTTGGCTGGCGAGGGTTTGGAGGCCGCGGGCTTAGCGCTAGCTATGATCTGATCGGCAGCATGTAGATTTTGCTTGGATCGACAGTCGGGTTGGATTAGGACTCCGCCGGGCGCTCGGCGGGCGTCGCCTCGTGCGGATGCCGTTGCGTTCAAGATCCTCGTTCGCTCCGGCCACAAAATTTGTCACGTACTCCTCCTTTTCTTTGTTGCTTTTTGTGGCCTGGCGCTAGGCGCCGGTGGATGGGTGGCAGATCTGATCGGCGGCCTCACCAGCCACACGATCTGGCCCCTTTTGTTCGTCCGATTGACATGCTCCCCTCACGACTGAACCGCGGCGATTATATCTTGCATTAAGCGAGTCCGTAGAAAGTTTTGCGTTGAGATTTCCGTGGTCGTTACTGGACCGGCCTATTTTCGCGAGGGATCGACCACTGGCCGCCGCGCGCCGCCTACAGTTCGGGATAAGTAAAATGGCGCGACCTACTTGAGGTGACTCAAGCCGGTATTCTCCGGGTTTTTTTTTCGTTTCTTTTCTTTTTTCTTCCCTGTTTTTTCCCATTCCTTTTCCAACTGTTTCTTTGTTTTTCATTTGGTTTATTTTGCTTCTTTTTGGTTTTTATTTTTTCCTTAGTTTCTCTTAGTTTTCATTCTAGATTTTTTTGTGTATGTCAACAATTTTTTTTCTAATACACATGTAACATTTTTAATACAAATTTAACATTTTTTAAATACATGGAGAAATGTTTTCTATACATATTTTAAATATAGTGTCAAATGCTTCAATAAGATTTTTAAAATAAAAGATTAATTTTTTTAATACATGATCAACATTTTTATATACATATTTTAAATATAGTGTCAAATGCTTGAATCTTTATAAAAATAAAAGATTATTTTTTAATACACGATCAACAATTTTTTCTATAAATATTTTAAATATAGTTTCAAATGCTTGAATAAGATTTTTAAAATAAAATATTAACTTTTTTTAATACATGATCAACATTTTTTCTATACATATTTAAAAAAAAATTGTCAAATTCTTGATTATGATTTTTCTAATAAAAGATGTATATTTTTAATACATGATCAACATTTTTATACACACTTCTAAGCTTTTTCATGGTTAATATTTTTCAAATACAACATTAACATTTTTTAATACATGGTCTACATTTTTCTATGCACATTTAACATTTTAATGCTTGATTAACATTTTTTTAAATGTAATACTTTTAAATAAATAACACATGGTCAACATTTTTTTCTAAACACATTTAAAAAAATTCAAACGCTTGGTTAACATTTTTCAAATACTTGATCAATATTTTTTCCATACACATTTAATATTTTTTAAATCCTTGATTAACATTTTTATATACATGATCAAAAAATTCCACCATTTTTTATAATACATGGTAAATATGTTCTCGTTAATTCCATGACGTTTCTGTTCACCTTCGAAATTATAAAATTCATATCCACTACCAAGTGTAGAAGAATATGAATCATATTCCCCCTAGTCCGCACTCCCACAAACTAGCAAATAATGGGATAGTGCTCGCAATGATACGAGTAGAAGCTAAACTAGGCGGAGAATCTAGCTTGCGGATTAAGTATCACTCCTCCTGCCCACTCTAATCATAAATTACCCTTTTAAATGGTCCCTCCAAACTTCTTATGAGAATTTTGCTAATAGATGTATCGATAATAGAAGTCATGACTAAATCAAAAATTGATAAAATTGTTTGCAAGATGTACCACTTCAAATATGCTGAGAGAGCACCATGGGTGTGTTGTGGATCCGCCATAATCTCTACAAGCAGAATCCAGAAAGTTGAGGATCCGACATGCCCAAATTAGTGTTCTGGCATTGGTCTCTGCTCGTGAGGTTAATTCTATCACGTTTTTGTTCACCTTTGAATTTATTAAACTCGTGTCCACTACCCTGTGAGAAGATGAACCATATTCCTCCTAATATGCACCTCCCACAAAGTACGTAGCAAATAGTGGGATAATGCTCGCAATGATACGAGTAGAACCTAAGCTAGGCAGAGAACCTGGGTTGCAAATTAAGGGGTTGTTTGGTTTGTGACTAACTTTGCCAAAAGTTGTCACATTTAAGGTTAAGCAAATTTGACTAACTTAGATGAGTGTTTGGTTCAAGCTACACCTTAGGCAAGCCACAATTGAGCCCCACATGGCATACACACAAAAAGTGTGACAAGATTTTCTTAGGCTTGCCAACTTAGGTGAGTGTTTGGTTCAAACCACACCTTAGACAAGCCACACTTTAGGTGAGGTTGGCAAAAATGTGTGACAAAGTGTGACAATGTTAAACCTAGAACCAAACAACCCCTAAGTACCATGCCTATTGCTAACTCTAATCATATATTCGCTCTGTTTCGATTTACTTTGCTTTTTTTGGCGGGGTAACTGAAATGGAGGAAGTACCGGTGTCTTACATTTTTTTTCAATTTGAGATTGCTTTTACCATGCTTGTCGCGTGGTTCCGGTGCCTTACATTAACCAGTCTCTTGCAAAATGTGCTTCTACAAACAAGTAGCAAGCTCTGGATTAACATCAACCAGAGCTTTGGTCCTTATTAGAGCATCTCTAGCAGACCCCGTATCCCGCCGCGACCCATAAAATAACCGTCAAAATACGGGTCGGGGTAAAAAATCCTGCCCGACCAGACACCGCAATCGCGTTCGGTAAATAAATTTTTTTGCGGGCGCAGCAAAAGATCTCCTCCGATCTTTAGATTCACGGGGTGGGAGGCCGACCCGAGCTCGGCCCCTATCCGCAGCGAGATTTGGCGCGAGGGAAATTTCCGCGCGGCCGTTCCCGCCCCCCACCCTCCGCCACCATTGCCCCCGCCACCGCCCGCTCTGGTGCATCTTCCCCGAAAGTCCTTCGCCGCCATGGATGACTCCCTGCCGTCCCCCGTCACCGTCGAGGTTGCACACGCTCAATCCCCTCCAGCGGATCTCGTCGCTGGCCATGTTGGCCCCGCCGTCGCCCAAGGCACCACTGCGCCTGCCCGCAAGCGGCAGGGCAACGTGGTCGTGCAGAGTGGGAGTCTGGCTGCCCTGCCGGGAAGGCCCGCGCTCCAGGCGCCAACGCCGCTGCGCGATCCCGGCAGACGGCGGAGAAGGTCGGCAAGGTCTCGGGTGTAAAGCGGAAGAAGATTCTGGCTACAAAGAAGCCGACTCCTTCATCCACTCCCTCCCCCCTCGGCAAGAGGTTCCCCGGCGATGCCGCTCAACGGCGCTGCTTCCACCGCAAGCGAGGTGTTTGACGAAATTGCCGGAAGGTATGCCTCTTCAGTCCCTTCAGTTTTCTTTGCTTTTCCCATTTGAGGAAGCTCGTGACTTGTTGTCGTTCACTATATCGGTGGTTCGAACAATGCCACTGTCGTGTTCGTGAACTTGTTGGACACCAATGCCGTTGACATCGATCAAGCCCCATTCGCTGCATTCGATTACAATGAAACGGAGGGCGGCGTGGATGATCAAAGTGGTGAAGAAGAAGTGGAGGAGATAGATGAGGGGGCGTACGAGCAATCACAAACAAGAAAAAGGCAGAGATCGAAGAACTACATGATCTTGGAAGATCAAATCTTGATCAAGGCCTCGAGTGCGGTGTCTCTTGATGCTTGTACGGGTACTTCTTAAACCGTCAAGAGGTATTGGCAAAGGATCGAAAATCAATACTCCGCATGATGGCAAAGTATCCCAATAGGACTCCACGCACCTTTCAGTCACTCCAAGGTCGTTGGGACGTGATCAAGCCGATTTGTGGCCGTTGGGCTGCTTGCTTGGAACAAGTTCGCAATGCCCCCCCCCCCCCCCCCCGAGTGGAACCGTGGAATCCGACTATGTGAGTTCACGTTCCAAGTGATGCAAATCATTTGTAGCATTTAAAGTGATTGCATAATTTGACATTGTTTTAGTTGTGTAGGACAAAATTGCCCAACAAAGATACAAAGACATGGAAGCTTCGGAAGGCAAATTCTTCAAACTAGAGCATTGTTGGGACTTGCTCAAAGACAGGGGTGGAGCTAGGTAGAGCTAGCTGGTGTCACCGGCATCGGGTCTGATTTGCACTTGCTTAATGTAATCCATTGATTTAGTGCGTAGCTCATTGAATCGGTTGACATGTAGGCATGTGTTCTTCTATGTGGACACCGGGTAATTTCCAGTCTGGTTCCGCCCCTGTTCAAAGAGTGCGAGAAAGTAGAAGTTGATTGATAAGGAATCCCCACCGAAAAGAGTTTCACTTACAAACATGGATGAAGATGAGGATGACGATTGTAACGCCCCAAGACCGGAGCTTTCAGATGCCTTCCATGTTTCCGAGTGTTGTCGGGTGATTCGTTTTGGTTCGTTGCATCATGTGCATTGCATCATGTCATCATGTCATAAGTCTTTTGCATCTCAACTAAATAATTTGTGTGGATCTTCGATCCATTTAAATCGAGGGAAGAGTGACTTCTCTTTATAACATTATCCTCCCGATATTAGGGAACTATATTATAAATATTTCCATTCTTTTGGAATTCACCTTAACACACTTGCAAAAATAACCCCATGCCTTTTATGCCTCGAGTTGATCTCCAAACCTTGCCCAATAATTCTTTCCCCTTTTACTGGGGCTCCTCCAAAATCCAAACATTTTTGGACCTTCCTAACCCTCACTTCTTATTCGAACCATTTGAATTTAAATCAAATGAGTTTGAATTTAAACTTTGAAAAATGGCACTCCATTTTTCTTGGATCGTGCACATTTTTGCGAGTCCGGGAATATTATCCGCATGCCCAAATTCTTACTCTAACCTTCTATTCTCTCTTTTCCTTTCTCTTTATTTCTCTGTTTTTATAAGAAAAGGAAATAGGAGAGAGAGGAGAGAGACCAGCAGGCCGGCCTCTAGGGCCCATCCCTAGGCCCAACCAACTGCCGGCCTCCCTAGGTCAACTCCTGAGCCGGCTCCAAGGCCCAGCCGCCCCCACCAGTTTCCTTAACCCTAGCCCGATCTCCCTCTCCCTCGATTCCTTCCCAGCGCCGCCAGACCGAGCGCTACCCGATCCATCTCCCTCTCGATCCCTCCCTCACTCGCCGGCTTCCCTTCTTCCTTCGTCCTCCTCGTGCGCCGCACCTCCTCCCTCGAGCGGCGCCCCATGGAGCCGCCTTCTCCACTCCGGTGAGGCCGCCGCCGCGCCATCTCGCCTCCTCCCCGTCTCCAGCAAGGCCGCCACACCAAGCCCTGCCCGACCTCCTCCTACCTCGTCGCCTCGCCATGGAGCAGCTTCGCTCGGACCTCTTCTGTGCCTCCACGCCGTCTTCCGCACCCCGACCTCCTCGTCACTGCTGCGCCCGTCCCCGGCAACCGGTGCCCTTGCCGGAGCCACCTTGCCTCGCCTACTTCTGCATGTCCCGACGACACAAGCCCCGACGCGACCGCCCTTGGCTTGTCTGCCTTGCCTCGCGCGACCCGCATGGCCGCCGGCCATGGAGACCACCATGCTGGCCTACAGCTTCGCGCACACCGCCGCTGCCCTCCTCTGCTCCGCCTCCGTTGCGTCAAGGAACCCCAGCCATCTCCTGCTCCTCGCCGACCTTCGCTGGGTGCGCCGCCGCTTCCCTGCTTCAGGACAAGACCGACGCCAGCCACTGCTTGTAGCCGCGGCTCGGCCACGCACCAACAACCAGCAGCTCAAGTTGCCTCCATTCATCTCCGTTGACCTCCTGAGGCAGAGTCGTCCAAGACCCCAATGCACCTGTGGGCGTCAAGTACCTCTACCGAAGACCCCCACCGAAGACGCGTGAACGACTACTACATGAAACGAGCACCACGACGACCCTCGAAGGGTTCGGATGCGTCAAGTTCATCTACATGTGTGTACGACTACATACCCGGGATTCGTCTAGTACCTCTATAGGAGACCCGAACGTCTACGAACGGTGCGAAGGCCTCGGATACCGTCAAGTACCTACACCGGCAAGGCTACACGGACGTTCGTTCCACTACTACACCGAAACGGCAAGGTCGACTATGTTTTGTTGCCCCATCCGGAGTCGTCAAGTACCCGAAGACCATATTGGCACCAAGTACATCTACCATTGTCTTCGGAATCGCTAAGAACGGTAAGCACCCCTTCGAGATGACGAGACCGACAAGTTCAAATGACCCCAAGTACCTCTCCGAAAACGAGACGTATACCGCTACCGTCGCAAGAATCGAGACCGACAAGTCCGAAGATGCAAGTACCACTCCGAACCATGTACGACGACCATCACTGAAGACCCGTGTAATGCAAACGTCAAGTTCAACTACCGTCACGTGAACCGCTACTTCCCACGATGACCCCGTGAACAACTACTTCCCCTTCGACACGTGTACCCCTACCGCTGAATTTGATCCGTTCCGATAATGCACGCTTCGAAGGTATAACCCTGAGACGACTGTCCGAGAACGAATTCTTGTGATGTTTGGGATGCTCGTGTTTGCACCGTGCCCAAATTGCCGCTCGTTTCCTTGTCGCCAAATCATGGGACACCCGGAATCCGGGAGCGCCCCACCATCTTTTGCACGCATCCACACACTTCTCCTTTGCATCGGTATCTCAATCGAGTTACCGGAATCGGAACGTTGCCGTGGCACCGTTTTCGTTATCGTTGCCATGGCACCCTTTTTCCTTTCCACCACGGTGACAAATGCTTCATAATGTTCTTGTCAACTTTTAATAAAATTGCATAAACTTGTTCATGTCATCCGCATCATGATAACAACAATTAAAATGTTTAGATTGTTGTTGCAACAAATTACTAATGCATATGGGGATTTACCGGATTTGTTGTTTGTTATATCCGGCCCCATTTAAATTGTTTAGATGGTATAGTTTGTTATGTATCACCTCTTGCCATGTTTAAACAACATTTAATATTGTTGAGTACCTAACCGAGAGAGAAATAAATAATTGATGTGGTGTTTCGTCAATATGCAACTCGTTGCATATTGAGCTCCACTTAATATGTAGAATTGCTTGTGCACTTTTTCATGCCATGAACATTTAAACCGGACATTCATCATACTTGGTTGTGCATCATGCCATGTTTATGTGGTGGTTGTTTACCATGTTGTTTGCTTCTTTTCGGTGATGCTTCTTCGGGTTAGTTCCGATATCGTCGCGTTTGTGAGGATCCGGTCGACTACGTCTGTTTGACTTCTTCATGGACTCGTTCTTCTTCCTTGCGGGATTTCAGGCAAGATGACCATACCCTCGAAATCACTTCTATCTTTGCTTCCTAGTTGCTCGCTCTTTTGCTATGCCTATGCGGCGATACCTACCACTTGCTTATCATGCCTCCCATATTGTTGAACCAAGCCTCTAACCCACCTTGTCCTAGCAAACTGTTGTTTGGCTATGTTACCACTTTGCTCAGCCCCTCTTATAGCGCTGTTAGTTGCAGGTGAAGATTGAAGTTTGTTCGTTGTTGGAACATGGAGATGTTGTTCCTTGTTGGAACATGTTTACTTGTTGGGATATCACAATACCTCTTATTTAATTAATGCATCTATATACTTGGTAAAGGGTGGAAGGCTCGGCCTTATGCCTGGTGTTTTGTTCCACTCTTGCCGCCCTAGTTTCCGTCATATCGGTGTTATGTTCCCGGATTTTGCGTTCCTTACGCGGTTGGGTTATAATGGGAACCCCTTGACAGTTCGCTTTGAATAAAAATCCTCCAGCAAGGCCCAACATTGGTTTTACCATTTGCCACCTAGCCTTTTTTCCCTTGGGTTAGGCCAGCCCAAGGGTCATCTTTATTTTAAACCCCCGGGCCAATGCTTGTCTAAGTGTTGGTCCAAACTAGAGCCCCTTGCAGCGCCACCTCGGGGAAACTCGAGGGATGGTTTTAGTTGTACGGATTGCTTATCCGGTGTTGCCCTAAGAACGAGATATGTGCAGCTCCTATCGGGATGTCGGCGCATCGGGTGGTCTTGCTGGACTTGTTTTACCATTGTCGAGGATGTCTTGTAACCGGGATTTCGAGTCTGATCGGGTCTTCCCGCTAGAAGGAATATCCTTCGTTGACCATGAGAGCTTGTGATGGGCTAAGTTGGGACACCCCTGTAGGGTATTGAACTTTCGAAAGCCGTGCCCGTGGTTATGGGCATATGGGAATTTGTTAATGTCCGGTTGTAGAAAACCTGAAGGTGACCTTAATTAAAATACATCAACCGCGTGTGTTACCGTGGTGGTCTCTTCTCAGCGGGGTCCGGGAAGTGAACACGGTGTTGGAGTAATGCTTGACGTAGGTTGTTCTAGGATCACTTCTTGATCATAGTTGTTCGACCGTGCTTTTGCCTTCTCTTCTCGCTCTCTTTTACGTATGTTAGCCACCATATATGCTAGTCGCTTGCTGCAGCTCCACCTCACACCCTTTTACCCTTCCTATAAGCTTAAATAGTCTTGATCACGAGGGTGTGAGATTGCTGAGTCCCCGTGACTCACAGATACTTCCAAAACCAGCTTGCAGGTGTCGATGAGACCGTGCAGGTGACGCAACCAAGCTCAAGGAGGAGCTCGATGAAGATCTTGTTGTTTGTGTTGTTCTATTTTCAGTTGATCAGTAGTGGAGCCCAGTCGGGACGATCGGGGGATCTGTGTAGCATTTGGGGTAGTCTTCTTTTATTTTGGGTTCCGTAGTCGGACCTTGATTGTATCTGGTTGATGTAATGCTTTATTCATGTAATTGTGTGAAGTGGCGATTGTAAGCCAACTATGTATCTCTTTCCCTTATGTATTACATGGGTTGTGTGAAGATTACCTCACTTGCGACATAGCTTTCAATGCGGTTATGCCTCTAAGTCGTGCTTGGACACGTGGGAGATATAGCCGCATCGAGGGCGTTACAAGTTGGTATCAGAGCCTTCCCCGACCTTAGGAGCCCCCTGCTTGATCGAATCGCTGGCCTTATTGAGACTAGAAAAAATGTTTTGAGTCATTTAGGATTATATATATCGGAGAGTTAGGAATTCTTTTTACTCCTCAGCCCCTTCGTCGCTCTGGTGAGGCATCCTGACATAGAGTTTTGACTCTTCTCTTCTCAAATTTCACTAAAAAAAATTTTAGGATCACGCGGGTATCTTGGAATCGTTCTGATGGTTTTGTGACGAGAACATTGTTCTTGGTGCCTCCTGTCATTTAGGGGTTGTGGCAGTGTCCTGGGGAGTTGAGCTCCGAGGTGTTGTCGTCACAATTTTATCGTTGCAATTCTGGAATACCTGAATTTAGTTTCGCCGACATCGAAAATCTCTTTTATGCAGTTGTTGCTGAGATAACCTCGACGCCACCCAGTACTGGGCGGGAGTTCGGGAGTATTGCCATAACTCGTATAACGGATGCTTTTCGAAGGTTGAGGTAGACGATTTTTGAAGGTTTCTTCGTTATGAGTTGAAGGATGGATACAGCTGGATGTAGGATTTGCTAGTTTTGGGTGAGATATTATGCTTCCCCTGTATCCCCAACACCTGATTGCATAACCGAAAAATTTCGGGAGTTCATAAGTGGGAATTCAAGTAGCTCTTAGGATATCTTTTTCGACAGATGTATCATATGAAATTGGGGTTCGACGTCTAGTGGTCCGCCTATTCACGGTTGGTTTTACAGTGGTCTCATTGTGTCTTAAAGAGTCCTTGGCTATGCCGACTCGGGGACGCTTCGTATGTCATGTGCACTGCCTTGTACATGATGGTGCTGGACGATCGAGCCCGTGTAGGCCCCACCACGAAAACTTCGGACGAAATCTCTATCATATGTTTGTTCCGGCTTATTTTGCAAGCCAATCCTTTGTTTTGTTTTGAGTTGTGGTATTCGAGTTGCTTCGAAGTCAAATATCGATTCCATACCTTCTTTAATGTTGTTCTCATACTCCGATGTGAATACTAATCCTTCTCGATCATCAAGTTTGTCATTTCAAGTTCTTGTGAGCCGGTGTGCTTCTCTCCTAGTGGATCCGATCATTTCAACGTTTGCAAGATCCAATCTCAAGTTTTCTCAATGTTGTTTGTTTCATCCATCTCGAAGTTGCCTTTGTTTTTCCCGCCCTCCCTCCCTTGTTTTCTCGGAGGACTCATATATCTCAATCAAGTATCATTTTATTGATGTGAAGTCTCTTCATTCCTTTTTCCGCCAATGTTCTTATCTGGTGATTCTCATGAAGATTCTAATGGAGCTTCAAGCTCATCATTCTTCGTTCTTTTCCTTCTCCGGTGGTTTCAAGTCAAGCTTTGTTGATCATCCTTTCCTCGTTTCAATACCTTCTCATGCCGGTGCACCTCATTATCATCCACTTCTCGCTATTAAATTCTTCCGGAGTGCTCAAGATATCTCGAAGATTCATGTGTTCACTCTGCTTTCGTTCAAGCTTTTTTTCGAGGATGTTATCTCATTAAAGCCTTTTAATTCAACCGGTGCATTCTCTCTTTTAAATCTTGCAACGGTGTATCTTTTGAGTGGGCCCTAACCCACAGGTCTCTTCCCAGGATCTTACCTGACTCTTCTTATTTTCCCGGATCTATCCTCAAATTTCTTTTTGAAGTTTGACGTAAGAATGATTTATCATCAGTCAAATGCTTTTCTCCAAGATCGGTTAAATTCTTTCATCGTTGGCTCAACCTCTTCGCTTTTGATTCTTCTGGAGTGTCTAAATAATTCATGGTGGTGCTTCTCATCGTCATTCTTAGAATTTGAAGACCGAAGAAGAGTTTTACCTCCATATCTTATCCGTTCTCTCAGAGATTCGTGGTTCTAGTTCGAGGCCATCCTCTCATAATTGTCTTCGATCATCAAATTCTTTTCACCCATCCGGTGTAATTCAGGAGTCTTTTCAATTTGATTCTCTGGAGGCCATCATCTCATAATTAGTCATTCTCAGCTTTCCGCTCTCATTCTCTAAATCTTACCGGTGCATCATTCATATTTCTCTAATCGGTTCGTGTTCTATTCGTTTCACTTGTATCTAAATTCTCTCAAACATCTTCGTTCTTTTGCTAATTCTTCCCGGTGCTTCGATATCTTTCCTTTGATCGTTCCCAATTCTTACGGTGGTTCGTTCAAGAGTTCTCTTCCTTGGTTAACATATCATTTTTTCGTTGATCCCAAATCCTTCTGGTGGTTCGTTAAAGACCTTCCCAAGTTTGCGCTATATCTCTCTTAATCCGTTCTACGAGAATAAGTAGTGTGCCGAATCCATTGATTGTCATCAATTTAAATTGGTGAAGGATAAGCATAATGTAATTCTTATTCTTGTTTCATCGACTAAATCCAATTCCTTATTCCGGAGCCTCATCAAAATTCTCGGTTTCAATTGTTTCATCTTCTCTTCCCGCAATTCCAAGCTCTCTCAATTATATCATCATGAAGATCCATCCAAGTCACTACAAGGATTCACCTTGTGCTTTCAACTTCTCTTTCTTTTTGTTTGATCATTCTTTCATTACCGGAGTTCTTCATGAAGGTTCTACATGATGGTTTCATCAAGGATTTAATTCGTTCTCGAAGTGTTCATCAAGATTCTTTTCAGAGGAGTTCAAGCATTCTTCATCTTGCTATCCGGAGTGCAATTCTTTCTACAGTATCATCAGAGGTGGTATTATGTCATTCTTGATAATTTGAGTTCATTTTTCATGATTCACATGTTGTTAAGAATGAGGTATTTTAAATCCATCAATCTCTTCGTTGGAGTTATCTTGGGTTATATTTCACCTAAAGCCTTCCCTAAGGATTGTTGCTATCTATGGTGCTTATATATAACGCAAGTTCTTCATTTATCCTCCCGGGGATATAAGTTTCTCGTCTTCTCATTGATATCAATCCAATCTATTGTTTCCGTTAGTGGCAGAATTTCACCTCATAGTTTTGGGATGTTTTCCATAAGCCCACTACAAGCTTATTCTTTTCGTTGTTGGTTTTCCAACAATTCCGTTCGACCCTTCTTCTAAAGATGCCTTTTCAAAATCTTTTGTGACAGAAGTTGGCATTTTTCTACTCCATTCTTTTATTTCAATTATCTATCTTCTATTCTTTTGTTCCAGAGCCATTGTGATGTTTCTCTTTTCTCTCATCATCTTGGATCATGTTCTTTTCATGCTTGTCCATTTTTAACCGGAGTGTTGTGTCTATCATTACCCTTCTAACCGGAGTCTCATCCAAGTGCTTTCATATTGCAAAGGTCATATTCTGTACCTTCCATTTTCAACCGGAGTGTTGCCGTAATTGATCTTTATCATTCCTTGTACATCTCGTGTCATCCGAGGTGCTTGCATGTACTTCTTGTCCATTGCAACCCTTATTTTTCTAATTTCTTTCAACCTACAGGGTTCTCGTGATGTTCCTTGTTCCTCTTTTATAACGGAGAGTTATCAACTTCGTTCATCTTAGTTGTATTCTTTTCTCGAAATGGCTTAACCTTTTCAAGGTTCTTTGGTTTCACTCGTTTGTCAAAGAAGCAACTTAGTTTTACTTGTTCTCTTTCTCTTCCGTTTTCCCTCCGGTGCCATTCTAGATCTCAGGACGAGATCTTCTCATAGTGGTGGAGTGTTGTAACGCCCCAAGACCGGAGCTTTCAGATGCCTTCCATGTTTCCGAGTGTTGTCGGGTGATTTGTTTTGGTTCGTTGCATCATGTCATCATGTCATAAGTCTTTTGCATCTCAACTAAATAATTTGTGTGGATCTTCGATCCATTTAAATCGAGGGAAGAGTGACTTCTCTTTATAACATTATCCTCCCGATATTAGGGAACTATATTATAAATATTTCCATTCTTTTGGAATTCACCTTAACGCACTTGCAAAAATAACCCCATGCCTTTTATGCCTTGAGTTGATCTCCAAACCTTGCCCAATAATTCTTTCCCCTTTTACTGGGGCTCCTCCGAAATCCGAACATTTTTGGACCTTCCTAACCCTCACTTCTTATTCGAACCATTTGAATTTAAATCAAATGAGTTTGAATTTAAACTTTGAAAAATGGCACTCCATTTTTCTTGGATCGTGCACATTTTTGCGAGTCCGGGAATATTATCCGCATGCCCAAATTCTTACTCTAACCTTCTCTTCTCTCTTTTCCTTTGTCTTTATTTCTCTGTTTTTATCAGAAAAGGAAATAGGAGAGAGAGGAGAGAGACCAGCAGGCCGGCCTCTAGGGCCCATCCCTAGGTCCAACCAACCGCCGGCCTCCCTAGGTCAACTCCTGAGCCGGTTCCAAGGCCCAGCCGCCCCCACCAGTTTCCTTAACCCTAGCCCGATCTCCCTCTCCCTCGATTCCTTCCCAGCGCCGCCAGACCGATCGCTACCCGATCCATCTCCCTCTCGATCCCTCCCTCACTCGCTGGCTTCCCTTCTCCCTTCGTGTTCCTCGTGCGCCGCACCTCCTCCCTCAAGCGGCGCCCCATGGAGCCGCCTTCTCCACTCCAGTGAGGCCGCCGCCGCGCCATCTCGCCTCCTCCCCGTCTCCAGCAAGACCGCCGCACCAAGCCCTGCCCGACCCCCTCCTACGCCGTCGCCTCGCCATGGAGCAGCTTCGCTCGGACCTCTTCTGTGCCTCCACACCGTCTTCCGCACCCCGACCTCCTCGTCACTGCTGCGCCTGTCCCCGGCAACCGGTGCCCTTGCCGGAGCCACCTTGCCTCGCCTCCTTCTGCAGGTCCCGACGACACAAGCCCCGACGCGACCGCCCTTGGCTTGCCTGCCTTGCCTCGCGCGACCCGCATGGCCGCCGGCCATGGAGACCACCATGCTGGCCTACAGCTTCGCGCACACCGCCGCTGCCCTCCTCTGCTCCGCCTCTGTTGCGTCAAGGAACCCCAGCCATCTCCTGCTGTAACACCCCGGATGTAACTTACCCAATATGTACTCCAACTCTTGCCGTTTCCGGCCTTAAGTTATTTTATTTTCTCGGGTTCGGGTTTTTGTCTCCGTGTGTTGTTCTCGTTGTCATGCATCTCATATCATGTCATCATGTGCATTGCATTTGCATACGTGTTCATCTCATGCATTCGAGCATTTTCCCCGTTGTCCGTTTTGCATTCCGGCGCTTCGTTCTCCTCCGGTGGTCATTTCTACCTTTCTTTCGTGTGTGGGGTTTAAAATTTTTTCCGGATTGGACCAAGACTTGCCAAGCGGCCTTGGTTTACTACCGGTAGACCGCCTGTCAAGTTTCGTACCATTTGGACTTTGTTTGATACTCCAACGGTTAACCGAGGGACCGAAAAGGCCTCGTGTGTGTTGCAGCCCAACACCCCTCCAATTTGGTCCAAAACCCACCAAAACCTGCTCCATCATCTAGAGCGTTCGATCACGATCGCGTGGCCGAAAACCGCACCTCATTTTGACTCTCCTAGCTCCCTCTATGCCTATTTAAAGACACCCCCGAATTTCTCCTTCCCCTTCCTCCCGAAAACCCTAGATCCACTTCGTCCGCCGCCGCCGGACATTTTCACCACCAACGGACGTGTCCGTCTCCACCCCGCCGCCATGTGTCGCCACGCCATTGGCCCGCGCCGCCACGCCCACATTGCCGTCCTGCCCGCGCGCCGGCCCACCGGGGCCCAGGCGGGGCCCTCCCGGCCCGCGCGCCCGAGCCGCCGCACCATCGCGCCCCCGCCGCCGTCTTCCCCGCGCCCGGCCGCCACTCCGCCGCCCGGCGCCAACTCTGGCGAGCTCCCTCGTCACCGCGCCTCCGGCCGCCCCTCGTCGCCCGCGGCCACCTCCACCGCGCCCGGGGCCGGCGACCTTCTCCGGCGAGCCTCTCCTCCGCCTCCCCGTCGACCTCCGGCGAGCTTCATCTCCGTCGGTGAACAGTAACTCCGGCGGGCTGCTTCAGAATCCGTGCCAGATCCAGATCTGGAAATTGGGACGGTTGACTTTTGCCCCGGAACCCTAATAATTTGCTCCTGTTCATCATGCTATATCTCCGCATCCGTAGCTCCATTTTTGGCATATAGCATATCAAAATGTTCATCTCAGAGAGTACATCATTTCATCTCATTGCATCATTTTCATTTGAGTTCATCTTGATGCCCGAAATGCTTTTAGAAGAGTGCTACTTGAGTTAACTGTCAGATCTGCTGCTCCATTTAGATATTTGTCATTTTTGCCATAATTATTGTGTGCATGATATGCCCATGAGCTCTACATATGTTTTGTTAAGGGTTTTGTCATCTTTCCAGAGGTGCAACCCCCATGTATTTTTGTGATGTGTGTGGTGACTAGCACAAGCTTGCAAAGTGAGGCACTTGGTAATGCTGATTTCAGGGACTTAGCATTTCCACAAGTCCTTGAGCTGTTTATCTCATATGGCCATATGTTCATGTTGTTTCCTAGTGATCCGTGCCTCTTTTGAGGATGATCAGTAAGGATGTTTTGTTAATCTTGTAGTGCTCTATCCATCCATGTCTTTGTTTGCAATTATGGAGCACCCTAGCTTGAGTCAATCGAGCTCTACTTTTGTCATTTCGTGAATCTGGGCAGATTGTCTACTTGTTAGCGATTTTGCCGAGGATGTTGTTTAGTTGATCCGTGCATGCTATGTTATTGTTCTTGCCATGTCTAGCTTGTATTTTGTGTATTCTTGATGGTGTATGCTTAGATTGTCATGACTTGCTCTGTAGTGAGTGCATCGAGCTCGTAAACATGCCTACTTGATATCTGTTTCAGCATGCTCCAGTTTTCACTAAGTCTGTGATCTGATTATGTTTTTGCCATGTTCACATGCTTGCAATTGTATTTTCTGATCCCTTTTGGCTCAAGGTCACTAAGGGACTTTTGTTAAGCTCTTGAGTAGCTCCATGCCATGCTTTACTTTGCCATGTTCAGGTCCTGTAGCATATAGTTTTCATGCTCCGAAGAGGCTATCTGATCTGAAATTCCAGACAAGTGTTAATTTCACTAAGTCTGAAATCTGTTTGTCAAATGCATTTTTGCCATGCTTGTTTGAACCTGTTAATGGATGAATTGGCCGTAGCTCAGTGCTAGACTTTTGTTAAGCATCTTGAATGCATCCCTGCCATGTATTTTGTTGCCATGTTTGGGTGCTGTAGCATGTTCATCTTGTTGCAATTTAGATGGCTACTTGCTGTAAATTGCAGAACGTGGTCATATTTGAATCGCTTGCCATTTCCAAACTGTAACTCCAATTCCGGCATTTTTTATATCTTTTTCAAGCGATTTCATCTCATCTTTCCAACGGCACGCTTGGTTTTCCAAGTTGAGGCCAAGTTCATGCATTCCTTGTCACATCTTGCATATGCATCCCGCATCGCATCCCGCATAGCATACCATGTTTGCATCATATTGTTTGAGCCTTGCACGTGGTTGATTGTGTCCTTGTTTCTTGTTTGTCTTGTTTGGGTAGAGCCAGGAGACGAGTTCGCTAACGAGGAGCCCGTTGAGTTTGCTTTCGAGGATCCAGTCAACTCTGACAACTTTGCAGGCAAGATGATCATACCCTCGAAATCACTACTATCTTTGCTTTGCTAGATGCTCGCTCTTTTGCTATGCCTATGCTACGATGCCTACCACTGCTTATCATGCCTCCCAAATTGCCAATGTCACCTCTAACCCACCATGTCCTAAGCAACCGTTGATTGGCTAATGTACCGCTTTGCTCAGCCCCTCTTATAGCGTTGCTAGTTGCAGGTGAAGATTGGAGACCGTTCCTTGTTGGAACATTTATTACTTGTTGGGATATCATTATATTGCCATGTTATCTTAATGCATCTATATACTTGGTAAAGGGTGGAAGGCTCGGCCTCTCGCCTAGTGTTTTGTTCCACTCTTGCCACCCTAAGTTTCCGTCATATCGGTGTTTATGTTCCCGAATTTTTACGTTCCTTACGCGGTTGGGTGATTAATGGGAACCCCTTAATAGTTCGCCTTGATTAAAGGCTTTTCAAGCAATGCCCGGCCTTTGGTTTTACCATTTTCCACCTAGCCTCTTTTTCCCTTGGGTTTTTCCGGAGCTCGAGGGTCATCTTATTTAAACCCCCCCGGGCCATTGCTCCTCTAGTGTTGGTCCCCCTGTCAGCTGCTGGTGGCCACCCAGGGGCAACTCTGGCTGGCCTACCAGTACCTAGGACAATCTGAGTGTGCCTGAGAAAGAGATATGTGCAGCTCCTATCGGGATTTGTCGGCACATTCGGGCGGTGTTGCTGGATTTGTTTTAACTTGTCGAAGTGTCTTGTAGAACCGGGATACCGAGTCTGATCGGAATGTCTCGGGAGAAGGTCTATTCCTTCGTTGACCGTGAGAGCTTGTCATGGGCTAAGTTGGGACTCCCCTGCAGGGATTTGAACTTTCGAAAGCCGTGCCCGCGGTTATGGGCAGATGGGAATTTGTTAATGTCCGGTTGTAGATAACTTGAACCTTAACTTAATTAAAATGAATCAACTGAGTGTGTTACCGTGATGGCCTCTTCTCGGCGGAGTCCGGGAAGTGGACACGGTGTTGGAGTAATGCTTGCGCAGGTTTCTCTCTAGTTTCTCGCTCGTGCCTTGCCTCCTCTTCTCGCTCTCTTTTGCGAACAGGTTAGCCACCATATATGCTAGTCGCTTGCTGCAGCTCCACATATTTACCTTGCCTTACCTATTAGCTTAAATAGTCTTGATCGCGAGGGTGCGAGATTGCTGAGTCCCTGTGGCTCACAGATTACTATTACACCAGATGCAGGGCCTGATGATTCCGCTCCAGATGGCGCGCTTGAGCTCAAGTGGGAGTTCGACGAGGACTCTCAACGTATACGTGTCTTTCCCTGATGATCAGTAGTGGTGCCCAGTTGGGGGTGATCGGGACCGTGTCGCATGTTGGGTTGTTCTTTTATTTTGGCGCCGTAGTCGGGCCATGAGTGTTTGAATGTTGTAATGCTATTTATGTACTTGATTGACGTGGCGAGTGTAAGCCAACTATGTATCTCCCCTTTATTTTTTATATTACATGGGATGTTGTGATGATTGCCTAACTTGCGACATTGCTTTCAATGCGGTTATGTCTCTAAGTCGTGCCTCGACACGTGGGAGCTATAGCCGCATCGAGGGCGTTACAAGTTGGTATCCAGAGCCTTCCCCGGACCTTAGGAGCCCATTTGCTTGATCGTCTTAGCGGCCGAGTTGTGTCTAGAAAATGTTTTGAGTCATTTAGGAATTAATATATCGAGAGTTTTTAGGAATTCTTTTTTACTTCCCAGTCTCCTCAATCGCTCTGGTAAGGGCAATCCTGACGTAAGTAGAGTTTTGAAGGAGCTGAAGAAGCAACTTGATATTCAAGAAAGAATGGGTCTCATCCGGCCTAGTTCTTCTCCGTGGGGTTGTGGTGTTGTTTTTGTGAAGAAGAAGGATGGAACGGACCGACTTTGTGTTAATTACCGTCCATTGAACAAGAAGACCATCAAGAACAAATACCCACTTCCCAACATCAATGAGCTGTTCGAACAACTCAAAGGTGCCCAAGTATTCTCCAAGCTTGATCTCCGTATGGGTTATCATCAGATTCGAATCCGTGAGCAAGATATTCCCAAGACGGCTTTCAGGACAAGCTATGGGTCATATGAATACACTTTCATGTCTTTTGGCCTCGTCAACGCTCCTCCGACGTTCTCTCGCATGATGAACATCATCTTCAATGCCTACACCAATGACTTCGTTTTGGTCTATCTCGACGACATTCTGGTTTTCTCAAAGGACAAGGAAGATCATGCCAAGCACTTGCGTTTGGTACTCGATAAGCTGAGGGAACACCAGTTCTATGCCAAGTTCTCCAAGTGCGAATTTTGGCTCGATGAGGTTCTTTATCTTGGTCATATCATCTCTGCCAAGGGAATTGCGGTGAATCCTAAGAAGGTGTCTGCAATTATGAATTGGGAACCTCCTCAGAACGTGAAGCAACTCCGTAGCTTCCTCGGTCTCGCAAGCTACTGTCAAATATTCATTGAAAACTTTTCTAAGATCACGAAGCCTCTCTCAAATCTTCTCCAGAAGCACGTCAAGTATGTTTGGTCTCCGGAGTGTGACATTGCTTTCAACACTTTGAAAGAGAAATTGGTCACCGCTCCAGTTCTGACTCCGCCTGATGAATCCAAGCCGTACGAGGTCTTTTGTGATGCCTCTCTCCAAGGTCTTGGCGCAGTATTGATGCAAGAGAAGAAAGTTGTTGCTTATACCTCTCACCAGTTGAAGCCCAATGAGAAGAACTACCCCACTCATGATCTCGAGTTGGCGGCAGTTGTGCATGCTCTTTTGACTTGGAGACATCTCTTATTGGGAAGAAAAGTGGACATTTTCACTGATAACAAGAGTCTCAAGTACATCTTCACTCAGCCTAATCTCAACCTCAGGCAAACTCGATGGGTCGAAATGATTCAAGAGTATAATCTGAGTATCGAGTATACTCCAGGCAAGGCCAATGTGATTGCTGACGCATTGAGCAGAAAGGCCTATTGCAACAGTCTGATTCTCAAGCCTTATCAATCCGAGCTTTGTGAAGCTTTCCGCAAACTCAATCTGCAAGTTGTTCCTCAAGGTTTCCTCGCCAACCTTCAAGTCTCTCCTACCTTGGAAGACCAGATTCGCCAAGCTCAGCTTCTTGATGCTATGGTGAAAAAGGTGAAGATTGGGATTGCCAAGAGTCAACCCAAGTACAAGTGCTACCGCCTTGATGACAAGGATACTCTCTTCTTCGAGGATCGTATTGTTGTACCCAAAGGTGAACTTCGTAAAGTGATCATGAACGAGGCTCACAATTCTCTCCTCTCCATCCACCCTGGGAGCATGAAGATGTATCAGGACCTCAAGCAGGCTTATTGGTGGACTCGAATGAAGCGCGAGATTGCTCAATTCGTGAATGAGTGTGATGTCTACAGAAGAGTGAAGGCAGAACACCAAAGACCAGCGGGTCTCCTCCAACCTCTTGCCATTCCAAAATGGAAGTTTGACCACATTGAAATGGACTTCGTGACTGGGTTTACAAAGTCCAAACGTGGGAATGATGCTATATTCGTTGTCATCGATAAACTCACTAAAGTGGCTCACTTTCTGCCTATCAAAGAGTCAATCACTGCAGCTCAATTGGCGGAACTCTATACCTCTCGTATTGTCTCTCTGCACAGTATTCCACAAGTGATCTCTTCAGACCGTGGAAGCATCTTTACCTCCAAGTTTTGGGATTCTTTTCAGAAGGCCATGGGCACCAACATCCGCTTCAGCACAGCTTTCCATCCTCAAACTAGCGGTCAAGTCGAGCGTGTCAATCAGATTCTTGAAGATATGCTCAGGGCTTGTGTGATCTCCTTCGGCATGAAGTGGGAGGATTGTCTTCCTTATGCTGAATTCTCCTACAACAACAGTTTTCAAGCAAGTTCGGGCAAGGCCCCATTTGAAATTCTGTATGGCAGGAAGTGCCGTACCCCTCTCAACTGGTCTGAAACCGGTGAACGTCAGCTTCTCAAAAATGACTTAATCACAGAGGCAGAGGAAATGTGCAAAGTCATTCGAGATAACCTCAAAGCAGCCCAATCCCGCCAGAAGAGCTACTATGATAGTAAGCATCGTGATTTGGCTTTCGAGATCGGAGATCATGTTTACCTCCGCGTCTCTCCAATGAAAGGTACTCATCGCTTCGGTATCAAAGGGAAGCTTGCCCCTAGATACGTGGGACCTTTCAAGATTGTCAGCAAGAGAGGCGATCTCGCCTATCAACTCGAGCTTCCTTCAAACTTTGCAAATGTTCATGACGTGTTCCATGTCTCTCAGCTCCGAAAGTGCTTCAGGACTCCTGACCGCACCGTCAACTTCGAGGACATTGAGCTCCAAGAAGATCTCTCCTATCGTGAGCACCCAGTTGCTATTCTTGAAGAGACTGAACGCAAGACTCGCAACAAGTCAATCAAATTCCTCAAAGTCAAGTGGTCACACCATTCCGACCGTGAAGCTACCTGGGAACGCGAGGATCACCTCCGTTCTGAGTACCCGGCGTTCTTTCGGTCCTAAATCTCGGGACGAGATCCTTTCGTAGTGGTGGAGTGTTGTAACACCCCGGATGTAACTTACCCAATATGTACTCCAACTCTTGCTGTTTCCGGCCTTAAGTTATTTTATTTTCTCGGGTTTGGGTTTTTGTCTCCGTGTGTTGTTCTCGTTGTCATGCATCTCATATCATGTCATCATGTGCATTGCATTTGCATACGTGTTCATCTCATGCATTCGAGCATTTTCCCCGTTGTCCGTTTTGCATTCCGGCGCTTCGTTCTCCTCCGGTGGTCATTTCTACCTTTCTTTCGTGTGTGGGGTTTAAACATTTCCGGATTGGACCGAGACTTTCCAAGCGGCCTTGGTTTACTACCGGTAGACCGCCTGTCAAGTTTCGTACCATTTGGACTTTGTTTGATACTCCAACGGTTAACCGAGGGACCGAAAAGGCCTCGTGTGTGTTGCAGCCCAACACCCCTCCAATTTGGTCCAAAACCCACCAAAACTTGCTCCATCATCTAGAGCGTTCGATCACGATCGCGTGGCCGAAAACCGCACCTCATTTGGACTCTCCTAGCTCCCTCTATGCCTATTTAAAGACACCCCCGAATTTCTCCTTCCCCTTCCTCCCGAAAACCCTAGATCCACTTCGTCCGCCGCCGCCGGACATTTTCGCCACCAACGGAAGTGTCCGTCTCCACCCCGCCGCCATGTGTCGCCATGCCATTGGCCCGCGCCGCCGCGCCCACAACGCCGTCCTGCCCGCGCGCCGGCCCACCGAGGCCCAGGCGGGGCCCTCCCGGCCCGCGCGCCCGAGCCGCCGCACCATCGCGCCCCCGCCGCCGTCTTCCCCGCGCCCGGCCGCCACTCCGCCGCCCGGCGCCAACTCCGGAGAGCTCCCTCGTCGCCGCGCCTCCGGCCGCCCCGCCGCACAAGGCCGCGCCTCCTGCCGCCCCTCGTCGCCCGCGGCCACCTCCACCGCGCCCGGGGCCGGCGACCTTCTCCGGCGAGCCTCTCCTCCGCCTCCCCGTCGACCTTCGGCGAGCTTCATCTCCGTCGGTGAACAGTAACTCCGGCGGGCTGCTTCGGAATCCGTGCCAGATCCAGATCTGGAAATTGTGACGGTTGACTTTTGCCCCGAAACCCTAATAATTTGCTCATGTTCATCGTGCTATATCTCCGCATCCGTAGCTCCATTTTTGGCATATAGCATATCAAAATGTTCATCTCAGAGAGTACATCATTTCATCTCATTGCATCATTTTCATTTGAGTTCATCTTGATGCCTGAAATGCTGTTAGAAGAGTGCTACTTGAGTTAATTGTCAGATCTGCTGCTCCATTTAGATATTTGTCATTTTTGCCATGATTATTGTGTGCATGATATGCCCATGAGCTCTACATATGTTTTGTTAAGGGTTTTGCCATCTTTCCAGAGGTGCAACCCATGTATTTTTGTGATGTGTGTGGTGACTAGCACAAGCTTGCAAAGTGAGGCATTTGCTAATGCTGATTTCAGGGACTTAGCATTTCCACTAAGTCCTTGAGCTGTTTATCTCATATGGCCATATGTTCATGTTGTTTCCTAGTGATCCATGCCTCTTTTGAGGATGATCAGTAAGGATGTTTTGTTAATCTTGTAGTGCTCTATCCATCCATGTCTTTGTTTGCAATTATGGATCACCCTAGCTTGAGTCAATCGAGCTCTACTTTTGTCATTTCGTGAATCTGGGCAGATTGTCTACTTGTTAGCGATTTTGCCGATGATGTTATAGTTGATCCGTGCATGCTATGTTATTGTTCTTGCCATGTCTAGCTTGCATTTTGTGTATTATTGATGGGTGTATGCTTAGATTGTCATGACTTGCTCTGTACTGAGTGCATCAAGCTCGTAAACATGCCTACTTGATATCTGTTTTCAGCATGCTCCAGTTTTCACTAAGTCTGTGATGTGATTATGTTTTTGCCATGTTCACAAGCTTGCAATTGTATTTTTCTGATCCCTTTTGGCTCAAGGTCACTAAGGGACTTTTGTTAAGCTCTTAGAGTAGCTCCATGACATGCTTTACTTTGCCATGTTCAGGTCCTGTAGCATATAGTTTTCATGCTCCGAAGAGGGCTATCTGATCTGAAATTCCAGACAAGTGTTAATTTCACTAAGTCTGAAATCTGTTTGTCAAATGCATTTTTGCCATGCTTGTTTGAACCTGTTAATGGATGAATGTGATAGACTTTTGTTAAGCATCTTGAATGCATCCCTGCCATGTATTTTGTTGCCATGTTTGGGTGCTGTAGCATGTTCATCTTGTTGAATTTAGATGGCTACTTGCTGTAAACCGCAGAACGTGGTCATATTTGAATCGCTTGCCATTTCCAAACCGTAACTCCGATTCCGGCATTCTTTATATCGTTTTCAAGCGATTTCATCTCATCTTTCCAGTGGCACACTTGGTTTTCAAAGTTGAGGCCAGGTTCATGAATTCCTTGTCACATCTTGCATATGCATCCCGCATAGCATACCATGTTTGCATCATATTGTTTGAGCCTTGCACGTGGTTGATTGTGTCCTTGTTGCTGGTTTGTCTTGTTTGGGTAGAGCCGGGAGACGAGTTCGCTAATGAGGAGCCAGTTGAGTTTGCTTTCGAGGATCCAGTCAACTCTAACAACTTTGCAGGCAAGATGATCATACCCTCGAAATCACTACTATCTTTGCTTTGCTAGATGCTCGCTCTTTTGCTATGCCTATGATACGATGCCTACCACTTGCTTATCATGCCTCCCAAATTGCCATGTCAAACCTCTAACCCACCATGTCCTAGCAAACCGTTGATTGGCTATGTTACCGCTTTGCTCAGCCCCTCTTATAGCGTTGCTAGTTGCAGGTGAAGATTGGAGACCGTTCCTTGTTGGAACATTTATTTACTTATTGGGATATTATTATATTGCCATGTTATCTTAATGCATCTATATACTTGGTAAAGGGTGGAAGGCTGGGCCTCTCGCCTAGTGTTTTGTTCCACTCTTGCCGCCCTAGTTTCCGTCATATCGGTGTTATGTTCCCGAATTTTTGCGTTCCTTACGTGGTTGGGTGATAATGGGAACCCCTTGATAGTTCGCCTTGATTAAAGCTTTTCCAGCAATGCCGAACCTTGGTTTTACCATTTGCCACCTAGCCTCTTTTTCCCTTGGGTTTCCGGAGCCCGAGGGTCATCTTATTTAAACCCCCTCGGGCCAGTGCTCCTCTGAGTGTTGGTCCACCTGTCAGCTGCCGGTGGCCACCAGGGGCAACTCTGGGCTAGCCTACCCGTACCTAGGACAATCTGAGTGTGCCCCGAGAAAGAGATATGTGCAGCTCCTATCGGGATTTGTCGGCACATTCGGGCGGTGTTGCTAGATTTGTTTTAACCTGTCGAAGTGTCTTGTAGAACCGAGGCACCGAGTCTGATCGGAACGTCTCGGGAGGACAAGCTTGCAAAGTGGTGCATTCGTTAATGCTGATTTCAGGGACTTAGCATTTCACTAAGTCCTTGATCTTGTTTATCTCATATGCCATATGTTCATGTTGTTTCCTAGTGATCCGTGCCTCTTTTGAGGATGATCAGTAAGGATGTTTTGTTAATATTGTAGTGCTCTATCCATCCATGTCTTTGTTTGCAATTATGGAGCACCCTAGCTTGAGTCAATCGAGCTCTATTTTTGCTATTTCGTGAATCTGGGCAGATTGTCTACTTGTTAGCAATTTTGCCGATGGATGTTGTAGTTGATCCGTGCATGCTATGCTATTGTTCTTGCCATGTCTAGCTTGATTTTGTGTATTCTTGATGGGTGTATGCTTAATTGTCATGACTTGCTCTGTAGTGAGTGCATCGAGCTCGTAAACATGCCTACTTGATATCTGTTTTCAGCATGCTCCAGTTTTCACTAAGTCTGAGAACTGATTATGTTTTTGCCATGTTCACATGCTTGCAAATTGTATTTTCTGATCCCTTTTGGCTCAAGGTCACTAAGGGACTTTTGTTAAGCTCTTTGAGTAGCTCCATGCCATGCTTTACTTTCATGTTCAGGTCCTGTAGCATATAGTTTTCATGCTCCAAAGAGTGCTATCTGATCTGAAATTCCAGACAAGTGTTAATTTCACTAAGTCTGAAATCTGTTTGCATATGCATTTTTGCCATGCTTGTTTGAACCTGTTAATGGATGAATTGGCCGTAGCTCAGTGCTAGACTTTTGTTAAGCATTCATGAATGCATCCCTGCCATGTTTTTTGCCATGTTTGGTGCTGTAGCATGTTCATCTTGTTGCATTTAGATGGCTACTTGCTGTAAATCGCAGACGTGGTCATATTTGAATCGCTTGCCATTTCCAAACCGTAACTCCGATTCCGGCGTTCTTTATATTGTTTTCAAGCGATTTCATCTCATCTTTCCAAGTGGCACACTTGGATTTCCAAGTTGAGGCCAGGTTCATGCATCCCTTGTCAAATCTTGCATATGCATCCCGCATCGCATCCCGCATAGCATACCATCTTTGCATCTTATTGTTTGAGCTTTGCACGTGGTTGATTGTGTCCTTGTTGCTTGTTTGTCTTGTTTGGGTAGAGCCGGGAGACGAGTTCGCTAACGAGGAGCCCGTTGAGTTTGCTTTCGAGGATCCAGTCAACTCTGACAACTTTGCAGGCAAGATGATCATACCCTCGAAATCACTACTATCTTTGCTATGCTAGATGCTCGCTCTTTTGCTATGCCTATGCTACGATGCCTACCACTTGCTTATCATGCCTCCCAAATTGCCATGTCAAACCTCTAACCCACCATGTCCTAGCAAACCGTTGATTGGCTATGTTACCGCTTTGCTCAGCCCCTCTTATAGCGTTGCTAGTTGCAGGTGAAGATTGGAGACCGTTCCTTGTTGGAACATTATTTACTTGTTGATCATTATATTGCCATGTTATCTTAATGCATCTATATACTTGGTAAAGGGTGGAAGGCTCGGCCTCTCGCCTAGTGTTTTGTTCCACTCTTGCCGCCCTAGTTTCCGTCATATCGGTGTTATGTTCCCGGATTTTGCGTTCCTTACGCGGTTGGGTTATAATGGGAACCCCTTGATAGTTCGCCTTGATTAAAGCTTTTCCAGCAATGCCCAACCTTGGTTTTACCATTTGCCACCTAGCCTCTTTTTCCCTTGGGTTTCCGGAGCCCGAGGGTCATCTTATTAACCCCCCGGGCCAGTGCTCCTCTGAGTGTTGGTCCACCTGTCAGCTGACTTCGGGCCCAGGGGCAACTCTGGGCTGGCCTACCCGTACCTAAGACAATCTGAGTGTGCCCTGAGAAAGAGATATGTGCAGCTCCTATCGGGATTTGTCGGCACATTCGGGCGGTGTTGCTGGTCTTGTTTTAACCTGTCGAAGTGTCTTGAAGAACCGAGATACCGAGTCTGATCGGAACGTCTCGGGAGGAGGTCTATTCCTTCGTTGACCGTGAGAGCTTGTCATGGGCTAAGTTGGGACTCCCCTGCAGGGATTTGAACTTTCGAAAGCCGTGCCCGCGGTTATGGGAAGATGGGAATTTGTTAATGTCGGTTGTAGATAACTTGAACCTTAACTTAATTAAAATGAATCAACTGAGTGTGTTACCGTGATGGCCTCTTCTCGGCGGAGTCCGGGAAGTGGACACGGTGTTGGAGTAATTTGCGCAGGTTGTTCTCTAGTTTCTCGCTCGCGCTTTGCCTCCTCTTCTCGCTCTCTTTTGCGACAGGATAGCCACCATATTGCTAGTCGCTTGCTGCAGCTCCACATATATTTTACCTTGCCTTACCTATAAGCTTAAATAGTCTTGATCGCGAGGGTGCGAGATTGCTGAGTCCCTGTGGCTCACAGATACTATTACACCAGATGCAGGGCCCGTGAGGGTGCGAGATTGCTGAGTCCCCGTGGCTCATAGATACTTCCAAAACCAGTTTGCAGGTGCCGATGTTACCGAGTAGGTGACGCAACCAAGATCAGGAGGAGCTCGATGAAGATCTTGTCCTTTGTGTTGTTTCGTTCTAGTTGATCAGTAGTGGAGCCCAGTCGGGACGATCGGGGATCTGTGTAGTATTTGGGGTAGTCTTCTTTTATTTTGGCTCCGTAGTCGGGCCTTGATTGTATTTGGATGATGCAATGTTTTATTCATGTAATTGTGTGAAGTGGTGATTGTAAGCCAACTATGTATCTCTTTCCCTTATGTATTACATGGTTTGTGTGAAGATTACCTCGCTTGCGACATTGCTTTCAATGCGGTTATGCCTCTAAGTCGTGCTTCGACACGTGGGAGATATAGCCGCATCGAGGGCGTTACACATATGTTTGTTCCGGCTTATTCCGCAAGTCAATCCTTTGTTTTGTTTTGAGTTGTGGTATTCAAGTTGCTTCGAAGTCAAATGTTGATTCCATACGTTTCCTAAGCGGTGTTCTCATACTCCAGTGTGAACACTAATCCTTCATGATAATCGGGATTGACATGTCAATCCTTTTTCAACCGGCGTGTCTCTCTTCAAGTGGATCCGATCATTTCAACATCAGCAAGATCAATTACCATTTCTTCTCAACGGTGTTTGTTTTCATCCGTCTTCAAGTTGCCTTTGTTTTCCCTCCCTCCCACCCTTTTTTTTCAACGACTCAGATTTCTTATTCAAGTACCCTTTTATTGATAAAGTCTCTCCATCCTTTTCCTTCAATGTTCTTATCCGGTGATTCTCATGAAGATACTAACGGAGCCTCAAGTTCGTCATTCTTCATTCTTTTCTTCTCCGGTGGATTCAAATCAATCTTTGGTGTTGATCATATCCCTTTTTCCTCATTTCAAATACCTTCTCATACCGGTGTACCTCATAATCGTTCACATCTCGCTATTCTTTTGTTCCGGAGTGCTAAAGATATCTCAGAAGATTCGTGTTTCCACTCTTAATCCGTTCAAGATATTTTTTAGGATGTTATCTCATTCAAGCCTTTTAATTCAACCGACGCAATCTATCTTTTAAATCATCAAAGGTGTTTCTTTTGAGTGGGCCCTAACCCACATGTCTTTTCCCAGGATCTTACCTGACTCTTCTTATTTTCCCGGAGCTATCCTAAATTCTTTTGAAGTTTGACGTAAGAATGAATCAGCATCAGTCAAATGTCTTTCTCCAAGATTTTTTCAAATTCTTTTCATAGTTGGCTCAACCTCTTCGCTTTTGATTCTTCCGGAGTATCTCAACAATACATGGTGGTGTTTCTCGTCGTAATTCTAAGATTTGGAAGGCCGAAGAAGATTTTCTCTCAATCTTGCTCCATTCTCTTCAAGATTCGTGGTTCTAGTTCAATCCATCCTCTCATAATTGTTTTGATTGTGAGAATTCCTTTCACCTATCTGGAGTCCATCAATTCAGATTTATTCATTCTCAGCTTTCAGTTATCATTCTCCAATCTTATCGGTGCTTCGTTCAAGTGATCTCTAATCGTCTCGTGATCTCTTCGTTCTCATGTATCTAAATCCTCTCAAGCATCTTCATTCATTTTATAATTCTTCCCGGTGTTTCTTTATCTTCTCTTCGTTCATTTTCAATTCTTACGGTGGTTCATTCAAGATTCTTCTTACCTTGTTATCATATCAATTCATTTGCTGTTTTCAATCCTACTGGTGGATTCGTCGAAGACCTTCTCAAGTTGGCGCCATATCTCTCTTAATCTTCTTTACGAGAATAAGTAGTATGCCAAATACGTTGATTGTCATCAATTTAAATTGGTGAAGGATAAGCATAATGTAATTCTTATTCTTGTTTCATCCAAGTGATTTAATTCCTTATTCTGGAGGTTCATCAAAATTCTTGATTTCTTTTGTTCATCTTTCTTTTCCGGAGCTCCAAGTTATTTCTATTATATCACCACGGAGATTCATCTAAATCGTCGCAAGCCTTCGATTGTGTTTTCAACTTCTCTTTCCGTTTTGATCATCCTTTTATTACCGGAGTTCTTCATGGAGGGTCTACATGACGATTCATAAAGGATTTAATTCCTTCTCGAAGTGTTCATCGAGATTCTTTTCAGAGGAGCTCATGCATTCTTCATCTTGCAATTCGGAGTGCTATTCTTTCATGCATATCTTTTGAGGTGGTGTTATGTCACTCTTGACAATTTCCCTTCGTGTTTCATGATTCACATGTTTTCAAGAGTGAGGTATTTCAATCCATCATTTTCTCTTCGCTCAAGTCATCTTTCCAACCAATCAACCTCTTCTTTGGAGTTATTTTGGGTTATATTTCACCTAAAGCTTTCCTTTAAGGATTGTCGCTCTTATGGTGTTTATCAATGATCCAAGTTCTTCATTTATCCTACCGGTGAAATAATCTTCTCGTCTCCTTGTTGATATCAATCCAATCTATCGTTTCCGTCAGTGGCAGAATTTCAACTCAGTTTTGAGAGGTTTTCAATAAGCCCACTACAACCTTGCTCTTTTCGTTGTTGGGTTTTCCAACAACTCCGTTCGACCCTTCTCCTAAAGATGCCTTTCAAGCTCTTTTGTGGCAGAAGTCGGCATTTTATTCTCCATTCTTTTATTTCAGTTATTTATCGTCTATTCTTTTGTTCCGGAGGCATGGTGATGTTGCTCTCTTCAATCCATCATCTTGTTTGTCAAGATCATGTTCTTTTCATGCCTATCCATTTAACCGGAGTGTGGTGCCATTCTGCTCAAGTTATTTTCGCCTTATCAAGCCTTGCATCTCTTTTCAACCGGAGTGCGGTCTGAGATTTTTCTTACACCTTGTTCCATTCATTCAATAGTTCCGGAGGCAGTGTGTTGTGATTTCATCAAGTATCCTCTCATCTTACCAAGTTCTTATTCAATTCCTTTTCTTTTCACACGGAGTGTTGCCCAAATTATATCATTCTTATTAGTTCTCTATCTTGTTTTAACCGGAGTGGTTTCAATATATATCTTGCCCTTCAACCTCAAGGTTCTCGTAATGTTCATTGTTCCTCTTTTTTTTAACGGAGTGTTTTCAACTTTGTGCATCTCTCTTGTTTTCTTTCTTTCAATTTATTCAACCTCTCAAGGTTTGTGGTTTCACCCGTTTGTCAAAGAAGCAACTTAGTTTTACCTCTTCTCTTTCTCTTCCGTTTTTCCCTCCGGTGCCATTCTAGATCTCGGGACGAGATCCTCTTGTAGTGGTGGAGTGTTGTAACGCCTCGAGACCGATGTGCCAGGTGTCCTCCAGTTATTCGCTTTTGTTGCCTTGTCATTTTCTTGCGTGTCGCATCTTGTCATGTCATCATGTGCATTGCATCATCATGTTTTCAAAACTTGTATCCGTCCGGGTTTCCCAGTTCCTTCCATTGTCCATTCTGAGCCCAGACACACTCGCACGCGCCCGCGGCATGTCCGAAACAGTATTTTATAAGTGGCCAGAAAATGTTCTCGGAATGGGTTGAAAGTTGGCGTGCGGTGTTGTTTTGTTGTCAGTAGACCGCCTGCCAAGTTTCATCGCATTCAGAGTCCGTTGGACGCCCCAACGGATAACTATAGTGGCAGTATAGCCGGTCTAATGTTGGACGTTTTCGGTCTCCGGAAACAGTCGACGGGCCTATCCTCTTCTCTCTTCTCAGACCTTTGCCTTCTGCACTAACTCTCACCGCCAGGCCCTACCTAACCTCTCTCGTTAGCCCGCGGACCTTCTCCCGCGCGCTTCCGAAAAGTTGTCCCGAACCCGACCCGGATAGTCGTCACCGTTGGATCCGGATCATCCCCAAACATCTACAAAACGTCTCCGTTTTGTTTATTGGGCTTCCTAACCTAGTTTTTCTTGAACTGCCCGATTTTGATCGGAGAGTCCAAATCTACCCTAAACTCCCCTCTTTTCCTTATATATATATACTCCCTAGTCTAAATCTAGACCAAACCCTAGAAACTAGGTCTTTTGTCCCTGTCGCTGCCGCCACTCGGTCTCAATCCCCCTTGGGATCCACCCATCCCCAACCATCGCTCGCCACCTATCGCCTCCAGATCCCCTCGCCCTCCGCTTTGCTCGATCTGTGCGCCTCTACTCTGCCATCACCGACCTCCCCCGCGCCGGAGTCGCGCCACCGTCGGCCACCTGCTGCATCGCTAGGCCATCCTCCTATCTCCTCCTTCCCCTTCCGTTCCCTCCTTCCTCCTTACATGCCATAACTCCCTCCACCTCTCTGTTTTCTCTCACAGGGAGAACATGATGCACCGGCCTCCATGGATTTCGCACCGGAGTCCCCGACCGCGCCTCGTTCCTGGATGCAGGAGCACGAGCTCCCTCCTCCTCGTTGCACGCATCGCCCGCCAAGCCGCCCGAGTACCTCCTCCAGTTTGTCGCCCCGGTCGCCGCCTCACCAAGCTCCGTCGCCACGAACGAGTCGTCGCCCCGCCATGTCCCTTGCCGGAGTGAACTCATCACCAAGTCCCGCAGCCGCTGATGCCATCGCGCCTTCTTCCCCTGCGCTGCTCGTGCGAGAGCCATGCCCAACGCTCAAGCCCGTACCGCACCTCTGCTCGGGAACGAGCTCGGCGCCGCCCACTGCTTCGCCCGCACGATCCCGCTGCTGCCGGCGTCCTCTGCTTCTTCCAGGACCCCGCCTCATCTCCGCCCGATCTACTGCGAGCTACCTCCGAATGGAGCTCCATCTCCTCCCTAGCCCCGGATCCGGCGATCGCCTCCCGTTCAAGCCACTCCGCCATGCTCCAAGTCCCTGGAGCCGCCGCCCTGCTTCATGCCTTGGCCCGCCATGGAGGGACGGCTCTGCCAAGCTCCGCCGCCGTCGTCTGGAACAACCTCCTGCCCGGATTCGTCCAGCGCCATCTCGCATCGCCTCCTGCAAGCTGCAGCTGCTCTGCTTCGTCCATGCCGTGGCCTCTGCTTCCTCTACAACGAGCAGGCCACTCGTCCCGCGCCCTGCGCGTTGACCAGCCGTTGCTGCGTCCCGATCGAGTGCCTGGGCCGGCCTCGCCTTGTGCTTCATCGCGGCCCAGCAAGGCGTTGAGGCCCAGTCTCTCCACCAGTCTGTCTCTCTCCGAACAAGCCGAGGCCCAATGTGAGGAGCTTCCCCAGCCCAGCTCGGTTCCGTTTCAGCCCATGTCTTTTTTTCCCTCTCTGCGAATTTAGTATTTATCCAGGATTTTCCAGTTTTGCAGAAAAGCCCTCAAACTTCATGCATAAATTATATCTCAAACTATGCATCATATAGAAAAACTTTATATATGAAATGTGCTTAGTTTTTCATCTAGTTTCATAATATGCCACGTTCATGCATGTTTGCAATGTTTAAAATGGTGTTTGATTAAATTTGCTCCTATGCCATGTTAAAATGCTTTAATTCATAACTAAATAACCGTAACTCGGAATTTAATAAACTTTATATGTAAATGGGGTAGAAAAATGCCTAGTTTAGCATGGTGTACTTGTTTTGCATGTTTAACAACCCTAAAATTGTGTTTAGGGCAGAACAGTACCAAATCTATAATATGCTCATGAGGAGTTTCCAGAATTGTTGTTCGTTGCTTCCGGCCTCATTTAAACTTGCCTAGATTAGATAGTTTCATCATGCTTCACCCTCTTGTCATGTTTAATATAGTTGGGTACATAAACAAGATCGAACTAAATAAGTCATGTGGTGTTCCGTCAATATGCAAATCGTTGCATATTGAGCTCCACTTAAGTTGTAGGATTGCTTGTGCATTTTGCTATGCCATGCCTCTTTAAACCGGACATGCATCATACTTGATTGTGCATCATGCCATGATTATGTGGTGGTTGTTTACTATGTTGTTTGCTTTTTCCGGTGTTGCTTCTTCGGGTTGGTTCCGATAACGTCGCGTTTGTGAGGACCCGTTCGACTACATCTGTTTGTCTTCTTCATGGGCTAGTTCTTCTTCCTTGCGGGATTTCAGGCAAGATGATCATACCCTCGAAATCACTTCTATCTTTGCTTGCTTAGTTGCTCGCTCTTTTGCTATGCCTATGCTGCGATACCTACCACTTGCTTATCATGCCACCCATATTGTTGAACCAAGCCTCTAACCCACCTTGTCCTAGCAAACCGTTGTTTGGCTATGTTACTGCTTTGCTCAGCCCCTCTTATAGCGTTGTTAGTTGCAGGTGAAGATTGAAGTTTGTTCCTTGTTGGAACATGGAGATGTTGTTCCTTGTTGGAACATGTTTACTTGTTGGGATATCACAATATATCTTATTTAATTAATGCATCTATATACTTGGTAAAGGGTGGAAGGCTCGGCCTTATGCCTGGTGTTTTGTTCCACTCTTGCCGCCCTAGTTTCCGTCATATCGGTGTTATGTTCCCGGATTTTTCGTTCCTTACGCGGTTGGGCTATAATGGGAACCCCTTGACAGTTCGCCTTGAATAAAACTCTTCCAGCAATGCCCAACATTGGTTTTACCATTTTCCACCTAGCCTTTTTTTCCTTGGGTTTCGCGGACTCAAGGGTCATCATTATTTTACCCCCCGGGCCAGTGCTCCTCTGAGTGTTGGTCCAAATTAGAGTCCTGTGCAACGCCCCCTCGGGGAAACTCGAGGTTTGGTTTTAGTTGTATGGAGAGCTCATCTGAGTGTGCCCAGAGAACGAGATATGTGCAGCTCCTATCGGGATTTGTCGGCACATTCAGGCGGTGTTGCTGGACTTGTTTTATCCTTGTCGAAGTTGTCTTGTAGAACCGAGATGCCAAGTCTGATCGGAATGTCTCGGGAGAAGGTTTATCCTTCGTTGACCATGAGAGCTTTTGATGGGCTAAGTTGGGACCCCCTGCAGGGATTTGAACTTTCGAAAGTCGTGCCCGCGGTTATGGGCAGATGGGAATTTGTTAATGTCCGGTTGTAGAAAACCTGAAGTTGACCTTAATTAGAATGCATCACCCGCGTGTGTAACCGTGATGGTCTCTTTCCGGTGGAGTCCAGGAAGTGAACACGGTGTTGGAGTTATGCTTGACGTAGGTTGTTCTAGGATCACTTCTTGATCATAGTTTCTCGATCGTGCTTTGCCTTCTCTTCTCTCTCTCATTTGCGTATGTTTAGCCACCAAATATGCTAGTCGCTTGCTGCAGCTCCACCTCATACCTTTACCTTATCCATAAGCTTAAATAGTCTTGATCACGAGGGTGCGAGATTGCTGAGTCCCCGTGACTCACAGATACTTCCAAAACCAGCTTGCAGGTACCGATGAGTCCGTGCAGGGGACGCCACTGAGCTCAGGAGGAGCTCGATGAAGATCTTGTCCTTTGTGTTGTTCCGTTTCCAGTTGATCAGTAGTGGAGCCCAGTTGGGGTCGATCGGGGGACCTTGTCGCTTTTGGGGTTCTTCTTTTATTTTGGTTCCGTAGTCGGACCTTGATTGTATTTGGATGTTGTAATGCTTTATTCATGTAATTGTGTGAAGTGGCGATTGTAAGCCAACTATTTATCTCTTTCCCTTATGTATTACATGGGTTTGTGAAGATTACCTCACTTGCGACATTGCTTTCAATGCGGTTATGCCTCTAAGTCATGCTTCGACACGTGGGAGATATAGCCGCATCGAGGGCGTTACAATCTCGCAGGATTCGGTTGTTGGTTGTCTTTGATGATCCTACAATATGTCTCGAGGGGGGGGATTAGACTACTTGCCAAAATTAATGAACTCTTTTCCCAATTTTAGTTCATTTAAGAAATTTCAAGCAAGTTAAATAACATCCTCCACATGCAAGTCTAGAGCATATAGGTAGCGAAAAGTCAAGACATTTTTTTGACTGAAAAAAGTAAAGACATTGCAAGTCATAATAATGTAGAGAGACATGTTTAGAGAATCGTAAACGCAACGGTGACATGAAATATTTTTGACCCGTGGTTCCGATAGGTGGTGGTACCATACGTCCACGTTGATGGAGGCTTCGATCTCAAAAGATCACAGTTGCAAGATTTCACAGAGGAATCAAGTCCACAGAGAGCTCACATTCATGAAGGATCCACAAAGAAGCAACCTTGCCTACCATGACTTACGCCCAAGTAGGGTTGGCCTCACTCGGGTAGAACTTCACAACGTAGACGATCGCCTTTCCCTAACAAAATTCTTGGTTTCTCCACACAATTTGGAGATTCCCAGGCACACCTAGCCAATGTAGGAGGCACCACCCTACTAAAGGTAGATGGTGTTGTTGTTGATGAACTCCTGACTCTTGTGCTTCAAAAGATAATATCATCAACACTCAAACACTCTCTCACAAATTTGGGTTTTGAGTAGGAGAGGTTTTGGGTGGAAAGCAATGAGGTGACTATAAATCGAAGAATGGATTGTTGGAGTCGAACCCTTTGAAATCAGCACAATGTGTGGAAGCTCTCTCTTAGAAATATGGATGCGTAATGTGTTTTCTTCAAGAGGTACTGGTGGAGTGCGTGGGGGTATATATAGGCTTCACCAAAAATCAGGTTGTTCCTCACATTTAGCACATTTCGATGAGAATTACTGAAAACACTCGGTCAGACAGATCTATACAAAGGATTTGAACTTTAGATATTTCAATAACTCTGGGTGAAACTGTTCGGTGGCTGTGATAAGTGCCTCGCGTCAGGTGCGTGGCACTCCGGCCCTCAAGTTTTTCGATGGCAATTCAAGTCAGACAAGGATGGCAAATTATAGTGACAACGACAACTTTCTGTCAAAAATAAATTAAAGCATGAAAGTTTCCATACTTGGCAACTAAAGTTACGATTCATGCGTCAGTAAACTTTTTTTTGCGAATACTTGCGTCAGTAAACTTTTCATCAAAGACATTCGAAGTTGGCATGTGCTCGCATCCGATGTTCGGCACTTACCAGGGACCAAAATCTACTAATGAGGTCATGTCACAAAACATGAAACTTAGGAGTACAAAATGAAATTTACTCTTAGAAATCTAAGATATTGATGAAACATGACATGTTTCTGATTCAGCTGGCCTGAAATCCCATAAAAGGGACGAAATATGTGTTGTTGTTTTTCGCGAGTGAAAATATGTATTGGTTAAACCTTTTTTTCATGATAATACATGTCTCATTTGTGTTATAAGGATCATAATACATCCACGTACATATGGACCTGGGAAAGCTGAACAAATAGCAAAACTCTAGCCTTAGCACAAGGGAACACCAGCCAAGAAGTAAAATTACAAACAGAGTCGGGCGGGCAAAATCCGGGGCCCTGTGCGAAACTAAAAAATGAGGCCCTATCTCACTAAAAAAACTAACGGGCAATTATAATGTGTGTGTGTGTATGTATATATATATATATCATAGAAAAAAATCTAATGTATATAACATAATGTTTTGCGCTTAGAGAAACTAGACCGATGTTTCCCCATGATGACTCAAATGCGTATTATTGAAACACAAGATACAAAAGATGAATAAAATACAATTGAACAGTAGCATATATCAATAAGTTCAAGCATCAATGTTTTGGGTCTGACTCACCTAGTTTTGGGTCCTCTCTAGTTGAACTGCTACACCGTGAGTATGATGTTTAACCGAGGAGGTAAGAACCGATCTCTAACAAAGAATGAAGCGATCCCAGCCAAAAGTTAATTAGGAAATTAGAAATTAGGAGTAGAAAATGAAATTAATCAAAAAGGAAGACTCTCTAAGCACCTGGAGTAACGGATCGATCCGGTGAGTGTGAAATGTGGGAGAGGAAGCCATGAACAGGGACAAGAAGGCAACAACGGCACTAGGGCAGCAACTTAATCCGATCAGTCCGACGATGCGAAGACGACGAGATGATCTGTTTCCTGCTGGGTTTGGCAAACAATGAACTTGGAGAGATACCTTTGGATCACTGGATCACTATCACTCTATCAGTTTCAAATACTACCTAATATTCAGGATGAGATACCTGGTGTTGCGTGATCGCCTAACGCCTGGTCGCCGTTGGCCGGCGTGACTGTAGCGTGACGCCAACGGCCCGATGCGGCTGCAATTACGGTTTTGAGATGGAGACAGACGATCCCAATTCCCTCGGCGTAGGCTGCGATCTCGTTCTTTCTTTCTTTTGATGGACGATCCCGATTCCCTGCCGTAGGAACGAGACGAGGCGAGGCGCTCGATGCCTTCCACTCAGGCCCAACTCTAGCGCCCAGTGGCCCAATATGGCCTCGATCTGTTTTTTAGAAATACTAGCCTACATAAAAATATTTGGGGCCCCCAAAACTTGTGGGCCCTGTGCGAGCCGCACATTTGGGACAACTGTGGGCTCGACCCTGATTACAAACAAGACTGAATAAACCTCTGAGCTTGGCACCAACGCCTATCACCTGCCTATGCCACCACCACAACAATCATCAAAGGAAAAAAAGACGGATCACTTCCACACCTAAGCTCGACGTGGCTCAACCGCTGACATGCATCTTGGCAAACCTCCAAGGTGTCTCGCCAAAAGCGAAACCATTACCGTTGAATGAATCAGACGGGGGCAACACCCGGAAACACCGTCAAACTAAATATCTGGCACCCTCATATGACTAAGACGTCGGAGGAAACTATAGCTGTTATCCACGTACCACGAACACAACACACGATCCACCATCTTCCAAGTGCCGCCGATACAAACCACAATCTGCATCCGCTCCTGGACTGCCTCCCAAACTCTGCGCCAGTGCTGAAGCAAACGCCGTTGCAACGACAGAGCCCAAGGACACAGGTCCGCCACGAGGGTGCCGCTGCCACACCATCTGCCGTGACAACCAAACCGGACACATCAATCAAGGGCACCAAGGCAACCAGGGAGGTTACAACCATCAGGGGAGTCAGCAGCAGCAGCAGTCGGGTTATCAGAGCAATCCCAAGCAGCTGAACAGCGGGCAATATCATGTCTTCACTACTAGTTTGTGCAAACGTGATCAGAAGCTTCACAAAAGGGCAGTAAATTCTGTTGAGCCGGCAGTACCTCAGTATTTACGCTGGTCTGAGCAACCTATCTTGTGGAGTAGAGATGATCACCCTCCCCCCCCCCCCCGGGTTGATAATCCAGCTCACTTGGCCCTGGTGGTAGCCCCTCAAGTTGGGGGATACAGTTCACTAAAGTGCTCATGGATGGAGGAAAGGGTAATTACCTCTACGTCATCAGCTTGACTAGCTTCTGCATCCTCCTGAGGAAGATCATTGTTAACAAGATGCATAAAAAGAGAGCCAATTGAGCCAAGTTCTACCTCAACTTCTGAATCATCAGTATCATCATCAAGCTCCATATTAATCTGGTTAGTCGCTTTCCGCTTTGACGTCCGTTTTACGGCTTTGGTCTTTGGGCGGGATGGCTTGACCGCTTTGTCTCCAGTTGGCTTTGTTGCTTTCTCTATAGATTTCCGTTTCCAGAAGGGGTCATCACCCTATATATATAAAGAAGAAGGGTTACAGATTGTATAAGTTAAAGATATTAGAGATGAAGAGGAAGTGTAATGCTTACAGTAGGCGGTTTGTTCTTGGCATAGAAGGGACTCAGACCGATTTGACTACAGACCAGTTCTGATTCATTCAGAATCTTCTTTACACCTTCAGTAACTTCTTCTTTAGATAATTGGATGTTGCAATGGCGTTGGGGGTCGTCAACCTCACCGGTATATTCGCACATTAAACCGGGACGCTGGCTTAGCGGCAAGATACTCCAGGATATCCAACAGCGCACAAAATCCATGCATGTTAAACCGTTTGCCATAAAGGCCCGGAGCTTGGCGAGTTGAGGAGCGTATTTCTCCCTTTCTGAAGAGCTTAGGCGTTGTGGCATTGGGTGATTATTGGATAGTCTGTGATCACGAAAGCCGGGGAGGGGATTTTCATCCTCGGGCGAAGTGTCTCTGCAATAAAACCATGTTTGGTTCCATTCCTTTGGGTGACTATGATGTTTGGCATGAGGAAATTCCACTTCTTTCTGCTTCTGAATCGAGACACCACCAAGTTATGTGTTCGGGCCATTTACAAACTCTGTGCGCCGGTTTAAGTGAAAGAAATCCTGGAACAGTTCTGCAGCTGGTTCTTCTTGTAAATATACTTCACAGAAGACCTGGAAGTTGCATAAGTTGGAAAGTGAGTTGGGACCAATATCTTGTGGATGCAGTTGGAAGCTGGCAAGCACATCTCGATAAAACTTTGACCCTGGCGGTTTGAAACCACGGCCTATATGGTCAACAAAGACCACCACCTCGCCCTGCCTTAGGGTTGGAGGATTTTCTGTTCCTATTACTCGCCATTTGATCTCAGTTTTCTTAGGCAGAGAGCCGATGCCAACCATCTCCTTCAACTGAGCCTCAGTAACCCGGGAACGAGCCTAGTTGCAGGCAGTGAATTGTTTGGCCATTGCAAAGCAAACAAACTGAAAATGAAAGGCCGGTTTATAAATTACGCATGATTATATACAAGAGACAAGGGAGTAAGAAACATACTGATATGTGAAATGGTACAACTCGGAGACTAATGCAATAAGAGAAAAAGGGTATACTAGCACAGGATTTCTCAGACACTATTAAACCGGAGCATAATTATGAAGGTAAAATGCTCCTCCGGTTTATCAGAGGGCTAATGGCATAGACTGTTTATACAAGGTCAAACCGCCTATATTGGTGCGAGGAGAAACAGATCTCACAGGAACATAGAAACAGATCTCACAGTGACATATAAAACTTTCGGATCTAAGATAAGACAGAAAAGTAAAAATAATTGGATCTTGAAGGGGTGCAGAACTGAAGCAATTTATGACAGACTAGATTAGTTCTTTGCGCATAAGGATTTGTGATGACCATGGTAGGTTAGCTACGGCAAGAGATACGCCAAGCATGAAGTGTTCATCTACATACTAAAGGAAGAGCAGGGAAGAACAACACTGATGAACTTCGGAAGAAATGTGAAGAACATCGAAACCCTAGAACAGATCTGTGGCGAAAAAAGCAGAGAACTTACCGGAGCTGGTGAGGAAACGGAAAGGCGCCGCGGTATTCTGGTGCGTTCAGGGTGATGCAGCGGCCAGGGTCGGAGCAAAGGCGACGGTCGACGGTGGCGGCGGAGCTCCAGAGGTTGAGCGGCGCAAGGAAGACGACGCAAAGAGGCACGGGGGGGAAGGTGAAAATGACCCCTCGGCCCTATTTATAAGGTGAAGCGATAAAACGGCAAGCATGGGAATCGAGGAGCCCAAAAATGGATAAGTTAATAAAGGTGTCTCCTCGATGAATGAATATATATTAATTGAAGGTAATCTCCGACATCAATGGATGGATGACATCAGGGCGGTTTATCATAATTTTGAAATATGACATCATGGTGGTTTACAAGATCAAAGTGAAGATAGGAGAGAAGATTTTTTCTAAGTATGGAAGATTGACATGAACAAGTTCAAACCAATCTGGGGCCTAATGTTGGGGATATTACTACTGGAGGTAAACCGGCCTTATGTAGCTGGATTGACTCTTTGAAGATTAGAAGCCCATGAAGATGTGAGGATAATGGCGCTTTAAGGAAGGCCCAAGGCCCAAAGGCGGGTTATAGCATGTAAATGTAAACCGACCTAGTCAAATAACTTGTATGATAAGATAGGGAGAGTAGAGACCGAACCGGACACGTTTATGATCCGGCTTCGGGGCTCTGTAGTCCATCGGGCATCAACCTATGTATATAAAGGGACGACCCGGCCACGGTTTAGGGACAGACAACAACAACTCGAGAGTCAGACAAAGCGGATTCGCTCCCTGGCCTTCAAAACCCTAGCAATACCAATCGCAACTAGACATAGGCTTTTACCTTCCTCGAAGGGGCCGGACTAGTATAAAATTCCCCGTGTCCCTTGTCTGGTTTAACCCCTTAAGCTAACCTGTAGCGATGGCTCCACGACTAAGTCCTTTCATGAGGACATCTGCCGTGACAAACCCACGACACCATCCTTACTTAAACAAACTGGAATCCAAATTCATCTCCAACCATAGGGCCAATCGGCTCATCAAAGTAGGATCAGTCATCACCACCGCCAAAGACAAGACGACGAACAGTCTAAAAACTAAGCTACTTTGGCCAAAAACTATCCATATGTGTAGATCTGACGACCACTCTCATCACCGACAACGAAGGTCATCTGTAACACCCGGATGTAACTTCCCTAATATGTACTCCAACTCTTGTCGTTTCCGGCGCTAAGTTATTTTATTTCCTCGGGTTCGGGTTTTTTGTCTCCGTCTGTTGTTGGCGTTGTCATGCATCTCATATCATGTCATCATGTGCATTGCATTTGCATACGTGTTCGTCTCATGCCTCCGAGCATTTTCCCCATTGTCCGTTTTGCATTCCAACGCTCCTATCTCCTCCGGTGGTCATTTCTACCTTCTTTTCGTTTGTGGGGATTAAACATTTCCAGATTGGACCGAGACTTGCCAAGTAGCCTTGGTTTACTACCGGTAGACCGCCTGTCAAGTTTCGTACCATTTGGACTTCGTTTGATACTCCAACGGTTAACCGAGGGACCGAGAAGGCCTCGTGTGTGTTGCAGCCCAACACCCTTCCAATTTGGCCCAAAACCCACCAAAACCCTCTCCAACATCTAGAGCGTTCGATCACGATCGCGTGGCCAAAAACCGCACCTCATTTGGACTCTCCTAGCTCCTCCTATGCCTATAAATAGGTCCTCCTCTGATTTTCACGGGTCTCCTCTCCCCCCAAACCCTAGATCCATCTTCCCCGCACCACCGGACGCGTCCAAACCAGGCCGGACATGTCCAACGTCCCCGTGTCGCCACCACGTGTTGCCCCGTGAGTCACCAGCGCCCTGCGCCCACTTCGCCGGCCCGCCAGGCCCAGGCGGGGCCCTCCCCGGCCCGCGCTCAGTCGCCGCCGCTTCACGGGCTCCCCGAGCCGCGCCTCCGCGCTGCTCCTTGCCAGCACGAGCTCGCCGCCCCCGCAGCTCGCCGGCCACCGACTCCTCAAGCCCTCGCCGTTCGCCGCTCCTCGGCGTCCACGCCCGCCGCACCGCCAACCGCCGCCAACCGCCTTTACCACGGCCACCTCGAGCTCGCCGGCCTCCTCCTCCGCCGCAACGCCAAGTCCGGCGACGTCCCCATCTCCGGTGAGTTCCCGGCCAACCTCGGGAGACGTGCCCCGGATCCAGATCTAAGGAACCCTAGGGGTTGACTTTTCCCCCGTTTTTAGTATTTTTATGCAACTTCATCGTGTCGTAACTTTGCATTCGTAGATCCATTTTGGGAGTGTAGCATATCAAAATGTTCGTCTCAGAGAGCTCATCATTTCATCTCATTGCATCATTTTCATTTGAGCTCATCTTGATGCCCGAAATGCTGTTGGAAGAGAGCTATTTGAGTTAATTGTCAGATCTGCTGCACCAAATAGTTATTTGTCATTTTTGCCACGATTATTGTGTGCATGATATGCCCCTGAGCTCTACATGAGTTTTGTTATATGCTTTGCCATCTTTACAGAGGTGCTATCCGTGTATGTTTGTGATATGTGTGGTGACTAGCACAAGCTTGCGAAGTGGTGCATTCGTTAATGCTGATTTCAGGGACTTACGATTTCTCTAAGTCCTTGATCTGTTTTTATCAATATGCCATATGTTCATGTTGTTTACTAGTGATCCGTGACTCTTTTGAGGATGATCAGTAAGGATGTTTTGTTAATATTGTGGTGCTCTATCCATCCATGTCTTTGTTTGCAATTATGGAGCACCCTAGCTTGAGTCAATCGAGCTCTACATTTGCTATTTCGTGAATCCTGGCAGATTGTCTACTTGTTAGCCATTTTGTCGAGGATGTTGTTGTTGATCCGTGCATGCTATGTTGTTGTTATTGCCATGTCTAGCTTATATAATATGTACTCTTGATGGGTGTATGCTTAGATTGTCATGCCTTTCTCTGTAGTGAGTGCATCGAGCTCGTAAACATGCCTACTCGTTAACAGTTTTGCCATGCTTGTTTGAACCTGTTAATGGATGAATTGGCCGTAGCTTAGTGTTCATCTTTTGTCAATCATCATGAGTGGATACCTGCCATGTATTTTGTTGCCATGTTTGAGTGCTGTAGCATAATTATCTCGATGCATTTAGATGGCTACTTGCTGTTTATCGCAGACCGGTGCCATATTTGTTTTGCTTGCCGTTTCCAAACCGTGTCTCCGATTCCGGTGTTCTTTATATCGATTTCAAGTGAAATCACCTCACCTTTCCAGTGGCACACTTGGATTTCCAATTTGATACCAGGTTCAATCATTTCTTGTCAAATCTTGCATATGCACCACATATCACATCCCGCATAGCATACCATGTTTGCATCATGTTGTTTGAGCTTTGCACGTGGTTGATTGTGTTCCTTTTGCTTGTTTGTCTTGTTTGGGGTAGAGCCGGGAGACGAGTTCGCTAATGAGGAGCCCGTTGAGTTTGCTTTCGAGGATCCAGTCAACTCTGACAACTTTGTAGGCAAGATGATCATACCCTCGAAATCACTTCTATCTTTGCTTGCTATATGCTCGCTCTTTTGCTATGCCTATGCTACGATGCCTACCACTTGCTTATCATGCCTTCCCAAATTGCCATGTCAAACCTCTAACCCACCTTGTCCTAGCAAACCATTGATTAGCTATGTTACCGCTTTGCTCAGCCCCTCTTATAGTGTTGCTAGTTGCAGGTGAAGATTGGAGACCGTTCCTTGTTGGAACTTCATTATCTTGTTGGGATATCATTATATTATCTTGTTATCTTAATGCATCTATATACTTGGTAAAGGGTGGAAGGCTCGGACTTTTTGCCTAGTGTTTTGTTCCACTCTTGCCGCCCTAGTTTCCTTCATATCGGTGTTATGTTCCCGGATTTTTGTGTTCCTTACGCGGTTGGGTAATAATGGGAACCCCTTGACAAATCGCCTTGAATAAAACTCTTCCAGCAATGCCCAACCTTGGTTTTACCATTTGCCACCTAGCCTCTTTTTCCCTTGGGTTTCCGGAGCCCGAGGGTCATCTTATTTAAACCCCCTCGGGCCAGTGCTCCTCTGAGTGTTGGTCCACCTGTCAGCTGCCGGTGGCCACCAGGGGCAACTCTGGGCTGGCCTACCAGAAGTTTGGACAATCTGAGTGTGCCTTGAGAATGAGATATGTGCAGCTCCTATCGGGATTTGTCAGCACATTCGGGCGATGTTGCTGGATTGGTTTTGACTTGTCAAAGTTGTCTTGTAGAACCGGGATACCGAGTCTGATCGGAATGTCTCGGGAGAAGGTATATCCTTCGCTGGCCGTGAGAGCTTGTCATGGGCTAAGTTGGGACTCCCCTGCAGGGATTTGAACTTTCGAAAGTCGTGCCCGCGGTTATGGGCAGATGGGAATTTGTTAATGTCCGGTTGTAGATAACCTGAACCTTAACTTAATTAAAATGAATCAACTGCGTGTGTTACCGTGATGGTCTCTTCTCGGCGGAGTCCGGGAAGTAAACACGGTGTTGGAGTAATGTTTGTCGTAGGTTGTTCTATAGTTATTCGTTCGTGCTTTGCCTTCTCTTCTCGCTCTCGTTTGCGAACAGGTTAGCCACCATATATGCTAGTCGCTTGCTGCAGCTCCACATATTACCTTGCCTTACCTATAATCTTAAATAGTCTTGATCGCGAGGGTGCGAGATTGCTGAGTCCCTGTGACTCACAGATTACTTCCAAACCAGATGCAGGGCCCGATGACTCCGTTCCAGATGATGCTCTTGAGCTCAAGTGGGAGTTCAATGAAGACTCCCGTCGTTACTATGTGTCTTTCCCTGATGATCAGTAGTGGTGCCCAGTTGGAGCGATCGGGACCATGTCGCATGTTGGGGTTGATCTTTTATGTTGGTACCGTAGTCGGACCATGAGTGTATTGGATGATTGTTATGCTATTTATGTACTTTGTGTGACATGGAGAGTGTAAGCCAACTATGTACCTTTCCCCTTATTATCTATTTACATGGGTTGTTGTGAAGATTACCTTACTTGCGACATTGCTTTCAATGCGGTTGTGCCTCTAAGTCGTGCTTCGACACATAGGAGATATAGCCGCATCGAGGGCGTTACATCATCGGCGGAGGGGAGCCGCGGAGGACTGTGACGAAGGAACTAGCCGGCTACGGGCGCTGGCGATATCACCTCTTCCTTCGAGAGGAAGAAAGAACGATACGCGTCCTAACATGTGTTGGTTAAACTCGTGAGGTCATGGTTGTACTTGTACGGTGCATGCTCGTCGTGGCAGAGCCGTCGTACACTCGTACAAGGGGAGAGGAAAGAGAAGTTGCAGTGGAAGGAAACAAGGAAGTTTTGCAAGGACGACCATGAATTGTTTATTGTTCGCCCGTCTAGATTAGCAGCCGCCAAACGTTGAACAATTGTCGGAAATCGTCGACCCGCAACAAGTTCCTGCCGCCGGACACTCCATACCATATTGTTTCTATGTCAGAAGGCAAAAGAGGTTTGGAAAAAGCTGGGGATGTACGTGGTAATTAAGAAAGCTTGTATTATTGATCGTGCGGGTGAGGCGGTTCTTGAATTTTTACTTCTTATGCCACACCAAGAACTATCTATATTATGGTGGGAGAGACGCATGTTGGTTCATGAAGGGAAATCTCAAGAAGTGAAACAGATTTCGATGGGGATTCGTGCTATAACTGCAAACTATGTGAATGCCCACTCCCCTAGTGCGACTAGTAGAAAAGAAGGATGGAGCCGACCTCCTATGGGTTTGTTAAAGTAAATGTTGACGCTTATTTTGACCATGATATGCTCAGGGGCACGGCAGGTGCGGTGCTCAGAGATGACAGAGGAAACTTCATTGCTGGCGGAAATTGGAAGATCGATTGGTGTGCTGATGTACTAACAGCAGAAGCGATGGCTCTTAGGTTTGGTTTAATTCTTGCACAAAAGGTGGGATGCAATCGTCTTATTATTAACTCTGATAATATGGAAGTCATCGACACAATGAAGAATGGAGGACAATCGGCGGGAGTTGCGGCGGCAGTATTCGAGGATTGCTACTTCATGGCATGCGATTTTCCGTTGACTAGATTTGAACATTGTAATAGGGAAGCTAATAAGGTTGCTCATGAACTTGCTAGGCTAGCGAAAGTTTTTGTAATTAAAGATTGGTTTGAGGAGCCTATGGAGAATATTGTATCTTTTCTTATAGAAGATGTAACTATAATTTCCAACTAATAAAGTGGATGTTTTCTTTCAAAAAAACTTACATACGTTGTGCTATATATGCTGGCCATTAGAGCAATTTCAACGTGCCGACTCAAATGAACGGCGATTTCGTCCGCTTTTTATCCGTTTGGGTCGACCGCCCGTCCTGTGTCTGCCTTTTTTTAGATTTGGGTCGGTAGCGCGTCCAACGCGCCGATCCATATATGGCCGTCCAATATTTACATTGATTTGCATTCAAACATATTGTCAAATAACATAGTTTTACCGAATAAAAATATTATAGTTTTACAAGTCGGATACAAATAAAAATGTTTCACATAGTTTTGAAAACAAATAAAAGAACATACATCTATTGGCCAACATGAGCCCATATATGCTCAACCAAATCATTTTGCAGCTGCACGTGAGTTTTCCAATCACGCATGTCTTCATGAAATTGAATGAACTGTTCAAATGTTGTCACTACTCCATGCTCAGGCACAACATTCTCACTCTGAAACTGAAACCCTTGATCGTACAGATGTTCCGGGCGCTCGTCTTCTACGATCATATTGTGCACGGTCACATAAGCAGTCATCACCTCCCACAGTTTCTGTGTGCTCTAGGTATTAGCAGGATACCGAATGATGCCCCATCGAGATTGCAAAACACCAAAGGCACGCTCGACATCCTTCCTGGCACTCTCTTGCTTGTGGGCAAATCTTTTCCTCTTCTCTCCGACGGGGTTGGGTATTGTCTTGACAATAGTGGTCCACTAAGAATAGATACCGTCACTCAGGTAGTATCCTTTGTCGTAGTTATGTCCGTTGACAGTAAAGTTCACCGGTGGGTTGTTGCCTTCGGCAAGCCTAGCAAACACTGGCGAGTGCTGAAGCATGTTGATATCATTGTGTGATCCAACCATGCCAAAGAAAGAGTGCCAGATCCAGAGATCTTGAGACGCCACGGCCTCTAATATGACAGTGCACGCCCTGACGTGTCCCTTATACTGCCCTTGCCAAGCAGAAGGACAGTTCTTCCACTCCCAGTGCATGCAGTCTATACTGCCAAGCATCCCTAGCAAGCCCCTTCTGGCATTCATTGCCAACAAATAGGATGTATCTCCAGCTGTCGGCTCTCTCAAGTACTCAGGGCCAAACACATCAATAACAGCCTTGCATAACTTATACAGGGACTCTACGCATGTAGACTCACTCATACGGACGTACTCGTCAATGAGATCACCGGGCACTCCGTATGCAAGCATTCGGATGGCGGCAGTGCATTTCTGATAAGAGGAGAAACCGATCTTGCCAACGGCATCCTCTTTGCACTCGAAATAGTCATCATAGCCAACCCCCTTTCTAATACGGTTGAAAAGATGCCTACTCATATGGAAACTACGGCAGAATTTTTTATGTTTGAACAATGGATTTGTTGTATCAAAGTAGTCATTCCAAAGAAGGAAATGCCCGCTCTCTCGGTTGCGATTCAACGCCGGAAGGTGGCTCGGAATGGAGCCACGAAACAACAGCCGCTGGCTGTTGAGGTGGTGATGGACCAATACGGCACCCAATATCTCCTCCTGCTCGTCGGACAATGAATCGTCGGAGTCGCAAAGGAAATTGTGGAAAAAAACTCATCGGCGGAGTCCATTTTCGTACCTTGGCAAACTGTCGAACAGCTTGCGGGCGTCGATGAAGGAGATGGCCGGCGAGGGGAGTCGCGGCGCGCACGGACCAGCTAGCTGCCCTGCCGATGTCCGACGAGCGTGCCGGTGAGGATCTGGCCGGGGCGGCGAGGCGGCCTCTTGGTCGCGGGCAGATGTGCAGTTGGGGGGAGCGGCGGTGGGAAATAGTTTGCTCCCTGGTGGCAAGACGGCGGTGGCGGGGCGACGGGGGGAGTGAGCAGCGTTGCTGGGCGGATGTGGAGACGGCGGCAGCTGGCAAGTCGCCGGCAAAAAAGGACGGCGGCGTCGGCGACGAAGGAGACGGGCGAGGGTTGCTGTTGGCTGGGGGGTGGGGGAGGCTAATGAGCCACCGACCAGCGGACCCGAGGAGAGGAGAAGGCGAGCGTGCACGTGCCCGTCGAGTGTCCGCGCCAACGCAAATCCGGCTCAAAAATGGGCCGGGAATGGGTCGCCTGCGGACGAAAAGCGGACGCGTGTCCATTTGAATCGGCGCGTTGGGCTGACTTTTCTGTCCACGCGGATCCAGACGGACAACGGCGGACGAAATGGATCACCTCATTGGAGTTGCTCTTATTACGTAAAAAAATATACTTCTTAGATTTGAGGATCCCAAATTAAATGACGCACCCAGTCCGGTGGGTACTTCACCAAGTCAAGTCACGGCTACAGTAGCCCGACTTGGCCTTTGTGAGGCGTCCGATCAAAAGCAAGCGGTCAAGATGGAAGCACGGAGGAGTGCTATCCGGTCCTTTCCTCTTTTTCCTTTCCAAATCCTAGACGGTCAGGGTAAACTCCTCCCTCCAACTTCGCCGGTGAGCCCGTAGATTCGCCTCCCCTTTGCCTGCCGCTCTGGTGATCGATGGCAGGGAGGGGAATCCCGGTGCCTCTGCTCCGGTTAGAAGTTTAGGTTAGGATTTTCAGTCCTCGTGGGTGCGGTGCTCGGGTGGATGGAGACACTACTTCGAGTTTGTTTTTCGGACTACGGTCTTCCTCGAGTTCATCCATCTGGATGTAGTCGATGGAGCTCTGACGTAGATTCTTGTCGTCCCTTTGGGGCGGTGAGATTAGGGTTTTCTCGTCTTGTGATGAGATTTGGTGTCGGGTGCGTCAGATCTATGCAATGATTCAACGGCGATGATTCCGGCTACAGGGCGCTAGCCCTTAGGGGCACGTGCATGAAGACTTCCCGACTGTCATCAATAAGGTCAAGCAGGATCCGGTAGGGGAGTAGCGACAATGGCGCATCGGCGGCTCATTTTAGCGGCCACAGTGGTTGTTTGGGGGTCTTGGAATCTCAATGTATTTTTCATTATGTTCAAGATGCTTTGTACTTCTTCTGAACTTTTTGACAATAGATTCAGATCATTTTCATAAAAAAAAGATGGAAGCATCGTGCATAAGTACAATATCAACTTTGTGCATAAATGCAGTGTCAACATGGAAGGTCTTTGTCCCTGCTCTTGCCTAGGTGATTAGAGTTTCTCTGCCTCCCATCGGCATTGCCGCCGGTTTGTCTCCTTAGGGCCATGGAGGCCCGGTGGACCTCAGCCCTTGCCCACGGGAGGATTCATGCAATGTGTTTAGGTGTGTGTTTTAGTTTGATTATGGTTTGTGTCATCCTGAAGGAGGCGAGGTGGCGGAGGTTCTCTGAAGATGGAATAAGTTCCTCCCCACATAGTCCCTGCCACGATGGTGCATCTAGCATCATTGGGGGGCATGTGGAGTTGTGCCTCAGATGGATCTCGTGGAATTTGGTCGGTGTTGGTCTTTGATGGATCTCTATGGACACAGTCTACAGTTTGGATGTTTCGGCGGTTGCTGTTATGGTGCGATGATCATATGAGGTGAGGAAGTCCTGGATTAGGGGGTCTCCGGATGGCCGGACTATATCCTTTGGCCGGACTGTTGGACTATGAAGATACGAGATTGAAGACTTCGTCCCGTGTCCGGATGGGACTCTACTTGACGTGGAAGGCAAGCTAGGCAATACGGATATGTATATCTCCTCCTTTGTAACCGACCTTGTGTAACCCTAGCCCCCTCCGGTGTCTATATAAACTGGAGGGTTTTAGTCCATAGGACAACATACAATCATACCATAGGCTAGCTTCTAGGGTTTAGCCTCTCCGATCTCGTGGTAGATCAACTCTTGTACTACACATATTATCAAGAATAATCAAGCAGGACATAGAGTTTTACCTCCATCAAGGGGGCTCGAACCTGGGTAAAACATCGTGTCCCCTTCCTCCTGTTACCATATGCCTTAGACGTACAGTTCGGGACCCCCTACCCGAGATCCGCTGGTTTTGACACCGACATTGGTGCTTTCATTGAGAGTTCCTCTGTGTCGTCGCCATTAGGCTTGATGGCTCCTTTGATCATCGATGGCGATGCTGTCCAGGGTGAGACTTTCCTCCCCAGGCAGATCTTTGTATTCGGCGGCTTTGCACTGTGGGACAACTTGCTTGGCCATCTGGAGAAGATCGAGAGTTACGCCCCTGGCCATCAGGTCAGGTTTGGAAGCTTAAACTATACGGCCGATATCCGCGGAGACTTGATCTTCGACGGATTCGAGCCCCTGCCTAGTGCGCCACACGGCCACGATGAGCATGATTTAGCTCTGCCATCAGACAGTGTCCAGGAGACCGCGCAGGCAACCGCTCCGACCCTCAATTCGGAGCCCGCTGCGCCTTCCATGGGCGGGTGGATAGACCCCGCCACGGAGGCCGCACTCTCATCGGCGATCGAGCCAAGTATTGACCTTACCCTTCACAGGAGCCGTGACGCCGAATTAACGGATTCCTCCCCGGCCACGGACTCCGCACCGCCTGCGCCCGTGCCTATCGAATCTGATTGGGCGCCGATCATGGAGTTTACCTCCGGGGATATTTTTCAGCACTCGCCCTTCGATGACATATTGAACTCATTAAGGTCTCTCTCCTTGTCAGGAGAGTCCTGGCCGAACTATGTTCAGCAGGATTGGGATGCGGATGACGAAGAAATTCGCCGCCCACCCACCACCCACTTAGTAGCCACTGTCGACGACTTAACCGACATGCTCGACTTCGACTCCGAGGACATCGACGGTATGGACGACGATGTGGGAGGAGAAGAGGAACCACTGCCCACAGGGCACTGGACAGCCACCTCATCATATGATATATACATGGTGGACACACCCAAAGAAGGCAATGGCGACGTGACATCGGAGGATGACCCCTCCAAGAAGCAACCCAAGCGCCGGCGTCAGCGGCGCCGCTCTAAGTCTCGCCAAAGCAAAAGCGGTGACCCCGGCACAGGAGACAATAGCACTCCGGACAGTGCCAAAGACGATAGCAATCCCCTCCAGCAAGATCTAGGGCAGGAGGATGGAGAAGCCAGCCCTCCAGAGAGAGCGGCAGATGGAGAGGCGGAGGATGATAATTACATGCCTCCCTCCGAAGACGAGGCAAGCCTCGATGATGATGAATTCGTCGTGCCTGAGGATCCCGTCGAACAAGAGCGCTTCACGCGCCGACTTATAGCCACGGCAAATAGCCTTAAGAAAAAGCAACAGCAGCTTCAAGCTGATCAAGATTTGCTAGCTGACAGATGGACTGAAGTCCTTGCGGCCAAGGAATATAAACTCGAACGCCCCTCCAAGAGTTACCCAAAGTGTAGGCTGCTACCCCGACTGGAGGAGGTAGCACTCAAACCTACATCTCCAGCATATGATGCGGCTGACCGGCCACCTCGTGGCCGCGATAGAGAGGCATTTCAGCCAAAAGCTCAGCCTGCATTCCGATGCCACTCAAATAAAAATGACAAGGCACGGGGAAACATGCTAGACCTGCGAGACGTATTGGAGGATAAATCAAAACATATAAGATCGATCTACAGATCACGAGGGCGCGCCACTATGCGAGACGATAATCGTCACACCGGATACAGTAAAAGTAAGTCCGGCCGGGCCAAACACAGCAGGCAAGACTCATTTGAGCTGCGTCACGATATAGCCCAGTACAGAGGCGCCGCACACCCCCTATGCTTCACAGACGAAGTAATGGATCATCAAATCCCAGAGGGTTTCAAACCCATAAATATAGAATCATACGACGGCACGACAGATCCTGCGGTATGGATCGAGGATTTCCTCCTGCACATCCACATGGCCTGCGGTGATGATCTACATCCCCAAGGACAGAAGAGGTCCCCCCCACAAGTGCAGACGGTGAACATGATATACGCAACCCACATCCCCAAGAGGGAGCGGAAGGGTGCGCTAAGGGACGTATATGCGTTGGAGCCAGTCGCCCCAAAGTTCAACCATGGTCCTCTTGTCCGATCACCTTCGATCACAGGGATCACCCCACTAGTATCCGTCATGGCGGATTCGCCGCACTGGTCCTAGACCCAATCATTGACGGATTTCACCTCACTCGAGCCCTTATGGATGGGCAGCAGCCTGAACCTGCTTTATCAGGACACAGTGCGCAAAATGGGTATAGACCCCTCAAGGATCAAACCCACAAAACGACCTTCAAAGGCGTCATACCAGGTGTAGAGGCCCATTGCACAGGCTCAGTCACACTGGAAGTGGTCTTCGGATCCCCGGATAACTTCCGAAACGAGGAGTTAATCTTCGATATAGTCCCGTTCCGCAGTGGCTATCATGCACTGCTCGGGCGAACCGCATTTGCGAGATTCAATGCGGTACCGCATTATGCCTACCTTAAGCTCAAGATGCCAGGACCTCGGGGGGTCATCACAGTTAATGGAAACACAGAGCGTTCTCTCCGTACGGAGGAGCACACTGCGGCCCTCGCAGCAGAAGTGCAAAGCAGCCTCTTAAGGCACTCCACCAGTTCGGTGATTCAAGACCCGGACACCTTCAAGCGCGCTCGGAGTAATCGGCAACAAGACCGCCTGGCACATTCTGAGCTCGCATAGCAATGCGGCCCCCACCCCAGTACCAGCCAAACGGCGAAATCTGTGCCACGTGTACATAACTACGCATTGAAAATACCATGGGCATAGGTGGGGAGGGGGCAAGACTACGGCACGCTCCAAGACGCGGCTTAACCGCACTAGGGGCTTCCCGCTTTGTTATTTTTCTCTCTTTCAGGACTTCAATCTCTGGAAACCCTGTCCGGCCGTATGATGGCCGAACACGTGATGCAGCAACCAAGGGGGCAGAAAGCTACGTCGCACCACGGAACTCCCAGGTGGATTACGATAACGAGTGAAATACTTGCTTTAATATCAGTCCTTAGCTTGCCCTTGGAGGGGACATGTCAAATAGTCCTACTTTTTGCTTATTGCACTACTTGTATCATTGTGCTTTAGCGCACCTTTTTGAATAAACAATGCATAGCACTAGACTATTATTGCATTCTCTATTCTTCTTTTTTTATATACATATGTTCATTCATGACATCCGGCACCCGTACACTCTGGTACGGCCAATACGCTAGGGGCTTAAGCATACCCCATAATACAGCGTGAGAAGTCCGAACACTTTAGATAGTGCGGCACCCCGAACTTATAGCATTATATGCATCAACTCCGAATCATGTCTTGGGTCAATAGTTGGGTTTGCCCGGCTCCCATGTTTTGGTACCTTACGTTCCGCTATATCGGCTATGGTAGCACTGGGAGAACTACTGCGATTGTGCCCCGGTTCTGCTGGGCTAAGCACCTCAGTAGAGAAAGCTAAAACTGACTGTCATGATAAGGCGAGAGACTGGTCGCTGTTCGAGAGGTTTCGAGTCCCTAAAAACTTATGCCGCTTAGAGCGAGGAGTCGGCTTTGTCCGGCTTAAGGCGTGTATAGCGCCCCGAATTCGGCCTTCCGAATACTAGGGGCTTCGCCAAAATTTAAAATTATAGAATTCTATGGCTAAGTGAGAGTGATAAAGCATTATAGTCCGATTGCCTTGTTCGTTGTGCTGAGCACCTCCCTCGAAGGACCCAAATATGGGAACAAGAGTGCTCAGGTTTATCCCGAACACCCCAACACTCATGGCATGGGGGCAGAAGCCGACGACTAGCCATCTCTCAGATAATATAAACAGCCGAACAGAAGGTAATATTTTAAATTCAAACAAGCGTTGCATAGCGCATATGAACAAGTTTTCATAATACAGGATCACACGAGCAAGTTCATTCAAATATTACATCTTTCGCACACTTGTCCGCTACAAGACGGGCACCCTTCAGGACACCCTCATAGTATATCTCAGGGTGGCGATGCTCCTTGCCCTGCGGCGGACCCTCCTTCACCAGCTTCTCGGCGTCCATCTTGGCCCAGTGCACCTTTGCACGGGCAAAAGCCCGACGTGCACCTTCGATGTAGATGGACCGCTTGATGACTTCCAGCCGAGGGCAGGCATCCACAAGCCGCCTCACCAGGCTGAAGTAGCTGTTGGGAAGGGCTTCGCCAGGCCACATCCGGACTATAAAGCCCTTCATGGCCTATTTGGCCACCTTGTGCAGCTCGACCAGTTGCTTCAGCTGGTCGCTCACAGGCATCGGGTGTTCGGTCCCAGTATACTAAGACCAGAACAGCTTCTCCGTCGAGCTTCCCTCCTCGGCCTGGTAAAACCTTGCGGCATCTGACACGCTACGGGGAAATCTGCGAATGCTCCTGGAGAGCTCCGGACTCGGGTAAGTAACAAGTAATTTACTTTCACATGCTTGCTTTGCATATTGAATGCCTTAACCGCCGCAATCTTTCTCATTGCCTCAATCTCCTGGAGGGCCTTGTGGGTTTCCGCCTTGGCATTCTTTGCGCTCTCAAGGGCAGCGGCAAGCTCAGACTCTCGCGTCTTCGAGTCAAGCTCCAAAGCCTCGTGCTTCGTAACGAGAGCCTGGAGCTCTTGCTGCACCTCGCCCACCCGTGCCTCTTGCTTTTCTCACTCGGCGTGCTCCCGGGCCGCTTTGTTTTCGGCCTCGGACAGCGCTTGCTTCAGGGTCGCCACTTTGGTCGTGGCCCCTGGCAAATTCGTGATGATCCTGTCATTTTGCAATCGCACCTTTTTTGTATACATATATATCTATAGACAAGGTATTACTTACATTTGTTCTCCTCGAGCTGCCTCTTGGCAAGGCCAGGCTCTTTCTCGGACCCCTCGAGGTCCTGCTTCAGTGCGGCGACCTCCGCAGTCAGTGCGGCAGAGGTCAGCAACGAAGCCTGCATACGCATATAAACATACTTATATTAGACTCCTGCAGATATTAATTGATCCTCTGTTCGGCTTTTCTTCGTGAACACCAAACAGAGCATCAGGGGCTACTGTCTATGCGGTAATATTTTCCCTATATTTTAAATACTTACCTCGAAGCCTGTTAGAAGGCTAGCACAGGCTTCAGTCAGTCCGCTCTTAGCGGACTGAACCTTCTCGATCACCGCACTCATAATAGTGCGGTTCTCTTCGTCGATGGAAGCGCCGCGAAGCGCTCCCAGCAGGTCGTCCGGTGCCTCTGGATGGGCAGAGGTCACTAGCACGGGCATCTTACCCCTTTTGGAAGGGGGCCGCCTGCCCGAGTCCGGAACCACTGGAGGTTCCGGCGCGATGTTCGGCTGAGATCCGAACTTGGAGCCCCCGGGAACCTTGCTCCCTTTGCTCCTGGAGTCCGGAAGGTCGCCTTGAGGCGCCTCTGGGACTGTCGCCCCCTGGCTTGGTGCCCCTTAAGACAATACCTCGGCGTTGTCCGTAGGGCAAGGGGAGGAGGCGGTCGGAAGTGGATCGCTATCCATATCCGACGAATCCAAGGAGCCGTCCGACGAGGATACGTCGATACGGGCTTGGGGCGGTCTTCATAATCATATTCGGCGTTAGGAGAAGCAGTGCGACAAAGGTATGCTATGAGTTACTCTGGTATCCGAATACTTACGACTTCGCCAGGGGCTTGGCCCTGAGCAGCCACTCGTCTTTGCCTTCGGTGGCGGTGGTGGAGCAGTCCAGAAGAAGAGTCCTTCCCTTCTTGGACCCTTCGGCCTCCCTAGTCGAGGCGGCCTTCCTTTTCTTGTCTCCCCCGGCTGGAGGGTGAGCATCTTCATCTTCCTCCTCGTCTTCATGGGAGGAGTGCGTCATGGAGTTATCGGACGATGAGTCTGATACCACCTGGTGCCGGGAACTCTTTCGGGTTCCCTTGGCCTTCTTCTTAGTCTTCTCTGGCACCTTATAAGGAGCCGGAGTCAGCATCTCCGTCAGGAGAGCGCCCGCGGTGCCTTCGGGCAGGGGGGTCGGACAGTCGATCTGCTCCGATGCCCCACCCAGTCCTGTTAAAGGCATGAGAGCTCAGACCCCGCGCATGGTTAAGCTATGGGAAATAAATATCCTACCAAATTTATAGAACTTACCGGATTCGCAGGGCGCCTCGCGCTTAGCCCGCGGTCTTCGGTGAGAGAGGGAGGGACCTCGGCGCCCTTGAACAGCACCCTCCAGACGTCTTTGTGCGTCGTGTCGAAGAGCTCGCTCAGAGTCTGGTGTCGGGCCGGGTCGAACTCTCATAAGTTGAAATCTCGTTGTTGACACGGGAGGATCCGGCGGAAGAGCATGACTTGGACTATGTTGACAAGCTTAAGTTTCTTGCTTGTCATGTTCCGGATACATTTCTGGAGTCCGTCCAGCTCTACCGATGAACCCCAGGACAGGCCCTTCTCCTTCGAGGAAGTGAGCCGCGTGGGGATTCCGGATCAAAACTCGGGGGCCGCCACCCAGTTGGTGTAGCGCGGCTCGGTGATGTAGAACCACCCCGATTGCCACCCCTTTACGGTCTCCACGAAGGAGCCCTCGAGCCATGCAATGTTGGGCATTTTTCCCACCATGGCTCCGCCGCATTCCGCTTGTTGGCCGCCTACAACCTTCGGCTTGATATTGAAGGTCTTCAGCCATAGGCCGAAGTGGGGCCGGATGCGGAGGAAAGCCTCGCACACGACGATGAACGCCGAGATGTTGAGGATGAAGTTCGGGGCCAGATCGTGAAAGTCCAGCCCATAATAGAACATGAGGCCGCGGACAAATGGATGGAGGGGAAACCCCAGTCCGCGGACGAAGTGGGGGAGGAAGACCACCCTCTCGTGAGGTTCTGGGGTAGGGATGACCTGCCCCGCGGCTGGCAGCCGGTGCGTGATGTCCGCGGCTAAGTATCTGGCTCCGTGCAACTTTTTAATGTGCCCCTCCGTGACGGAGGAGGCCATCCACTTTCCTCCCGCTCCGGACATATTTTGAAAAGAGTGGAGGAGGAGGATGCGGACTTGGGCGCTGGAGCTCGAGTGCGTGAGAATGGATGAGCAAGGAGGAAGAAGGCGTGGGTGGAAAAAGGTGAGATCTTATCCCTTTATAAGGGCGGGCTAAACTATACGCCCCCACTAGCCTGGTAAAACTCGCTTATCCCCCAAGCGTCGTAATTGATGGCGCGGTTGGGTTACCCACGTCCGTATTGATGAGAATCCCGTAATAAGGGGAACACAATCCCTGCTTCGGCAAGACGTGTCAAGAAACCACCTCGCGTTATGTGCGGGGCTGGTTAAAGAAAAATGGTTCAAATAATTACCGGGCCGTGCCGTGATGTCACGCTGCCAAAACATGTCAGCAGATTAGATTTGTGGTAATATTATTCTCTCTACGATGGTGTGGTGGAACTTATTTTGCAGGGTCGGACACTATCCTTGTATTCAAACTCTTATGTGGTGTATTCAGAGGAGGAACCTGCCTTGCAATGCCAAAGACAATACTGCGCGCCGGACTCATCGTCATTGAAGCCTGGTTCAGGGGCTACTGAGGGAGTCCTGGATTAGGGGGTCTCCGAAAAGCCGGACTGTTGGACTATGAAGATACGAGATTGAAGACTTCGTCCCGTGTCCGGATGGGACTCTACTTGGCGTGGAAGGCAAGCTAGGCAATACGGATATGTATATCTCCTCCTTTGTAATCGACCTTGTGTAACCCTAGCCCCCTTCGGTGTCTATATAAACCGGAGGGTTTTAGTCCATAGGACAACATACAATCATACCATAGGCTAGCTTCTAGGGTTTAGCCTCTCCGATCTCGTGGTAGATCAACTCTTGTACTACACATATTATCAAGAATAATCAAGCAGGATGTAGGGTTTTACCTCCATCAAGAGGGCCCGAACCTGGGTAAAACATCGTGTCCCCTGCCTTCTGTTACCATCCGCCTTAGACGCGCAGTCCGGTTGCTGTTATGGTGCGATGATCATGTGAGGCCTTAGCATGATGACTTCCTGACTGTCTACCACAACAAGTTTTGCTCGTTAATGACGCGGGAGGGGCGATGGCGGTAGCGCGCCTTCAGCTTGCTCCAATGCTTTGTAGTCGTCGTTAGGTAGTCTACGGACATGAATATAATTTTTGTTAACTTTGGTGTTCTTTTTACCGCCATGACAGATGATGAATATATCGAAAATTGGTCCCGCAAAATATAGGTAATGTTATCAGGTGAACGTTCGCTGGGAGAGGATGGCAATACAAACGTTTTTCACGTTAATTATATTGTGCAGAATATGACAATTTCTTCAATCGAGCATGACAATTTTTATAGCTCATTTTGCCAGGAATTGCCATGTGTTCTTGAAGAAATCGTCATCCTCCCACAGTGTAATTTGAGACAATAGCCAGAATGCCACTATGAGAAATCGAACTTGCCAAAATACCACTATAAAAAACCAATTTGCCAATATACCACTGCACACTCAGTTTTTCTTGTCAAAATAACACTTTCGTTAGTTGTCAAACTTTTTCTGTTAATCAAACCGGAGGCAACTTGTCAGTTTTTTGGCTATTCCAAAATTACCCCCGTGGCTCAACCCTATCCTCTCCTCCCCCTCTCCTCCCGCACGCACACACCAGGAGCATGGCGGCGCGAGGAACCAGCCGTCACCGGCGCCGCCCCGCAGCTCCTCCCTCCCTCTGACCCTCTCCGCCACCCATCCCCCAGGTCCCTCCGTGCGCCGCCCTCCTCCTCCTCCCTGGGTTCGTGGCTGGGCAGCCTAACGCCCTCACTCCCGCTCGTCGGCGCCTGGCTGGCCGCCCGACGCATCGGCTCCGGCGCCAGCCAGCCCAACGGCGCAGCTCCGGTCAGAGGTATCCGCCCCAGCTCGTCCCGGATCAGTTTGCCGGCCTCCTCTGCTCCATTGCAACCTTACCCAGCTCGTCCATCTGCTCGAGTTCGTCCCAGATCAGTCCTACGGTGGCGCTCCATTGCTTGGCACCGACCGGACCAGCTCGCGGCCTCCCCTGCAACCTCGCCTTCGAGTGGCTCCTCTGCCTCCAACCCTCCAGTACATCTCCAGCGGCAAAAGGTACAAAATTTCCCCCTGTTTTCATAGTTCCTTTTCATTGTAAGTGCAGCAAATTTAGAATTTGTTGTGTTTGTGTGTTTCAGAGTCGATTCGATGGCCGATTTCAAAGTAGAAATAGATGTTCAGTCCTACTTGACGATTGTAGACGGCAAAAGAGTTTACAGAAGGGGCAAAACATGGGATTTCATGGTCGGTCGGGACTTGTCTGTGGCGCGGATAAAGGAGGTTGTGGAGGAGAAGTTCAAGTGGTCTCCTGATCAGAGAAAGACTATTTGGTATGGAACAGGATATAACACCATCCCATTGATCTCTGAATCAGAGATAGCTGAATTGTTTGATAGGTGTTCTAACACGAAAATAGTGAGGTTTGGTGTGACCATTGAGAACAAACAGCAACACAAGGAACAAGCTCATATCATGGCCGAGGATATGGATGATCAATCTATTCATGCTCCATTCTTTGCTTGGCCGAAGCAAGCCTATGAAGGCGAGTATGAGGATGATGAGCCTGTAGGATGCGGTGAGGAGAACACCTATTGCATGAGAATGCGGAGTCAAAGGAGAATGCAAAGTCAAAGGAGAAAAATGTCGAGCCAAAGGCTGCAAGAGTACCATTGGGAACACTAGATGTTGACAACTCTTATGATCCACATCATGTGCGAGGGGATGATGAGACATTACTTGCAAACAATGTGGCTCCTACTGAAATGCTGTCAAAATGCTGCTGAAATGTTGTCAAAATGTTGCTGGAATTTTTCAAAATGATGCTGAAAAGTTGCTATCTTGTTGTTGGATGATGCAAAGTAAGATTATGTTGAGTTGGTGATGTTTTCATGTCAAATTGGCTCCTGAAATGTTGCACTATAGTTGCTCTTTTTGTTGTTGAAATGTATGCTTTGGGCTATGAAGAGGTAAGGGTATAGAAGTCTTTTTTGAATGGTGTTACTCTCCGTTAGTCACTAGTGGTATTTTGGCTAGAGAAAATTGGAAATAGTGGTATATTGGCAAGTTGGTTTTTCATAGTGGTATTTTGGCAAGTTCGGTTTCTCATAGTGGCATTCTGGCTATTGTCTCATGTAATTTGCCATAAAAGTGTTCGCAAACGTCATGCCTCTCGGTGAACATTCGCAAGCTATTGCGGTCCGATCATCAGAAAAAACGTTATTCCATCTTCAGAGAACCGGCAGAGGGCATATTGGTCTTAGTAGTATGGTATTGGATGCTGCCTGATCATCATCAGAAACAAAGTAATCCAAAACTTTATTTTGCCCCTTGGAGCATTCCACCAAATCCACCTACGTGAAAGGGCCAAATCTCATGTGAACAAGAGAAAAGGGGGTCAAATCTTTGTTTCTCCAGGAAGAGGGCGTTGCGTTAGGCAGAGGCGTGCATCCACTCCTGGACGCGGCGACAAATTGCCCCGACTTAGTTTTAGGTTAACAAGAATATCTTTTTGCTTCCTGTACCAAGACCATTTACAAATACAAAAGCGAAGGGGCGAAACAGAATAGAATAGAATCCCATCCTCTCCATCCTAGGAGAGCCCGCATTCCCTCCCCTCCCCACCTCGTTGCCCTCGCAGATCCCCCCCCCCCCGCGAATGGCGTCCCGTCTCGCGTCCCGCCTCCTCCTCCGCCGCCCCGCCGCCGTAACCCCTCCCTCCCTCCCTCCCTCGCTCCCTCCGCTCCTGTTTCTCGCCTATGTATCCATGTTCTGGGTGATCTGATGCGATGATTCGGCCGGATTGGGGATCATCCGCCGGGTGGTTTCCGCGGAACGGGCTTGGTTCCATGGAGGCGATTTACTGTTTTTTTTTCCTGCGAAAGTGATTTGCTGCATCTTCCACGTCACCTGCGCATAATTTGTTTCCAATTGAGAGGATTTATTTTCGTCGGATCGTTTTGCGGATGCGGTACGCGTGTCTGATTTTGACGTCGTGTAGGGTCGTGGAGATTTTACCCTTTTTTGCGTCAGATAGTCTTGATTTTGATCCGTAGAGGATTGTTGAACCGTGACGAAGGGATACCCCTGCGACGATCGGAGATCGTACTACCAGATTGTTGCCTTTTGCTCCCACGCTTAGTTTTGGCCTTATTTGGCAGAGTTGAGGTTGATAATTTCTAGATATCGACCCAAACATGCATGTTGCAAAGTGAATGCGAGTTGTTGGTATGGTTAAGAAATTAAGGAAATCGGAATTCGTCATGTCTGAAACTTAGTAATGTAGCCTTGGAGTTCATTGACCTGTTTGAGTAGACTAGATGTCAAATTTTCACGCGGAAACTAACTTCTCCAATGTAGATTTGTACCCATTTCAGTGATCTGTTAACCAGTTTAGTTTAATTTTGCCATGGTTTACTTATGATCCTTGAACTTGCATCAGGTCGTCCATCTATCCATTTACTTTTAGAATGTATGCTTAGGTCCCTTAAAAACGTTAAGTAGGTCAACTAAACTGGTTTTGGAGGATGTGTCTAGGAGAGCTTGCAAGATATCACCAGGTTGAGCAGACTAGAGCTCAGAGTTTCACATGTAAGCTCAGTACCCAAATGTAGATGTTTTTTTGTATGAATATTCGGTGATCTGTTAACTACTCCTAGTTAAGTTTTATTTTGACATCGTTTGATGGTTGAACCACTAGGATTTGGTTGCCGCGGAGGAGATTTGCTGTCCCTTCTACGTCGTCTGTGCAGAATTTATTAATAATTCAAAGCCTTTATTTCCGTCAGATTGTTTTACGGGTGGTAGGTGTGGTGGATTTTGACATCATATGGGTTGTAGAGATTTAGTCCTTTTTGTGTCAGATAATCTTTGATTTTTTTTGGACAAAGATAATCTTGATTTGATCTGTGGAGAATTATTAAGCCACATTGAAGGAATAACCTGTGACGATCAGAGTACATGCCAAGTTATTGCTTGCTTCCATAATTGATTTTGACCTTATTCGGCAGAGTTCAGGCTATAATAATTTCTAGGTATCGAACGAAACCTGTATGCTGCAAAGTGAATGCGAGTTGTTTATATGATTTACACATTTGGGGAGAACTGTGGGGATGTGTGTACAAGAGCTTGCATGCTATGGCTCAACTAGATGAGCCAATTCATCATGTCTGAAACTTAATCTTGTAGCCCGGGAATTCTATGACCTTGTTAAGCAGACAGAGTTTCGCATGTAAGCTGAATGCATAAATGCAGATGTGTCCTGTTGTACGCATGTTCGTTAATCTGTTTACTATTTTAGTTGGATTTTGCCATCAGTTGATGTTTGAATCAACTGTAAGATGTAGTAAGCATGAAGTGGACTTATGGTCCTTGAACTTGCAATGGGTCCATCTACATCCATTTACTTTCAAAATGCACGTGCAGTTCCCTTAAACACGTTAAGTGGGTCACTAGGGTAATCCAACTGTGCCAGACGGTCATGTTTCTGTAGTTTTGTTCATTGGTTACTCTATTTTTAGACGATCGAGTTCTTCACATTCTAGTGATAACATAATAGTACATCACACAACCTCTGTTTTTCTTTTCTGTTGGGAAATTTTTTTTTTGCCACTACATTCTGTTGCTGACATGCACGACCAGACCACATTGTCTGTGGCACAGCCAGTAGAAAATGGCACTGCTTAGTGCCAAAAACTTATTTCTTTCTCATTCATTTGTTTCTACAGAGTTATATAGTTTCCCTTTGTTCATTTACTTTTGCATGCTTAAATTTGGTAGGTTCTTCTAATGGTTCTAGTGCGCTTGCAGGTATTAAGTTTGCTCCAGAGTTCTAGACATGCTAGACATTTCAGCACTCAGTTACTTGAAGGTTAGTAGCTCTACAGATGTTACTTTTGAAGTTGGTTACTGTTAGTTTGCTTGGCAACTAATGCTTTTCTGCAATCTTCATTGCAGGTGCTCCGAGACTTCCAAAGCCAACATGGTAGGGAGTAACCTTTGCGCTTCATTTTGTCATTTTGTGATTGTAGTATATAATTTATTTACTGACAAAACTTTATTGTATTTAGTTGGTGGTTGCTACTACTTATTACACTGTTATAAAACCCACTTTTTTCATTGAATAAAGTATGACCTTTAATGATTTATTGTAGTGAACGCTATTTCCTTCGAAATGCTTCTCCTTACCAAATTTGGAGTAGATCATTTGCTTCAGAGAATGGTAAGGTATATCAGCCCTGTAGAGGATATTGATAGTTGTGAATTGTTGCCTGACAAATTCTTTATCATCTCGTCTTTGTTTTAAGGTGACTTGGTTGAAGCTGTTGTGCCCTTCATGGGTGAATCTGTAACTGATGGAACCCTTGCCAATTTCTTAAAGAGTATGCACCTGCCTCTCTCTGTTATTCAAGTTGTCAACGTTTATGCTCCTGACATGTTATTTGCTGCAGAACCTGGTGATAGAGTTGAAGCTGATGAGGCGATAGCTCAGATTGAAACTGATAAGGTGATGCTTTGGCTCATTCATTCCCATTTTAATACCTGTTTTTTAGTTTGTTCTGCTGTTCTTGATGATAGAACGATCCTTAAAATGGAAGTGCTCCATTCTATTTTCAGGTTACAATAGATGTTTCCAGTCCAGAAGCTGGGGTAATTGAAAAGGTGACTGCCATCCATGCATTTTGTGATTCCAAATTTGCTTTGCACGCCCCACAAGTTACCTCAATTGTGTATTTAGCAGTATGGCTACTCTCCTGATCACATCAGTGCTTTGCAGTTCATTGCCAGTGAAGGTGACACTGTTACTCCAGGTACCAAAATTGCCGTGATATCTAAGTCTGCTGCTCCAAGTGAGGCCCATGTTGCACCATCTGAAGAGACCTCCCAGAAGGAGACCCCTCCTCCACCTCCTCCAGAGAAACCTAAGGTTGAGGCAAAATCACCAAAAGTAGAATCTGTCAAACCACAGGCGTCAAAACTAGCCTCCCCCTCAGAACCTCAGCTCCCTCCAAAGGAAAGAGAGAGACGGGTAAGGTCATTCATGTCATTTGGTTATATATGGTTGATCAGACATGCTATGGATACATTATTTTTGGATTGTGATAAGTGCAGGTGTCAATGCCAAGGCTCAGGAAGCGTATAGCAAATCGTTTGAAGGATTCTCAGAACACTTTTGCACTACTGACTACATTCAACGAAGTTGACATGTAAGTGCATCAGTCGTTTGTTTTCTAATATCTGTACCTTTGTAGTGTCAGTGTGGTTGGTGTACCCATGAATGCATCACTGGCTTTTGGCACCTGCGTGAGCCTAAGTTACACCAAACTTGCCCAAATTTCTCCACTATCATTATTCTAAAAACAATGTCCCTCTCAATTATGTCCTAGGGTTGACATGATGAGTCTGTAAAGTGTAAATGAAGCACCATTAAACTGTATCAAGTATAAATAATGTGCAAGTATGCTTCAAACATGTTATGCTCCAAAATAATTAGTCGGATGAGTATGAAAAAAGTTCCATAATAGTTGTCCTATTGAGTTTACATCTTTGTGCTTATCTTCTAATGCTTTCTTGATATGTCTTTATTTTACTATACGCTGCTGATATGTCCCTGAATAAGTTGTTTCATTTTTATTACAACTGCTTCTTCATTGCATTAGGACCAATTTGATGAAACTGCGGACTGACTACAAAGATGAGTTTGTTAAGAAGCATGGTGTCAAATTGGGCCTGATGTCCTGCTTTGTTAAGGTAGTAGCAATCTGATGAGCAGCTTAAATGATTGTTTGGTAATTTCCTGGGTCATCCTAAATCCACTTGTTTTTTGAAGGCTGCTGTTTCTGCGCTTCAAAATCAGCCAATTGTCAATGCTGTTATTGATGGTGATGACATCATCTACAGAGACTACATTGACGTTAGTGTTGCTGTTGGCACTTCCAAGGTACTGACACCTTTTCTTCTCTAGGTTGAATTACGGAACGGCCAGCATTTTCTTTTTACCATGCATCCTGCTGTCATAATGTGATATGAATGTCGTTCTGCTTTAGGGTCTTGTGGTGCCTGTTATCCGTGATACAGAAGGAATGAACTTTGCTGACATTGAGAAGGGGATAAACAGCCTTGCAAAGAAGGCAACTGAGGGGGCATTGTCAATTGATGAGATGGCAGGGGGAACCTTCACAATCTCAAACGGTGGTGTCTATGGAAGTCTTATCAGCACACCTATCATCAACCCTCCACAGGTTCTCGTTTTGTTTGCTGCCTTCTACGTTTCTTTGTTAAAATTCTACAATTCACCTCCTAACTCAACCCTTAATTCCTTGCCTAACGCAGTCAGCAATTCTTGGAATGCATTCTATTGTCCAACGCCCTGTGGTTGTGGATGGCTCCATCCTTGCGAGGCCAATGATGTACCTTGCACTGACATATGACCATAGGCTGATAGATGGCAGAGAAGCTGTTCTGTTTCTGCGCCGCATCAAGGACGTGGTTGAAGATCCACGGAGGTTGCTCCTTGACATATAGTTCTGTTTGTTACTTCTGGGGTAAAGATTGCTTCACATCGATTTCGGAATAATTGTACACAAAATTTTGACTCATGCCGTAGTCGCTTCTCCAACAATTGAGAATTCGGTTGCTGGCCTCTGAATTGTAGTAGAAACATCAACGAATTCATTTCCTTTTTCTGAGGTTATACTTGTTGGGACGTACTAGTTCCCTAAACATATTATGATCTACAATAGCAATGGACACCCTCAACTTTGTCGTGCCATTTAACGTGCTAATTATCTCATGTGACGTCTGGTTGATTGGTATCAGGCAGGCAGGGCCGGTCCTGGAGTTTCGGAGGCCCCGGGGCGAACTCAAATGAAAGGGCCTTGTGGCGACATTGGAGGAAAAAATTGATTCCATACATTGATAGATAGATTTTTTTTTTTGCAAAGCTACAAGAAAAGGAGTGAAGGCACCTGAAGGCGGAAGGTTGCAGTAAATCAGTGACAATATGTGTTCTTCACGCTTCAGCTATCCATCAATCATCAAGGAAACAAGAAGTCCAAGTCTTCAGGACCAAGTCGGCAGGAACAGATGATCAAACTCTGCTCAAACTCTGCTCTAAAAAGAAGATTATAGATGAATCACTATTCACTAGATTAAGATTGAGGGCTACGAGAAATTCTTCTAGAGATTCTTGCTATTCCTTGCAAGTGCACCCTATGTGCTAGCATCCGCCGGTGGCCGCTGTCGCAGACTCCCAGTCGCCCGTTGCCCCGATCGGCCGATCTGTGGAGGTGAACAAGCGAGAAAAGGAATCGGCGTCGGCGTGCAGTCTAAGGAGGAACAGAGTCGCTCGCCCGTGCCTGTGAGTGTGGAGCTTTGCTACACGCATGGACAGATGACAACGGGCTTTTACGGGGAAGCTTATCTGGGACATTTTGATTGGAAGAAAGAATGATGAGGGGCCCACACCCCCTGAAAATCAGGGGGGAGAAGATTAGTTAACGAGGAGACCCTGTAATAGGCCCGTAATAGTCCGTTGATTTAGAATTTTCGGTGAGTGTGCCCCTTCAGTTTCAGGCCTCTTGGCTGTTGGGCTTCTGCCATCTGTACGAGATGGGCCTCTCTGTCTATAGGCCTTTTTTTATTTGCACCAATTTGTCAGGGCCCATATCTATATATACACTGCAGGTTACGGCCCTAGGTCGGGGCCTCTAGTTTGGCTGGGCCCCGGGCCGTCGCCCCTGCTGCCCTGGCCCAGGGCCGGCCCTGCAGGCAGGTGTTTGATCGTGACAGTTCCAGTGTATTTTCCACCTTTACAATTTCTAAATTTCCAGCGTGGTGCAATTGCTGTGTCTGAATGCCCAGTAGACTTCCATCGAATTATTTGAGCTTTTGAAGTTTCTCAGGTCATTCTTTTCGCATTCTAGTGACACAAAGTTCCCCTTGAAGTTTTCTAGCTCTCTTCCAAGTGGAGGAGTTGTTTGTAAGTGAAACACAATCTATGTATAATTCAGTAGGCGTTTCTTGAAATGCATTCGAACGTTTAACGCCCCGTGGTTGTGGATGGCAACATTCTTGCAACACCCTTTGATGTACCGTGGTTATGCATTACTTGCTCTGACTACAACCGAATCTAACTGTTCTTTGTCGCTGATTTTTCTGCTTCTCTTAAAAAATCCGAATTGTGGGGCTCTTAGCTGTAGAAGAGAGCTCAATGGAACTCATTCTCTTTTTTACTTTTATAAGGTGTAGCTCCGTAAGCTTATTCTCGCTTTACAATAGCAAGCTGCCACCCTCCCCACTTTGCTGCGCCATTTCTACATGATAACTGTTTCACGCGGTATCTGATTGCTATCTGGTGCTTGATCTCGACAATCTTCAGATTATTTACCACCTTTAAAGTTTTGAAACTTCTAGCCTGGTATAATTGACTGTTTGGGATTTTGTTCTGAAGTTTCTTAGGCCATACTTTTTGCATTCTAGCTGAATTTTGTTAAGTGGTATTGAAACAAAGTTACCACTGAAAAATCTGAATCACTCGGTTTTTCCATGATTTTGTATGATGAACGACCCTCAAGCTCTTTCTCATGATTACCTAGGACGAACGACCCTCAAGCTCACATCTCCAAGGCACGCATCATGCATGTGAGATGAGTCCAGTAGTTCCCTGCGTATTTAATACCATGTCTTGGCATGGCATCCAGCCGAGATAAGAACACATGTTAGGGCTCAGAGTCTCGCACAACTTGCATATTAGAAGCAAATTATCAATGAGATATTAGAAGATAACTGAGCCAGTAAGGCTAGTGTTCTCTTGCTCCACAGGCAGATGAGTTTTGTATTGATTTCGGATGCTTATAGGTATTATGGCTAAGATCAAACAAAGCCCTAGCCTTGTTCCGTACATAAGTGAACTATCTATGCATGCTAAGGTGAGCACCTCTGCTTGCCAACGGTGCGGTGTCCGAGGGGAGGGGGCCTTCTCCGGAAGCGGAGACGGATGGCGTCACGACGGTGTACTAGATAGAGGAGCAACATTGCTATTGGAGAAGGAACCCCATAGCTGTCAACGTCTATACATTTAGACCTTTATTGTTACTCCTGTTTTCAAATCACTCTCTGTAACCCTCGGGCTATATAAGGGGCGGGATGGATTTGTATCGATCAACTATTCTGCCAATTATTGGCTTTACATCAATATACACTTATACATACACTATATACTCAAATTCATGTCTGTTCTTCCTGATCCATACATTCCTCCCTAATTTTGTTCGTGGTTTCTACTCAAATCCATGTCTGATCCATCTGGGATCTGACACTTTGTCCTTTTGGGAGCCGACGAAGCATGGTTTTCCTCCGGCGACAGGCTGCTTTCTTGACAATGTCCTCTGATTGTGGGTTCGACGGGGGCATCGATGCTCAAGCCGGTGCTTAGTGTGTTCGGAGTTAAGTGCTTTTCAGCATCTCGTATCTTTCGTTGTTTCTTTGTGTGGGCGTTAGTTTACGTTAATGTGTGGAGGTGGGTTGTGTTGTTGGTTGTGAGCGTATCATTAATTTAACATCAGTCATTTTCTATATAAAAAAAATCTGAATTACATATGACCTTTTGCTGGTAGCTGACATGCAACAGTTGATGTATTTAGACCGAAAATGTTTGTAAGCATGTGGTTGTTAACTTGTGACACAAAATCAGAGTATTCCCAGATCAGTGCCCATGAACTTCAGTAGAAAAAGTCAAATGGAAGTGTTTGCAGTTGTTAGATCATCTAGACACATTAACAATCACATCACTGAGTTACTGATACGAATCATTTTCCTTGAATCACACATCCAGATTGGTTCTACATTGCATGGTAATTTGTTTGTCCTTGCAAAATGAAATTTCTTTCTCTTATAAAAAATTACAATCCCATAATCCTTCCTCGAACCATTTTCTAATGTGTAAATGGCAGTTCTGGTGAACAATGCTCAAACTTTAAGTGTGATTGACAAACCGAGCCTCCGCTTTGTTAATAGAAATGATTAACCTCACCCTAGCCCTCTTTGTTTCCACCCAACAAATTCATTCATAGTTTTGTGCAACGGCCGATCATGCATGGTAGGGCATGTAGCACCGTACCCGATTCGCATTGTCTGTGTACCATATGTACTCTCAAGCTAGTGCATCACTCTCCGACTCTGTCGTGACATTTATCTCTTTGTTTGATCATATGCATAGGTAAACGGTATTTGAGGCACAACCACTCCCAGTTTCATGTTCTCTTCCGATTACCTTCGCGTCACATATTTCACATGCAGTGTTAAGAAATGGTTCTCTCTCGAGTAGGGCGTTTTGGTGCCCAGGCTCATCTGCACCCGGTTAGAAAAAATTCGTAAAAAAATAAAAACAAAATAAAAAAATTCCAAACTTTTTTTGTGCAGTAGACAATTTGATGCGTGAGGCCCGCTGCAAATTTCAAGTCATTCGGACATCTGAGCAGCTTTCAGGAAAAAAGACAAATCGGGCCAAAACAGTACATGAACAGTAAACATTTTTACGGACCCCCAATTTGTGTTTTTTTGCTGAGAGCTCCTCAGATGTCCAAATGGTTTGAAAATTGGACCGAACCTCACGCATCCAATTTTCTACCACACAAAAAAAGTTTGGAATTTTTTGAATTTTTCTAGTATTGTTTTGATTTGTTTCGTCAGCGCGGGTGCAGAGATGGATTTTCGTTCTCTCTCATGCTAGATGTCCATTGTATACATGCATTGTCGCTTCTCTTCAACTTTTGCATGATAATGTAGTGTGTACGATGAATGACCCTCAAGCTCTTCCCATGGTTCTGTACAACGAACCATTTTCTTTATTTTCTTTCCCGTTTTGAGAGATTATGCCCATCTCATAAGCATGCATCATACATTTGAGATGAGCCCAGCCATTATTACCATTAGTATTTAATAGCATGGCTTGGCGCCTTGGTGTCTAAGCTGAGACAAGAATATTAATGCATATGAGCACAAGCTGCAAATTTAGACAATGACTCAGTCTCTCCCTAGTACTGCTTACTAGAAAGCAAATACCAATGGGATATTTGAAGACAACTGAATTAGTGGTTGTACGTCAGTGTTATCCAGCTTTACACATGAAGGATTTGGAGAAGATATTTATTTCCACGATCAAGGGAGGCACCATTAGGCCAACAACACGACACGTAGAGGTAAACCTGGCCCCTCCTAGAAGGTTCATAAGCTTGTTTCTTTGGAACATAAGTCAACAGAGACCTAGGGATTGATACTCGTGGAGGATCAGAGCTTCCATCATGAAGTTGACCTTGATGCACCTCTTCGCATTAGCAACTTCCATGCAACCGGAACAACTAAGGTTGATGGTCTATTCTTCTATTCCCCGTAGGACTGTGGATAAATTACCAGGGTTGTAACATTGTGTCAAATTCTGGATCGATGTTGTTGGTTGTTGTACAGTAACTTGCTTGTCCTCCGTAAAGTGCAGTTATGCTAATAGATGATCAAACCTAACCTTGTTTGTAGTTCTCATATCAGACCGTACATTTCACCTTTACAGTTTCAAAATTTATTGTACAGTACAGTTGCCGCCTCTACGGTCAAGTAGAATTCTAGTGAATTGTGTGAGCTTTCTTTTGAAGTTACTCAGGTCATCCTTTTCGCACTCTAGTGACAACACAAAATTTCCGCTGAAGTTTTCCCATGGTTCTGTACGACAAAGACTCTAAAACTCTTGACGGACACTCTAAAACTCTTCATATTATGTACCATGAACTGCCCCCTCTTTTTTCCTTTTTTGTGGGAGGCTACGCTTACATAGTTACATGAGATGAGTCCAACAACAATGCTTATATGATACAGTGGCTTGCCATGGTTGACTGGTTGCATTTTAGAAGCAAACTTCCAATGAAGTATTATAAGATAATTGAATTTGGTAAGATCGGTGTTATCTAGGTCTGCATGTGGAGGAGTTGTCTACTGAGTTGGCATGGTTGTCTCTTGGCACTGGGTGTCAAGTGTGGTCATGAAACCAAATGTTGGCAGATTTGGTAACAACCTATGCTATCCTTTACTGGATTCACATTGTTTGTATGCCAACTCACAATCATAACTTTGTCAGGGAAAATCACAACTAGGTGCCCAAGGAGTCACCTGGTGACTTTGGCGAGCAGCAAGGCCCGACATCATCTACCATGTTGACTGATTTCCTCAGCTGCATCACTCGCCGTGTTCCTAGCCTGGTGTCTTTTGACGCAATGTGGCATGGACAGGTTGGGCGTCCGTTCAAAGCCTCCAGTAGTTTTTTTTGGAAATGGAGATGCCCTCGACCTCTGCATCGTGAAGATGCATGCAGCCATATTATTAATAATCCGGACAAAGTCGTCAAAAAGGTCTTACAGCTTGCAAACGGAGCATAACAAAGTGAACAAAAGGGAAATAACATGCTGACACGATCAACCGATATGGTAATAAGAAGGATAAACTCCCTAGACTCCTATCCTATTATGCGAGCGCCATCCGAACCGGTTGAATATAGCCCGAGCTACCATCTCCCATTGATTGCACCCAGTAACCAAAGGCTTTCTGAAGTCCATAGGAGTGAGTAAGGACCACATACGGATCCAAGATGTAGGCCTCAAGATAACCTGCAAGAAAGTTAGAGTGTGTTGTCTGTTAAAAATCATGCCATTCCCGCAGTTCCATATAACCCATAATAGTGCACATATTCCAATCCGAATACGAGCCGCAGTACTTTGCTCAACTCCAGCTAACCACGTCCCAAACAAAGACACAATACGAACTGGAGGGATAATTTTGAAGGCTATATGAATCGTTCTCCAAAGTAAGTTGGCAAGTGGGCAATCAAGAAATAAGTGTTGTATTGTTTCATCATGATCACAAAAACAACATCGTGAGCTGCCTACCCATCGCCTTTTAATTAAGTTATCCTTTGTGAGTATCACTTGTTTGTGGACAAACCACATAAAATTTTTAATACGCAAAGGAACCTTGACCTTCCAAATGTGCAACGACCTTGAGAGTGGGCCAGAATTAATCAAATCCGTATAAAAAGATTTTACCGTAAAAGTCCCATTCTTAGTTAACTTCCATTGTGACGCATCTGGTTGATCAGAGAGTTGAACGTCTATCAGTCTCCGAACCAAATGCATCCAGGCGCTCCATCTCGCACCAACTAACACCCATCTGAACTGGATGTTCAAGGGAATAGTTTGAAACACCGTGCCTACATAATCCTCCTTACGTTGCATAATATTATAAAGGGTGGGATATTGAATGGCCAGGGGCGTTTCTCCTAACCATGTATCCTTCCAAAATCTTGTTGACATCTCATTGCCCACCAAGAATTTGACCCGACGAAAGAACAAATCCTTCGTTCTCATAAATCTCTTCCAGAATGGCGAGTCAGTCGGTCGCATGATAACTTGAGCTAGTGTCTTCGAGTGCAAATACTTATTGCGCAGGATTTGGGACCGCATACCCTACGGCTCATGCTCTAGCCTGTATAACCACTTACTCATAAGACACTTATTCTTAATTTCTAAGTTCTCAATACCGAGACCTCCTTGGTCCTTCGGTCGGCATAGAATGTCCCATCTCGCAAGACGGTATTTCCTCTTGGCCTCATCAGACTGCCAGAAGAAGCGAGATCTATAGAAGTCAAGTCGTTTCTGAACCCCTTTCGGAATTTCGAAGAACGAAAGTAAGAACATTGGCATACTAGTCAGTATTAAGTTAATCAGAACTAGCCGACCTCCATACGACATAAGCTTGCCCTTCCAGCAGCTAAGTTTTTTTTTCAATTCGTTCTCCAATGCATTTCCATTCTTTATTGGAAAGTTTACGGTGATGAATCGGAATACCCAAGTAACTGAAGGGTAAAGAGCCTAATTCGTAACCGAACAATTGTCTGTAAACTTGTTCCTCCTCTTTGGCCTTCCCAAAGCAGAACAATTCACTCTTATGAAAGTTTATTTTTAAGTCAGACAATTGTTCGAAAAGGCATAGGATAAGTTTCATATTACGGGCCTTTGCCAACATCAACATTCAGCTTAAGCACATCTTTAGGTGGTGACGTTCTACCATCTAGTGATATGGACAGGTTGGGCGTCCGTTCAAAGCCTCCACTAGGTGGAAGCCCCATCGACATTCAGCTTAAGCACATCTTTAGGTGGTGACGTTCTACCATCTAGCGGAAAGCTCTTGTTTGTGAGGCTCACATACGTTTTGGTGAATCTCTTTGGGCACCGGGCAAACTCAGCGTCACATAATGTTGGGTAATTTTGACATGAAGCTTGTTCCTTCTCTTCAACTTTCCCATGTGTGATCATGTACAACGAATGGATGAGAGACCCTCAAGCTCATTCCCATGATTCTGTATGACGAACAATTTTGTCTCTTTTCTTTCGCCTTTGAGAGATTAATTATGCTCATCTCCTATGCATGCATCATGCATTCGAGATGAGCCCAAGTGTTACCATGCACATTTAATAGCATGGCTTGGAATCGGGGTGTCTAAGCTGATACAAGATGAAACATATGAGCACAAGCTGCAAATGTAGAGAGCAACTCAAAAGCCTCTTCTTAGCTGCTAAATTGCTAGAAGCAAACTACTGATGTGATACTAGAAGATAACTGAATTATTGGTTGTATGTTAGTATGAACTCTGGTGGCTTGTCCGGCCAACAACCCGTTATAGTAAACCTATCCCTTTGTGCCAGTTCATGAGACACACAGTTAGCATCTCTGGAGTGAAAATGAACCGAGCAATTAACACTCGCCCTAGCTAAGGGTTTATACCCAAGGATGATATGTGGATCGGAAATGTTGTGTTAAACAACGCCCTTCATCGCATTAACGACACCCACGCAATCAGAACAACTAAGCTTCATGTAAAGCTGCATGTTTTTCTTCAGTCGTAGGTGTCTACATAAATGATCAAATTCTCGATCAGTCAGTTGCTGGATGTAGAATAACTTTTGTCCTGAACCATTTTTGTTAGCAAAGTGCAGCAGTTCTGTTAAAGAATGATCAAGCCTAACCTTGTGTTGTAGTTCTGTAATTCAGCCTGGCATTGCGTTGGCAAAGAATCGTACTAACTGCTCAGTACGTGAACCACCTATCACATATGCCGATACTCCGTAGTGGGAACCGAGGCAAAATATACTTCACAAAAATGGGATCCTGCATTGCAATAGGACTGCATAATCATGAGTCAAAGGACACTTCACAAGAGGGAATGGCGTGCATGTTAACCTGTGATCCTTAATTAGTTGGCTCTTCCTGGAGCCCTATGATTGTATAAAGCGCTAAATCAAACGGTATAGAATGACAAAACAACAAAATGAGTTCTACCTTCTTTTAGGAATCGTAGGATGGTTTTGCTAAATCTTAGGTGCATGAAATTGTTCACTGCGTTAGTCGGTTTTTGCATTGCACGAGGCCGAGCCAAGACTTCGTCGAAGCGGGGGACAACATTGTGAGTGGCAACGAACTGTGGTGTCCTAGGTGGAGGCGAGGAAGAAACTTAACTGGGGGGCCGGGGTGCGGGGGGGCAGTGGCGGAGGCAGGGGGTGCTGGCAGGGGCCTTGGCCCCCCTATGCTCTCACAAATACACCTATATGTACTCTTAATTCTCCATTTGTCAGACAAAATTATCTAGGTTTAGGTGATTTGGCCCCCTCTAACATTATATGACATGTTTTGGCCCCTTCTATATTCAGTTTCTGGCTCCGCCACTGGGGGGGTAGAGAGATGGGCGGGACGGTGGCCAACACGGTGGGGGTGTCCAGGGGAGGGCAGGGAGGCATATCAGCGATGGCCATCGGTCGGCGACAGGGGGGAGTGGTGGTGGTGCTAGGTGGTTAGGGCTGGGTAGGCCGCGGGGGAGGAAGAAGATGAATAGCTGACGACACGCTATTGATCAGACGATCGAGAGAGAAAGGGACTGGCGTTGAATTTTTTTTAGGTACTTGACGTATAGGTGATCCCATTGTTCTATGATTCAGGGCTTAAAATATGAGTTCTACACAGGCCGCCTCAATAAAAATAACAATATGAAACCATTGCTAAATTATTGACAAAAGTGGCCGATCTCAGAAATTGAGAAAACTCACCCGCTATGCCTTGAAAAATTGAAGGATCAGAAGATCATTTTCACTTGTTGTCACTACCGCATCCATGTCATGATATCAATTTCCAAGATTCTCCTAATGCATATTTACATCTCCATAGTTTTCCCCAATTTAACTCTTGAACCCTAACCCTAACCGCAAGTAGAAGGGGACGAGAAGGGAAAAAAACTTATTCAACGCCGCCGAAGGACGACACCCAATGGTGGCTTTCCATGAGATTCGCTCTTGCCGCCCTGGCAAGAGCAAACCCATCCGCGTATTCCAATCAATGAGGCGACCTCCATGTCTCCGTTGGCTTGTTAGGGTTGAGCTCCCGCACAACTCTGCTGCCTCAGGTTCTCCGACGCCCGCATCGCCACCTGCACCATAGCCGCGATCGCCATGGATGGGAGTGGAGTGAAGACAGAGGAGAGCTAGCGGGAAGAGAGAGAGAGAGAAAGAGCATCGTTTGGCGCCATCCCCGCGTGATGTTACATCACATAGGCAAATGGTGGGACCCACCTGTCTGAAACATGCTTACAGCCCTAATCTGCCAATCAATGCTTTCTACAAAATGTTTGCTGTAGATTTATTTATTTTTGCAATTTTTTTGTAAAACCATGCTTTCTGATGACCAAGCCTTCAATATATATGGTGACATTATCCATTTAACTCCTTTTGGCACTGGGCGATCGCGTCATATGTACTCATACAGGTTTCAGAAACTTTGTTGGCGTGAACAACAATGTGCAGCTCGGTAAATGTTGATGATGCTTTGGATGTACTACCTAGCCTCGAGTACTCTCAAGCAAGTGCAACACCCTCACAAACACATAAGAGACAGCTTTATGATCTCCCCTCGATTGGTAACTCCGCGACCTGCTGTGGCGCAAATTTAACATGAAGGGTGTCGGTCCCTTCTCTTCGACTTTCCCATGCATGATTATGACAAGGAATGATCCTCAAGCTCTTTCCCATGAATTTGTACGATGGTTCTCTTTCCTTTCTTTCACGTTTGAGAGCTTATGCTCATCTTGTAAGCGTGAATCATGCATTTGAGATGAGCCCAACCGTTACCATGCCTATTTAATGGCATGGCTTGTGACATGGTGTCTAAGCTCAGACAAGAAAGCACATATATGAGCACAAGATGCAAATGGTGGATAGCGACTCATTCACTAGCTGCTTATTATACTTACTAGAAGGCAAATCACAGATGTGATATTAGAAGAGAACTGAATTAGTGTACAAACGACCCTATCCAACACCCTTTTTTTCAGGGTTGCACTCGATCTAAAACCCTATTTATTGGTTTCAAACGGGATAACTTTATTTACTGGCTTGGGACAGGCATAGCTTTCTTTTGTTAGCAGTAGCAACAATTGTTCTATTCATCAATCGCCAGTACATTCAGTTGCTAGGGGTTTACACACGCCTAGGATCAGAGTTATTATTGTGTAAGTTCAACCTCATGCTATTCGTCCCAACGACATGCATGCAATCGTGATAACTACCTGCATGGAAACATTGTGTCAAGTCCTGGATTGATGTTGTTTCTGGCAGTTCTACATTTTACAGTAACTTGCTTGTCCTTGGGGTTTTACATCTCCACAATCATGCCATGAACCATTTTCAAATGAAGCCCGATTGTTTTAAAAGTTGTAGTCCTCTAACCAGTTTGCATTCCTTAAAAACAGTTTGCATTACTTTGGCAACGAACCATACCAACTGCTTGGTAAACCACCAAAAGTGAACGTGTTGATGGCCCCAGCTAGCAGCCTCTGATCGATGCGAGCACGAGACTGTCCGATAGCATATGTCGATACTCAATGGTGGTAAACCTGAATTGCAATAGGACTGCATAATCATGAGGGAACAACATGTGTGTTTTGTTGTTCCTGCAACCTATGACTGTATAAAGCGCTAACAAACAACAAATGAATGACAGAACAACAAGCAAAATGAGCTCTACACAGGCTGCATCAATAGAAATGACACTAGGATAACCACCGTTGAACTCTTGACTAAAGTGATAAATCTCAGCAATTACCGAAAAAGGCTTTCGCCCCGCTTTATAAATAAAGCAAACCACCGAGCGCAAGGTCAGCACGGAATCATCCGCACAACATACATACAACGCCACCGTAGCAAGGTCCAACACACACGCACAAACACAAACACTACACAAGGTTCAGCTGTGGGCACAACACAACAAGCCCAACACAGACAAGAGGCACACATAACACATAGACGGCGGTGGCGGCGAGGAAGATAAAATCTAATCCGGCTCTGGAAGTGCTGGGGGAAGAGGAGGAGCCATCTGGAGAGCCATCGTGCGAAGCTGGGTGATGATGGAGGTGATGGCGTCTCTCTCCTTGGAGCAGCTAAGCGACCTCCAAAGCTGCAAGTAATCAGACCATTTAAACAAAGCGTCAGTAACGCAACGAAGAGGGACAGGCTGAATCACAAGCTTATTCCTAATGGTCCACAGCGTCCAGGCAAGCACACCGATAGTCAACCACCTAATGTGGCGAGATGCGGGTGGTGATGCTTGAAGTTCGGCGAATAGAGCGGGGAAGTTGTTGTGGTCCCAGCTTCCACCCACTACTTCGCAGAAACAGCTCCAGAGAAACTGCACAGACACGCATGTGAAGAAAATATGGTTTGTGTCCTCTTCAGGCCCGCAGAGCGGGCACCGCCCATCACCAGGGCCGTTGCGCTTCAGGACCTCAACGCCAGATGGAAGGCGGCCGCGAATCCGTTGCCACAGGAAGATCCTAATCTTCAAGTGCAGCCGGATTGCCCAGATGGTGGTGAGAGCTTTGTGACCCGGCGAAGGCACAATCGCCTGATAGGGAGATTTAGATGAGAATTGCCCAGATGGCTCTAGCCGCCACCTAGTGCGGTCCTCACCAATCTCCAGATCTGGTTCGTGTAGAGCAATGCAGTCGAGTAGGTCGTGCCACGCATCGGTTTCCGCCGGACCAAAGGGCCGCCGGAAGGCGAGGTGCCCTAAGTCAATAAGGGCCACCGCGACAGAAATCCGCGGATCAACCACGATGGAAAACAGGTCAGGGAATCGAGCCGTGAAGGGGGAGTCTCAGCCCATCTATCAAACCAGAACAGCGTGGCAGTGCTAGATCCAACCGCGATGGAGGTGCCGGTGCGGAGGACTGGAAGAAGCTGTATGGCTGATTGCCAGAACTGGGACCCACTGAATTGTAGGGTTTCGTAGTAATTTCAAAAAATTTCCTACGCACACGCAAGATCATGTGATGCATAGCAACGAGAAGGGGGGAGTGTGATCTACATACCTAGTAGATCGACAACGGAAGCGTTTGGTTGATGTAGTCGTACGTCTTCACGATCTGACCGATCAAGCACCGAAACTACGGCACCTCCGAGTTCTAGCACACATTCAGCTCGATGACGATCCCCGGACTCCGATCCAGCAAAGTGTCGGGGAAGAGTTCCATCAGCACGACGGCGTGGTGACGATCTTGATGTACTACAGTAGCAGGGCTTCGCCTAAACTCTGCTACAATATTATCGAGGACTATGGTGGCTGGGGGCACCGCACACGGCTAAGGAAAAGATCACGTGGATCAACTTGTGTGTCTCTGGGGTGCCCCTGCCTCCGTATATAAAGGACTAAAGGGGGGAGGCTGGCCGGCCATGAGGGGCGCGCCAGGAGAGTCCTACTCCCTCTGGGAGTAGGATTCCCCCCCCCCCCAATCCTAGTTGGAATAGGATTCGCGGAGGGGGGAAAAGAGAGAGAGGGGCCGGCCCCCTCTCCTTGTCCAATTCGGACCAAGGGAGGGAAGGGGCACGTGGCCCACTATGGGCTGCCTCTTCTCTTTTCCACTAAGGCCCAATAAGGCCCATCTAGCTCCCCGGGGGGTTTCGGTAACCTCCCGGTACTCCGGTAAAATCCCGATTTCACCCGGAACACTTCCGATATCCAAACATAGGCTTCCAATATATCAATCTTTATGTCTCGACCATTTCGAGACTCCTCGTCATGTCCGTGATCACATCCGGGACTCCGAACAACCTTCGGTACATCAAAATGCATAAACTCATAATATAACTGTCATCGTAACCTTAAGCATGCGGACCCTACGGGTTCGAGAACAATGTAGACATGACCGAGACACGTCTCCGGTCAATAACCAATAGCGGGACCTGGATGCCCATATTGGCTCCTACATATTCTACGAAGATCTTTATCGGTCAGACCGCATAACAACATACGTCGTTCCCTTTGTCATCGGTGTGTTACTTGCCCGAGATTCGATCGTCGGTATTCCAATACCTAGTTCAATCTCGTTGTTGGCAAGTCTCTTTACTTGTTCTGTGATACATCATCCCGCAACTAACTCATTAGTCGCAATGCTTGCAAGGCTTAAGTGATGTGCATTACCGAGAGGGCCCAGAGATACCTCTCCGACAATCGGAGTGACAAAACCTAATCTCGAAATACGCCAACCCAACATGTACCTTTGGAGACACCTGTAGTACTCCTTTATAATCACCCAGTTACGTTGTGACATTTGGTAGCACCCAAAGTGTTCCTCCGGTAAACGGGAGTTGCATAATCTCATAGTTATAGGAACATGTATAAGTCATGAAGAAAGCAACAGCAACATACTAAACGATCGGGTGCTAAGCTAATGGAATGGGTCATGTCAATCAGATCATTCACTTAATGATGTGATCCCGTTAATCAAATAACAACTCATTGTTCATGGTTAGGAAACATAACCATCTTTGATTAACGAGCTAGTCAAGTAGAGGCATACTAGTGACACTTTGTTTGTCTATGTATTCACACATGTATTATGTTTCCGGTTAATACAATTCTAGCATGAATAATAAACATTTATCATGATATAAGGAAATAAATAATAACTTTATTATTGCCTCTAGGGAATATTTCCTTCAGTCTCCCACTTGCACTAGAGTCAATAATCTAGATTACACAGTAATGATTCTAACACCCATGGAGCCTTGGTGCTGATCATGTTTTGCTCGTGGAAGAGGCTTAGTCAATGGGTCTGCAACATTCAGATCCGTATGTATCTTGCAAATTTCTATGTCTCCCACCTGGACTAGATCCCGGATGGAATTGAAGCGTCTCTTGATGTGCTTGGTTCTCTTGTGAAATCTGGATTCCTTTGCCAAGGCAATTGCACCAGTATTGTCACAAAAGATTTTCATTGGACCCGATGCACTAGGTATGACACCTAGATCGGATATGAACTCCTTCATCCAGACTCCTTCGTTTGCTGCTTCCGAAGCAGCTATGTACTCCGCTTCACATGTAGATCCCGCCACAACGCTTTGTTTAGAACTGCACCAACTGACAGCTCCACCGTTTAATGTAAACACGTATCCAGTTTGCGATTTAGAATCGTCCAGATCAGTGTCAAAGCTTGCATCAACGTAACCGTTTACGATGAGCTCTTTGTCACCTCCATATACGAGAAACATATCCTTAGTCCTTTTCAGGTATTTCAGGATGTTCTTGACCGTTGTCCAGTGATCCACTCCTGGATTACTTTGGTACCTCCCTGCTAGACTTATAGCAAGGCACACATCAGGTCTGGTACACAGCATTGCATACATGATAGATCCTATGGCTGATGCATAGGGAACATCTTTCATATTCTCTCTATCTTCTGCAGTGGTCGGGCATTGAGTCTTACTCAACTTCACACCTTGTAACACAGGCAAGAATCCTTTCTTTGCTTGATCCATTTTGAACTTTTTCAAAACTTTGTCAAGGTATGTGGTTTATGAAAGTCCAATTAAGCGTATTGATCTATCTCTATAGATCTTAATGCCTAATATGTAAGAAGCTTCACCGAGGTCTTTCATTGAAAAACTTTTATTCAAGTATCCCTTTATGCTATCCAGAAATTCTACATCATTTCCAATTAGTAATATGTCATCCACATATAATATCAGAAATGCTACAGAGCTCCCACTCACTTTCTTGTAAATACAGGCTTCTCCAAAAGTCTGTATAAAACCAAATGCTTTGATCACACTATCAAAACGTTTATTCCAACTCCGAGAGGCTTGCACCAGTCCATAAATGGATCGCTAGAGCTTGCACACTTTGTTAGCTCCCTTTGGATCGACAAAACCCTCTGGTTGCATCATATACAACTCTTCTTCCAGAAATCCATTCAGGAATGCAGTTTTGACATCCATCTGCCAAATTTCATAATCATAAAATGCGGCAATTGCTAACATGATTCGGACAGACTTAAGCATCGCTACGGGTGAGAAGGTCTCATCGTAGTCAATCCCTTGAACTTGCCGAAAACCTTTTGCGGCAAGTCGAGCTTTGTAGACAGTAATATTACCATCGGCGTCAGTCTTCTTCTTGAAGATCCATTTATTCTCAATTGCTTGCCGATCATCGGGCAAGTCAACCAAAGTCCAGACTTTGTTCTCATACATGGATCCCATCTCAGATTTCATGGCTTCAAGCCATTTTGCGGAATTTGGGCTCACCATCGCTTCTTCATAGTTCGTAGGTTCATCATGATCTAGTAGCATGACTTCCAAAACAGGATTACCGTACCACTCTGGTGTGGATCTTACTCTGGTTGATCTACGAGGTTCAGTAGTATCTTGTTCTGAAGTTTCATGATCATTATCATTAGCTTCCTCACTAATCGGTGTAGGTGTCGCAGAAACAGGTTTCTGTGATGTACTACTTTCCAATAAGGGAGCAGGTACAGTTACCTCGTCAAGTTCTACTTTCCTCCCACTCACTTCTTTCGAGAGAAACTCCTTCTCTAGAAAGGATCCATTCTTAGCAACGAATGTCTTGCCTTCGGATCTGTGATAGAAGGTGTACCCAGCAGTCTCCTTTGGGTATCCTATGAAGACACATTTCTCCTATTTGGGTTCGAGCTTATCAGGTTGAAGTTTTTTCACATAAGCATCGCAACCCCAAACTTTAAGAAACGACAACTTTGGTTTCTTGCCAAACCATAGTTCATAAGGCGTCGTCTCAACGGATTTTGATGGTGCCCTATTTAACGTGAATGCGGCCGTCTCTAAAGCATAACCCCAAAACGATAGCGGTAAATCGGTAAGAGACATCATAGATCGCACCATATCCAGTAAAGTACGATTACGACGTTCGGACACACCATTACGCTATGGTGTTCCGGGTGGCGTGAGTTGCGAAACTATTCCGCATTGTTTCAAATGTACACCAAACTCGTAACTCAAATATTCTCCTCCATGATCAGATCGTAGAAACTTTATTTTCTTGTTACGATGATTTTCAACTTCACTCTGAAATTCTTTGAACTTTTCAAATGTTTCAGACTTGTGTTTCATTAAGTAGATATACCCATATCTGCTTAAGTCATCCGTGAAGGTGAGAAAATAACGATATCCGCCACGAGCCTCAATATTCATCGGACCACATACATCTGTATGTATGATTTCCAACAAATCTGTTACTCTCTCCATAGTACCGGAGAACAGTTTTTTAGTCATCTTGCCCAAGAGGCACGGTTCGCAAGTACCAAGTGATTCATAATCAAGTGTTTCCAAAAGTCCATCAGTATGGAGTTTCTTCATGCGCTTTATACCGATATGACCTAAACGGTAGTGCCACAAATAAGTTGCACTATCATTATCAACTCTGCATCTTTTGGCTTCAACATTATGAATATGTGTGTTACTACTATCGAGATTCATCAAAAATAGACCACTCTTCAAAGGTGCATGACCATAAAAGATATTACTCATATAAATAGAACAACCATTATTCTCTGATTTAAATGAATAACCGTCTCGCATCAAACAAGATCCAGATATAATGTTCATGCTCAACGCTGGCACCAAATAACAATTATTTAGGTCTAATACTAATCCCGAAGGTAGATGTAGAGGTAGCATGCCGACCGCGATCACATCGACTTTGGAACCGTTTCCCACGCGCATCGTCACCTCGTCCTTTGCCAGTGTTCGCTTAATCCGTAGTCCCTGTTTCGAGTTGCAAATATTAGCAACAGAACCAGTATCAAATACCCAGGTGCTACTGCGAGCTCTAGTAAGGTACACATCAATAACATGTATATCACATATACCTTTGTTCACCTTGCCATCCTTCTTATCCGCCAAATACTTGGGGCAGTTCCGCTTCCAGTGACCAGTCTGCTTGCAGTAGAAGCACTCAGTTTCAGGCTTAGGTCCAGACTTGGGTTTCTTCTCTTGAGTAGCAACTTGCTTGCCGTTCTTTTTGAAGTTCCCCTTCTTCTTCCCTTTGCCCTTTTTCTTGAAACTAGTGGTCTTGTTGACCATCAACACTTGATGCTCCTTCTTGATTTCTACCTCCGCGGCTTTCAGCATTGCGAAGAGCTCGGGAATAGTCTTATTCATCCCTTGCATATTATAGTTCATCACAAAGCTCTTATAGCTTGGTGGCAGTGATTGGAGAATTCTGTCAATGACGCAATCATCTGGAAGATTAACTCCCAATTGAATCAAGTGATTATTATACCCAGACATTTTGAGTATATGCTCACTGACAGAACTGTTCTCCTCCATCTTGCAGCTATAGAACTTATTGGAGACTTCATATCTCTCAATTTGGGCATTTGCTTGAAATATTAACTTCAACTCCTGGAACATCTCATATGCTCCATGACGTTCAAAACGTCGTTGAAGTCCCGATTCTAAGCCGTAAAGCATGGCACACTGAACTATCGAGTAGTCATCAGCTTTGCTCTGCCAGACATTCATAACATCTGGTGTTGCTCCAGCAGCAGGCCTGGCACCCAGCGGTGCTTCCAGGACGTAATTCTTCTGTGCAGCAATGAGGATAATCCTCAAGTTATGGACCCAGTCCGTGTAATTGCTACCATCATCTTTTAACTTTGCTTTCTCAAGGAACGCATTAAAATTCAACGGAACAACAGCACGGGCCATCTATCTACAATCAAACATATATAAGCAAGATACTATCAGGTACTAAGTTCATGATAAATTTAAGTTCAATTAGTCAAATTACTTAAAGAACTCCCACTTAGACAGACATCCCTCTAATCCTCTAAGTGATCACGTGATCCAAATCAACTAAATCATAACCGATCATCACGTGATATGGAGTAGTTTTCAATGGTGAACATCGTTATGTTGATCATATCTACTATATGATTCACGCTCGACCTTTCGGTCTTCGTATTCCGAGGCCATATCTGCATATGCTAGGCTCTTCAAGTATAACCCGAGTATTCTGCGTGTGCAAAACTGGCTTGCTCCCGTTGTAGATGGACGTAGAGCTTATCACACCCGATCATCACGTGGTGTCTGGGCACGACGAACTTTGGCAACGGTGCATACTCAGGGAGAACACTTCTTGATAATTTAGTGAGAGATCATCTTATAATGCTACCATCAATCAAAGCAAGATAAGATGCATAAAAAGATAAACATCACATGCAATCAATATAAGTGATATGATATGGCCATCATCATCTTGTGCTTGTGATCTCCATCTCCGAAGCATCGTCGTGATCACCATCGTTACCGGCGTGACACCTTGATCTCCATCGTAGCGTCGTTGTCGTCTCGCCAAGTTTGTGCTTCCACGACTATCGCTACCGTTTAGTGATAAAGTAAAGCATTACATCGTGATTGCATTGCATATAATAAAGCGACAACCATATGGCTCCTGTCAGTTACCGATAACTCGGTTACAAAACATGATCATCTCATACAATAAAATTCAGCATCATGTCTTGACCATATCACATCACAACATGCCCTGCAAAAACAAGTTAGACGTCCTCTACTTTGTTGTTGCAAGTTTTACGTGGCTGCTACGGGCTTAAGCAAGAACCAATCTTACCTACGCATCAAAACCACAACGATAGTTTGTCAATTTGACTCCGTTTTAACCTTCGCAAGGACCGGGCGTAGCCACACTCGGTTCAACTAAAGTTGGAGAGACTGTCGCCCGCAAGCCACCTATGTGCAAAGCACGTCGGGAGAACCGGTCTCGCGTAAGCGTACGCGTAATGTCGGTCCGGGTCGTCTCGTCCAACAATACCGCCGAACCAAAGTATGACATGCTGGTAGGCAGTATGACTTATATCGCCCACAACTCACTTGTGTTCTACTCGTGCATATAACATCAACATATAAAACCTAGGCTCGGATGCCACTGTAGGGTTTCGTAGTAATTTCAAAAAATTTCCTACGCACACGCAAGATCATGTGATGCATAGCAACGAGAAGGGGGGAGTGTGATCTACATACCTAGTAGATCGACAATGGAAGCGTTTGGATTATGTAGTCATACGTCTTCACGATCCGACCGATCAAGCACCGAAACTACGGCACCTCCGAGTTCTAGCACACGTTCAGCTCGATGACGATCCCCGGACTCCGATCCAGCAAAGTGTCGGGGAAGAGTTCCGTCAGCACGACGGCGTGGTGACGATCTTGATGTACTACAGCAGCAGGGCTTCGCCTAAACTCCGCTACAATATTATCGAGGACTATGGTGGCTGGGGGCACCGCACACGGCTAAGGAAAAGATCACGTGGATCAACTTGTGTGTCTCTGGGGTGCCCCTGCCTCCGTATATAAAGGACTAAAGGGGGGAGGCTGGCCGGCCATGAGGGGCGCGCCAGGAGAGTCCTACTCCCTCTGGGAGTAGGATCCCCCCCCCCCAATCCTAGTTGGAATAGGATTCGCGGAGGGGGGAAAAGAGGGAGAGGGGCCGGCCCCCTCTCCTTGTCCAATTCGGACCAAGGGAGGGGAGGGGCGCGCGGCCCACTATGGGCTGCCTCTTCTCTTTTCCACTAAGGCCCAATAAGGCCCATCTAGCTCCCCGGGGGGTTCCGGTAACCTCCCGGTACTCCGGTAAAATCCCGATTTCACTCGGAACACTTCCGATATCCAAACATAGGCTTCCAATATATCAATCTTTATGTCTCGACCATTTCGAAACTCCTCGTCATGTCCGTGATCACATCCGGGACTCCGAACAACCTTCGGTACATCAAAATGCATAAACTCATAATATAACTGTCATCGTAACCTTAAGCGTGCGGACCCTACAGGTTCGAGAACAATGTAGACATGACCGAGACACGTCTCCGGTCAATAACCAATAGCGGGACCTGGATGCCCATATTGGCTCCTACATATTCTACGAAGATCTTTATCGGTCAGACCGCATAACAATATACGTCGTTCCCTTTGTCATCGGTGTGTTACTTGCCCGAGATTCGATCATCGATATTCCAATACCTAGTTCAATCTCGTTGTTGGCAAGTCTCTTTACTCGTTCTGTAATACATCATCCCGCAACTAACTCATTAGTCGCAATGCTTGCAAGGCTTAAGTGATGTGCATTACCGAGAGGGCCCAGAGATACCTCTCCGACAATCGGAATGGCAAAACCTAATGTCGAAATACGCCCGAAATTACGCAACCCAACATGTACCTTTGAGACACTAAGTACTCCTTTATAATCACCCAGTTACCGTTGTGACTGTTAGCACCCAAAGTGTTCCTCCGGTAAACCGGGAGTTGCATAATCTCATAGTATAGGAACATGTATAAGTCATGAAGAAAGAAAGCAATAGAAACATACTAAACGATCGGGTGCTAAGCTAATGGACATTCATGTCAATTAGATCATTCACTTAATGATGTGACGTTAATCAAACAACTATGTTCATGGTTAGGAAAGGTTAGGAAACATAACCATCTTTGATTAACGAGCTAGTCAAGTAGAGGCATACTAGTGACACTTTGTTTGTCTATGTATTCACACATGTATTATGTTTCCGATTAATACAATTCTAGCATGAATAATAAACATTTATCATGATATAAGGAAATAAATAATAACTTTATTATTGCCTCTAGGGCATATTTCCTTCACGAACCGCTGGCAGAAAGCGAGTGGTTGACCACGGAAGTATTTCTGCTGGATGATGCGCAGCCACAAGCCACCTTCTCCATTCGCAATCCGCCACAGCCACTTGGCCAGGAGAGCAATGTTCATGCGCTTGGAGGACATGATCCCGAGACCGCCCTGTTCGCGAGGCTTACAGATCTCTGACCACTTAATCATGTGGTATTTCTGCTTGTCGCCTTCACCCACCAAGAAGAAACGTCCCTAGACTGTGGCAATCTCATGGTGCAGCGTCTCAGGTAAGCTGTCGAAACTCATGATGAATAGGAGCAAGCTGGCGAGATATGAGTTAATGAGTACCGTGCGGGCGGACGTAGAGAGACAACGGCCCTAACGCTACTCCAACCACCCCGCTCGTGCAGCCGCGGGCGCTGGCCGATCCTGTTGAGATCCCCAGCCGCACCCGCTCCCGCACCGCAGCCCTTCACGCCCAAAGCACATCTCGAGTCTTGGGGTCAAGCAGCCCCTCGATGATCTCATGATGCGCACACTGTTCTGGAACATCCGCGGTTTCGGCCAAGACGGCCGACGCCGCCAACTGATAGAGTACATGCGCATTGAACGAATCGACATTGTGGCCATCCAAGAAACAATGCGCATGGAAAATCTCAGCAATTGAGACAAACCACCCACTGTACCGTGAAAAATTAAAGGATCAGCAAAATATCTCCACTAGTTGTTACCACATATCAACACCATAATATCAACTTCCACGATTCTCCTAATGTAAATTTACATCTCCATAGTTTTCAGTGTGAAACAGGAGCAGCAGTAGTAAGCAGTGACACACTTCGCGTCACTTTCAGAGTTAATATCAGAAGTTACTTGCAGTTCCCCACAAGCTAAACAATCCTCTTGATGGAATCTACCCGGTAGTTGATATTTAAATATATTATAACTGAGCACTTTTCCAGCTCTCTCAGGCCACAAGCTTTTCCAACCGTTTGATCGTGACTGTTGAGGATTTCAGACCATTAGATTAGCTGTGAGTCACGCCTAATCCAGCTCCGTTCGCTGACACGGACCGCTAACGGGCTGGGGCAGCTGCTCCCGCAGCAAAATTGCTGTCACGTGGTTTATTGGGCTCATTCTCGCAGGAAGCCCATTGGAAACTCCCTTCGCTCGACGCCCCCTCCCTTCGTCTCGACTTCTCTCTCTCCGCCCCTCCTCATTCTAACCGCGCTTGGGTGGCAGCGGCGGTGAAGTGGCCCCCCCTTTCTGGTGAGATCTATAGCACGACAGGCGGCAGTAGCGGTGAAGTGCCTCCACCTCCAGGTGAGATCTGTTGCGCACACGATCTCTCTCTCTCTCCCTCTCCCCCCTCTCTCTCTCACCATCGCGGATCAGCGCCACCGTAGCCTGTGTTCAATCCCACACCGCCGCCTCTATCTCCCAGTGATGTCGTCTCGCCGCCCTCGGCCTCACCATCAACTGATGCAGGGGAGTGATACTGCCACCTCCATCTCCCCTTTCCCTGCCTCTGAACCCAACTGAGAAGAAACTCATCTCTTCCCCTCTCCCAGGGCATCCTCTCTTACCCTCCCATGGCTCCTCGTCCTCCTCCCATGGCCACCAAATTCTGCAAGGATTTTTTATTCAAGTTGTTCTTTGTCACCAGGTCGCCGGCAAGGTCTTAGTCCATGATTTGTTCGTCTCGCTTTAGAGGTGGGAATGATGTTTCATCACGGATTGCAGAAATAAGTGCCGCGTCTTGACTCAGATTGGTCTGGATTTGTGCAGACGGTGGAGGTGAAGAAGTCTGAGCGAGGGCTCAAGGAGGTGGAGGAAGAGATGGTGGCCAGCACCGCTCCTTCGGCCAGGAAAACGTGGGCACTCCGGTTCGTTCATATCGACTAAATCACGGGGTCGATGAGTCACTATTGCCCAAAGCCAAGCGGTGAATGGCGCTCACGAGCAAAAGCAGTCACATAATCATCTTCAGGGCTAAGATCAACGTGCTCCTGCCTTTAGGCCCTTTGCCATCACGCTCCACTACCTCTCTAGAAACCACAATAATCACACTTATAAATTAATTTTCAGTATTCATCAGAATTGTACAGTATTACTTGCCCTTTTATATTTAATTATTTTTTCTATTTAGTGTTACTTTTGAATCTTTTATAGCACAAGCATCCGTTTCTTCTTATAAATTCTATGTCACGTTTAGTTGCAGTAGCAAGACTGACATGTAGTGCCTTCTATATCCTCAATTTTCTATCTTCAAATGGTTCATATTAAAGCAGATGTACTCAAACATGTAATTATGTTTCCCCAACAATTGTGCTTTATGCTAACATAATTTGAAATGAATCCATGTGTTCTAGGAGGACAAATTCGAGCTCCATATTACTTGGTCTGCTGCTTCTTCTGGGTTGTCTTCTACCTTCCAGTAGATTCTGTGAAGCTCCAATGGCTATCAAACAGGTTAGTGCTCGTGCCCTATTATGCCTCAAGTTAATTATCTTGCGATGCAATTTCATATTTTATGGTCTGATTGCTCTAGGTGGAACTGACCGCTCTACTACAGTGTGATTGCTCTAGATGGAACTAACTGCTCTATTGCACGACATTGCTAGGTCGCCATTGATTTCGATTATGGGCGTGATATTGTGATATTATCCATGAACTGGAGAATGGAGTGAAAACAATTGGTCTACTGATGAACTTGACAGTTAGTATTTTTTATGGCAGATGCATCGAATTTAAGTGTCAGGAGTCTGCCTTTTGATATGCCCTTGTGGTGCGTTGCCTCTCCATTAAATTCTCATGTTCGCGGATTCTGGAGTGTAGTTATATTGTGGCATACCTTTTTAGATGAAAATATAATGGAGTGGTATGTTCCATCACTTGGGACCATGTAATTATATTATTTGATATTTAGTATAGAGTTCTGAACTATCTTGGTTGGGCTTGATTCAGGCAAAAAAATACTTCTGCAAAGTGTTGTAAAAGGAGGAGATGTCTTGCTCTACTTCTGCTTGGTACCAGACGTGAACGACTTCATTAGGAGTTTGCTGCATGGTTGGAGGTCAGCTCAGCTTTTCTATCTGCTTAACTTTTGCGGATATAAAAAATTATGTAGTCTTGAAGCTGAAATTTAGTTGATTGAAAGTAAAGAGATTCAGAGTAAGAGACTTTTTTTTTGCACTCAGGGGACGAGCACGGTAACATGTCTTCTCACTCCAATATTTGTGACTGAATTTGATAAAAGGGTTTTTATCATTTATGCCATCGGTTTCTCCCACTACTCAGTTTTGCCACTAGGAATTTCAACTGCTCAAAAATGCCATCGCTGTGTTAGACATATGTTCAAAAATGCCACTGGACACCATTATTGTGATCTCAAATCTCTTTTGCCATGTTATAATGACATAAATACCTATGAACCAGCATGCCAGCTCTCCTTCTATCTTACTACAATAAAGTGTGGGGCCCACTTGATCCCAATGACGTTCTTATTTTTTTATAAAATTATTCGCTTGGTTACTCCGGACAAGTGGGGCCACACTTATCATTGTGAGATAGAGAGAACTGACATGTGAGTCTAGGCTTATTTTTGTCATATAACATGGTCAATGAGTTTGATGTGAAAATAACGATGTCTAATGGCATTTTTGAGGAAACATCTAACGGAACGTTGGCATTTTTGAGCAAACATCTCACGGATCGATGTCATTTTTGAGTAGTTGTAATTTCTAATGGAAAAACTGAGTAGTGGGACACAACTAGTGGCAAAAATGATAAAAACCCTTGATAAAATTAGGCACTGCATTTTTTTCAAATTATTGGCAAAATACACTCATGGACAGTTTTAAAGAAAACAAAAGTGCGTAATTTTCCTCTGCTTTGTGTTGAAGTCCTCTTGTATAGGGCATTTGAGGTTCTGTTTAGTGCATAATTTGGCGAATCTTTTGCAGCAAACACTTATTTATTTGCTTTGCCATGAAATTTCCTACATATGACCGTCCTGTCTATCCAGGTGCCATAATTTTATGTTTGACATCTAATAAGTTAACTTCAAATTTGAATGCCATGTATAGCATTTTCAGAATTGGAGTGACGGCATCGGTCGTCGCTACTACTTTAGTGATCTAAAACGTCTTATATTAGCTTGCAAACGTAGTATTTGGGTTGTCATTGACATCACACATTGACTGGCGATGTTGCATGTCAGAGGGGTCTACTCATACGTGCAGTTTTCCATTGTCTCTGGTGATTCTTTTCTTTATTCCCCACCTTGCACGTTTGGTATATTCATGGGTTCACCCTTCTTTCTAATATTTTAGTTTACTAAAATCGTAACAATTGGTGTCAAAACCTTATATTCGATGCTATTGCAGATCAGTACCATTACCCTGTTTGCAGATTTTTAGTTAACCTGTATTAGAAGAAATCATACGCCAACTTACAACCCTACTCAAAAAAGATATTAGAAAATCAAATAAAACGTAAGCCAAAAAGATGACCAATACATTGGTACTATTTGGATCATGCTTCTTACATATATGTTTGATTACATTATCTATACAATTCTATAATTGTCCACATTATTTTCCTTAGCTTAACATGCCATTGCATTCCATACATAACTATCCGTTATAACAACAATTATAAGGTGAACCATGTTTGCCGCGACTTGCACATTTTTAGTGTTCAATGGACTAAGACCAGAGTTTTCCCGTCTGTACACATTCTATTTGCATTACATTGTTCTGTAAAATAATACTGACAGCTTCATCATTGTGTTCTACAGGAAGGTAGTTGATGCCACTAGAGATAATAAACCATTTGGATCCCAATACCATACCATGTTGATCTACACCTGGTGTGCTTTCTCTCCTATTTATGCTTTTGTTTCAGTGGTTCTAAGGCTCGCACATAATGATTAAGAAAAGTAGCACAATGTTTTTTGGCTATTTGCTATCGATGGCATGTTGCAGTTTGCCATGGACCATGCTAAACGTGCATCAATCCAAGGAATAATGTACCTTATGGGATTTCTCATATATTTGTAGATTTATTGTATTTTCTTTGAATTGGATTGTAGATCTGTTTTTGTGTTGTCAGAATAAACAATGCATGAATTCGGTAACTGATTTTATAGCTGCAATCTCCTAAGCACAATTACTCATGCTTTATTTTCTAATTTTCAGTTTTCTTTTGTCGTTAAATACTATACAGCTTGGTTTTGTTACCAACTTTAATCCAATCATATATTTACATCAATCACTATTATTTTAGTGACAAAATAGACGGGCGCAGCAACGCACGCCATCATGGTCTAGTCAGGAGTTACGATCACAGGCTTGTTCACCTGCCCCCAGGCTGCAGCAGTGCTTCTTGTTTGTGTCGATTGCTACAGCTTCCTGAGCAAATGTCCACCCGCAGGCGGGGTCGCATCAGATCCAAAGCTCTCGCCCGTGTCCACCCGCAGGCGCTACAACGTGATGCAGAGGGCCAGCTCGTCCTCGTCTACGGCAGCATGGCGGGGGAAATGTACCAATCTTCGTCGCTGGAGCCGTCGAAGTGGCTGCAGGTGCTGGACATGGTCGCCGGAGATTGGGAGTTGACGGATTGGAGAAAGGGGGAACGGAGCAGAGCAGAGTGAAGTAAGGCTAAGGTTCGATCCGGATGGGGTTTTTGTGAAGTCATTGTTGGCCAAAGGTGGGCTGTGTGGACATGACGGACATGCCCGAACCGTCTCTTATCCGCCCTACATTTGGGCTGAAAATGAGGGATGTCGGTCAGCCCATGCGTTTGAGGTCGATTTAAAGCATCCGAATAAGTCGGGTATTTTGACCGGTCCTCCCGCCCGGGCATTTGATGGGTTTGAGGCGCTCGGCCATTAGGGGCTCACGCACGTTTTGGTGAATCACTTTTGGCATTGTGCGGCCATACATGGTCATGGAATTAACGGTCCGTAGATCGTGTAGCTAGCACAACTTGGCATGGGCACCGGACCGGATACATGTTGTTCATGTGCTGTATACTCACACAGGCTTCACTAATGCTCCAGATCTTTCTTCAGTCTGAGTTGGGTTAGAAGCATGGAAGGTATTTGCACCATCACCGTCCTCAATTGGTGAGGCCCTTTGTGAGGTGTGTGTGTG